>NC_064435.1:71590787-72215787 GCF_023343835.1 Lagopus muta | reverse complement strand
TGAAGTCATTTTTCAACCCATTTTTATAGACTGTGGCTTGCAAATCATACAGTGATAGCAGACAAAGCTAGATGTTGGTTCCTCTTATTGCAGATGTAGCAATCCTTATGCACAGACCCTGGACAAGGCTTTAGCATGTTAGCATAGTAACATCTATGAGGACCCCAAATTGTTTTAAGCAACTGCTTGGCAGGATGTCAGCAGGAACCAGAGCTCTCTTGTAACCTCCCATACTGAGGACTGGGATAATTGCCCCCAGAGCTCTGTGTGCATTTTTAAGAGTCTTCATAAATAGCTTATTGTTGGAGAGAACAAGGGAGCATTGGTTTCAGACTGAGCATACTATGGGGCACTTTGTGATTTAAGAGGAGTAGTAACAACATTGCTGTGATTCAGCTTGAGTGTGAAATTTTCTTGTTTTCACATCACAGGCTGCATTGCACCTGCTCAGGAAAATGTGTTAGCCGGTGCATAGTATGTGCTTAACATCTTAACATTTTGGTTCAGGAAGTAACTGAATGCCTTTCTGAATCAGAATTTTGGGACGTTTTTAAAGCCAGTGTGTGGAGAGCAAAGGAAGATTGCCCAGTGAGAGAAAGAAAAGGCTTCTTCCTTCACAGCCTATTTTATACGTGAATAAAAGCGATGTATTTAAAGAGCTGCTCAGTGCAACTCAGGTAGCAGAACTTTGGGACTCTCTGTGGAACTGTATGTGTTCATTAGCGTTTGATAATTAGTTGCAAAATCAAGTCCCTTTCTACATTTAAAACTCAGAACTGTGCCTTTTATCAGTTTTGTGATAGGCCTTTGTACTCCTAAACTACTCAAACCAACCAAACAAACAAGAGCCAAAACAGAAATAGTTGATGAATGTGTCCATCGCCCTGTGAGCTCAGAAGCAGTCTGTCTGCAGGATGCTGGTTAGCTGTGAGGGATACCTGGCCCTTGTGTGTACCAGCACAGCAGTTCTGCACCTGTAAGTACAAGAGCAGGCAGCCTGAATATGGAACCAGTCTCATTTCAGTGTACTTCTGCAGGTTTATACCAGTGACATTGGAAGGAATGACGATAGCAAGAGGTTGAAGAAGCTCTATTCGTAATGTAAAACAGCTGAATTCTCAGGGCAGTCTTTCTGCTCCCCAAATTCCCTGCTCTGAGTGTCCCTGCTGCAGCAGGGCTTGGACTGCATGGATCCAAGAGGTCCCCTCCAGCCTCTGCTATGCTGTGATTCTATGAAATCAGGAAGTTCATGCTAAGCCCTACAGCTTTTTGGCCCATGTTACTCTTTGATGGCAAAGCCTGGTAATGAATCTGTTAATTATATTTAGTGTACTCAATCTTTTCCAACTGAAATCCAAAGTCAGAAGATCATCTGCAGGTATTTTCCTTCAAAATAAATACGTTTTCTGTTAAGGAAATGCTGTGCTTGACACTGAATTCAGGCTTACTGCTGAGAATGGCTCTGTGAGCATGGCTGTCCTTGATCTACGTCACTATCCACAAGTTAAGCCAGAATTTTTCTTGTGTAGGTTTTCCTCCGGGAGTCCTTGGAACACAAGTTAGAGAAACAGCGAGAGGTGGAAGTCACCAAGGCAGCAATGATTATCCGAGCACACATCTTAGGTTACGCAGCCCGGTGAGTGACTGGATGGGAACGACACTAATTAAGCTTTTGTACAAACGGGTGGTAAAATTCCTTGGACACAATTCTTCACTTTTTGTAGGAACCAGGCATCCGAATCCTGTAAGTGGCTTTTGAAGATAACATTTGATATCCTTAGCAGACTCATGAATTTAAAAAAAAGATGGAATTAGAGTTATTTTGATATAATGAATAGGACAGTATGGAAGACTGGAGGTCAGCCATCCTTGTAATGGTATCTTGGTATGAAATAAGTGGTAGAAAATCTAGCACGATGATACCTAATGGGGCTGCCCCCAAATTATGCATATTTATCTTTGCTTTTTCATGATAGAGAGCAAATACAACTAGTCAGTTTGGTTCTTTAAGAACTAAACATTAGGTAAGTGATTAATGTTTCATTTGTTTACTCAGCTTCCTGCATTATGTATTAGGTGGAGTTTCTCATCCCATCTGTTTATTTCTCTGCTTTTTCTACAAATCAGCTGAGGACAGTTTGAGGAAACTTGTTTGCATAATGTAGTCTTCTCCTTATATTCTGACTAATATGTTGCTCAAGAACTATATTCATTTTTAATGACAGAGCTACCTGTGCATGATCTTTCTTTTCAGAGATGTTGGACAGATACCTATGAGTATCTTCTCTGCATGCATACACGCATGTACAAGCTGTACTTGGTAGCATTTTCTTGTCAAGGGCACAAGAACATGTAAGACAGGTAGTGTGCATTTCCTTAACGAAAATACAGATTGCTCTGTCATGGAAATGAGGGAATCTCTTCCCTTTCCTGGGGAAGAGAATGTGAATTAGAATGGAGAAGCCACCAGAGAGGCAGAAAAAATAAACCTGCTTCACTACCGTGCCTCATTATTGCAGGTCACTATGATAGGACTTCTCATAACTGCTCATTAATCCTTTGTTTCCTTATAAATTTACTCTATTTTGTGATGTTTTTGTCCTTTTTTGTTTTGTTTTGTTTTCCAGAAAGAGGTATAGAAAGGTTCTGTACTATGTGGTTGTGATACAGAAGAACTACAGAGCATTCTCTGCTAGGAGAAGGTTCCTTTGCCTGAAGAAGGCAGCCATTGTTCTTCAGAAGCAGCGGCGAGGCCAGATTGCTCGACGTGTTTTCAGGGAAAGGCTAGAGGAGAAGCGGAGACAAGAGGAAGAAAGAAGAAAAGAGGAAGAGGAAAGGTGCAGTATGCTCCCTTGCATCACACTCCATTCCATGTTAGGTTTTACTCTGAATAGACTTTCTTGCAGGTAAAGCCAATTGATTTTGGAATTCTGTGCTTCTTTTAATTTAAAAAAAAAAGTAGTTACATATTCACAGACATATTCTTTGTGACCTTATTTTTGGCTGTCTTTCCTATGGCAGATGATTGAAAACTGAGCTATTGCCCTAGCACAGGATTTGATTATCGTGTGTTAAGATTGATTTGCTAACTATTTTCTTCCCTCACTTTTAGGGAAAGACAAAGGCAAGAAGCAGAGCGTCTTGCTCAGCAGGTAAATGATATTCTTAATACTTGCAGCCATCCTGTTTATTTGAGTATCTCAACCCGACCATTAAAAAAAAATAAAAGACATCTGTGGTGTTTAAACAGAACTTTTTGTTAGCAGGTAAAACCAAAGGAAACTTGATACAGTTGTTTGCATGGGAATTTCTTTCACCTCATGCTTCATTTAATTTCTGGCAAAGACAGAACTTTCTTCACATTCCTGAGCTTTTCAGTATTTCTGAGTAAATGCAATCACTCTTTTATTTTTCTTTTTCTTTCGTTTTCTTTCTGATGTAGGGACAAGGGTTCTTTTAAATAAATAGCATGATCAGAGTATAATGCTTACAAACTACAAAATAATCTTGCATTGAGGAGACACTATTATATTTTCTTCTGTTTTGAATGCAGGCTGAAGAGGAGAGAAAGAAACAGGAACTGGCTGCCATTCAGAAAGCCCAGAAGGAAGTGGAGCTGAAGCAAGAGGTGGAGAGGCAGAAAGAAAGCAGGCAGGTAGAAGAAATCTTGCGTTTGGAAAAAGAAATTGAAGACCTGCAGCGTGTGAAGAAGCAGCAGGAGCTGTCTTTGACCGAGGCTTCGTTACAGAGGCTGCAGCAACTCCGAGATGAGGAACTCAGGCGGCTCGAGGACGAAGCTTGTCGAGCAGCCCAGGAGTTCCTGGAATCTCTGAACTTTGCTGAGATCGATGAATGTGTCCGAAACATTGAGAGGTCGCTCTCTGTGGGCAGTGGATATCCTGCTGAGCTCACTGAGCAAACTGGAAATGCCTGCAGTGAAAAGCCCAATTTTAACTTCAGCCAGCCATATCCCGAGGAGGAGGTAGATGAGGGCTTTGAAGCTGATGATGATGCATTTAAGGATTCGCCCAATCCAAGTGAGCACGGCCATTCTGATCAGAGGACCAGTGGCATCAGAACAAGCGATGATTCCTCAGAAGAGGATCCGTATATGAATGATACTGTGGTGCCAACAATTCCTGCTGCTAGCAACACCATGCTTATACCTCCTACCCATGATACAGTCAGTCTCCACAACTCTTCAAGTGGTGAATCTACATACTGCATGCCAGAAAATGTATCGTGCAGACCACCGGACTCTGTGGAACTTATTTCTCCAGATGGAGATTATGATTACGACCAAGATGATTACGAAGATGGTGCTATTACTTCTGGTAGCAGTGTGACCTTTTCTAATTCGCACAGTAGCCAGTGGTCACCGGACTATCGGTGCTCAGTGGGGACATACAATAGCTCCGGAGCATACCGGTTTAGTTCTGAAGGAGCTCAGTCTTCTGTAAGTATCATTCCTTGTATTATCTAATAATTGATTTATGCTTTCTGATTTTTTTCCACTGTACAACCATGCAGTCACTGTAGCTGTTGTTAGAAATGCTTGTATTACATAATTCAACTTATTTACGCTGCATATGGGCATAGTTAAGTGTTGACTGCAATTCTAGCATTATGCAAGGGTATGGTTCTATGTAGTTTAATGCAGAACTGCGTATTATTGTATGAAGATCTCAGTGCCTGGCCGTGGATGCAGTTCATAAGCAAAATTTTGTGTGTCCATTGGAGTGGGAGGATTGGGTAGCATTGTGGGGAACTGATTTTGGAAAAGGCAGATTCAGTTCTGCATGTGAGTAAGAACGGTTGAATAAACTGCTTGCAGAAATCCCCAAGATGTCAGATGTATTTGAGATTAGTTCAGGGGTAAATTTCAGATGATGGCAAACAGTAGAATTACTGAAGCAGTTAATTGAAGGGCTCTTTTTTCAGTGCTGTTCACTGAATTGACAGTTTGCTCTCATGAATATTTTTGGAAGAATATGATTTCTTCCGCCACTCACGAAATACTTCAGTGAAACTGGGTGTCTGGGAAAGTGAAAACATATTTCAGCAACACTGACTTCTTTAGAAGGAAGATGTTAGCACTAAAATATCTGCTACAGCTCAGGTAATAAAAGCCAAAGAAATTGTGTCCATTCAATACATCATAAAATGTTTTCGCTGAAGACTTCTAAACCTGTTTTCTCTAAGCTCTTTCCTGAGAAATCATTTTACTTTTGTTCCTTTCTTTCATAGTTTGAAGACAGCGAAGAAGATTTTGACTCCAGGTTTGACACAGATGATGAACTTTCCTACCGGAGGGATTCTGTCTATAGCTGTGTTAGCCTGCCCTACTTTCACAGCTTTCTGTACATGAAAGGTACTGGGTGAACAAGAATTTGTTAAACACACAAACTAATCAGAAATATTTAATAAACCTTGTATGCTAATTCCGGTAGACTTCATCTATTTTCAAAATTTTGGAAGGCTGATGGAAAAGTCAGGAGAGAGCTGCTCTCAAATGAAGTTCCTTGCAGTGCCTTACATCTGGCAATGTTTTTCCTCTCTGCAAAGAAACATCAAAATTTTTTGGCTGCCTCTGTTTCGTTTTATATCCTTGCCAGCTTGTAAACAATGGAATATCCAATACAAAATTAGCAAAATATCTCGCAAAGTCAAATTGTAACAAATTTTGAAGAAAGCTTATTCCTGCTATCAAAACCTTGTACCAGGGACAGTGTTCTCTGCTGCAAACCAGTTTACTGAGTTCAGTAAACTTTCCTTTGGGTTCTAAAAGAAAGAAAGGAAGTGTATGCATAGCAAAGGGACATAAGAGACTCTACAACAATATGCTGAGGAGTTTTCTGGTTAAGATTCTTGGACTTGTAATGGTCAACGCAAAATTATAATGTAGGTGAAATCTCGTATCGTTCTCATCACTAGCATAACTTAATTTGTTGGAGTAGGAGTAGGGATGAACAGGTGCATGGGTACACTGATGTGAAAAGTAATGTATGCTGTCATTGCTAGCATGGTTCTTACCCTCTGACACAGTTAGCAGTAAGGAATGACAAGAATATACTGGTTTGGTTGAGTTTTTTTGTAGCTCAAGTAACAACAATGCAAGCTGTATTGTGTAATTAAACAAAATCACAGAAAGTTTATGCACAGCATTGCTACACTTTGGTATGACCAAGCTCACACTGGCATATGTCCCTCTTAAAGTGTGGTTCTTGTAGGTTTTTCCAAATTTTCTGGTTTTGAGTTGAACATTTACCTCCTAATAACCATAGATACTGAAGAAAACTTTATTGTAAGTTATTATATATAGGTACTGTATATGTGTGTATCAATATACACTGTATATTTGTATACATTTGTTACATTATTTTCGTAGTATATATATATTATTATAATTTGTAATTTAAGATTCTTTAGATTATCAACTATATGGTAGCTTTAAGGATATGCAAGAATTAGATCTTTCATTTCATGTCTTGCAGCAGAGACTTAACTGCAGTACGTTGGCAAGCATCTCCTAGTCTTGGTTGGTCACAACTTCTGTTTTATAATGTAATTGTCTTAACTATGCATGAACCCATGTCTATCCCTTGTTCCCAGGTGGCTTAATAAACACATGGAAACGACGCTGGTGTGTCCTGAAAGATGAGACCTTCCTGTGGTTTCGCTCCAAGCAGGAAGCACTCAAGCAGGGTTGGCTTCACAAAAAGGGGGGCGGATCATCTACTCTTTCCAGAAGGAACTGGAAGAAACGATGGTTTGTTCTCAGGCAGTCCAGGTTGATGTACTTCGAAAATGACAGTGAAGAAAAGTTAAAGGGTTCTATTGATGTCAGAACAGCAAAGTAGGTTTATATATGTTTATATACTACATGATATCCTACTAAATACTTCTTGGGAGTTATCTGGGAATACACTGAGTGCTCTGCCTTCTAACTGTAGAAATGGAAGCATGAGTGTGTTTGATGAAGATCTTGAAAGCAAGTGTTGTCCTTACTTGGCTCTCTTTTAAGTCATGGAGTGCTGCAGTTAAGGCAGTGCCAAGTACTTCAGAAAGCTGCTGTTGTAGTGAACTCGTCTGTGCCTTCTCCCAGACAAGAAGCCCTACTTAGTCTGTAATGATTCTCAGGGCAACTCAGAGCACGTTGCCAAGTCTGTAGCTGGAGGCAAACACAAATGGAGAGGGTGGAATTAATAGGCAATGAATATATATTTAAGTTAGCATGAGTCAAAGCTATATGTTTGGTAGATATTTATGATTTTTTACTTTTGAAATAATTAGGGTAGTTCTACATGAAGGTCTTCAAGATGCATATATGCATTTCAAAAATTTAGAATTGCTGAATCAAACTTAACAATTTCTGTCTTGCTAACAGAAGTTTCTTATGCCTTAAAATTCTATGCTTTATGTAGCATGCATCAAAAAGGTTTTTTAAGGGATAATATTTTTACTTTCAAACAGTCAACATGTTTTATGATTCAGTGGATCTAATTTAAAAATTAGAGCTTGCTAATATTGATAGTCTTGTTTCTGTATAAGGATACATAAGCTTTCCTCCTTGGTACAGAAAATAGAAATGGCTGTAATGCTTGATTCCAGTCAGCATCTTGTAAACTGCAGCCGTGCATTTTATTTTTGTCTACCAGAAATAAATTGAAAGTGAGTTTAATCTTTTATTTGGAAGTCTTGGTTGAGCCTGATTCAGGCAGGACAACGCAAATAGTTTCAACAGGCATCCTGACTTGCTCTTGTAAAAACAGTGCGCTACTGGCTCTCAAGAAACTCTGAATAGAGAGTAAATTTCCTACCGCTATTGTTTTTGGTTGAAACTGAATTATTTCTGTCCCATATGCCATAACGTGTATTTAGTCCTTTTTCTAATGTGCTCAAACCAAATTTTGTTGTCACTGCATGGTTTCATCAGCTGTTCCCTGGGGAAGCTCTCTGCTGAATGTTCCTTTAAAAGAGTCGGATAACGGTTGTTGATCCTTACTTGAACTGAAAGTTGAGTCAAAGATTTGTACATAAAACAGCTGGAAGAAAGGGCACTTGTATTTAAGGTTATGTATGTTAGCACAAATAGGCGGTAGCTTTTCTATGTAATTTGAATACTGATTATATTCCTAACGTACCATGTGAGATACATTTCAGCATTCCGTATTAGCCTCCCATTCCAATTTTATTAATATGGTGCTGCTTCACTTAAAATACACAACGCGGAAGTACTGGAGGAAGGAAGACAAATTAAGGAAAACAATACAGAAAAATAACATTTTGTTTCTTTTTAATCCTCAGGAGCTTTCCCTTAAGCACTCCAAAAATCACCTGAATTCAGTTATTTTTGCCTGGTTTGATAATGCTTTTTCTTTAGCTTGTGTTACAACAATAGAGTAGCCAACTTTGTATAGTGGCACTCATAATAGCTTCATTATTTGAGTATAGGCTGAAAACATGGCAGTTGTAGTTTGGGGTATAAATACTGCCTGATATCTCAAGTTAATCAGGTGCAACAATTCTGATTGCTGTTGTTTCCAATGTCTGTGAGCCTCTCAGCCCAATAGCATTTCCAAAATGTGTTGGCAGTGTCTAATGCGCAGTCTTGTCATTTGCTTCTTTTCAGAGAGATTGTTGATAATACAGGCAAAGAAAATGGTATTGATCTAATAATGGGTGACAGGACCTATCACTTGATTGCTGAGTCTCCTGAGGATGCAAGGTATGGAAATCATCAGGCTTTTTTTGTTCTGCTTTTTAGCTTCCATGCCATTCTGACTTGTGCTTATCGTTTTATTAGCCTGCTATCACCAAATAGCCAGAGTGTGTTAAACACATTGCATTGAACACTTTTTCCAAGGGCCTGCTGATATGAGAAAATCTCATGGCAGAATATGGCAGACTCAGACTCTCAGTGAGTCAGACTCAGTGAAAATTTCCCTAGAAGCTGGCTGTGTGCTTTCCCTGTTTTTAGACACTTAATGAAATACAATATGTGTGTAGAGAAGTAATAGCTGGCTTTTAATGATTTTCTTTTGCATTATCCTGCTGCATTTAGCTGCATAGATTAAATCAATATTTAAGATTCCTCTCAGTTACCTGAAATAAAGAACCATTTAGAGGTGAGATCTGTCTACCTAAGCAGAGCCTAAGTATTTTTCAGATAAAAGTTGCAGTGGGATCATTAGATTTTAGGATGAATGCATATTCAGGAACAAGGGGAGCATACAACAGTTTTGGCTTTTCTACCAATTCAAAAAAAGATCTTACTTTTGCTGCTACCATATCAAATGGTAGGGGAGGGCTGCTAGGTGAGGAGCAGGCTTAACTTGTCAGATCAGTTCTAGTGTATATCTAATAAATACATAAAGTAATCCCCACACTATTTGTTTTGAGATAATAACATGCTTGCCTATAAAATCAAACATTTGAATGAAGTTAACTTAGTAATCAAATCTTATTACCCATTGTGTTGCTGCCCGAAGGCCTGAGCACAGAATGCCTATGCCAACATTACTTGAGCTAGTTTTGTTCTGAAGCCTTGGAAGTTGCTTCGTTTTTCATCTTTTTTTTTTTTTTTTTTTTTTTAATTAGAATACCTTCAGGTATCATATTGCCCTGAATAAAAATTCAGCAATGCTTACAAGGCAGTCATTGATTCATTTTTCAGCATCCTTAAATCACACTTCAAAAAGTAATTCAGCACTCATTATGATTCTTGTGTGATGTGAGTAAATTTTAAAGGGAAAGATTAGCTAAAGTCTTACCTATTAGACACGTGTACATAACCCAGTAACTGCTTTGTAGGGATCAGTAAGGAATTGCCAGAATGAAGACTTGTGTCTGCTGTCATGAATCTCTTTTTTCCTAAGTGTGGAGGAGACACTGTATGCTATTTTTGTGTACAGTACACATAATACACCATCTAGATTAAATTATGTTTTAGCAATGTGTTCCATGTTTTCTTTTTTTCATATTGATCTTAGAAAACTTTAATGTGAGAGACGTGCAAGGATTTCCAGATGGGCTCAACTCAAAGCCTTGTTAATGTTTGGCAGTGTTAAAAGTACAAAATTATTGGACTGTGTTAGTTCTGGATCTGCTATGGAAAAAAATTATTTTGCACATGGGCTGGATGATCATCTGAGGTTGCTTTTTGTTCATATGAAAGGAAGGGAAAAGAAAAAAACCTGAACCTTCCCAAAAGGGAATTACTTTTTCAATCATGATCATGGCGTACTTGAGAAGTAATGTTTCAGGGGTTAGCCACTGTTTCAAAACCCTCGTCTGTCTTTGTCCTTATAACTGAGTTCTGCTACTCAGCTGAAAGCCAAGGGATGTCCCAGGGGGAAGAAAGTAAAAGGAGAGTAAAATCTGCCTTTGTCTTTTTGCCAAGAGCTGTGATGGATTTATTTTTCATTGCTTAGACAAAGATTACACAATGACATTAGGAAACCTCCAAATTGTTCTTTAAAATTGAATAATAAATTATTACTAATTGTGCATACAGTGCTATGAAGGCCTTTTTGTCATTTATATCAAGACTGACATTTAAATACATTTGCAGTTCCTGAGCCTAATGGAAAAGCTGAATTTAATTTGTGGGAATCTTCAGGTAGATGAGTCTTTAGTTTCTTTGACTGATAGCTCTTTCTCTTCAGATAACTTTCTCCTCATTTTGAGGGGTCTTCAGTAACCTTGTCTCACATAAGTAAGTAAATGTAAAGCCTTTCTGTGCATATCTCCAAGTCTTAACAAATGAATCAAAACTAAAAACATTCTCATTTTTTCTCCTACAGTCAGGCACTCCGAATCTTCCTTTTTCTTTCCTTTTCTTTATACTTTGTGTTATTCCTAATGAAAACATATTCTGTTGGAAAGGACTTGGGATGATAATGGCAGTGATGGAACCTTTTGACAGACTACACATTTTCTCAAACAATTTTGGCAGTTCAGTTTCGAGATGTCTACATTATGGAAAGCAGTTGCTTCTGAATGCTGGAGTTAAGGAGGCAGCATTTCAGTTTCATAGGCATAATTCTTTGACTACAATGGCAGGTAGTTTTACATTTAAGGCCATTAGTTTTGCATTTGTTTTCTCAACCTGGTGATGGTGAACCCTCTGCACAGAAGTGAGTACTGAGTTTTAAAGGTTGGGCTTTTGAGTCCTTTGAAAACTCAGCCTCAGGTAGTTTTCATTGGAATGGCAAATTCGTATCTCAAACAGTGGCATTCAGGAACCTGCTGAACAAGTCAAGCTCTGCCCTCAAATTTCTTTCAGTGGAATTGCTTAGAGCAGTTGAGCTTTATCGTATTTAAATGCCAGAATGGTAGAGATTTCCCAGAAGCAGAAGGTGTGGTTGGAATTAAATCCCTCTGCAACTGCTGCTCAGCACCGAGGCCAGAGTACTGGGAATCTCTCTCCCAGTTTTCCTGTTGTGGAAATGTAAGGCTACTGGAGTGGTGCAAATTGGTTCTGGTTCAACCGCATGGGTCCTTCCAGCTGCTGGATTTTCCGACGCTCCATTGGGAACAAGAACTGTAGAGGTAGTTCCTTGGGGTTTCTGTTCTTTTTCCTCTCTGGACTGTAAGGACATGCTGTCCTCTTGGCCTTTGCAGAGGTATTGTAAGTATTGTGTAAGTTGTCACGCTATCAGAGTAGCAGAATTTATAATCTGAAGGTTGGATTTTCCATTGAAGGCTCTGTATGTAGCTAGCAGTGGTTGGGTTTTTTTCCAGATGAAATGTGTATAATGTGTTACTAATACTTGCTTAACCCTCAGATGTTTCAGTGTGCTCAGTGCCACTTTTCTGCCACATCTTATGCAAGGTATTTCTCTTCAGGAGGAAGGGTATGACATGAATTTGGATAGGAGATCTGGAGGGGCTTGTTTGTATCCAGTAGTACCTGAACTGACATAAAGCCTTGCTGCTTGTATGCATGTTGACAAAAGGAATCTTAAGCAATTTCAAAAACCAGCAGAACCTGCTAGATCTCTGCAGAACAATGGTGACAAAAGGCATGTGCACAAGGGATGTGTTTCTTACACTACTGCCTTTCTCTCCACAGCCAGTGGTTTAGCGTTCTGAGTCAAGTCCATGCATCCACTGAGCAAGAGATCCGAGAGATGCATGATGAGCAGGCAAACCCACAAAACGCAGTGGTAAGTCAACATCTGACGAAATTTTCAGAGCAAATATTTTCAGAAAACAAGGGACACTGGTGGCTGCAGCTTCTGACAGTCACCACCTAATTTCCTTAAATGCAATGATAGCCCGGACACTGGCTAGAGGCTATGTGCCGTAGGCCCTGTGCCTGTACACCAGGACAGGCTCATTTTCCTTCCCATCCATGTCATTCACCTCAATGAAAAATGAGCATTGGTTTCTTTTTTTTCCTTTGGTCGAGTAATTTTGCCACACCATAGTGTACAGTTGAGTTTGGAGCCTTGCAAAGATCCAGTTAATGAGCAAATTAAAAAACAAAGAGTAAAAGATTTGAGATTACTTTGGTCTTGCATTTGTCATTCTTTACAACTTCACGATTTAGGTGATAAATTTGGAAGCTACTCTTGGGCAAAGGAAACTAAAACTTCTTCAAAAGAATGCCATTTATATTGGGTGGCGCTTTTTGGACAAAACTTCAGGTAGATTTGGGAACGTAGTAGAGGAAGAGCAGTTTCTGAGCTGCCTCTGGCTTAACTGGAGGTAATCTTTTACTGAATGAGTCTCTGAGTCTTCTCTCTTAAATGGTTAGGAGAAATTGATGCCCAAATCTGCAGCTCATTTTGCTTGATCAAGGCTGCTGTTTCTTTCACATGTCTCTGAATAAAGTACTGTGAGTAATGTAATAGTAAATGTCTTCCTCCTTTTCTGCTTGGATATTTGTTTATAGGGTACGCTCGATGTAGGACTAATTGATTCAGTCTGTGCTGCTGACAATCCAGATAGGTAAGTCAGAATCATGCCTAGTGACTTTCTTCTTCTCCTTCTTCTCCTTTCACTAGTCAAAATCAGGTGCTTTATACTCTAATCTATATATTCTGCTGACCAACCGTACATTCAAATGATTCATTATTTTGTCTACCTTTTGACAGTATCAAACACTGTGTTGAAACAGGAAAGGTAAGAGTGGTGTTCTACGTGGGGGCTTCACTAGCTTCACTGGCATTGCTCCGTATATTCAGCAGTTTTGTTACCAAGGTAGTCCAAAAGCAGAGTATTTCTTTCACTTACACAAAGTAACACAGCTGAAAGGCGTATTTTTGAGTCCTTTTGTAGAATTATGGAATCATAGAACCACAAGGTTGGAAAGAACCTACAAGATCATCTAGTCCAATCATCCTCCCATTACCACTGCTACCACAGCTACTAAACCATATCTCACAGCTCCTCATCCAGACACCTCTTCAACACTGCCAGGGTCAGCAGCTCCACCACCTCCCTGGGCAGCCATCCCAGGGCCTGACCACTCTCTGAGAGAAAAAGTTCTTCCTTATGTCTAACCTAAACCTCCTCTGGTACAACTTGTGGCCATTTCCTCGGGTTCTGCTGTTGCCTGGGAGAAGAGGCCAAACCCCTCCTCATCACAACCAAGTTGTAGAGTGCAGTGAGGTTTCCCCTGAGCCTTCTCTTCTCCAGACTAAACAATAGCAATGAGGTAGGCAGAAAATTCTTTTTAACATTTTGCATTTTATCTTCCTTTGCAAGAATGTTGTATTCCACATGGAATAACAATTTCCTAGAATTAAATTGTATTTTACAACAAGCAAGATAATGCAGCATTAGAAAACAAACAAACTGAAAAAAAAAACAAACGGTATTCTTAATTCCCAAACTAGCAATAGTGTATTGAGAGATAAAATTAATCTGAGTTCAGGTTCTGGCTTGGGTTATAGGATTACTGGCTATGAGGTATATTATTTGCACTGTAAACATTCATTCCAGTCCTCTCATTGCAAATGTGTGAAACAGCTGTCTTTAAGTTACTGGTTTCTCCTTGGCTTACCATAATCCAGATACTACAAGTAACTGTGATACAATCACAGCCCAAGCTTCCTAAATAATAGAACACAGATGTCCAAAGCTTTCAAAATGTTGTTAGTGAGGCATGTCCCACGGTTTTGTTTTTTTCTTGTAATTTTTTTTTTTTTTTTTTCTGTAGAAATGTAAATCAGGGATGGAAAGGTTTTCAATTAGGAAATTAATTTGACTGATGTAGGCAATAAAGTATTTCTATCTTGACTAATGTGAAACCACTGGTGCAGCTAAGAAGAGAGAAGCTGAACAGGGAGCTCTTTGAATCCATGCTCAGAAAGATAGATGGGGCTTCTCTCATTTGCCTAAACTGGGGAAAAGGGGACCTGGAAGGTTGGAGACTGTTGGTTGTAACCTCCTTTGATAGCTTAATCTGCTTTAGTTTATACCTTAACTCTATCATTTTTCATGTCTCTTGCTATTGCTTTTCTTTTGGAATCACATTACGCCGCTTTCTAGAGCGTGCTTCACACAGCTTAGTCTAAAGCTGACTTCTCCTCAATGATCAGCAAAATTACTCTGTTCAGTTCACATCTCTGTGTGTTTCCTCATCCGCCACTTCTGAATAATTTACTACTACAGCACCAAAGTGACTGTGACCAAAACACTAAGTTCTGATCTCTCCTTACCCACTTCTGTCACACTGCTGAGTTTTATTAAAGTATATTAAATATTAAATGCTACTGAAATATTCAAAGATATTCTTTCTTTCTATTTTTCTGTATTTGCATAGTTATAACTTATTTACACACATTTCACATTACTTGATTTACTGTAATCTCTCTTCAACCAGTATTCTAATTTTACCTCCTAGTTATTTTGTTTACTTTATATTGACCTCCATCTGTCTTTTAAACAGCACACACTGGTTTTGGACAGTGCCTTCATACTTGGCTGAACCAATCCCACAAACAATTCTAATTGGTTCTAAATTCTACCCAATTACCTTCTCACCAGGACAGTAAAATGGAGATCTATGACTTTCTTGTGCATGGAGCAGCCCAGGTTGCATCATTCCCATTCTTTACATCTGATACAGCTCTTTGGAAGTGGATGGATGTGGTCCTGGGCAACCTGCTCTGGGTGTCCCTGCCCGAGCACAGGAGTTGGACCGAGTGACCTCCAAAGGTCTCTTCCAACCTCTGTGATTTTGTGCATTCCGAGATGAAAAGAATTGATGGTAAAGGGTTAAAGCAAGTGTTTGTAGGCTGAAAAACCTGCCCCTCTAATCCAGAGAGCCGTCAGCACAGTTTACTTGGACTAGTTCTTCATGCTTCACTGAATCCCGTGTAGGATTGAATAAAAGCCAAACTCTCATTAAAAATAGATTGTACTGTCTGCAAATTGGGTTGCACTGCATTAAAAATAAAAGAGTCCGTGTTCACATGCTGTTTCACTACAGAGCTTTATAAACTGCAATTGGTTTTGGCTAATGGAACCACTGAAGCAGACACTCTAAATAAATCTGACCCTGAAATAAAGTTCTGATTATGATCAAAAGCTGATTAAAGATTGGGGGTTTTGTCACAATGGATTTGAGATATGACAAGTTGCAATTTAAGTTAAACTCTTCCACCACGCAGAGCCCTGGCACTCTGGTGCGAATCTAAAGTAATTGTGTCTTTTTAAATGCACAATATTTTTAGCTGTAGTGCTGTTGAAATAAATGTTACAGAGATGGACAGTATTTATCCGAATACAGAATGCAAACAACGAGTAGTGTTTGTGCTGATAGCAAGTGAGTTAAACAGTGCATTGATTGTAAAGGCTTCATCAATCTTCATTTGTTTTTGTAGACCCAACTCCTTTGTGATTATTACCGCTAATCGTGTTCTTCACTGTAATGCTGACACACCTGAAGAGATGCATCACTGGATAACGCTGCTTCAGAGGTCAAAGGGGGACACGAGAGTGGAAGGACAAGAATTCATTGTGAGGGGTAAGAACCAAGTTGAATAAAGTGAACAAAGGCCATTAACCAAAAAGGAGATTGTTCCCCCTGTATGGTCTTTGTAGCACGCCAGCACACCATAGTAGTGCTGGAGCCTCATCTTTGTACATGGGCTTCACTCACAAATTAATAGTTATGGTCCTGATGAGCCAAGTAAGAAATCACTGTAATGAGGACAAAATCAGTTTTGTGAGTTGACAAAAGAATTATTCTATCTGTATGCCAAAGTTGAAACATTTTCATATGGATATAATACAGTATTTTCATCATTAAACTGTTTGGTAATTTTAATTGAAGTTGTTTAATGTGTTAGCTAAACAATTCACACAATGTTTTTGTTGTTAAAAGTATGTCACTAACTTTTAGCAACTTAATTTGGTCTGACTTTGTTTTTTTAAAAAAAAAGTTTGATTCAGATTGTGTTTTTCACAGGATGGCTGCACAAAGAAGTGAAAAACAACCCGAAGATGTCTTCATTAAAACTAAAAAAGCGTTGGTTTGTTTTGACACACAACTCTTTGGACTACTATAAGAGTTCTGAAAAAAATGCTTTGAAATTGGGTACACTGGTCCTAAACAGCCTCTGTTCAGTGGTCCCACCTGATGAAAAAATCTTCAAAGAGACAGGTAATTGTATGCTCTGGTTCAAATGTGCTTTGTTGCCTTCTGTCCTACCTACCATATAATAAACAAACACTGTCCAAGATTATTACAGTTGCAGTTTGATAAATCAAGTTCCTAGGCCACTAAGGGATTTTATAAGGACTTAATGGGCAAAAGACCAAAGTAATAGTATACACAGCACTAAAAGTTGCTCTCACCAACATTCAAGTTATCATAGATGAGCACTGTTGCTAAGTTAGCTTGAACTTTTACACGTCAAGTACCTGGAGAAAGACAAATGGGGAGCACTCTCCTCATACGTTATTCTGTATGCTGAGGAGCATTGGTGGAGCAAGTATAAGGATGTGCTAACCTATGTGCTACACCTGAGTCAGCTCCCCACTGCATTTTCAGAACTGGTTTTCAGCTCAGATGTGGCTGTTTGCAAATGAGAAGCGACTGTTGACAGCCCTATGTAATCTCACTGGGGTCACCAACACTTCAAAGAGGATTTTGCTAGTGAAAGATGAAATGGATTTTCTTTAATTGAATCTGCTTCATTAAAAAAAAAAAAAGCCTATACAATGATACAGAGAGGCAACTGGATTTGAAATGCTCTTCTTGTCATAGTTGCCACTTCATTTGTGTAAAATCAATGACTTTTTAATAGAAGTGGTAGCTCATGCATTACACCTGTTAGTGTGTGTGCCATAGATAATGAAGGACCCATATACAAAATAATCCATTTACAGACAGGACTGGAGAAGCAGGGCCCATCAGCTGTGTCACGGTAGGCCACTATCTTGTCCTGTGATCACTTTTACTGTGATTACTGGGTGAAGTGGAAGGCCGCACAGCGGTGACTGTGTTCTTATTCTTGTGCCTTTTTAAGAAGAAACTCCTTAACAAAACCACATGTCTGTATTACGGCACTTACTTACAAGTTCTTTGCCTCTTGAAAAGCTGCCAACACGATCCAGAATTCAGCACTCGATGTCCGATGGGACTACACGTGTTTTCAAATAGAAGTTGTGGTATTTTTGCAGATGTAGCTTCTGTGATTAATAGCTTGTATTGCTGTCCTAGGCTACTGGAATGTGACTGTATATGGACGCAAACATTGCTACCGCCTCTATACCAAATTACTTAATGAAGCGACCCGCTGGTCAAGTGCCATCCAGAATGTGATTGACACTAAAGCACCAATCGATACCCCGACTCAGCAGCTAATTCAGGATATTAAGGTAGGAACAAACAGGTGGGGGTGAGAAAAAAAGGCTCTTAGTTGTGGAATCAGCAATATTCACTCACTTGCTGAAGGAATTTCTATTTAAACAGTGTAACAACAAAGTATAAAGTGCAACTTGGACAGGAAAAGAGTTGTTTGGGGGTTGTTTTCTTTTTTTACACGAAAACAGTAAGAAGCTGTACTGGTTTGTGTAGCTTACCAGGTGTTGCTGTACCAGGCAGTAGTGTACAGGGGTTCATGGGTTGGCAGACCTCTTCTGCTGTGTCCCCTCTAAGATGCACACCAGGATGTGTGGGATTGTGTTTAGCTCCTGCGATTGTATTTTTTTCCTTGTATTTCATTTCTTGATATGTGGTAGCTTGGGCTAAGCATGGATCTGTATGATGAGAAACATATTCAGTTAATGCCTACTGCTTTATGTTGGGGACATTGCATGTTAGCCAGAAGAATCTTCCTGAAGATTTCTGCTTTCAGGAGAGGGGATGATGGTCTTCAGAAGACAAACAGAGAATTAAAAAAAAGGCAAGGAGGAGAACTACTAACCTTTTCCTTTCGTGAGAGCCTCCCCCATGGAGAAGAATTATCAGGTCTAAATTTCAGGTCTGCGAAGGCTATTCTTCAGAGCTGTAGAAATATGTGGAAGTTCAGGATTGACAGAAGACGGTGGTTACCCACTTGTCAGACCTGGGCTAAGAAAGTACAGTATTTAGCTGACAAAATGGGTGCATCAGGTTTACAGCAGCTGGTTTTCTGGACTGTCTGGTTTATGATAGTTCCTGTAGATTACAGCTGATCGGTTTTGCTGTATAAATAATTCTAAAATCAAATTGACATCAAGACAAACATCTTGATATAACTCCAGTCATGGAATACTGGAATAAGACAGTTATAAAATGAAAACTTCTGGAAACTGATGAAACTTTATTTTTCTCTCCTGCAGCTCTACTGTGGTTAGTTTTTAATGGCATAGATAAAGTAGGCTTTTGCAAGTACTGAGGTTAGGAGGCAGTGAGCATCCAGAGTGCCGCAGCAGCCACATCTAGAGTTACTACCAGCTGACACTGGTTACACAGATAACTAATCTTTTCACAGGGAACCTAAGGGCACAAAGCATTGCACTGCTGCTAATGCTAGACCCAAACTCCTTTTCTTACCCAATAGGAAAACTGCCTGAATGCTGACGTGGTTGAGCAGATCTATAAGAGAAACCCTATTCTCCGTTACACTCATCATCCACTGCACTCGCCATTACTGCCACTGCCATATGGGGACATCAATCTAAACTGTAAGTTTTTCAGTCATACTTTTCCTTATGAAAGACTAAACTGTAGGACATGAGTTTTCAGTCTGTGGCAATATTACAGTAATGGTTTATATATATTTTCCAATGAAAAAAGTTTCCTTGTTTTCTTACAGAAGGTAGAGAACATCAGTTTATCTAGCAGAGAACCATGGGCTTGTGATGCTCCTACAGGGGTGTTACAGAAAGGAGGATTGCTGTTGCTGCTGTAATGCTGATTTGTTATTCTCACCTATGCAACTGAGAAGACAGTATGAAAGCCTGGCACTGAAATGCAGAACTAAACCCAGTTCATTCAGTCTCCCTGAATCCCTCTCAAAACATTTTTGTTTCATACCCTGTGAAGGGAATTGTACAGCTTCCAATTCCAAACAAGTGTAAGATTCATCAGTGGTGATGGGAAGTATTGCTTACGTGACAAAAGATGTGAGTGGAAATGATTTGAAAAAGTAGTGGTTTGTTTACTCCTGAAACAGGTGTAACCATGTCTTTAAATATCCCTTGTTCAGTCACTAACTTAGAAGTCTGCTTTAAATGAATTGTTCACAGCTATTGATGATGGTGAATTTAATGTCCTTAAGTGGATTTACTTATGTTGCAATTGTGTATTAAACAAGGTATGACTCAGATCAGAAGCTTCATCTCTGGGAGGTGGGTGGGATGTTGACAGCTGATTAAAAGCTAAGGTTATTCCTGATAACTCAAATGATATCTTGCTGCTCAAATGACAAGGAGAATTAAAACCTTAGAAGCTTTTCTCTTCTCTTTCCCTTCCTCCTCCTGTCCAGTGGCAAGGCACTATTCTGTTCTTGTCTCTCTAGCTGCTAGTCCCATGTACAAGTTCCTTGTTCCCCATGGACAGAGAAGGCGAGCTTCCTTTGAGGTAGAAGTCTTTCCAAAGTCTTCCATATCGTAAATGGAGCTCCACAGATAGACTGATGCTTGGTTTGTTGCCTTGACTTGCAGTTGAGTTCCATTTACATTCTGTAACAGAGTACTGGCTGGTTCAAAGCTTAATATTTGTAACATATGTCTGTACAGTTTTGTGCTTTGAATTCCAGTAGGCCTAATTGATTCAGATCATCCACCCCTTAAGCCCAAGTACTGCATGGTGCTTTAAAGTATGTTGTGAAAGTTGTGAGCCCATGCTGAATAATCTGCAGTACGAGAACCAATCGCTGCCATTTCCAGCACTTGAAAAGAAAGTTGCAGTTTCACGGCAGAGATCTTGTCTTATCAGTATTGTTTGGATTTAACTGAACTTCTACTGCAGTAGACAAAAATGATGTTGTGTATCTTTGTCACTTTGCATAAGGCACTTCTGCTTTACCTCACTTACTATCTGATTAGCTTATCACTTTCTTGTGACAGTGGCAAAGCAACACACTCTCGCAGTGTGGATTGCTCTGGAAGGAAGTTTCTCCAAAGAAAACCAACAATCTGATCAAGCAAGACATATATTTTAAGCTAAATTCTCAGAAATTTCAAAATGGTCGTTCATGCAATTCAGAATAAATCTTATTAGCAGAATATCTCATAGAATGAGTTAGCACCATACATTTGAAATGGAAATCATCCTGCATAATAAGGGCTGTAAAGCATCACTGAACAATTCCCATGCTGATTCTGAGTGCTCTCCCTTTCATTTCTCAGTCTAAACACTGTTCTCCCCATTTTTTTGTTCGTAGTGCTGAAAGACAAAGGATACACAACTCTGCAAGATGAAGCAATCAAGATATTTAACTCTTTACAACAGCTGGAATCTATGTCTGATCCCATCCCTATAATTCAAGGTATTCTCCAAACAGGACATGATTTACGACCTCTTCGAGATGAGCTCTACTGTCAGCTCATTAAGCAGACCAATAAAGTGCCTAACCCTGGGAGCATGGGGAACCTGTATAGCTGGCAAATACTCACCTGCATGAGTTGCACATTTCTGCCAAGTCGCAGCATCCTCAAATATCTCAAGTTCCATCTCAAAAGGTGAGGAGATTTCAGCTAAAGACCAAGAAAAAAGTGTGACTGTTTTTTCCCCACAACACATAGCCGTGCTCAGACGTCTCATAGTAAGACTACAACGTGCAGTCTTGTGGTGAACTGGCTACACTAAAGAATAAATCTGAAGAAACAATTGTAAGATAACTATTGGAGTTGATCTCAGTGGAATTATTCTCATTTGAAGAAGCAACCAAAGTGCACTAAACTGAATGCATTATTTATAATGTTGAGAAAAGGTGGGGGGAAGCTTTCTATAATTGTGTAGAGTTGCTCAGATGATCCACAGGCAGTATGCCCAGGTCTCATTTCTAGCTGTCCAAATCAACCTGCTATAATGTTATTCATCCTTCTTACCTTAGTTTTGTGAGGAATGCATTATGAATGTAAAAGACAGCAGCGCTGAAAGATGTACTTCAGGTAAAAGGTCCATTTGCAAATCTCCTTTAAGACATTAACAAGTGTTCAGAAAAAAGAAACAAGAAACATTTTTGTGAGCCCAGCACGACCCAGAATGTGGAGTTCCTTCTGCTCCAAAGCAGTGGAAGAATGCAAGGAGCGTGTCATTAGGAAAGGCAGTTCGTTGGCAACAAACTGTTTTCAGTAATTTCAAGTAGTATCTGTATTTGTGCTAGAACATGGACTAGTGTAAAACACTTTGCTAAACGTAATTATTTTATAAATATCTGTGAAAACCTTGAGTTCAAAACGTGTTTCAAACAAAGTAAGATCAGCGAAATACGTCAATTGCTTTACATAAATATGAGAGTTGAAAAAAGAATCAATCTTGATTCACTTTTGTAATTTAACTTAGCTCATAAAATAGTCTTCTCATTAAAAAAAATTCCAGCTATCTGATACAATACTTGTAGGTCTCAACACTATCACTGCACAGTCATTGTAAAGCATTGCTGTAAGTCTGCAAGAATCTTTTTATGCTGTTTGTATAATGAATCTCTGTAATTTTTCATGTACTTACCAGCTTCTCCCAGCTAATAGGGTTTAATTTGTGTTTTATCATTGGAAATATTCAATAATCAGGACTTCATTAAAGTTCATTGTGAATAAATGATATATAATATTATAGAATATATAATAATCACAAATGAGTTCATTGAAGTTGTTGCTGAATATTCAGTAATATTTGGAGAGAATCCTCAAGAATGTCAGGAATGGAAATCAAGTATCCTGAGGGACACTACTGCAAAACTGAGCTGTCAAAATTCTATTTGCTTTTTTTCTGCTGTACCTCAGTGTAGTTTTGTCTTCATTCAGCCACTGTTAATGACAGAAGGGGCATTGATTACAAGATAATTACTATTATCTTGCTGTCAGATCTGAGCCATTACGATGTTCCTGTAGTTACTGATACAAAGGCAGCTGAGTTTTTGCTTTCCATTGGGTTTGTAGAACAAAATGACCATATATGTTTTCCCACAGTGTAAACCACATCAGAACACTTTGCTTGACAGTGAGATGAAGCTTTGAGTGTGTCAGTTAACTAGCATACAGAATACAGAGGTCATAGAATCATAGGGGGGTATCTTGTCACTTTCAGGAAAAAAAAAAATTCTCAAGTAAGTAAGCAAGTAAGTTTTCTATGTCACAGACTGGCAGCTTAAAGCAATCTTTGTCTTGCAGGGTTCGTGACCAGTTTCCAGGAACTGAAATGGAGAAATATGCACTTTTTACTTACGAATCTCTGAAGAAAACCAAATGCAGAGAGTTTGTGCCGTCACGGGATGAAATAGAAGCTCTGATCAGCAGACAGGAAATGACATCTACAGTTTATTGCCATGGTGGTGGCTCCTGTAAGATTACAATCAACTCGCACACTACAGCCGGAGAGGTGAGGTGACAGAACAGCTATGGCACACAACCAGTTCCTCTTCACATGACAGTTCCAGCCAGTAGCACCAGTAAACTTCAGAAGCTCGGGGGCTGTCTCCTGCAGTTGAGAGGGCACAGTTGTTCCAGTCAGGGAAGGGGAGGGAAGACTTACAGGTCTTTGTACCCCACCCTGTACATATACATATATATATATGCATATATATATAGTGTATATGAACTGTACTTACTCTGCAGAGAAGTATCCAACTGCAGCTCTCTCCTGTAGCTCAAACTAAAGGAAAGACTTACAACTCAGCTGAGGCCTTACTGGAATAACTTCAGTAGATACCGGTGTGTGTGAGAGCCACGCTGCTTGCTGAAGGTGGACAACTGTATCTGAGTTGTTGAAATACAGTGGTTATATCTGGCCAGGTGACAGCACATACATGTTCTAAAATAATCATCTTTACTCAGGATAAAAGTGGAATTGGAATTATTAATAGTGACAGTGAGAATATCTGAGGAGCATTTTTAGACCAACAGAAAACTGAACTCTGAATTTTGTCCTATGATTTGTTTTGCCTCTGTGGTCCCACCTTTCCATGCTATGTTCTTCACGTACTGTTTTTCATTAGGTGGTTGAAAAGTTAATTCGTGGTTTGGCCATGGAGGACAGCAGAAATATGTTTGCTTTGTTTGAATACAATGGAACTACTGATAAAGCAATTGAAAGCAGAACCATTGTGGCTGACATCTTGGCAAAGTTTGAAAAGTGAGTGTGCTTCCCTTTCTCTTGCTGCTCTAATAAGTGGCAGTTAATACATTTACAATGGCAGTAATGCTGAATTCTCTCTTTCCTTGCTTGTTTGTGATGACACAGCTGAATTATGCACTTGCCTATTTGTGGAAGGAACAAAAGCATTTCTGTTTTGTTTTGTTTTGTTTTTAAACAAATTAATGAGCTGCTCATTTCCTTGGGTTTGACTTTTCTCAATCTTGACACCAGTAGAGTAATATTTATTACTATTATTTCCACATTTTCCTTTCCAGTACCACAAATTTTTCTACCATTACTAAAATTGCAGCTGTCTCAGTTTTGGGAGAACTGAATTCCATGCAGTCGTTGCCATTCTGAGTGCCACTGTCTAACTGCACATGGAAGTCACTACAGAATGGATCATAACATTTTTCTTACCAATGAAATTTAAACTACCGTAGTGTTGCAGTAAGAAAATGTAATGCAAGCCTACATTCCTGTTTGTCATCCTTACACTATATGCATGGCAGTCAGCTTCCTTTACCTATATAATAATGGGGAAAAAAGGATTGCTAATGACCAATCACATTTTTAACAGAACTTAATAATGTTGCTTTTGTCAACAGTTGACTGAGTCACAAATGAAAGATTGTCAAAAGAATTTGTGTTACAGTCAGTTGTCTGAGAAGTTGATCGAGAAACTGAATCAACATTTGTAATTCCTTGATTAGGGATTCCTTAGTTTCTAAATAATATATAGATAAATAGATCCCCAGATCACAAGAGTGAGGTACACTGATGAAAAGAACTAAGTGCTGTCAACAATACCAGATTGATACAAGGTGCGAGGAAGTAAAATTCAGCTAGTGCTTAGATTGTTCAGGTGTCAGCTTAGAAAGGAGTTTAATTACAAAGATCTGATCTCTCTTTCCCTTTTCGCACACACGAGTAGGCTTTCTGCCACTGCTGAAGCTGGGGAGATGCACTGGAAATTCTACTTCAAGCTCTATTGCTTCCTGGACACAGAAAACGTCCCCAAAGATAGCGTGGAATTTGCCTTCATGTTTGAGCAGGTAAGGAGATAGGTTTTATTGTGAAGCACTTTTAAGAGAAGAAAGAAGCAAGAGGTCTAGTCACCACAGGGAATGTTCTGACTGAGCATCTTGTTTAACTAAGTGTGCTTCTCAAGCAGCATCAGCTTATGCTGATTTAACTGATGGACCTTGAATTTCCAAAAGATTAAATCGGTTGTGCAGAGATCCAGGATTTGAGACTTGGTTCACAATCACAATCTATGCTACAGACCACAATAAAATATAAACATTTTATTAATTTTACTAAAACTAGATAGCCGTTTCTTCCTAATGTATAGTTGCATTGATGACATCCCAAATAAGCACTTTGATCCAGATTTTCTCCCCTTTACATCTTTTTCTTCCTTCTTAGTAATCCAGTTGTTCCTCACATTTGGGTTCTCAAAGAGCTGTACTAGTAACTGCAAATTCCCCTTGAGCAAGATCATCAGTTGCCTTGCTGTTCTTCTGGTAAACCCTGCCTTATCCAGCTGAACAAATCTGGCATGAGAATGTACCACACCTGATTGATGTGATGGATTATTTATTTCAGATCCAGTGTTTGCTTTGCACAAAGTCCTGTTTCTCAGTCTTTTTAGACACTTTGTTTGTACATGACAAGCTATCTTTGTCCCCTCTTTAGGCTCACGAAGCAGTGATTAGAGGACACTATCCTGCTCCTGAAGAAACCCTCCAGGTCCTTGCAGCTTTGCGTCTCCAGTACCTTCAGGGAGATTACACTCTGCATACCACCGTACCGGACCTGGAGGAAGTCTATCCCTTGCAGAAGCTGAAGTCTCGGATTACTCAGTCTACCAAAACATTCACTGCAACAGAGAAGGCTGAGAAGAAACGAGCCAGCTTCCTCGAAGGAACGCTGCGGAGGAGTTTTCGCAGCGGCTCTGTCAGCAAACAGAAGGTTGAGGAGGATCAGATGTTAGACATGTGGGTCAAAGAGGAGATCTCAGCTTCCAGGACTAGCATTATTGACAAATGGAAAAAACTGCAGAGGATGAATCAGGAGCAGGCTATGGCAAAGTATATGGCTTTGATTAAGGAATGGCCTGGCTATGGGTCAACACTGTTTGATGTAGAGGTGAGTAAAATCTTCAGAACGCTCAAAATACAGCTTATACTGTATGGATCGTGATTTCATGACGGTGGTGAAATCATAAATACCATATCACAACACTCAGACAGCTGATACAATAAAATGTTATGTATTAAAAGCATACTGCAGTTAGCATGCATTGTAGCCATTTAAATCCACTACTTACCGTAAAATGAGTATTTTATGAGACAGAGGCTGTATAGGTTGGGTACAGGCTTAGGAGAAGCATAGAACACTGCATTCAAAGATGGACCAGCAGTACACTTTTCTTTTGTTTTTTTCCAAAACAGTTACAGACGAGAACCTCAGCAGTAAGTGTGGCGTGGGTCCCTCTGTTACCTTCACTTTTAATTTACATTCTTTCCTCTAGTGCAAAGAAGGGGGATTCCCACAAGAGCTGTGGCTCGGAGTCAGCGCTGATGCGGTTTCTGTCTACAAACGTGGGGAAGGGAGGCCTCTGGAAGTGTTTCAGTATGAACACATCTTGTCATTCGGAGCACCGCTTGCCAACACCTACAAGATCGTGGTGGATGAGAGAGAGCTGCTTTTTGAGACTAGTGAGGTAAGAGCAAGAAGGCATTTTCTTCTACTACTCTAGTCTGCCTATTCAGATAGTCAGACTACTTCGTAATTAAAGAATTTGCTGCAGATGGTACCAGGTTTTTTAAAGATTCCTGTAAAGCTAAAAGGAAGACATAGTGAGACGGATAGAAATATTCAGCGTTTCTGTTTAGCTGCAAGAGACTTTTGTTGAAAGCTCAACGGTTTTATATTAGTGTATAAAGGAATTCATTCACATAGGATTGCCTCGCTCAGGACTCGATGCTCTTTCTATTCTCTTGGCAGGTTGTTGACATTGCAAAGCTGATGAAAGCTTACATCAGTATGATTGTGAAAAAACGCTACAGCACCTCTCGATCAGTGAGTAGCCATGGAAGTCAGGGCAGCTCCAGGTGAAAACGAAACCAGTTCTGCTGTGCTCTAAACAGAACAGATTGCTGCTTGGCCTCAAGATGACCTGGCGATACTGATCACGTCTGTTGACAAGCTAACCAAGTACCTGAATTTCCAAGGAAAATACCTTCCAGCCTTCTTTTTAGAAAGACCACAGGGTGAGGAGGGAAAAGTCAGCTGAAATACTCACTGGCAGTTCCACGTACTGGAACTGCTGGCTCGTTGAAAGCTCCCAGCGCATTATTACCTTCAGTTGATGTAACAGATGCCTTAAGACTTGATCCACTGCAACACAAGCAGTATTAAGTGCCTTATGACATTAAACCTGCCTTGTATTGACCTAAAATTGCTGGTAAAAATCAAGGGGAATTTTTTTGCCCTTACAGAACACTGAAAACAAAGTTGTATTCATCCATTCTGCACTAACTTACTGGTCTGCATATATGTGGGAAGAGGGAGGGGAGAAGAGCAAGGTATATTTTTTTTGGAGAGCTGCTGGCAGCCTTCCTGAGAGATGCCAACACTTAGTTTCCCCTTGCCTCCACTGATGTGCACGTTGCACATGCCTATTTGAGCTGTTGGTAAATTTGACTAATTTTATTCTGTATTTCGTAAGTCCTTCAGAGCAAAGGGAATAAGTATGTGCAATGGTGTAAACAGTCTTTCTGTACATTTTAATAGTTCAGAGCTATAGTTGTTACAATTGTATGGTTACTTTATAAGCAGTTTTATTAACAGGTAAATTCCAAAATTTTCTTACATTGATTTTACTGTTGCAAATATATGTTACCATATGAGTAGCAGAAGCCTGCATTCTGTATCTGCTGTATTATAGAGATGTAGCTGAGAATATTTATAGACTACCCTAATACAGAAATACAGTTATCAGTTCCAGTACTCCATCATGTCAGCTTAAGTTTTTAATATTCTCTTTTAAAGGCACCGCTCACTTACAATCGTGGCTGGACTCTCAGAGGTCGGAGCCATTCAGAGTTGAGTAGAGAATGCAAAGATGTACAACGCAACTGCTTTAATGTGGAGTTCTCTATTTTTACCTGGTTGCCTAATGAAGGTTCTTGACAGTGCCCTGTAAATACTTTGGGGAATATCAGCTAATAGTACGCTGATTTTGGACTTCTATTTTTGTACAGAAATACTGTAATATAAAGCAAAACTTTGATCAAAGGTATCTTTTAATTCACAGGGAAAAAAAAAAAAAACCTGAAAAATTGTACTGTTATTAAAAAAACTCAGCCTTTAAGGAATTACGCCTACTTACTCAAAAACAGAAAGTCCAGCAATAAAGAAAATGTATGTATTGTCTTTTGTTTTCACTCTGTACCACGTTGGATTTGCAGCAAACCTTTAATTTTGCCAAGCCAAGAACACAGTGTGACTCCATATGTGCTTTTCTTGAAAAACGTGTTTGCGCTGTGTTGAGAAGTTCCCATCTGCTCAAAAAGACCTACTTGATCAAGATACATGTCAGTTACACAAAAGCAACAAAAAGGAAGGACTGCTGAGCAATCCCACTCCACAGGCAATATGCAAGTAAAGCTTTTGCTATTTGCATAGCCACAATGTAAGCTAGCTGTTTTTTATTAGCCACCTACAGTACGTGCACATAACATTGGAGGCTACAGGGCTTGCTGCTCTTAGCAAGGCACCCTTGGAGTAACACAAAATATAGTTTTCAGCCAGCACAGCAAGAGGATTTAGTTTTGTCCAAGTGCTGTTTATGAACGCTCAGGTAAGTTCCTGCCACAACAATATTATTGATGGGAGTTTTTATGTTTGTTTGTTTATAAAAGAAAAAGGAGGGGGACATCAGAAGCTGTTCAGTCAAGCCTCAGCATCCACCCAGGTAAATGGCAGGATGAAGTGGCAGCTGGAAAGTAAATGCAATCATGCATCAGCCTATTAGCACACCAGTATCCCAACGCCTTGGAGCTGGCTGTGCCTCAGTCCCACTCATGTCCTCAGGCTTCAGTCTAAGATGCACTTTCCCTCCTAATACATATACATTCCATTTGTAAGGGTGCCAGAATTCTTAATAATCTTAATTATACAAGTTATGCACAGGAAATTGCTACACCCAAGAAGTGTTGCATCAGAAACCTAGGTGCCAAGCCCCACATTTCTGAGACGTACAGCTCTAACAGCAGGTACGTGCAGGTTTGTGCCAGTACAAACACCTAACAGACATGCTGCCCAGCGGGAAGAGACCTTACAGCGACTCAGGCAGAGCAGTGGGAATTTCTTGGATGCAGACAACTTCTAGTTCTCATAGGACATGCACTCCAGATCACCATTTACAGCTCTGCCAATGAAGTATGGAAGAATACCAAGCAAATAATGAATATAAGTAATTCTGTACATCGTTCAGCCCTAGAAGTGTGTTTCATTGTCTGCAGATACAAACGAGCTGGAACACAGCGGCTGCAAGGTGGGGGAGGTTGCAGAGACAGGTATTTGGAGTATGTCAACAAGACTTTACATCCATCCTTATTTCTTTCAAACTACAGTTTTTCATTCCAGTTAAATTCACATTGCAAGCAAACACCTACAAAGCTTTTATCTTGAAGGAATCCATGTAGAAAATCTCCTACAACACATTGCAGTGGACACCAGGCCTTTGGTATGACACATTGAGACTGCAAATACTATGGCAGCCATGGGAACCAAGCAGAAGCAGCAGTGATCCAAAGGAATCAACCACTGGAGTGGTTCCAACTGTAGTACAAGCTTATCTGTATCAGAACAGGAAGGTGGAGTCCCTTCTTCATTGCTGCTGTCCAACAGACATTTGCTTAGGACAAGCAACATCTACTCAGGCTGTTTCTTAGACATACCAACATCTTCATTCATCGTGGGCAGCCATGAAATGAAAAATGCATGAAATATGAATGGGTTTGGAGAAAGGGGATACCAATAAAATAAACCCACTCCTCCTTCCTAGTATATAGTGATAATTAGCAGTTGCATCATCTTCCAGCCTTCATTTACAAGACTACCCAAGCTGAAACTTTAAACCAACTTCTCTCAAAAGCATGTTCTTTGTTCCCCTTCATCAGCCTTACAGCATTTTCCAACATCTGATAAAGATCATAGAGAAATGGACCTGTGCAGTGTCCTAAACTCCTTACGGTTGCTTTGTAACAACAGTATTCTTATCTACTGCAATTACTTTACCTACCTTACTTGCCTTTTTGATAGTGACATGTCTTTAGTTCTTCATTGGAATTTTATATGCATAAAGATGAAAGGGGAACAAAGTGCCACATGCAGTCAACTGACAACCCTTCAACTTACTCCATAAATTCTTAAAATTAGTTCATAAGTAATATTTTTTCATTGTTTTTCACATCTCATTTCTCTTACTCCGTCCATAAGATCATCTGGTCCTCTCCGCAGAAAGCCACAGTGAATGACAAGCACTTTTCCAGGCCTCCAACTATCTATTCCCAAGTGAAATTCCCTGGTCCTTCCCCAGAGCACACTGACAGTCCCCAGCCTCAGGAAGCCTTAGCAGAGCAGACTTGGCAGCATGCTGCCTGACAGCAGTGGGCACTGCAGTTCTGGCTATTCACACATTCAGTGCATGAAGTCATTACTGACTCTCTCATACACATTCAAACAGCAAATCCATATAAGGTGTTACAGTAATTTGGTCCAGAATTAGATAGATGAAAATCAATTAATGTTATTAAACTTCTACATCATGATTAAACAGGCAAGACATTTTGGAGCTGAACAACATCTATGAATTGTTGCATAATTATTTCATGAGGTGGCTGAAAAGTATGATTTCTAGGCTAAAAACATCTGTTTTAAGTGGTTTCTTAACAGGTTTCAACTGTAGCCTGTGAACATACATTTTCTTCCAGAAAATCCTTTGTCTCGGATCCTAGACAGTTACATCAAAGTATTTTCTTTGATCCAATTGTATTATCCAAGCAATGGTGCAACCCCACATCAACAACTCAGAAAGTGGAAATGTGCATTGTTATGTTAGCTCAGTTCTGTAAAACCAGAATACTGCATTTGAGAAAGGAGCATTTACTATTGCTGTCACACATATTAGCCATGCGGAAAGAAGTACTTCATGCAGGGGTGTGAGAGCATCCTGACAGAAGAAAAAACTAAAACTGCCCAATAAGCATACGTGCATCCTTTACTTCATAGTGGGTTACAGCTGGGAGTTCATTGGCATTGAGAAGCAGCATAACCTAGTGGAGAAGGAAAAAACTACCAAGCCTAACAGTTCTGCGTAAGAAACAGCATCAACGTTAACACAGATGTGTCAATTCTTTGCTCTTATTTTTTCTATTGTACTACCTTGCTTTAGCTTACAGGGCCAATGGGTCCAATGAATTCAAGCTGCCCAATGAACATTTCATTGTTACAAGAGAAAAGATGGAGAAGTCTGGACTGGGAAGCTCCAATTTCACTTACTATGCTATGCATATAAATTTTTCCCATAAATGTACATCTGTGCACACATAATGTTAAAAATACCAAGTATTCATTTCATCCTACCAACAAATATTGTCTACCACAACCCAGCGTAATTACATGTACTCTAAGCTGTCTCATAACCTCAGACAACAAATCATTTCATTTTAAGGTCGCACACAAGCTTTTGCAAGCACAGACTTCTCTTAAGATTTGTTTTAGAAATCAGCCACGGCTTTGATTTGTAAATTACAAGTTTTTGTGCTTTTCATTATTTATATTGGGAAAGTACCTGGGAAATCTGATTGAGATTGCACCCTGTTTATTATTCTTGGCACCGTACAAACACACATTATGAGGTCAGTGAAGACTTTAATCTGCAAAAACTTCAATCAAATAGAGAAGACTAAGAGCAGGTCAGGAAGACACAAGGAAGCAATGCAATTTTCCCCTCAGCAGGACAACAGGGATGCTGAAGTTAGAAGGAAGTGAAGCCATCCAGAGGCACCTTGACAAACTTGAAAAGTGAACCCATGTGAACCTAATGAGGTTCAACGTAACGAAGTGCAAGGTTTTGCACTTGGGTCAGTGGCCACAGATATCTATACAGACTGGGAGATGAACTCTTTGAGAGTAGCCCTGCAGAGAAGGACCTGGGGGTCCTGGTGGATGAAAAACAGAACGTGAGCCAGCAGTGTGTGCCTGCCTGTCAGAAGGTATCCTGGGTTCTGTAAGAAGAGGGGTGCCCAGCAGGGACAGGAAGGTGATTGTTCCTCTCTACACTGCCCTCATGAGGCCCCATCTGGGGTACTGCATCCAGGTGTGGGGCCCCCAATACGGGAAAGATGTGGAGTTGTCGGAGGGAGTCCAGAGAAGGGTCACAAAGATGATCAGAGGGCTGGAGCACCTCCCCTACGAAGACAGGCTGAGGGAGCTGGGCTTGTTCAGCCTGGAAAAGAGAATGCTGCAAGGAAACCACCACCACTGCTGATAACAAAGTGTTAGACTTTGTTTCTTTAAATTATTTTCTTCCATAAATTGTCCTTTTTTAGATAAAGAAGGATGAGCAAATTTATTAGCACGACAGAAGTAAAAATTAGTAGGCACTAAGCAGAATACGGTCCTCCTCAATAAGAAGGCCTCACTGACTAATGCTCTTGAAAAACATAACTTCAGACGAGATATACTATACTGCATTTGACACACAACAGTGCTTCAAAAACAAAGAAGCCAGATGCAAAGCTGATGGCTGAAAGAAACAGCAGAGGGCAGCCTCTGAAAGCATTTCTGGGAGGTGACAGACATTCTCTCAATTGTGGCTCTGAATTTCCCTGCATTTCCTTCAGCTACTGTCAGTTACAACAACTGAAATATAACTGTAGTGAAGCCCAAGACCTGGAATATTAGCTGAATCCTGTGTTTCAGAAGCACATGGCAGGGGATGAAAGTGGAATAGGACATTTAGTGCCTGCCTTTTTAATAGATACACACACTTACATGTAAAATCCTTCAGTAGATACAACACAGACCTAACTGCGTGGTGCAGTAACGTAGGACAGCAATGAACACATTCCTGCTATCTGTTTTAAGATTATGGTATATTCCATTTAAATAAAAGAATAAATGTTTTGCAATAGAGAGACCTCTTAGATGCTGAAAAGCTCAGAGGGTGGGCATCGAAGGTGAAAAACTCTCCTTACAGGAGAGGCTGAAAGAGTTGGGTTTGTTCACTCTTGAAGACAGAAGGTTCATAGAATCATAGAATGGTTTGGGTTGGAAGGGACCTTTAAGATCACGTAGTTCCAAATGCTCTGCTATAGGCATGGATACCTCACTCTAGACCAGGTTGCTCAAAGCCCCATCCAGGCTGGCCTTAAGTGCTTCCAGGCATTCCAGGAGTGCTTCCACAGCCTCTCTAGGCTATCTGTTCCAGTGTATCACAGAATCATAGAATCATAGAATTGCTCAGGTTGGAAAAGACGTTAAAGATCATCAAGTCCAACCGAAACCTAACCATACTACCCTAACTCTAACAACCCTCCGCTAAATCATGCCTTTGAGCACTACATCTGAACAGTTTTTTAACAAATTCAGGGATGGTGACTCAACCACCTCCCTGGGGAGCCTATTCCAGTGCTTAACAATCCTCACAGTAAAGGATTTCTTCCTGATAGATCTAGTCTAAATCTACCCTCTTCCACTTTAAAGCCATTTCTCCTCATCCTGTTGCTACATGGCCTTATAAGCCTCTTCCCAGCTTTCCTGCAGGCCTCTTCAGGTACTGGAATGCCATCAGAAGATCTTCCCAGCACCTTCCCTTCTCCAGGCTGAAAAGCCCCAGCTCTCTCAGCCTATCCTCGCAGGGGAGGTGCTCCAGCCCTCTGATCATCTTGATGGCCCTCCTCCGGATCTGCCCCAACAGCTCCATGCCCTTCTTGTGTTGGCGGCCCCAGAACTGGAAGCATTACTCCAGATGGGGTCTCACCAGAGCTGAGAAGCAGAATCACCTCGTTTCTCTTGATGCAACCCAGGATATAGTTGACCTTCTGGGCTGTAAGCACACATTGCCGGCTCTTGTTGAATCTTCCTTCAACTGACTCTCCCAAATCCTTCTCCTCAGGGCCGCAGTCAAGCCAGTCTCTGCCTAATTTGAGACTGCATCAAGCCAGATGCAAGACCTTGCACTTGGTTCGTGGGGATCTACTTGTCAAGTATCTTGTGTATGGTTATAGAGCAGACAGTCAGTCCTTCTCTTGGAGGGTGCACAGAAGACAAAAGAGAGGTAATTAACAAAAATTACAGAATTAGAAATTTTGAATAGGTAATAAAAGATTCTTCACAATGAAGGGGCCAAACACTGGAGCAGGCAGCCCAGAGCACTGTGCAGTACCTACAGCCCTTGGAGATATTCAGAAAAAACATGGGCATGACATGAAGCAACCTGACATGGACAACTACAAAGGTGTTTTGAGTAATTATCCATGTGGGGAGAAAGGTCAGGCCAAACGTCTTCCAGATGTTCCTTCTAAGCTAACTTACTGTTCGAGTCTGTGATGAAACAAAGCAAACAGAAAGCAAGCTTAAAAGGAGACATAGATCTAGACAACAGGTGGCAGACCTATGGAACTCCTTGACACTGTTGCATTCAAGAACATAAATTCAAGGAGCACTTGGAAGAGAAGTGCAGTAAGGAATTACTAAACAGACAAGCTGTGTTTGGCTCAAAGCACTGTCAGAACAGAAGACAGGCTGAGAGAGAGTGAAAGAGATGAACAAAATGTTGTGCTCTGTTGTTCTGTAGTTCGATTTTTGTTGTCTTCATTTCTGAGAAGTGCCTGCTCTTAATAGCTATTAAAAAGAAACAAACTGGAGAATACAGACTTTTTAAAAGTCATTTTTTAACTATGTTAAACAATATGCGTAGCGTATCAAGGCTCTTGTTTACCTCTCGAGATCTGTCCTTGTCATTTGGATTAGATTCCGAATTTTTAATAGATCTCAGGAGGTAAACAAGAACCTCAGTCATTCATGTTTTGTCAGATTGTATGCTTAATATACTTTCACTCGTTAATAAATGTTCTTTTTTAATTAAAGACGTGTCTTGCTTTTGTCCTTAACCTGATTTTCATTGGTTTTAAAATCATCAATATAACTGGTTGTGACAAACATTTGTAATTACCTAATGGGGCAGCAATTTAGGCTGGAAAGAGATTTTTGACCCTGACATCAGACCAGAAACAGTCCTTAGTTCCACACAATATCTTTTTCCGGATGTGTGATTCGACAACATACTGACACCTCATACAATGGGGAGACAGTGAAAAAGATAGATAGCCATCAAAGCTTTTAAAGTATCAGATTCATTGAGTATGGAATTCAACTGTGACAGCAAGAATTGAGACTCTTCTTTGGATTCAGTTTATTGTCAGTGGTGAAAGACTAACTACGTTAGTTACAAAGAAAGATTACTCTGTGTATAATTTTTCATAGAAAAAAAAGATCATTTTCAATACATCAGGTCTAAAGGCAGCTCCTAGGAGGTCAGCATCCAGACCAATTCACTGCACTGCACAAGAACTTATTCAGGGGCTAAACTTCAAACTTTTCAGAAAATGTTGTCAGTTTGTCTATAAATATCAAGCTATGCATTTTCCACTGAAGATATTTTTGATTATTGCACATCATTTTGAGCTGGAATCCTGAAATCAACATTGTTACTCCATGCTGACATGAGAATTTTCAGACGTATTTCAGAAGCATTAGAAGGCTTTGATAACTGTAAGCTCCTTCCATGCAACCATTTAGAAATCTTTCTCCTCAGGCTTCATCCATCATTTACATCACAGTCCTTGACACCAGAACTGCACTCCCTATTCTAATTCTGCATGCAGCTGTGCACTGGGTACCAATCCTAGATCTTTCCTGCACAGATAGCACACAAACCTTTTAAACTCAAGCAGTCAAAACATCAAACTACAGACAGATCAAGGCCAGAGAGCATATTTACTGCCACATTTAACATCTAAAATGCAGTGCTTCACAAATGAATGAGCCATCTTTTCTCTCACACTGATGTTTATACCAGAGTGCTTTCAGTAAGTTCAGTCACATAAATCAGACCAAGCTCAGTCGTATAAATCACACCACTAACTATCAACAGTGGAAAAGAAAAGCTGTCATCCATCAGTACACAAGGCATGTTTTCCATTAGCTAAATAACAGAAACTATTCTGGAAGATTTTTTCACTAATTTCCATTCATAACCTTTATGGCATAGGTCAGGAAAGCAGAGGCCTGTAGTGCAGAACGGAAGCAATTTTAATCAAGATATGGAAGAGTTGTGTACCTATAGCCTGCCCTGTCCTTTGAAACCACCCTTCATCATTCCTGTTTCCTGGGGAGCAGGGGATCCTTGAACTCCTTGTGTATCATTTAATCAAAGGGACAGTGATGTGATGTCTAAGTGCAGGGGCATTCAATCATATTCCAATCTTTTTAAAAAGCATGGAATATCGGACAGGGTTACTTACCTAAAATCTGCCACGGCTGTAATCCGTAGGGCCATAGGACTATAATGCCTTTATCAGCTTTTCACAAGTTCAATACAAACTAAGAGCTAATGTTGGTTAAACTCAAATTTAAATACTTTAACCCAAGGGTGCTTTCTGTGGCTACCTATCCCACACTCACTTTACAGTGCATGAGGAACACCTGACTTCTATCCCAGCTTATCTCGTAGCTGTTTGGAGTCAGTTAGACTTAGATCCTGAATAGGTCAGCCCACAATACCAAAATAACTGAATGCTGGCAAGGGAAAGATAGCTGCTACTGGTTAAGCTGGGGAAGGTTTGATAGTATATTATAGACAGTACTAACCACAACAAGCAGCTTGGCACACACAACAAATCATCCTAAAATGGCTTTAAAGAAGAACTGCTTTTCCTCCTTGACAGAGGTCCCTGTTCTTACTCCCACATACTCATAAAATTGCCTCTAGTCCCACTCCCCAAAAGAGGCATCCACTGCACCCTACAAACCAGCAGAGGTGCTGGAGCAGCATTAGAGAGCTCAGCAGCTAAACAGCAGCCTGCATCCCTATGAGACAGCTGCCTATTTGTCAGCACTGGAAGGACACGCTGTCTTGATGAAGCCTTTTTAGGGCAAAGTTCCATCCATCAGCAAAGGGTTGAAGCAAAACAACAACGTATTTGTTGCTCCAGCCTTGCTGAAGCTCCTTCCCAGGCCTTACTTTTCCATCCATGTGTTGTTGGGTTACAAGGAAAGCCTGTCTCTTTCCTTTTACTCTCTCAGACCTTCATAAACAATACCTAATCACTTTCATACACTCACAGGCATGTGGAATCATAAGCAACAGAACTCCCTCCCAAGGTCATCTGCTTAAACCTCACAGAAAATCTGGAAACCCGCATTCAATCACAGCTGAACCTACTGTTCAATCTTTCTTTACCTCAGAGAAATAAAACGTATGTTCACCTCTAAGTGAACAGGGCTACTTTTGCTGCACTGGTCAAGTGAAGGAGGGTGTGTACCCAATTAAGCTTGAAATAGATGTTAATCTACAAACCAAAATTACTGTATTTCTGTGAGTTTTCACTTCAGGAGCCAAGTATTGAATGAGTTACCAGATTTCATGCAGCTTACACTGACAGACACGTTCTTTGAATCCCATGCATGCACTGGTACAGGTTGGGGGATGACTTGTTGGAGAGGAGCTCTGCAAAGAAGGACCTGGGTGTCCTGGTGGATGACAGGTTGGCCATGAGCCAGCAGTGTGCCTTTGTGGCCAAAAAGGCCAACGGCGTCCTGGGATGCATTAAAAAGAGCGTGGCCAGCAGGTCGAGGGAGGTGATCCTCCCCCTCTACTCTGCCCTGGTGAGGCCTCATCTGGAGTACTGCGTCCAGTTCTGGGCTCCCCAGTACAAAAAAAGAGGAAAAACTACTACTTGGAAAGAGTCCAGCAGAGGGCCACGAAGATGGTGAAGAGCCTGGAGCATCTCCCCTATGAGGAAAGGCTGAGTGAACTGGGTCTGTTCAGCCTTGAGAAAAGAAGACTGAGAGGGGACCTGATCCAGGTCTATAAATATCTAAGGTGTGGGGGGCAGAGTGGCGAGGCCAGACTATTTTCAGCAGCGTGTGGAGACAGGATAAGGGGAAACAGCCAGAAACTGGAGCATAGGAAGGAGCATCTGGAGGTCCCTTCCAACCCCTATGAGATTTTGCCTGTTCAGCAATTGATGCTTAAGGGATGTATCTCAGCAGTTATGCTTTCTGGCGTTTGAAGCTGGCCTCGTCCTGTGTAACAAGATGGAATCACCTCAAGTTGCGCCAGGCGAGGTTCAGCTTGGATATTAGGAAAAACTTCTTCTCAGTGAGCGGTGAGAGCAGGGAACGGCTGCACAGGGAGGCGGTGGTGTCACCACCCCTGGGCGTGTCCAAGAAACACGGCGATATGACACTGACAGACGTGGTTTAGCGGGCATGGTGGGGATGATTTAATGGTTGGACTGGATATTTTAAGTCTTTTCCAACCTAAACGGCTGTATGACCCGGAGGGCAGCAGAGACCGCGCGTCAGGCTGGCGACTGGCGACTGGAGGCCGGCGGCTAGCGGCCACCCGCCACCCTCAGCCCCGCCCTCCCCACGCACCTGTCACGCGCACGCGCAGCCCCTCGTGACACCTGCCGCGGTGACGTCAGCGCCTCCGATCGGGGTGGGGGCTACGGGGAGGGAACGGTTGTCCCGCTCCGCCCCGCCTCCGGCCCGGCTCGGCCCAGCCCAGCCCGGCCCAGCCCGGCCGCCGCCACCCAGCCATGGAGAGCGCGGCGCCCGCGCGGCCGCGGCAGCCGGATACGGGTGGGGAGAGCGGCGGCGGGAGGGAGCGGCCGGAGAGCCCGCGGGATGCAGCCCCGGCAGAGGTGTCGGGCGGGGCCGGGGCGGCGGCGGCTCTGCTCGGGGAGACGGGTCTGGCGGTGGGCTGCTGCATCGCCGCGGCGCTGAGCTGGGAGCGGCCCCTCCACAGCCTGGGCGGCTTCGTCTGCGCCAACCTGCTCTTCTGGTGAGCGCGCAGGGCGCGGGGGGACGCCCTGCCGGGGGACAGCACGGCCCTCATCCCCGCCCCGGGAGGAGCCTGGGCCGCTCCCGCAGCCCTCGGGTCTCCGAGGGTCCGTCCGCGCCGTCCCCGTCCGCGATCGCGGAGCAGGTGCGGCTGAGCTGTGGGCCTCCGCTGCCGTGCGGTTGTGACGGCTGGCGGTGTGGGGCCCGCGGCCGGCGCCGTGCTGCTGCGGGGTGCCTTCCCTCAGGGCTGGGTTTGATGCGTGTGCTGCTCCCCGTCGGCGGCCCTGATGGAGGGGTGGCGGTGGGAATGTTGCTGCAGAGAACCAAGCTTGCCTTTCCGGCTAAAGTTTTTTTTTAGTAGGGCGTAGTTTGGTTGACAGAACTCTGGAATTCACAGGCATGGCTTCGTTGTTACATTTGCAGCACATCTTCTGATTATTTTTATAGAGGAAAAAAAAAAAGCTTGCTTTTCTTTGTGAAATTTCTTCAGAAGTTCCCCATGGCCTTAGAGAGGTTTATGTGTTAGGACTCCGTGTAATGGTACAGCTGAGACCCTGAGACTGACTCCTGTAAGGACAGACTGAAGAAGTCGGGGGTGATAGCTTAGAGAAGAGACCTCGTCACAGCCCTCCAGTACTTGAAGGGAGCTGATAAACAGGAGGGAGACTGGCATGGGCAGATAGTGACAGTGTAAGGGGGAGCAGTTTAGAAGTAAAAGAGGAGAAACTTAGATTAGATGTCAGGGAGGTTTTTCTCTGAAAGGGCAGTGAGGCACTGGCACAGGTGCCCATAGAAGCTGTGGTGCCCCATCCCTGGAGGCACTCAAGGCCAGGTTGGATAGGGCCCTGGGCAGGCTGACCCAGTGGCTGGCAGCCCTGCCCATGGCACGGAGTTGGGGGCCGAGCAGGCTTTGAGGTCCCTTCAGACTTGAATCCTAATTCTGTGAACTTGAACTGTGTTTCCAGTGCTTGAGCTTCCTCCTTTCCTCTCCAATGAACAAGAGGCAAACAAGCAAATAAGTGGATTAACTGCAAACTCCACCTAGTGCCCCATAACTCTAGTGATGATCCAGGTCACACAGAATTTTCTGAAGCTTCACACTGCACGAGAAAATATCTGTGCAGATATTTCCAAAACCACTTCATCTCAAATCCTGGGAGCAGTGTGTGTGTGATGTGTAATCTAAGTTGACTTTTGTTATCAGTCTTGCTCTTAAGTGTCCTTGGTAAGTCCTTTCACTGGGAAATTTATGTGGTTCAGCTCTCAGAGCTCACCTGTTCTGACAGCAATTTGGAGGATTATAATGCTTTGTGTTTCTTTGAAATTGGCTCTCATAAAAACCAAGGGCAGTGTTTAAGTGGTTTCATTTCTGTGCCTCAGTGAGCAATAGCTGCTGGACAATGTTTGCTGTTCTTTTGTCTACGTGTATAGTGCATGCAGTGTATAACGTGTACAGAAACTCTCACTGGTCCTACTGCAACCTGTGGAGTGACTTGTGATTGAAGTTATTTTGTCAGGATTTGTAGCTCACTCTTCTTTCTTAGTGTCAAAATGAGTCAGGATGAAACAAAGTCAGTGGAAGGATTGCTTTTATTTTGGTGATATCTCTGTCCCTCCTTGAAAACCTCATTCCTCATGCCAGGGAACCTGAGAGACAAAGTGGGGAGTTATGCAGTGAAATTCTTTGGTTTGAGACTGAAGAACATCAGGAATGATCTCATCAGCAAGCCTCTGAAAGCTGACACTGAAAATTAAACACGGGTTTAAATCTGGTCTTGCATTTCTCTCCCTTGTTATGTTGGCATCATGTATCTGCAGCACAGTGTGCTTGCTGCCTCTGCTTCCCTGTGGAGCTCCAGTCCAGCTGGTCAGCCTGGTTGCTGTGACTCAGCTCCAGCCAGAACACAGTGCTGGGTGTGAGTGGAGCCCAGCTGCCTGCAGAGCCTGTCTTCACAGCGCTCAGAGCTGACAGCACTCTGGGCTGGAGGAGCACTGCCAGTTAGTGCCTCAGCACTGCTCTCCTGTGCCTGGAATACCCCCCATCCCTCTGCAGAGGTGCTTGTGATCTCAGGGCATAGGGCCTCGGTGCTCCTCAAGATTGAGAGAAGTGCAGAAGGATGGCTGGGGGCTTCTTTTGTTGTATCAGCAGTATTGGTAGTGGAAGGAGGAGGAACAGGTGGTGAAGTTTAATTTCAGTGCTTTGCAACTGTTGGAAGGATAATGATGGTTCCTTCCTCCCACCCATTTAATTCTGGGGGGACAGTGTTTTTCCTCTGTTACTCTAGTTCTTGGATATATGTTTGTCATTCAGAGCCCTTTGTGCACCAGCTGTTGCAGTATGAGCTGCTGAGGGTTAGCAATTTCTCTATCTCATCACAAAACCTTGGTTATATTTGATGGTAACATCTTCCCTCTGAGAAATCTTTCATCCAGATGCTCTATATGAATGCATTTTTTATATTTACTACTGAAATAGCATTCTTGTGGTACAAGAAATTTGCTAATTTAATTTCACCATGTTTTCCAAAGCTCCTTTATTTTGAATATCACAAATAAATCGTCGTGGACTGTTTAACGAGGCATAAAGCGCGTCGTTCTTGTTAGCGACTGATGGATGTTCTTGGACTGCAAATTACTCTGACATTTTTTTTGTTTCCTGGGATTTCTCATGCAAAGACTGCACTGAACTTCAGACCCAGCTTATGCAGTTTGCTTTGCTTCTGCTGCAGGTAGTTTGTAAAGTCAAAATGCCACATAAGAAAATAAGGGTGGGGTTTTTTTTCCATTTTATACAAATAGCATACATAGAGCAGGCATGCTCTGTGCTGGTGCCACAAGTTTAGTGCAGGCATCTGAAGCCCCAGCTGATAACTTTCAGTCTCAGGACTGATCTTAGACAAACATTAACTGTTGATCTTAGGTTTTGGTCTAGAATCTTAGCTAAATTATTACCTTCTGTGTGTATTGGGAAGGGTGGATAGTGCCATTTTTCTGTTTTATTCTCCCAGTGTGTCGTTTTCTTGAAGTGTTTTAGTACTTACCCAACTTGCTTTGAGACTTGCTGTTGAATTGTTTCTTACTTGAAATCTCTGCTTGGTAATGACAGTGGTTACTGTGGAAAGATCTCAACTTTTTCATTCCTTAATTTATTCTTGTGAAGTAGAAAAAGCATTCTGGCTCGGCGTGTATTTCAATTGTTGGCCTGCAAACTGTAAACATTGTCACTGCTTCATCTTGATGGATAACTTACCTTTAAAGCAAGGTGGAGTTGGTGGACTTGGGAATCTCACTTTTATTCTCAGGTAGACTTTAGGGAGCTCACTGCTTACAAAATTACAACTTTCCTCTTGGTCTTGTTTGTATCAGGAAGCATTTCTATGCTGGTGATGTTATTCCTAGGAGGCTGATGAGGTGATGGCTGGTGTTGTTCAGTTGGTGTAGTGGTACTGCCTGGGGGTTGTTTGCCCCCACCTGTTTGTGTGGAGCTTTTCTTAACGATGATTCGCTTGGAACTTCTTGTACAAGGAGTACAAGAGGATGTAGCTTTTGCCCATCCAAGCTGTATTACCAACTCTGTATTATCAATGTGCCACCAGAGCATAGAATAACAGAACGGTTTGGGTTGGAAGGGATCTTTAAGATCATCCAGTTCCAGCCCCCCTGTTATAGGGAACCTCCCTCTACACCAGGTTGTTCAAAGCCCCATCCAGCCTGGCCTTGAGTGCTTCCAGGGATGGGGCATCCACAACCTCTCTGGGCAACCTGTTCCAGCGTCTCACCACCCTCACAGTAAAGAATTTCTCCGTGACATCTAGTCTAAATCCACCCTCTTCCGGTTTAAAGCCATTTCCTCTCATCCTGTCACTGCCTGTCCTTATAAAAAGTCCCTCTCCAGCCTTCTGTAGGCCTCCTGCAGGTACTGAAAGACTGCCATTAGTAAGAAATTCAGAGACTGTATCAATTATATTGGCTATCTAAATTTGACTTTTGTTTTCACTTAAATATCTCTGGATTTTTGATGAGTCCAGGTCATGAAAGTACAGGTAGTGATGGTAGACTCCTCGTGCCTTGAATTCAGCTTATACTCTTTCAGAGCAGTTTCAGCTGTTTTCATATCCTTTTCTTGTCGAATGGATGCTTTCCCAAAAGCTTCCCATGCTTTCTGAAGTCAAGTTAATGTTCTGATAGCAGTGTAAGCTGGGATTGAATTGTAGGGGCTACTTGTTTTCAGTTGGGCGCCTTTAAGCTTATATTTACTTTTCCAACACACGTTATTAAAATTTTAGAAGGCTTCAAAGGTAAAGTGGAGTGGAAGGCTAAATCAGTGTAATTAAGGAAAAAAGCACCACTATCTCAACAGCTTTTTCATGACAACTTGCATAGTTTTGGCTGAGAGATTGGTTTACTGGAATAAAAATTGACATTGTTTAAGAGCCAGGCTGCGTTACATAAAAAGCCTGGCCACTTGACAGTATTTTTTGAACCACTCAGCAGAAAACAGGATCAATCAGAAAATAAATCAAGGAGGATAATTGAGGAGCTGAGGGAAAGCAAGCATTACTGAATAATTAAGGACCAAATCCAGGATGAGGACTTTACAGAAGATGGAAATCCTAAAGCAAGCAGAATTGCAACACGGCTTGGGTTTGTAGTTCCCTCATGACACAAAGGCATTCTGTGTGTAACAGTAGTTGTGTCGAGAGAGAAATTATATATATATAAATATATATATATATATATATATGTTGTAGTTCAAGATGACAAGACCCTTAAAATAGCAAGCATAATCCTGAGAACAATAGAAGTTCTGCAGGGATATGCTGTGCTCCATGGGAGATGTTACAGGACTAATGAGAGCATTAGAGAAAAGGAGATTTAGGGCAGTATGGTGGAGGTGGATTTTTTAACATCAAACTGCTGCTACTGCATGAGAAAATGGGATTAAGAGTTCTTCTGGACTTTCCCAGAGTACAGGTTAATTGAGGTCATCTGGGCATGTTTGTACAAGAATAAAGGAAGCCAGGATCTTTGATTTTTGTGTTTAATTCAGCATACTTTTAACTCATGGAAACATCTCCTGTTTTCACTAAAGTAATGGTAGCATTTGATGTCATGATAGACTCAGAAGATGTTTAGGTCACTTAAACATCCTCCGTTTGAATGCTTTTATGTTAAATGCCTGTCTGAATGGAATTGGTTATAGTAAATGTGATGTATAAGCCACAAATATAGTTCTAACTACTGCTTTCCCCCAGGAGGTTTTCCTGCAGACAGTGTGAGATAACATTGCAGTGGAGCATTTTGTTATTCATCCTATTTCCCAAATCACCATTCTGCTTGCATATTTACCTCTTATAATTAAGTTTCTCTGTGATGATTGAATGCAGACAGTTTGAAAGGGGTTTCTAAATCATATTTTTGCTTAGAGAATCATGTTCTTTTTTTTTTTTTTTTTTTTTTTTTTTTCTGACCTATATATAAGATGAAAATCTTGTTTCCTGTAGTTGGGGTAGAGAGAATAAGCTATTTGAATTCTTATCCTTTGCCTTAGTGACTTTTAGCTAATAGTCGTAATTCTGTAGAAGCGTTCAGCAGTCATTGCCTTTTGTGCTGCTTCTGCAGGTGGCTGCCAAGTGACAACAGCTTGAGTTGGTGGGAATCTTTCTTACAATGAGAGTTACTTTATTGCTCCTATGAGGAGTTGGGGGAACTGGGCTTGCTTAGCTTGGAGAAGGCTCTGGAGGGCTCTCATTGTGGCCTTCCAGTACTTGAAGGGAGCATATAAACAGGAGGGGCAATGACTGTTTACAAGGGTGGTTAGTGATAGGACAAGGGGGAATGGTTATAAACTGAGACAGGAGGTCAGGTTAGATATCAGGAGGAAGTTTTTCACACAGAGGGTGGTGACACACTGGAACAGGTTGCCCAAGGAGGTTGTGGATGCCCCATCCCTGGAGGCATTTAAGGCCAGGCTGGATGTGGCTCTGGGCAGCCTGGTCTGGTGGTTGGCAACCCTGCACATAGCAGGGGGTTGAAAATAGATGATCATTGTGGTCCTTTTCAACCCAGGCCATTCAATGATTCTATAATAAGAGACTGAGAAACTTCAGCTTCTTCAGCCTGGAAAAAATGAAGGCTTTGGGGTAATATATCAGCAGTTTTCCAGTATCTGCAAGAGGCTGTAAAGAAGATAGATCCAAGGCTGCTACTGAACTATTGTGGGAAGCTGAGACACCATGCTCATAAAATGACACAGGAGGGAGATCAGCTGTTGCTTCTACAAGATACTGTGTAAATCACCTGTTTGTAGCATCATAGAAGGTTGTAGGTTGGGAAGACAACAGGATTCTTTCTGGAAATAGGTCCAGTTAGGTCAAGTTACTCAGATGGTTTCTTAATCAAATATTAGAGTGCACACTCCCCAGTGATTTGCCCTCTGCTTACTATCTCATTAGCTCTTCCATTTGGTTGCTCTAAATGTCAGCCAGAGGACGTCTCACAGGTGAGACCACTGTTGCCCAGGTGAGAGGTCTGAGGCATTTCTAGCTGCCCTAAAACAAAATGACTGCATGTGAATTTTTGTCGTAGTGAAGGCCTTAAATATACTGTATAGAGTATATGATGTTTTGTCAGGTTGGTATGTGTTTTAGAAGTATTCAAACCCTGTTAATTAAAAAAAGAGGAGGAAAAAAACCAAAACAACTAATTCCTAATCATAAGCAAAAGTTCTGCTGTGCCACTGTGACTTTTTGTTAATCTGGTTGCTATGCCTCCTGGTAATTCCTTGAAGAATTTTGAATCCCTACACCATTAGCATAATACGTGGTTTTCAGATCCCAGCATGTTGGACTAACCTTTCAATAAGCTGGAGGTAGACATGTGCCAAAAAACGAGGGAGAACGTTGTCACGTTGTCAGCCAGTGACCCCTAAGGGACTTAAGGGCACAGAATTGTCTGACATATGGCTCCTAGTTTTTCTGATCTGTGTTGCTGGAGCACCTGAGGGCTGACACACAGTGGCTGGGAGTTTGTATGAGATGGCTTTTGTTGCAAACAGTGCGATCTTGTTATTACAAGTACTGAAAGAATGGAGGAAAGATTGACAATGGCATTAAGACACCAGAAATCCTTACACATTTGAAGTTCTCCAAGTATGTCAAGGGACCTCATTTGACTGCTGTGTTAACTGCTCCATACAGATCGCATATTTTTTTTCCCCAAAAAGTTATGGAGCAGAAAGGCTGTAGTATCAAGAATGTAGAATGAGATGACTTGGAAACATCTTTTAGACAGGAAGCTACCTTGCTAATTCTTGTTTGCTAATCCTTGTCCATGTTAGTGCAACCGTTTTTAACAGCAGGTGACAGCTGTGATTGCAGTGAAACTATGAGTATGGCTTAATTGTGACTGTAAAGTAGGTCAAATGCTCTCTGTATACTTTGGAAGGTAGTAAGCATCTTCTCTTACCTTTGAGAACTAGTAAAATGTGTGTGTGTATCAATGTGCACATGCATGAACTCCAGTATTGGTGTGTTTCAACCACTGAGGGCTGCCCAGGGTTAACAGTTAAGTTAGAACATGTTATTCAATCCTATAAAATGCTAATCAACAAGCACCGTGAAGATCATATAGGATAGTTGTAGTATTAATTCTGTACAACTTAAAGGTCTGCAATTGTTACAAATGAAGAAATCACATTAAAAATTATTCATTTTTCTCTACAGTGTCACAAGCTCCCTTCTCCTTCATTGTCAGCAAGTTTAGAAAAAAGAAGTAGGTTAGACAAAGTCTTCAGTGCAGTTGAACTTCACCCTTCAACAGAATCAAGGATATTTAAGGATGAAGATTATTATTTGATTTAATGAGAGCTATGTGTGGGCTGTTACAAAAGAGCCTGTAAAGATTTTTCTCTAAACATCTTTACTGGTTTTCTTGAGCTAACTGAAATTGTAGAGTAACTGATTTGAGACTTTTTTTTCCCCCATAGAATATTCTTATTTTTTCGAGTATTTTTATGGTTCAATTCAGAACATAACTATCAGAATGAGCTTATCTGTTGGTATAGGAGATCATATCCTGATCTGGTGAAGGTGCTTGGGCTTTCTGAGTTTCTGTGAACAGTTAAATAAGGAAAGTAGTTTCATGGAGATTTGATGCAATCCAGTTTTCTCAGGCCTGCAAGGAATATGAAAGCAGTTTTCCACAACTATGTGTCTTTAGCTTAGTAGAAACTCCTAGAAGGTAGCTTTCTTTGTATAAAAACCAAGTGTTCAGAGGGTTTTCCTTGGGATCCTCCAGTGCCCCATACTTGCTACTTCAATTCTTTTCCCCCTCATTCCTGCAGAAAAGCTGTCATAGCAACTAATTTTGTGTCCGGTTGTCCTGTTTACAAACCATTTTCATTCTTTGTATGATCCTATTTGTTGTTACTCTTATTTGATCCACTGCCCTGGACAGTAGCTTCTTATTATTTTTTGGCTATCCTCAGCTTTCATCATTTATTTGTCTTGAAGTTAATCATTTTTGGTCTTACCTTGTAAAAGATTGTGATGCGCTCAAAAATAATTACTGTTCTCAGATCTCTGTAAGGTTCTTGAAGCTGTTAATATGCTTTTCTCATATAACTGAGTGCTAACTATTTTATACATCAGATCTTTTTTTTCCTGCAAGCTATGCCATTTGTCAGTAAAACAGAAGTGCTAATGTGGACACCTGTGGCAGCAGTGCATGAGATTATCGATGATCTCTTGTGAGTCTGGGTCTCTTTGACTCAACTGGGCGTGTTGTAAAAACTTTCTGTAATGAAGAACAAAAATCACAAAAGCTCATTCTGAGGACAAGTTGAGCTATTGTGCTATGAATGACATGGTTTTACTTCATCTTCCCATTTGAAAGAATCATTTGTATAAGAATCTGCTGTGAAGTTAGGTCCTGTAAGAAACACAAGGAAATGTTTAACTTCTGCTGTGTGTGAATTAAAAAAAAAAAAAATTATGTTAATAAAACCTAAATTGATTTTAAAAGTACTGCTTCTTATGCAGTAATGAAAATATTCTGTTTTGTATATTTCAGCTGTGCTTAGATAAAAGTGCGGACAAAAATTTACTAAAAACTCAATGTATGGTTAAATGAGCCTGTTGTACTTGGAGCTTTTAGTGTTTGCTTCCTGGGAAAGCACTGCAGGAAGAAACTGAATTTGATTCATGTCTGATTAGTCAATTTTCTCTTTTTATTCTCAATACTAACAACACCTGTAGGCTTTTATATAATTCCAGTCAGTTCACAAGAATTCAGTGTTTATTTTTTCTTAACATTCCAGGTTTGTTGCATTGACCCCTTGGAGATTGTATCATCTGACCTCTCTCATAATACTTGGACTGCTGGTTCTACAGATAATAAAGGATTTGGTGTTATCTAGGATAAAAGGTAAGGCAGTATAGAGATGTAACTCCTTGCTTTAACACTTGTGTTTCATAGCATATTAGTACATTATTAAACCTACTTTAATATTATGATACTAGGATTATTGCAGAAATACTAGATGTAATCTATGATGATCTGTTACCATTTTCCATGAAGTTCTTCTATGTTTTATAAGCAGGGTGCTGTGAGACTTGTTTCAGCTTGAGTATATCAATCATTCTTGCCTCTCAGCTGCTTGATCTGAAATTACATTGTTTCCCTAAAAGTTCCTGTTTCTTCTGACTATACACTAGATCACTATTGGAAGGTTTGGGAGACCAGATAGGAATCAGTCAACTTTGGAAATAGGTTGCAAAGTGACCTATTTTTTTCACAGTTGAAATAAGTGAAAGTTTTTTGTTTTTTTTTTCCAGTTTCCACTGCAGTTTCCAGTGCATAAAAACTCTTATGTAAATAGTACCAAGTTTGAAAGAGATTAATAGTTATTGGCTGATTGTCAGTTCTTTATGTTGTTGTTTGTTTGTTTTTAATTTATTTTGTCTCATACTTCATTACCATCTTGAAAATTCTTTGGCAAAATGATTGGCATCTCTTGTACTTCATGTTATAGGAACATTTTTTGAAGTGACATATTGTTTTTTCTTTGATGTTGAATCCCATGCAAGGTGTTTGAAAAATCATTAGGGAATGCAGGAAATAACATCAGAGATGCACAGTATTCCTCTGCAATATGCTGTGTTTTCATTTTTGACTTCCCCAGCCTGTTGTTCCCTGCTAAGTTACAGCAGTTATTCAGAAACTTTTTTGAAATATTGTTCGTTGTCACTGCCTTCTCCAGAATCTTAATTGCTGTTCTGCTGCCTGCTTGCTTAGTGGACAGCTTAAGAAACTTATCTTAATTAGATTTTTAGACTCAGTGTTGTATAAGTTACCTCTAACATTGAGTAACCCACCAGTCAGAAGGTGGTGATTTACACAAGTTGTCTTTTAGCTGTTACTGCTAACTAATGTTTTTATATTGGCCAAATGCAAGATGTACCAATATTTACCAAGCTGGCAGAGTGGGAAGACCAGCCTGCCTTCATCTGGCGTTCACTTCAATTTCAATGGGATTATTCAACCGTTCATCGGAGAGGTGAAAGCAGGAAGACCTCTGTTTCCCAGCTTTGTGCTCACAGAATGATTATTTTATGCCACTTACGTACATTGCCGTCAGTGTTTTTTGTTTATTTTTTTGAACACAAATTTCGTGGGTAGTTATTGAATGAATAGAGTAGAATTATTTCTTCTTGTAGTGATTTGAAAATAATTGTCACTCCAAACAGCAGAAGCAGTTCTTCCCAGGATAACAGTTCCAGCTAGCCACTAGATGGCAAGATTAGTACAGGATTGTAAGGAATGTAGACAGTGATTGTCAGTTTGTAGTTGTAAAGCAAGAGCCGTGTTGATTATCTCCTCCTCCTGTGTGGAAATGTAGCTAAAAACTATTCATTAATATTTAAACTGGTATGTTAAGTTTACGGAAAAAAATAAGTTTTCTCACAATTGTTACTCTGGTTTTAACTGTTGTGAAGACTTCCTTAGTCATTTTGTCCCAAATTTGCACATTTCTACAAATAAAAAAGAAAAAAAACTATGTGTGATTTCTGTTTTACTGCATTGTAAATCATCTTATGTTCTCATTGTTGCAGGTGCACAGCTTTGGAGGAGCATCACTGACAAGTAGGTACATTATTTTTAATATGCTGCTTATTTGATATCATCTTTTCTTATAGTTAATCTTTTAATCTTGAATTTAAGAGTGTACTTTTCCTGTAATTAAAATAGAAACTGGATTATTTTAGTATTTTTTCTAAGTTTGTTATTGTTTGTTCCAGTTCTAATAACTCTCCACGTTATTTTTTCTGATTTTAATTGTATTAAAGAATACATCAGTGTGTCAAGTACTTCTAGAAATGCTTTTTCTCAACAGGATTATCTCATGCTTTGTGGTTTCTGGGAATCGGTATTTGCTTCTGGTATTCACAACATCATCTAGTGTGGAGGCCCATGGCTGAATTTCATGGTTTGTGAGGAATACACATAGCCTTGTGCTTGTTCACTACTACATAATTATAGCATCTTAATCCCAGTCTACCTTTTCTTTTTTGGTTGGAAGAATTTGTAAACAATCACGCTTTGTTAATACTCTGTATCAATCTGCATCTTCATAAACTTTAATCCTGTTCTGCGAAGTCCACAAATTTAATTATTATGAGAACAGAGGCTCTTTGTAGCTTTGGTGTCTTCATTATGCCTTTTGTGACTTTTCTTCCATTTCTGTCATGCTGATGATATGGGGACAGAGTTCACAGTTGTTTAGCTTGAAGACCTTGGGCTATGCATTAGAATAAAAATGCCCTCATGATAAATCCTAATGTTAGATTGGCTTTTTTAACCTCTACTGAGCACCGAATTGATGTTTACCTGGACATATAACAACGGGCACCTTAATGTCTGTGTAGTATTTAAGGTTCCTTTTTCAGGATGAGTCTCTTTGCATTTACCACTATTTCATGGGAATACTTCTATGTTTACTTCTATTTTCCTGGGCAACCTGGTCTAGTATTAAATGGGGAGGTTGGTGGCCCTGTCTGTGGCAGGGAGGTTGGACGTTCATGATCCTTGAGGTCCCTTTCAGCCTTGGCCATTCTGTGATTCAGTGATTTGTGTCTTTTGGCAAATATATCGTTGAAGTTCTGTGATTCTTTGCAGTTGATCTTCCTCTTCACTAGAATCATTTAGCATAGTAAGGAGATCCATCATACTGCTTACCTCTTGCCCCAGAATTTTACCCAGACAGTTCAAAATTGTATTTTAGTTTTATGTAGGTTGGTCTGAAAGTAATGCCTTCCTTTTATTGCCATGGAAAGTACAAGTGTGAAAAGAGCGCAATGCTATTTGATAGAGCAAATTCTCAGCTACAATACACTGTTTTCAGCATAGTCATCACCCTTAGCTATGCACTGTCACTAGTTATCAACAAGAACTCTTCATTTCCTGGTATGGCAGTTGTGCATGGCTGTCCAAAATACGGCTTGTCTTTCAAGTCATTGTTGCCACTGCAGAAACATACCAGTCTCCACCTCACTGTGCTTGCTTCCACTTCTTGGTCTCCATAAACATTCAGCGAGTGTCAGTGAATGTCAATAGGTGTGCTTTTTTGTTTGTTTGTTTTTTGTTTTGGATGGAGGAATTCAGTGATGTACCTTTGCTTCACATGCGCTTTCATGTCAGGCGCCATTTTGTCCAGCTGCCCCTCTGCTGCCATTTGTCACACAGCAACAAAACCTAATGGAATTTTGGTGGGAATGTTCAGCCTCTACTGCCGTTCCACCAACATCTGCCTCTAACCTTGTGGGCCAACATCATAAAATAGAAGGATTTACTTTTGAAACAGCCCTTGTAAGCTAACATGAAAATGGTCTTTCATGTCCAAGCCCAAAGAAAACAAAGAGCAGTGATGCCCCAGGCCCCAGTGTTTAAAAACAGTTAATTTCAACCCAGTAACAGGCATTCAGCAAAAAAATAAAGCAAAAAAAAAAAAAAAAAAGACCCCATACTGCACCCACACTGCAAACAAATGCAGTCTTTATGTGAGCACATAACTTAAAGTTAGGGTGCAGCAGTTGAAATTTCACTTCTGGTGATAAGCTCTCAAAGCCACCTTAACACCAGAGGATTGTGAAGTGTCTAAAGAAGCATCTATTTTTAGAGAATGTATGACAGAGTAATACAAAATGTCAGTAAAGACAAATCTGTTCTGTGCAAATGGTCATAAAATTTAGTGAAGGACATGTATGTGTGCTGTACTGTGCACTGGGGGACAGCAAGCAGAATTTCTTAATCACATCACAAATCTTCTGTACTTTCAAAGAGTCAACAATACTGCAGATGAACGCGGATATTCATGAAAATTAACATGGATTTCCTATTAGGCTTTCAGCAAGGTCTCATAAAATGCTCTTATTGAGACTAAGAAGTCATGCAGCGTGAGAAGAAGCCCTTGCAAGTACGAGGGCTGCTCTGAAAGTCATGCCTCCTTTGTAAGGCATTGCTTTTGAAACTTAGTCTCAGTTTTAGGATATAGTTTTTGTTTATGTAAGTTTTACAGTAGATGCTCAGAGATTTTTCACAATCCTAAATATGCTGCTTTTTGTAACACAGTGTAATATGATCTTATTTAATTCCTTTTTACCTTTCATTAATTCCTTTTTTTTTTTTTTTTTTTTTACCTTTACATTCCTGATTTTTTTTCTCTCTTGACATGATTCTGTGTGATACTCAGTACCATTACAGCGTGATCTCAGGTGCCACCGTGTCCTAAAGGTGTTGGTTTTTAAGTAGTGACCATGTTCGCTGTTTCTGAGCGCAGTCATGTGTTCTTACAACGGAAAAAATAGTGCTTGGTGTTATGCAATTCTGTTTTTAAAACCTAGTATCATTGTGATGTTTCACAAATGGTGGCACAGCTTTATGAGGATTTTAGGAGTAAAATGGCATGCTTTAAGGCTTTATGTTTGCAGTTAACCGTTGTGATCATTTGAAATTGGATGATTAATTATCTTTGTTCTGATACTTGCATTTTTTTTCAACGTTCATCTATATTGCATATCCCTTCTGCTGCAGGTACACTCTAAGCACTGAACTAAGCATTAAGAGTCCTTCAGCAGAGTTACTGTTGATTTGCTGCATTTGCTTTCAGTTCTGCTTTATCTGTATTGAGCACTGCTGACTAGGTAGAGTGACATGGCCTTTCTTCTTTAACATTGCCCTGCTTCCAATGGGAATGCTAGCAGTCTCCCAGTTACAACGTGTCTGTGTAAGGAGACATGGGACTTTTGTTTGTAATAGAGTCTTTTTAATATCATATGGAGTTAAAAATCTTCAAACCAAATAAGGATAAGATCTCATTCTGAACTTTTCTCAGTGCATTCTATATCTGAACCTACTTCCAGTTGTCTAGTAGGGTTCTCCTGGCTCTGATTTCAAATGAGAAGACACTTTCTTCCCTGAGTGGTGCTTGCCTGTCAGATGGACCTGCACATTCCCATGTGCTCCCAAGGGAAGGGAAAACTAAGAATACACAGCATTCTGAACAGTATCCATTGCTGTTCTGTTTTATCAGACCAATCAAGATTTAGACTTCTGTAAGGAAACAAAGGAATGCTGCAAGCGAAAAGGCACGTCTTGGTTGGTTACTAACTAGTTACTGAAGCAGCTTAGTGCTCCATGCTGAAAAACGTGAGCTTATTGTGAGACTCTGCTCGGTAGTTAGCCATCCTGGATTTTTCTTAGACAGTACCCCTGCTGGCAGAAGCATACAGACATATGGAGGCTCTTGTCCAGAACTCTCCTGTCTTGCCACCCCTGCAGTCCCTCATTCAGACACTTCTTTCCTAAGAGTTTGCTGTGGTGATAGATGTGACCTCCCAAAGTGTCAAGATTGCTATTCACTTGCAGGCGGACAAGTGTCATTACTTGATAGGCAACTGTATCCATTTCTGGGCCAGCAGATGCTGCATCCCTTCCTTGGTAAAGCAACTTCAAATTCAGAATGTACCTATCTAAGCCTTGGGTTCATCTGTTGACCTGCATAAATTTTACACTTGTGTTAGCCCAGTTTGTAGAAGTTTGTCTGTATTATAAGGGTTAGAGCACATGTGAAGGTCTATTCTTTACACTGAGAATGTGCTTCATTTATTGTGTCTGAGGCATTACGTACCTCTCATTATCATATGCTTTGCCTGCTGCATTGGTTTAAGATAGCCTGAGATTAATTCAGTAAATGTTTTTGTATCTAGTCTACCTAGTTTTCTATGATCAATTGAGAAGAGTGGAAATACTTTGTGAGGCACATAACATGATTTGTCTTATCCTAAATGAGATACCTAATCAGCCTACAGGCATGTTATGCCTTAATGGTAACTTTTGTTTCCCTTCAATATGCTGTACACCTAGGTGAGATGACAAGGAGCATAAGGTTTTGTGTCAGTATTTCCTGTTGTTCTAAAGGCTTGTTGATCTTAAGGATGTCATGTTAGAACGATGCATTGATGTATCTCTTGCAGTAATGTGCTGGAATGCTATACACAGACATAAAAGCTGTAGGGGCTGACAAGCAAGCCCAGGGACTGGATTTACTTCTACCTCTATGTATGCAGACAGTTTCTCTGAAATGATTATCCCGCACAGTATGATTCTGTCTTCAGATCACTCTTGAGACTTTGAGGATATACTTAATCATATATCAAGATGAGTGTTCTTTCCTTCAGGGTGTTTGTAAAAGATCCATCTGAAGATTAGCAGATTAGGAAATAAGAGGAAATAAGAGATTTCCATTAGGAAATCTAAACAGAATCAAGGTTGTTACAGAAATGCTTTTGTTTTATGCGTGTTAATTAATCTCCTTGATGCTGAAGGTAATAACAAAGCTAAAGTAAACCAAGGCCAGTCACCTCTGTGTCAGTACTGAAACCGGACTAAGAGTATCAGTTTCTGTTGCTAAAACCTTTGGTCTTGGTTTGATCATCTGGACTAAATCTGTTCTTCACATGGCAGTACTCAGCTGTATTAAGTCTGTTAACAGATTTAAAAAACAAACCAAGAAAACCAACCAAACCAAACAAAAACAGACCCACAAATTAAGGGCACACAGGCTATAGTCTAAGAAATAAAATTAGGCTTCAGAATGCAAATATTGCCTTTTTTGTTTCAGTGTATTCTGAACAAATCAGGTGTAATCACAGGCTTCCACTCCTAATATTTTATGAAGTGTTCTTTTCTCTTAGCTCGTATGTTTGTAACATTTTATGTTGAAAAGTATGCATAGCTGAATAAAAGCTAGTCATTATACCTCAAAAAGTTCTGCTTACAAGTGTGACTTTCCCAGATGTTCTTCATGTAAGAAGTGGTTTGCATCCTACAGAGAATGGATACATACCTGTGGAACTACAGTCTTAGCAAATGGAAATAGTGTTTTATTTGCATTTCAAACAGATGTTATTTATACAGTAACTGCTGTTCTGTTTAAATATAAAAAGGTAATTATCTTCTCTATTAAATAATGCATTGTCAAAATTCAGATAGTAGCTTGCATGTTTTTTTTTCCCAAATCACAGAAATTCATTATATGTAAATGGTCAAGCACCTGCAGATTGTATAAAAAAGATAGACGTTATAAAAACTGCTTGACACTTGAATTTTTGTTTTTATACTGCATGTTCTTTTTCCTACTTCCTAGCTGGATGTTTCCAAATTGTTCCTTTTGTTCTCAGGTAGAGTGTTCTCCAGAGTTTATTTCTACACTTGGTAAACTACAAAATCAGCTTTTCCTAATATTTTGTGTGTTAAGTTTTCCTACAGGAATGAAAAGTAATACAGATAGGAAGGTTATAACTTTGGCAGAAGAGTCGCTCTTGAAGTCTGGAAAACATTGAATACATTTTCCTACACGTGTCCCTGTTTTTTAGTTGATAGGTTCTTCTTTAAGGGGAGGGGAAACGGAGATGTTGCAACCTTTGCAAATGTTCTCTATCTCTTTGGCAGTAGTTAGGTTATTTGGCTGAGTTTGTTCCTTTGGTTAGTTTTTGCGTGTGTTTTCCAGAAGTAATGCTTGTATCCAACTGATCTCTTCTCACAGCGAAAGTAACTTGAGAACTTTTGAAGTCAGATCCGCATCCTGTGGTTCTCTAGTGCTTTGTCTGCAGTGTGATTCTGCCTTAGCCACAACAGACATTTTCCTCTCTCTCATCTCCAGGAGCAAAACACTTTTCATTATACAGAATGCACGGAATAAATAAGAATAAAAATGCTGGAATTGCCTGGCCACCAAACAAACGTGGTGTACTTCCTTAAGTAAGCCTAACTTGCCTTCTGTCTCTATCAGCTAAAAAATAAAGCTGATGCATTCTTGTGGTGGCAAGAAAGGGAGTAACTTCTGAGGAAGTACTGGCTGAAACGAGGGACCAGGGGAATTTTACTGGAGTTTCTTTAACTTTTTTTTTTTTGCTAGGATATATTCCATTACCCCAATTTGATACTTCCTGATTTATGAGTTAGGCTTTCAGAAACTGATGGTTCATATTGCTTTTCTCATAGCATCCATATATTTCCTACCATGATGCCCCAAACCAAGGCCTTGTCATTGTCAGTTATAAGAGATCAGTTATGCTGTATCTTGCAAATACATTCCAGGCATAGATTTATTTTCTCTAAAACTATTGCAAAGAACTCGAGTAGCTTAGATTCTGTTGTGAACATTCTCCTTTTCCTCTATACTGCTTGTTTTGTATTCCTGTTTTTGCATTCATCCATTTGTCTTATCATACTTCCTTGATGAGTTTGACTGGTTGACTGGTTTCCTGGCATATTCCAATCCAAGCACTTCCTTGAACCCTCATTCTGTCCTCTGTATTTTCTGCCACTCCTCCCAGGATATTTCCTCTCAGACATTTGAAAGATTAGAACATATATTGCAGGAAAATACTAAGGACACGTCAGTCTCATATAACGGGGCGTTTCTGATACCTGCCCTTTGGTATGGCTTTTCAATAGAATGTGTTACCTTGTGGAGATTGCATATGGGCAACACAGTTCTTGGATAAACACTTTACTCCTTCCTTTCCTCTGATAATATTTCTGAACATATTGCCTACTTGTAGTCAAAATTATCAAGGGTTATCTAGAGACTATTGCAAGCTATTTAGAGAGCTCTGACAGATCTACATGTTTACATATCGTTTGATTTTGCAGGACTGAGATACAAAGGAGGAGGTTACCTTTGCTTACTTCAGATTTTTTTTTCCCTGTTCTTCTGATAGCGAAAGCGTTTTTGGACAGATCTTTAAATAAAATATAAAGATGAAGAGGAGTAGTTTGCATAATCTGGTTTGACAGTTGTTTCTTGGTCTCACAACTCCTGTTGACAGGACATTTCATTAATTGTTTCTAATTGTTGAAACATTCTTTTTTATATCGAATAACGAATGTTATTTTCTGAGTAAATCAGGAGAAATAGTGTGGAACAGGAAATTTCACATGGAAGCTTCCAAAAATCCTTATACCTATCATTTTGTCAGTCTGCCTTGTGTTGAAAAATAGGTCATCTGAGCACCAGCACCGTAAGACATGTATGTATTCTTACTGTGCTTAAATAAACTAGATTTTAAATACTTTTATTCATGTGAAGTCACTGCATCAGTGATTGAATGTGTGAAATGAGTACCTAACATAAATACAGTCTTTGCAGACTGCAGGGTATGCTACATCCTGTGCAAATGTGACTCAGTAATTAATTTCCTTTGTTACTCATTGATAGAAATGAACTATTGCACTCAGTTGAAAAAATGTTTGCTTTGTAATGATGAGAGAGTAGAAATACAGCCTTTATTCATCACTTTACATAAGCCTAAGTCAGCCTTTCTTCAGCAATTTATAACATACAGTAAAGTCAGCTCTACTTCATATTTAATTTTTTGAGTAAGTGTGGTGCTATAGTCACCTTTCAATTATTTGTAGGAATGTTTATGGATCTACTGTGACAAAAAAGCAGTTCTGTTAAAGGTGTCTATGAGTGCAGCCAGGAGACCTTGTACATTGTGAACCTAAGAAGTGCTAATTCTGAGCTGACCCAATTCTGAGATTGCTGTTTCATTCTTGCTGGCACGTCTCATAAAACCCATATTATCACCAGTGAGGAAAAAATGCAACCTCCCAAGTTGTTTTGATTTTTGTATTTTTTACATCAGCTTAATTCCAGAATTAAGAAAACAGAACAGCTTCTAGAAATGGATGAGTTGAAGGAACAGCGATAAAATGAACACAGTCAATTACAGGGAAGAGGTGGGTGAAGAGATGAACCAGAGATTCAGACAGATAAAACTGTTAGAATGGCTAGTTGCTGTGGAGCTCTCCTGTGCCACTTGTCCCTTTCTCCACTTGCACTAGCTCAAAAGCAGATGCCTACATCTACTCTTCTGTCTTAGGCAAGAGCAAGTATGGTGATCCTGCAGTTGAATTTGCTCTCTTGTATAGTGCAAGAACATCCAGTTGCCTGTATTTTACCAAGTTTTCAGCAAGGGAGTTTGGAGGTGTCTTTCACTTTTTAGTACTTTCATGTTACACACTGACACGGCAATATTATCGGCAGTATTTCTCAGCACGAGAGTAAGCTTTAGAAATCTCACTATAGGGTAAATAAAATGTGCTCTCTCTTGTGCTGGCTTTGTAGGAAGAACTTTAGTCATAGGTGAAAACTGCAGACTTCTCTTAAAATATTGATCTGTCCCATCTTCACGGAATGATTTCTTAAGATTGTGAACATCGCAGTAGGAAAACTGTATCTTGAAAACTGTAGAGAACTGCTGGTGCTGTGTCTTTTTGTATGTTTTGAAGGATCTTTGAAATAGTTATTTACTTTACTTGTTCTGGGGTGCAAGAGCCACTCAAAGAGTGTCAGATGAGTAGAAGAAAGGGAAAATAGTTCCTGAATTGAAGCCAGTGTTGTTCACAGACCATTTTTGAGTAGAACGGCTTTCTGAGAAATACTGAATTCTGTTTGCTAAGTATAGCATCTCTTGCACTTTTCCTACTTATCAAAATTCCTTGGAAATTATCAGCTTCAAGCACACACTTACATACGTTGCTGTCAAATTTGAGTATTACTGCACTTGTAGTATATAGCCCTTTGCTTTATTACTTTTTTTTTTTTTTTACTCTTTTCTGTTGACAGAGTTTATTATGGTGTGCTTCAGAGGCAGGGTAGAGAAGAGCAACTTGTTTTGGCCGCTGGCCTAAATAGTATTATAGAAAAACACGCCCGGAGTCGTGAATGAGATGCATTTCCTCTATAAGAAAATGAAACTTGAAGTGTACTTGGGGGAAGTGACAAAGGCCCCTCATATCTTAGATAAAGATCCTTCCAGCTGAAAGATCCAGAAGGTTTAAACATACTTTTGTAAAAACATCAGCCAAAAAGTAGTATTCTTTCTTAGACAAATGGACTTCTAGTCAAGTGTTGAACTCAGCCTCAAGTTATAAACTGTCTTTTGAAGGGTTGTAATGTACTTCCTACCAGACCCAGACAGGGGAATAGATGGATACAACTGCAGCATTCCGTAAGGAAGTGCTTGCAATTCCCTGCTTCAGCTCTCACCCAGAGTATTTATTCTTAATCCAAAAAGATATTTGAATGAATATTTGGTCTGCTAGGATTTTCTAATTTATGGTGGAGATCCATTTTGAATGTATTGCAATTTGTAGGTGTGTGTATGCAGAAGTAGCTGTATATTGATATACAAAAATTAGGTTACTAGTTGGAGCACAATCTTTTAATTGTTTTGAAGTTGATGGATTGTATTCCAAAGCATTGCAGATGCTGTAAATTAGAAGTCAATTTCTGCTGAAGAATATCCTTTTTCAGGGCAGCTTCAAACTCCCAGAGTCAGTAAGGCTATTTCTATTTTAAAGAATCGAAGAGAGCTCAGGCAGATTTAGTAAAACATATCATCCATTTTTCTAGAAAGATGAACCTTAATTGCATGTTGTTGTGTTCTTGAAATGGTTAACAAGCAGCGGTGTTGTGTTAGGAATACAAGGTACCACACCTCATTAAACACGACAGAAAACTGAATTAGCCAAAATATCACTTTTGTGACTCTTTGCAGTTACACCATATATTCTATTTGGACTGTTGTCCAGACACAGGAACAGCCTTTGTGATCGCTAATCAGTTATTGAGCATGCTTGCTTGCCTCAGGGATTTGTTCTGTTTGCAAAAGAAATGCTCTTCTTTTTTTTCTTTTTTTTCTTTTTTTTTGCCTCGTGTATATTTTTAAGAGGTTCTTTATAATTAGGAAGGGTTGCATGGAATGATTAATACCTGATCTAGAGAATATCATTGCAGTAAGTGTGAGACAGCTCATGAGGGGGAGACTGCATTTCTGATCACCGTGGAGCTTTGAACAGAGTGATGTATTGCTCATCAGCAGGGTTCACAATACTGACCTTTTTAAAGGGTAGAGAGTAAATGTAAGTGAAAAGATTAATGGCAGTGTTCATGTGCCCTATTCTCTATGTTTATTCCATTGCACATGTAACATTTTCACCATGGATATTTTTATTCTATTCTTACCACTTTCCATTTTAACAGTTGAACAACTGTGAGAGATAACTTGCAATCCTGAAGTCATTTGACTTGTCATCTTAAAGGGTATTTATAAACTATAACATTCAGGGAGCCCCCAGTGTTACTCTAAATAGAGATGCTACTTTTAGGATTCAGAAAAATGGACTGTTTAGTTTTGGAGTTGCTTTTCAGAAACAAGTCACATATTGGAATAAAATCCCATAAGAACAGTTAGCAAGCTTAGCGATATTATATATATTTTGATATAATAATATCAAGACTGCTTGAAAAGCAAATGGTATGGGTTATGCTAAACAAAAATGTGAAAGATGCTTTTCTGCTACAAGTGCAATTAGCTTTTTTCTTCATTCAATATTGTTCTAAATTACCCGTTTCCCATAGGAAGAACTGTTGCCTTTGTTATTTTATTATTTTCAGAAAAAAATAAGGTTTGTTCCCTGTATAAGAAGGCTACCAAATCAAAGCCCTAACTCTGACGTAAGTTTATTTATCATAGGCATTTGCTTGTGACAGTTGATACCAAACATAATTTTACTTGCCATGCGGATCAGCAAAAGTGATTATGAGAATGTATGTATATAAATGTTTCTGTGCATAAATTGTTCTGTGGGCTGACCCTGAGCATTGATTTCAGCAGTCTTCAGGTTAATCTGCAGACAGTGCACAGTTTTAGCAAACTTTGAGACACAAATCATTGAATCTGTGCCTCATTTTTCTGCTTAGGAAGTTTGCTTTTCTGTACTATTGTATGTGATTTGATAAACTGGATTATTTAAGTAATATTTTGTACTGCTTTATAATTCAACAGCAAAAACACAGGTTGTAAAGAGTGTAGAATTACAGAGTTTTCCATTAGCAGTAGGCTTCCTAAATGCTGCAAGAATATTTTACACAAAGAGAAAATAGGCAGGTCCCCAACAGCCCTTCTGGGTGAACTACTGCCAAATATCCAAATTCTAAATAATTTGAAAGGTGGATGGAAAATTGAGGGTAGGAAGGGGGGGGGAAGTCAACTTTGGTTAATTTGAGAACTCAATAAATGTTTCTTACAACTCTTCTGAATATTGAAACTAGGCATTTATAAATACATACTGGATGTGGCTGTGGAAGGAAAGAGGGCTTCATTGCACAGAACCTTTAGAACGATGGCAACCAGAAGTAAGACCAGCATAAGTGTAGTTGAGTTTATATAGCAATAAGGTTTTGACCTTTAATTGCATCTGGTTTGCCAAATACAGGCATTAGATTTCAAACGCATGATGGAAATTATTTACCGAGGACATAAGAACTTATAGTCATTGGCTCTTCTATTTTTTTGATGTTGCAGACGTGTTTGTTGTAACACGTGAGGATGTGTTTCCCAGCGCAACATCTGATTAGTCACTAATTTAGTAAGGAATGTCCTGGCACGCAGTTTTGTCGAAGCATGTGAGCCTATCAGCGGAGTAACGTATTCTTTTAGCTGTTTCAACACACAGTTGAGTAAAACAGCTCAGCTGTTTTGAAACGAGCCTTATGATATTTCTTCCTTGACTCTGCTTTTTTTTTTTTCTTACTAGCAGGAGAGTTGTTTCACGTTAACCGACCAAAATACATTTGCTGCCTAAATTTTTTTTTTTGCTTCTATTCCTAAATGCTTTAGTCAGAGTCTAAGTATCAATGGAAATCAGCTCTCAAGCTGCACGTCTGTCTTTTTTACACTAAGGAAAATAGAGGGTGGCACATGTTCATTGTTTCCATTCTCAGGGCAGGTATCTCCTCTCCTGAATACGGGTGGTCAGACTTGCTCAGGAGAACAGCTAACAAAAATTTTCAGAGATAGATGTTTACTATAGTGCAAAAACATGAAAGTTCTCTGAAGTCCAATTGTGTGTTGTATTCAAAGCACTGTATGACACACACTTCCTTTTCCCATCTAAGATTTTATATAAGGAGAACGGTACTCTTTAAATTTTTAAGCCTTTTCTTATTAAGAGCTTTGATTAGTAGTACAGTTAAGACATAAGCGACATAGCTGTGGCCATTGACATTACTGTACGCCAGTTCCTAGTGTCAATAATTCTTAAGAAAATTTCACAATAAATACAAAAATGTCCAGTATTAAAGTAGTAGAAATATTTTAAAATGACAGAAGTATTTAAAAATCTGTTAAAAATTGCAGATGAAAAGTGACTGAATGCTGGGTAGAATTTGAAGTAGACCAGCTTATTTTCCAATAGGCATTAGCTGTGTTTCACTCTAAAAGCAAATAAGCAACTCTGCAGTTTGAGAGAGGACTCTGCCGTGTATTAAAAAACAAAAACAAAAGAATAATCATATGGAATATAGGAAGTAGAGATGAGAATGTGTAGTGTTTGAGCTACTGAATGGTCAGATGCATCCTTCAGCAGTGTGGGGTGGTAGCATTCTGTTAAACGTATTTGTAAGCCATCCCAAAAAGGCAGATAGCCAGGCGTAAGCAAGTTGTTCAAGGAAATAAGGACAAGAATTTACTTTGAAGAATTTCTGAAGGTCTCTCAATGTTTCTTACACAGCAAAATGGCAAACAAATCTAATGTGCTGCCTCCTTTAAAAAAAAAAAAAAAAAAAAAAATATGTGAGAAGTGCAAAAATTCCTGGATAGAGCAACAACATTGAGCAGAGACAGGAGCTAGCTCCATCCAAAGAACAATTAAATGAGGTGGGACTTGTTGGAAAAGGAATAATTAAGGAGAAAGATTAATTAAGGAGAAAAAGGGTTCTCTAAGATATCCTAAGAAACATGTCTTTTCTCTCCCAGTATTGGAATGAGGGAACATAAAATAGCAAGCAGGAGGTTAAGAAAATAAATGCAAGAAAGCTTTGGAAATCCTTGACACGGGATCGTTGTGAAAAGTAGATCTATATATGAACTAAAAATACAAATTACAGGGCAGTTCTGTGAAGGCTTTTTAAATACAAATTCACCACCTCTGGCTTTGGAAGTCCCTGACCTACAGATTAATGAAGGCTGTGTTTCCTTTTATTGGTGTGTCGTTGCGTATTATCCTGCATCTTATTCTGTTCTTTGGGCATCCTCAGGTATTCAATTTTGGCAACTCTTAAAGACAGAGTACAGGGCTAGACAGACCACAAGCTGACCCAACTTACCTGTTGGGAAACCTTGTTAAGCATGTTATAACCTTTGACTTTTCATTGACAAAATAAGCAGCTACCTAAATGTCACCAAAAACTTAAATAAATACATCTATTTATTTCTGTATTTAATTTTTGAATGAATTGTAAATAACTGTTGAAGTCTCACAAATGCCAAAAGGGTGTGTGAGATAGCTACTGCCCAGTTTTTGGCTGTGTTCTTACCAACAAATCCGTACAAGGTGCGTGGTCAAGATGTATCTAAGAATTTGCTTTTATGCATTTGAGTATAAATGTATATAAATACAAGCATGTGTGTGTAACTTCTAAGTTTAAAGCCTAATTCTTTAGTATTCTGACAGGAAAACATACAATTGAAAAGATTTTCTACAGCTTAATGAATTATTTCCTTTGAAATCTATAGACTTCCATGAGAAATGAGGTAGAAATGGGGATAGAAACCGCTATCTTGCCTTGCAAAGCAAGGTGTTCTTTACATGCCTTTTAAGAGCCCTTATGGTATGGATTTAAATAAAAATGAATGGGAAAGGAACGGGGAAGTTTTCATTCTTTTATGCTTTGGGAGAAAAGTCTTGATAACTGACTTAATTTGGCTTCCTGATAACATTGTCAGCCTCTCAGCAGAATGTCATCCTCATTATGATCTTTTTAAGGCAGGGCTAAGGGTTATCATTTCAGCACTTGTGGCTGAGTGCTCTGGCAGCATTCACACAACTAGCTTGGTATTCTGCTCAACTGCAGATCTGCCTGTGTGCTTGGTTACAAAAAAGCCAGGCTGCAGCTCTGTATTTATCATTGCTCCTGGGCTGAATGTTTCTTGACTTTCATCATCCCCAAAATGGTGTAAGTCTAGGTTTTTGAGGGAGGGTGTCATTGCAGAAGGGGTTGATTTCTCTTGCAATCTTGGCTGTATTTTTTGTATGAAAGCTTTATTGGCCTTCAAAGATGTAAATTTTGCAGTTATTTCACTTAAGAGCTGGATACTAAAAGAGCAGAAGTATTGCTGTTTGACAAATATTTGCTTTGGAGAAACTCCACTAAGAAATTAGGCACCAATCAAGCAAGAATAAAGGTAGTTTTGTTTCCATCAGTGAATCTCAGAATTAACCATCCTGTTCAGTCAGCAGTTGTACACATGTGTACATCACATGAAGCATACCATTTCTCTGTCGACTGTATTTCTGATATTATTTCTTATTATTGCCTCTCTTACCCTGAATTACACCTTCTGCAGTGTAATTCAAGAGTATTTTCTTTACGTTTGGTGTTAGCATTTGAAAACTTTACATGTCTTTTTACTTTTCATCTGGCACAGCTCTGCTGTGGTGAGTGAGGAGTTCCCATATTTTTCTGTTGGTTTTTTTTTTTTTTTGATTGCTCTGCAACCACAAGTGTATCCCTTCTGAAACGACAAGTGGTCTCAGATCTGTTTAAAATGGTAAAAACTTTAATGCTATATTATAAACTTACATGTCCTTGTTTTTATTTTAATACAGTAGGTTTGCTAATGTGCTGTTACATATATTGAAGTTGGACAATAGTGATAAGTAGCATACAAATTACTAAATGATCCATCAGATAAAATCTGGCTTTAAACTGAGTCACAATCTTAATAATTTCGTTTTTTTTGTCTCTGTTGCTCAGTTTCATAAGTTTGCCACAGTGAGACTAAATAACTCAAATGAAAAAGCTCTTTATAGGGAGAGAATATTATTATTTTAACTTCACACATATTAAAGAGTCTTTATCTTCTGTCACATAGTAAACCAATAAATAGGTAGTAAATAGATGAGAAAAATTAGCAGAATGATTTGGGAAGCTGTCTCACTTTCTGTCTCACTTTCATGATGTAGATGTTAAAAAAAGGATGCCCTAAAGGGCAACCAGAAGAACCAAGCTAGCTAAGAAAAAAATCTGGCAGAGAATCTTGAATATTAGTCAACAACTTTGGCTCATTGAGCAGAGGCATAAGAATAGGGTTGATGTCAATGGAAATGATCAATATGTAAGTACGTTCTGTGCATCCATTGCAGTGTACATGGAGTTCTGCAGTGATTCATCCTAAAGTTTGTAGTGTCTGATTCAGGGCTTGTGACCTGAACTTTGATCTAGTTATGGCTTGCAATTGCACTAACCACTCTCTGGGGAGATTTTCTTACGTTGTGTCTAAGAATAAATGATATAATTAGATGGACAACTCTTCTTCCTCTTCATTATTGAATGCCAATATCAAAACTTGCTCTTAGCAAACTGCTAGCAAATAAACAAAATCGTTTAGATGTAAGCATTTGTTAGTATATGATTTTGAGTGATTTTTTACTTTCTGAATTTATTTACATAGAAAAATGTCTTCTAAATGTTCTTTTTCTTGGTAGCATACTAGCAGCCTGCTTCTTTCATGTTTTGTGGTGTGTTTAATAGTTACATTATAAGTCAAAAATTCTCAGAGTTGTGCTATCTTTGCATCAACACTTCTAAAAAATACCTAGAAATCTTCATGTGTTCTTAACTATTTTTTAGCCTGTATCGATTGGCCCAGTGCAAGCTGATTTCATTGTTTGGGTATCTTGCTGTTTGGTCTGTGTGCGTACATAGGGTTCGCCTCTTTGCAGGAAGGGAAGAAAACAATTTCTGAGAATAAGCTATTCAGATTGCCAAGAGAAACAGGTGGAGAGGGAGGTCTCAAAATCTTGAGTACTGTATGTGCCTAGAAAAGAATTTGCATTTTAATGCGACTTAACTAAACTACAGATCACGAATGTAGATGAACATAAGTAACTTTGTAGGCCTTTTAGGTTTTAGGGAAATTGGAAATGCGATATATAGTAAAACAGTAATTTCATGAGAGTATGTGAAAAGTCATCTGGGAAAAAAATCAGAAAAGAATATTCAATTGAAAGGTGACGTATGATGATTTTTTTTTCTCCCAAATATGTTTCCTTTATAGTTGTTTAACAGGATCCCACGGTCAAAAAGTCCCAAGGCAGTTGAGATTTTCACCCTTAGTGGTAAGATCTTACACCACTCTGTCTCCAGCTCTTCTCTGTTTGTCACATAAATCTAGCATGACCTATCACATTTGTACAAGAGGAAGATTTGTTACTTTCATGTGACTAAAATGCTTTTTAAATACTGCTGAAGACTTTCTTCTTTTAACTCTCCTTTTTGCCTATGTTAAGAAAAACTTGGAAATAGTCTCATGCACTCTGCTGTGCGCATGCTTTATGATGAGCCACTAATATCTCATGACAATTCATTGTTTCTCATACAAGTCAGGTTTTGGTGTTTGTTAAATAGTCATGTTGCTTTCATATCTCATTTTTTGTAGCTCTTTAAAAATACATATTCATATGCTTTGTTCTGCCGAGTAAATATTTTTTGCGTGTGTAATATGATCTCACGTTTACCTTTGTGAATGTTGTGTCTTTTTTTTTTTTTTCAGTCAAACCTTAACGTTGATTTTTGTTTTGTTATCCTGAATATGCAGTTTATGATTTTAAAAATGCTGTAACAATTTGTTATTTCATTTAGATAAGAAGAAGGAGTCTTGTATAATACACAGGACTCCATAAGGAGGAAAAAAATTCCTGATTACTTAATTTCTTTACTTTTGTAGGTCTTCTATTGAAAGCTCTTTTTCATTTCTAGTCTCATATATAGGGAAGTGCAAAACTCTGCTTTGTGTGTAGATGTCTTTAAGTTTTTTGTTTTTTGTTTTTAAAACTGCTTACCAGATTGAGGTCATACCTGATATAATACTCTAGCAAAGAATTTCATATGTTCAACAGATCTACCTTGATAATTTTTCATTTGTGCTTGTATGAAAGGCTTACAGTCATGCTTGACCAACCTCATCTCCTTCTACGACTGGGTGACCAGACTTGTAGACGAGGGAAAGACTGTTGATGTAATCTACCTAGACTTCAGCAAAGCCTTTGACATGGTATCTCACAGAATTCTCCTGAGGAAACTGGCTGCCCATAGCTTGGACAGGTATATACCCTTCTTTGAGCAAGGAACTGGCTAGAGGGCCGTGCCTAATGGGTACTGATTAATGGAGCTGGCAGCTGGCAACCTGTTACAAGTGGTGTCCCACAAGGGTTGTTACTGGGGCCCATCTTGTTTAATATCTTTATTGATGACCTAGATCAGGGCATTGAGTGCACCCTCAGTAAGTTTGCAGATGACACCAAGTTGAGAGGTGGTGTTGATCTACCTGAAGGTAGGGAGGCCCTTCAGAGGGATCTAGATAAGCTGGTTCACTGGGCTGAGGTGAATGGGAAGAGGTTCAACAAGGCCGAGTGCCAGGTCCTGCACTTTGGCCACAATAACCCCATCCAGCGCTACAGGCTTGAGGCTGAGTGGCTGGATGACTGTGAAAAGGAAAGGGACCTGAGGGTGTTGGTTGATGCTCAGCCGAACATGAGCCGGCAGTGTGCCCAGGTGGTCCAATGGCATCCTGGCCTGCATTAGAAATAGTGTGGCTAGCAGGAGCAGGGAGGTGATCATCCCTCTGTACTCAGCACTGGTGAGGCCACACCTTGAGTACTGTGTTCAGTTTTGGGCCCCTCACTACAAAAAAGACATTAAGGCCATGGAGCATGTCCAGAGAAAGGCAACAAAACTGGTGAGGGGTCTGGAGCACAGATCCTATGAAGAGCAGCTGAGGAGCTGGGATTGCTTAGTCTGGAGAAGAGAAGCCTCAGGGGAGACCTCATTGGACCTCATTGCACTCTACAACTTCCTTAATGGAGGTTGTGATGAGGAGAGGTTTGGCCTCTTCTCCCAGGCAGCGAACAGGACCCAAGGGAATGGCCACAAGTTGCACCAGAGCAGATTTAGATTAGACCTTTTTTTTCTCAGAGAGTGGTCAGGCACTGGAATGGCCTGCCCAGGGAGGTGGTGGAGTTGCTGACCCTGGCAGTGTTGGAGGCATCTGGATGAGGAGCTACGAGATATGGTTTAGTAGCTGTGGTAGTAATGGTGATGGGAGGGTGGTTGGACTAGAGGATCTTGTAGGTCCTTTCCAACCTTCTGATTCTATGATTCTACCAAAACAAAGCTAATTAAATACAATAAACGTGGCTGAACAGTTTGATGGATGAGGAACTGATTGCAATACTGTACCCAGGGAGTGGTGGCCATTGGTTCAGTGCCTGCGTGGAGATCAGTGATAAGTGATTTTTGAGGATGACACCATGCAGTGTGGTGCAGGTAATGTGCCTGAGGGACAGCATGCCGTTGAGAAAGATCTAAGCAGACTGGAGCTGTGAGCCTAGGCAAGCCTCATGAGGTTCAACGAATCCAAGTACATCTCACACCTCAGTCATGGCAAACCCCACTCTCAGTACAAGCTGGGGGATGTAATGATAGAGCCCTGCTCTGTGAAAAAGGACATGGGGTACTTGTGGATGGCAAGCTGAATGTGAGCCAGCAGTGTGCCCTCACAGCCTCACAACTGTATCCTGGGCTGCATCAAAAGTATGGCCAGCAGGGTAAGGGAGGTGATCTTGCCCCTCTGCTCTGCACTGGTGAGGTCTCACCTGTACTACTGTATCCAGATGTGGTACAGGAAAGATGTGGGTTTTTTAGAGCACATCCAGAGAAGGGCCAGAAAAAGGATCCAAGGGATGGAACACCTCTCCTATGAGGACAAGGCAGAGAGAGCTGGAGCTATTCAAACTGGAGAAAAGAAGGCTCCAGGGAGACCTGAGAGTGGCCCTTCAGTATCTAAAGAGGGACTATACGAAAGAAGAGACAGACTTATTGATAGGGTCTGTTGTGATAGGACAAGGGGAAACGGTTTCAAATTGAAGGAGAGGAGATTTAGATTGCAGAGAAAGAAAAAGATTTTTATAATAAGGGTGATGAGGCACTGGAACAAGTTGTCCACAGAAGGAAGCCCTGTCTCTGGAAACATTCAAGGTCAGGCTGCACCAGGATCTGAGCAACCTGATCTAGCTGTAGATCATTGTTCATTGCAGGAGCTGGACTAGATGATCTTTAAGGGTTCCTTCCAACTGAATTCTACAATTCTATATCCAATTTTGAATTGGATTTAGATAGAAAAGATTGGGATTGGTATCATTCAGCGTATTTGGATGTTGAAAATATGTGAAAATTGGGTGTGCATTTCAAATTGATAAAATACTTTCTGGGTTTGTATATAAATGCATAAATGTACAAAAATCTTAAACATGCCTTCAGATTCTTGCTGAAAATAATACCAGCCTGAGCTGTATACGAAAGTGAAAAGCTAGACTTTTCATTTCTTCTGGAAATCTGATCTAAACTGTGTTCTTTTTGTAATTTTATTTTTGCTTTGAGTCAGTTGAGGTGTTGTTTTTTTTTTTTTTTTACGTTTTTAAGGGTACAGTACAATGTTCATTATTTTCCATCAATTTTACTAGAAATGAGACTCATCCGCAGTTGAATAATTAGAGCAGGCTCATACACTAAAAGCACTGTCTCACTGTCCTTACAGATGAGGAGAGACACGGAAAGCATCAGGAGTTGTCTTGTTCTGGAGCTGGTGGGCAGCTGAAGCATACTAAAATATTTGTAGGCTTACAGTCCATGTGAAATACTGCCAGATTATCCCCTTCACATTCCACGTGGATAGTATACTGTCTTTCACTTACGTGCTAAAGTCCTTGAGCATGTCCAGTATGTAAAACAGAGCATCCCACAGCATTTTTGATCCTCTCGGCTACTCAGTAAGGCTGCTTTCTTGTCTCTGACAAAGACATATACTTACTTTTCTTGATGGTAACTTCCTTTGAAATATTCGATTTCTATCTGTAAAAGGTAAATTTCACGATTTGGTGAGGGCATTTACTTGATGATTACAATACATGTTCAGTCCAAGTCAAAGGCAAGAACAAAATGTCTAGGAATCCTTGATCAACTATTATGTCAAACTAGCATCAGAACTATGTTCCAGAACATCTTTGGGATTATCTTAATAGGCATAGGCAAACAGAACAGTTACCAACTATCAAGAAAGTACTGAGGAAGGTCTACATGAAGTTTCTTTACTTAAAAAAAAAAGAAACAACAAGGTCATGTAGATGAACAGAAGTAAGGCTTGATTCTTAAAGTTCTCCAAATAAAATAAAGAAGATTGTGCTCTGGAAAGCTATGTGTAAAAATACATACATATACAATAATTAGTAAAAAATAATACAGTAATCGAGGCTGGCAGAGTTTGAGGATCAACTTGCAAAAAGGGTAAAAATGTGATGATCAGTGTACTCAGCAAATGTAGTAAACTCCGTAGTCCTGTTAACACATCAGGAGCAGGATATCTTTCAGAGACGCTTTTTTGTGTCAGTAGATGATCAAGTAGAAAAGGAAAATTCAGAGATTTGGCTATTACAGAACTTCATGGATTATCTATTTGTGTTCACCACAGAGGTGGTTTCCACAATACTGACCTTCTTTAAGGGGTATATCAAAGGATGTACAGCGAATTGCAGCCTCAGAAGATTGTAATCAAATAGAACAACAACAACAAAAAAAAACAAATACAGTTACAGCTCTGAAGGAATTCCAGTTGAACTACCAGCTTTACTATGTAAATTCTATACTGAGACATTAGTGTGGTTATATGCAATTAAAAAAAAAAAAAAAAAAAAAGGTTTATAGGGGTCACCTGGAGGGAGCTGTGGTCTGTACAAAGCAAATGTGGAACATTGAAAGAAACAAAACAAAAAGATGACTGGTTAAATATAACACCGTTGAGGAAAGACAGCTCTTTTGGAAATCTTGCTTCTCAACTCTGTTCTTTGAAGTATAAAAACAAGGGAATTTATGTGAAGGGATGACTGATAAAGTCAAAAAAGCATCTGTAAGGGAAGAAGTAATTCCGAATTCCTGAAGAAAATTACTTATTCTGTACTGGCTATTCAGAACATTCAGAAATGAGATATTTGCATCATAATGAATTATTCTACAAAAATGTCAAATTAGCAATTGAAAAAAAAAAAAAAAAAAAAAGAAAAAATAGAGTGTTATGAAAGGTACAGAGACCAAGAACAAAAATACACTTTTAGCATGGTGTAAATCAGTGGTATGTATTAACCTGAAATAACAGTGTATGTTTCTGATCTCTACCATCTTACACTGTTTATAGTGTGTATGTGTATATATATATATATATATATATATATATATATATATATATATATATATATGTATGTATGTATGTATAGTATATATATGTATAGTATATATAGGGAAGAACAAGGAAAAGAACAGTGAGGATGTTTGATGGCAGGGTACTGCTTGTATGCTAGAAGCAAATAAGCAAAGTATGTCTTTTCAGTCTGGATAGGCTGACAGAAAGCAGAACACAATCAGTAGTATTTCCTTTTGATTTCAAGTCAAGAGTTTTCTTATCACTTTAAGAAGGAGCACAGTCCGGTAGAAGTGCTCACTAAAGAGTGAAGTTGTTGTTCCTTCTGTTTAGGAACCAGTGGAGCCAAGGATAGAAAAATAAAAAGAAAAAAAATGCTGGATGTGAGAACTAAGACATGGCAAGACCAGGATGGAGACTGCTGAGAGGAGCAGGGATTGATTAGTCACGTTGGGTGAGATCTTGGAGATGGCAAAAAGGAGTAAAAGGATCATGGAGAACTGAGCAAAGTCCTGTGTGTTTCAGAAACTTGTAGCATGAGCTGCAACTAAGCAAGGAAGTAAGAGCCTCCTTGAAAACGCCCATGGATAGGGGAGAACTTTTCTCTCCTCAGTTCTGTTCTCTCCAGTCACTTGAGTTTTCCGTGGAAATGTTTTAAGATGATTTTTAACTATTCTCATACCAGCTCTCTTCTAGGCAATTCCACCTCACAACCTCACCTTAATAGCTGTGAAAAGCTAAAGAGAGATTGCTGTTCTTTACCTGTTCTAGACATATTCCTAGAAATCACTTGAAGCTGGAGCTGGCTAGTTCAGAGCAGACAAAATTGGTGATTTTTTTGAATAGAGTGTAAGTAAAGTGCAGAAGTCCTTGCTGCACAACTTTACGAAATTCTACCTATTGAAACCTACTGAGGAGAGTTAAAAATCCAGTCTTTGCAGCTGGCTCAGGAGTCTCTTGAGCCATGAGGTGAGGTCTAGAAGAATGTATGGAGAACATAGAAATGTGTTTTTTCCCTGAGCTGCAGTTTTGTACTTAGCTGAAAATGCCAGATAGCCTTCGAATAGATTCAGTGCAGTGCTTTTGTTCACCTGCTGCTGTCTCATCCAAGAGTATTGGAAAGTTGTTCTATCTCATACAGTTGTGAAATAGTTTGGAGTCCTATCTGATGGAGGTCTCCAGCTTGGTCAGTACAAGCTCTCATTCCCTTAGGTATGGAAAACTTAAGACTAATCAAAAAAATTGTGGTGAATTTTCTAGATAGTTGTCTTTGTGAAACTTCGTAAAATATTTTAGTGTTATTACACTGGAGCAAATTACATCTTCACATGTTCTAAAGTCTGGCTTGCAAAAGCAATGAGCACTAAACTCGGTAGAAACTAGTCCATGAGTATCAACGTGTCTTATAAATGCTCTGCTTTCGAAGTAACTGACCCTTGACATCTTGGTTAGGTACTTGTTTAGTAGGCACTTCTGAACCTAATATTTCCATCAATAAATAAATGAGGTGATAATATCCTCCTTTCCTCGCTGAGGGCATGTGAAGAGTTCCAAGGAATCATAAAAGTAAATCATGAACCAGCAGCGTGCCCTGGCAGCCCAGAGAGCCAACCATACCTGGGGTGCACCAGGCCCAGCACTGCCAGCAGGGCGGGGGCAGCGGCTGTCCCCTCTGCAATGTGCTGTGCAGCCTCACCTCCAGCACTGCGTGCGGGTTGGGTGCACAGTGTAGGAAGGACATCAAGTGATAGAGGGTGTCCAAAGGAGGGCTGTGAAGATGGGGAAGGGCCTAGGTGGAAAGACGTGTGAGGAGCAACTGAGGCTCCTGGGTGTGCTCAGCGCAGAGGAGCTGAGGGGAGTCCTGATGGCAGCTGCAGCTCCTCACAGGGAGCAGAGGGGCAGAAAAAATGAACAGTCCACAGTAGTACTTTAGCAGCATGGATTGCAGTAAGTTCCAATCCTAAAATACAGTTATGCTATGAACATTGCTTTTTTATGTTTGCAGATTTCATTTATTTGTTTTGATTCTTGTCCTGCTTGGCAGACTTCAGAATTTTGATGTGAAAGTAAAACTGTCACAGATAAGATTTTTGCTGAAGAAGATTTAGAATTGAGTAGTTCTGTTGCTCTGAGTTAATCTAGAAGGAAGTACAGCTGTAATTATCTCAGCTATGCATACAAGTAGGAAAAATAAAAAAGGATGATGGAATAAGTGGGTATAGTTTAGCATGGAACGTCTCTGTTGAGTAGAACAGGACTTCTATTTATAGTTTTATAGAGAACAAATAATTTTAAATATAAAATAAGTTAAATATATATTTATACTTAATGAAATTAAGAAGTAGAAGACTTTATTCCTGTTTTTATTCTCCCTCCTTCCTTAAAGTTCAGTACTATTACACTGTTAAGTACATGTCTTAAAAACACTGAGGAAAGGTGTGGATGGGTTTAGGAAAAGGAGAAAAGAATTAAGGAGAATGCTAGAGAAGAGTAAAGTAAGTTCACAGACACACGGTGTCCCTGAGATCACTTTATTAATTCGAATACTTGCATAGTAAATATAAGTCACACAGTTGAAAGTCGTGGTTTTCTCATTGTGCTGTTTTGGGAATTTTTGAAGTTTTAATCTAGATCTCACAGTTTGTTTTGAAGTCTTTTATACTAAAGTAAGAAGAAAGGACGTAGTCCCTCTGTAGTTTTGAAAGTTAAGCAACTTTCCTCTGAGTGCTACATAACCTGGAGTGCATCAAGTGCAGTGTACCAAACAGAGGATACTGGCTGGTTGATTATTAATCTGGCATAGCTTTTGTTCCAGCTTTGTTTTTTTCACATTTCCACGACAGTTCCTATTGCTTCACACAGGGCAAGCAGGTCTAGTCTTGCTGAGCTTCCTCATAGGACAAAAAAGATTTCTATGTGAAGATCTTTGGATGTAGTAATTGCTTGACATTATATGAAGAACAGGCCAAGCTGTTTAATGGAAGAAGCAAGCCATGTGAAGGAGCAGCGCTGAACAACAAATATGTGATCCTGGAATCTTGGGCTGATGAAGCGCAGATGAGGTGGCTGGATTGTTGAAATTTAATAGAAATATAGCTGGTATAGCTGGAGTGACAGAATCCTTGTCATGCACACAGCCGAAAGCGATATGAACAAAGTGACTTTGTTAGTTCAGCTTAGGTTGTTCACAAGGGATTTTGGAAATATTTGGGCAGAAAACCTCCTCCTATTGGCATACCTCTTTTTATTTGAGGGCTGCGAGTATAGTTTGCTGGTATCCCCATGACAGCCTGCTTGTGACAGGCACAGTTAGAACTTAAAAGTAATGCAATTAATAGTTACTGAAAACTTGTCTTCCTATTCCTTATTTGAAAAGAATGGCTGAGTTTGTATTTCATCTGTGAATAAGTCAGTGGAGAAAAATTGTGGCTTGCACTTTGCAGAGAATAAAATTTGAACTTTTTACAGTTACAGTAAGCTCTTTATACTTTTAAAAATTATTACTTTTTGAAGTTGAGTGCCATCTAGCTTTGTATAATTTCGGTTTATGTTCACTTGATTCTGAGCAAGTGGGAGACACTGAGGAAGGGTGTCAGTGGAAGGAGAAAAATAAGATGCAATAACTGGGTGGTGATTCTCTCTCACATGACCAAAAGAAAAAAATGTTGTGCTCTTGGCTGTGCCTGCTACTAAACACCCTGTCATAGTGTGCGAGGTGAGTCAGGACTTGTTTATTTATAGCATTGGCCAATCAACGCAGAACGCTCTGAAATTCATTCAAGACAAGCAGACACTTAGGATGTGTTGTAAACATTTGCTCTTTGAGCAAGGAGCACTTTTCTCCGCAGCAGACAGAGCAGTTTCCTCGTTTGGTGCTACTAAAACACAAAGCAGACTAGAAGACCCTTACCTGGATTATCTAGATTGGTTGAAAGAGAGACATAATTTCTTCTTACGTCTGAAATGTCAGACAGTGAGGACCTGGGACAAGATGAAAGGTACTGTAAATGATTTTGATGGCTTTCTCATACAGTGCTGCATAAAGCAAAGCTGTCTGCAATTAATCTCTCCGTGAAGTCCTGTGTTTTCATACTAGGTCAAAGATTAGTTTGCTCTGTGTTACAACAGATCATCTAACTCTTTGAGTGTTTTGCCTGTAATGCTAATCTAATGCTTTGTAAAAGAGAAGAATAAAATATTAGTGTCTACATAATGGTTAAATTGTACATCCTTTGTGTAGTTCTTAAACTAAAGCTAAATGGAATGAAATACTGGGTGATTTCTACGTGTCACTTTTCCCAACCCTGGGACAGCTTACAGGTCTCAAAATGTCAGAGAGGCAAATAGTTTATGTGCAGCCACATACTGACAGAACCGTAATTCATTACTGTGAGATAGGGCACTGTGTCCCTTTGAGGTATGTCAGTCGTTTTGAAGTTGAATTTTTATCTGAATTAGTTATAGAAACCACCAACAGGACAAGAAGAAAGTAGATGGCCCAAAAACTTCACAGCAAATTAACTAATATGGTTTTTACAAATGTGTTCTAGCACATTCCTGTGGGAATAAATGTGCTAAATATATTCAGCTTAATAGATTTTTAAAAAGATATTTTAAAAGCAAATATTATTTATGTTTGCCTATGATAGACTTTATGATTTAGATTTCTTCAAGTCCAAACTGTCTTTCTGTAATTATGATTTTCACTTTCTTGATGCTACATAAAATGTTGGCTTCAAAACAGTGCTCATAAATATTTAATACCAAAGAGAAAAAAAGTCATATATTTAGAAGCAGACATTTTTAGAGGTTAGTTTAAAAAAAAAAAATCTAATATAAATAGGCAAATCTGAGAAATTACAGAAATCAGAAGAGCACATTCTGTTCTGGCTTGGGATTCAACCTCTGTTTCTTATATTTAAATTTAATCATTGAGGATGTTTTTGCAATATGTATGTGAATGCATCATTGGAAGATGGGTGAACAACGTTCTGGATGTCTGTTGTAGATGAGTACGTTCAGACATTGTCACCTAACTGGATGAGTGTGGGTGAATGGATGCCCAGTGGCATAATTGGGTCTTTGCAAGGGTGGGGTCACCTACACATTTCCGTTTGCAGGGATCTAGGTTGTGCCCTATATATGGCATGGATTGTAAGTAATTGTAGCACAGGGTAGCACATTCTTTTTCCTTTTTAATGAAATGTTGGCTAAATATGTGACAGCTAGCACGGAAGTGTTAATTGCTATTCATTAAAGACTGTTTAGCTGAATCTTCAGCTTATTAAACTGTATATTTTTCAATACAGGAAAATAGCAACATGCATGACACATTGAAGAAAAAAATGGAGGATTCAAATCATAGTGACTTTATTTTTATTTTTTATTTTTATTTTATTTTGAATCAGTTTTATAAAGGATTTGCATCATCTCCTCCTTTGGAAATATTTAATTGAATACAAGATGGGAGGAAATGGTAGCAGCTGAGAAAAATAATATCGTAATTTTGATATATTTTTTTTTAAATGCAGTGTTTATCAGCATGTAAGAAGATGCAATTTCTGTGCAAAGCATGCACACTCTGTCATGTAGAACTTCTTTTGTTCACAATTCTTTCTCTATGGAGGCTTGGAACAGATTTTGGCACTTAAATAAGGGGTGATGTTAGGCCCAAACCTCTAAGACGTCTTATTCTATGAATCAAAGCTTTTTTATTAATAAAGACAAATTTTCTTAAGCTTGAAAATAATAACTTGAAAAGTACGATAATAGGGCCTGCTCTTCCTGTTTATCGTTTCTGCAAGCACCACTGTATGAGTTGATCTTGATCCTAGTCTCCCATCCTTTTGTGGCTTTGCTGTTCAGCAGCAAGATTTGAGAAAGTAACCTCATCAAAAGATTCTTATTTTCTTGAATTAATCTGCCTTTGGTAACAAATAAGGTACATCTCAAAATCATTTTTACATGGTTGCATCATTTATGTGGTAATGTTTTGTGGAAGTGAGAATATTTTGGTCCAAGTTAAACAGGAAGGAATAAGAGGAAGATCTGTTGGAAGTGTACTAGAATAATACAAGAACTATACTATAGCAGTGCATTTTAGGGTTGCAGAAGAGCTATTAAATACACAGATACAGATAATATAATTTTGAGGGTTCAAAGAATCGAAGCTGTGGGTCTATTTGTTTAAAAAAGGAGGACACTTGTATTTGTGTAGAAGCTGTAGAGTGAGCTTTGTTCACTGATTGGTTTCAGCTTGCTGCAGTTTTTATATTCCTCAGATACAACTGAATACTTCGTATATCTTATCCCCTTTTGAGATCATGTCCTACGTTAGAAAATATTGTGTCACCAGAGAATTTTATTAACATTGTCATTCAAGGTGTGGCATTGGTCAATAGTCTGTTAGTCATACTGTGAATCTAGAAATGTAATAACCAAAGGAATGTATGCACAAATATACTTAATGCTTCTTAGGAAAGATAGTAAAAGGCTTAAGAGTTGTGAAGATCAGGTACCCGCTTCTGCTTTGTTTGTCTATATGATCCCAGGCCAGATGAAAAACAGTGAGCAAGGATGTAGTCAAAGGTCAAGGACTGAAGTAGTTAAGATAACAACAGTATTTTCCCCATTACATGTGAAAGTTGCTGTATTTTTAATTAAAAAAAAAAAAAAAACCAAAAAATGACAACTCATGAGGAGTCTATTGATGGTCAAGAATGTATAAAAGGCACTGAGAATACAGTTCTTCAGGCATGTACTGAAGTGTAACTAACAGTGTTAGAGCAATGTCTTTGCTGTTCTAATTGCTATTATGTGCTTATTATCAAAAAGGATGGTGCACTAAACTGTTAGCCAGGAGTCTTTTCTTACTTGGATTTAAAAAAAGGCTCTGTTATTTTGACCTGTATTTTGAACCAGCTGTTTTTGAGCTATAATCTCAGTGCATGACCTCTTTCACTGTATACTTGGATTTAAGAAAAAGGGAGATCTGGTTTAAAGTCAAATTGACGTGGTATTTAATGACAGATTTGTAATCACGTAAGAGTAGTTGTGTTTTCTGCTAATGTTAGCAAGTAAAATGGAAAATATTTGATATTGCTTTAATTGCTGAACTTGCTGCACAAATGTAGGCAGTGAGCGGTTAGGAGCTCTCAGTAATGCATCAGAGCAAATGGCCGCTGGCCGCTGGTTCCTACTGTCGTTGGAGCCAACTGAAAACACAATGACTTTCTTCATAGGCTTAAAACCACCTTGTGATATCATCTAAAAAAGTCATTATGATGCTTTTGCAAATTTAAAAGTATTCTTTGTTTGGCAGTTGAAAATGTAATTTTTCTTTCTCATGCAGCTGCTCTGCAACTTAAGGAGCGCTCAGCTCATCTTTCCTAGCTGTTTGACTTTGAGAGGCCTTGAACTAGAAGTATCTTAGCTGAAGAATGTGGAATCTGAAGGAAGAAAATGGGTTGAGTTTGTGAAAAGGGTTAAAAGAATTGACTTTGAGGAGAGACAAACAGATGTAAAAGAATTACTTATAAAATTGGGCAGAGTTATTTAAAATTCAGCAAACAGAACTTTATGCTCCTGTTGACAGAAACAAAACTTCCTTACTTTTCGAAACGAAAATAGTGCAATGAAAATACATCTTTTACATCACCAGTTTCTATTACAAATGGGAGGCTGACCTGGAAGATCCCAGCCCTTCTACTCTTTTGCTAAGAATACAGCAGCCTGCAAAGAGTAGTAATAGCATTATAGCTTCTACTAAATAGAAAGCGAGTCTGTAATAGTATTTATGTGACTCTGAAAGAGTCATTTTCATGCAAAAGGCATCTGAAGAGTCTGCTGATTTAGTAAATCATGACTTTGAACTAACAGCACTCGACCGTCAACTTACATTTCACATTCTGGATGACCTCAAACTGGAGTAGCCAGTATTCTTCTCAGGAGAGCAGGGCGAGAGTGTAGCGTAGGCCAAGGGAAGTGTTTCCCATCAGAGCTGACCTGTCACTTTGCTGAGAGTCAGCATAGAGAAGCTGCACAGGGGAATGCCCCACATGTTAGTAGGAGCATATTTACTAACTAGCTGGACATTCAGCAATAAACAACACTTAGGAGGCTGTGCTGTGTTGAAGAATTCTGGGCTTGCCAGTTTGTATCTAATCATTAAGTAAAGAATATAGCTCCTTGACAACACTTTCTAACAGAATCAATGTTACAACTGAATGTAAGAGATAAATGCATCCTCACCAAATAAAATCTTGGTAGTCATCTGGTAGTCATCTTTTTTTTTCCTCAGGCAGCCTCTAGGACAAGATGAATTTCCCTATCCGTTTATAGAGTGTATTTTTATAATGATACTACTGCTTTCTTTTTAAGACAAGTTTTTCTTGATGAGCAATATAGAGGGGAAAAAAGATCTTTATTTATGGGATTGGTATGGCTTAGCAACACAGTGGTGACAAGTTGTTCCCACGTGAGCTAAAGAGAACAAATGCTGTCACGACTTTAGTTTAACACGCTGTGCAGGAAGCTGATAGACACAGGGATGAAAGGTTGCATATATTTTGTTTTGTTGACAGTCACATGTGTTGGCCAGTCTGCTGTGCAGGCCGCTGAGAAAAGCACATCCAGGCTTATCACATGCTGGTCATTTAAACATACTTACTGTACAGCAATATTACCAAAAATAGAAATTAAAAGGAGACATGCTATTACTGAAAGCTGTGAAATAAAGCTTTTATAAAGCTGCTTCCAGTACACCTTCCCTTCAAAAAAAAAAATAATAGCTATGATTAAAAAGCACAAATTTGGGGTGTCAGCAGAAGACTGATAAATGTTCAGAACAGTTTTAAAGTTTGAGCATCAGTGTTGCATACTGTTGAATTAATGTAGGTCTTAGAAATGATGTATTTGAACTACAAGATAGATGGTAATGACCTTTTTTTTTTTATAATTGGGAAGTGTTGGTGTAACTCTTCAGGGCTGATTTTTTTTTTTTTTTTTTTTTTAATGAAAATGTGATTTTCTACATTTTAAAGATTCCACATGTTCATGATTCTTAGTAGTGAAAGGATGTTCGATGTGGTTGCGTAAAGGATGTATCTGCCACGTTATCACATCACACTAAGCCTTTGCAGTATTTATAGATTAGCGGTGAGAAATAAAGCACATACAGACATCTGCAAGCTGGAGAGATTTCTCTAAGAAATACAGACCTTGTAACAAAAAGTTTTAGGATGAAGGTTCTCAGGGAAGTGTGAGCAGCAGTGTATTTCTAGATGCTTGCTGTTTTCCTCATTCTTTCAATTACAGAAGTAATTCTTCCATGGATCTCTTTGAAGAAAGTAGAATTTTACATGGTGTCATGGTTTACATGGTGTACATGACATGGTTTAAATGATTCATTTAAATTGCAAGTTTTGTTGTCTGTGTCATAGCCACATGACACAAAAATAATTATTTTAGTATACTTAACTATTACATAGGATCCAGAAGTGGCACAGGTTAAAACACAACTCTACGTAGTAATCACCTTTGAAACTAGCCATATTGGTCATTAAGATGCTGTGCCATGAGTTCACTGGTATTTGCTATTATGTCTTTCCATGCAGCGCACATAGCATTTACAGATTGGGTATACTGTAGTACACTAAGGCCCATCAATATTGCACTGTTTTCTACCACACACTTCAGTGATAGATCTTAGAGATTTTATCATTGGTTCTTAATTCCACTTGTAAGTTGCATTTTTTCTACTGTTACACATTTTAGAGCTCTTTTCATTTTGAGTATATGGTCAACTGAAATGTAAATTGCAGGGCCAGAGGGGCACGTTTAAGTATTCTTCATAAACATTGTCTAAATACCATTTAATAACCATTATCTCTGTCCCTGAATAACTTAGAAAACAATTTTTAAAATGCATTTTTGGTGTATGCCAGGTATGAAATGTTTCTTTCAAAGAAAGGTAACTGCACCATTATAGTCTTTCCCTTTTGCACGGTGGTGGATTTTTTTCATCCCAGGAGAGAGCTGTGAAAGCCCTGAGAAAGTAAACCTTCCTGATCCAGTTTTGCTCACAGTTTATACACTTGATTTAATTTGCTCAAGTTTTATGCTAAACTCCTGGTTGCCTTTAAGGTTTGTCCTTAAATATCATCTTTATAGCAACAGCATTTTATCAGATGTTTATGCTCTGATATGACACTAAATGCTCCTTAGAATTAGATTTCTATAAGCTCTAGATAGCAAGTTTTAAAAAAATGCTGAATACAGAATAGTCATATTATCTATATTTTGCTTTACGTATCTTTGGGAATTTAACTTTGAGCACTTCCACCCTGACAAACAGATTCCAAGTTCCACTTAAAATTACAGAGTCTGCACAGGTTTGAAGTGTGTGCATTTGCAGCAGGGAAATGAAGCAGGTTTGTAAGCACTATAATTATCGACTTCTCTGTTTATGTAGTTGCAATCCTTCAGTTGCTACATCACGGTCTGCTCTGTGCCCACTGCAGTTCTAAGTCGTGTGTATATGTGGGTATATACAAAACCATGTGCATAATTAAAAAACATCCAGCACATCACGAAGAGATCTTGAAACCAGTAACATGAGAGCTGCTGACCTTTCTGAGAGAAATGTGATGGGGCTTTGCTTGAACAGATGTCTAGATACAAACTGAGAGTATGACACCATCAGTCATATTTAGAGAATGTAATGCCACTGACTCTTCTGGCCAGTGTTTGTGACTGTGATGGGTTGAAGCATCTGGGGAGGGAGGGTGTGTTTTTGTACAGCTACTGGGAAACAGTTTGTTTATTTGCTCCATTTTAGGAATGATGTAGTAGTTAGAAGGATATGAATAATTAGTTTTCTCTCTGGATGTCTTCAGTTTTACTGGCAATTCAGGCACAGAAGTGTAGTATTTTATATAAACTCAATATAAATTAGAAGAGTAAAATTTTCCTCTTTCTAAATGGTACACAAACTGTGAAGCTGTTCAGACACAGCTGGCTACTTACATCCTCAGAGAGACACTTTGGAACCTTGGAATTAGAAAATCTATTTTGGCAGGAAGGACAGGGTTCATGTTTAAGTCATTTATTGAAGTACTGTAACTAACATTATGCTGGAGTACTTTCTTATGTTCTTGGTTGACTGATGTCGTAGTCACACGCTCCACATTTATTATTCACAACACTTTATGGCTCTCTTTTCTTCCATTTTGTTTTTAAACACTAATTTACAGTATGCATTCTTCAGTGCATGTCAGTTTTTCATAGAATCATAAAATGGCTTGGGTTGGAAGGGACCTCAAGGATCATGAATCTCTAACTCCCCTGCCACATGCAGGGCCACCAACTTCCCCATTTAATACTAGACCAGGCTGCCCAGGGCCCCATCCAGTCTGGCCTTGAACATCTCCAGGGACAGGGCATCCACAGCCTCTCTGGGCACCTTATCCAGCACGTCACCACTCTCATAGTAAAGAATTTCCCCCTGATATCCAACCTTCATCTTAAAACCATTTCCTCTTGTCTTGCCTTTACCTACCCTTCTAAAGAGTTTACTCCCTTCCTGTTTGTAGGATCCCTTTAGGTACTGGAAGGCTGCAATTAGGTCACCCCACTGCCTTCTCCAGGCTGAACAAGCCCAGCTCCCTCAGCCTGTCTTCATAGGGGAGGTGCTCCAGCCCTTTGATCATCTTTGTGGCTCTCCTTTGGACCCTCTCCAACAACTCCCTGTGTTTTTTGTACTGGGGGCTCCACACTTGGATTCAGTACTCCAGATGGGGCCTCCCAAGAGCAGAGTAGAGAGGAACAATCACCTCCCTGTCCCTGCTGGCCACCTCTCTTCTGATGGAGCCCAGGATACCATTTGCTTTCTGAGCTGCAAGAGCACACTGCTGTAAGAGCACACTTTTGATCTGATGTAGGTTTAGTCTTTATATTTTTCTGCTAGAGCATTCTGGAAGCTCTGTACTTTTGTGTACATACAAATATACATTGCACCCCTATTTTTCCTTCTCACTCCCTCTGCAGTTATCCCTTAGTTCCATCCTCTGACCTCTGGTGAGCACTGCTACTCACGTGGGCCCAGAGAACAAGGGACCACAGAGTCAGATATTGCTGGGACTGACAACTAATGGAAGATGTGAGTGAAAAGAGGCATCCCATGCATGACTGTAGTTGCCCAAGATCAGTACAAGACCTATAAACAGTCCCCTGGTATTCGTCATAAAAATAAAATGTGTGGACATAGCAGAACAGACAGGTTGCTCATGGCTTCTTGTTGATTAATACTACAAGAAACTGACAAATATTATTCTGTGGAGCAAGCTTACTTAGTAGTGGGTCTGTAATGCTTTGAGGCAAACTTCACAATTGTCTCTCCATGCTTGGTTTCATCTTTGTCAGTGCACCACCAGCTGACCACAGACTGAAGGCATCTGACGGTACGTTGTATTGCACTGCAGCTCACACATTCATTTTCTCAGTCTGGTAAAAGAGAGAAGTGGTAGCAAGCAAGGGAAGGAACTCCAGAGAACTTTTCCCACGTGACACTTTTCTGCATAATTTGTGTATTCTAATTGTTACTGTTCTTCTCTTGGTGCCCTGTAGTATTTCTTCCACAATGATCTGTATTGGTGATCTTTATATTGGTGGTTAGTATATATGAAGATATTCTGCATTATTATTGCAACTAATGCCTTCCTTTTTAAATTTTTTTTTCTGATTTTGCAATTAACTTTTGACATTACTAAACTAACTGCCTACAGTTGGCCTGTGTATTTCAAAGCTCTGTTTTGAGAGCAGACATCAGTCCTACCCATTTCATCTCTTCCATTAAGTTCCATCTTATTTGCCAACAATTTTAAATAAAGGATAGAGCAAAGTGTATGAAAAGATTTTGTAATTCATAATAATGTCACAATAGTAGTTTTCAATACTAGAATAAGCAGGCAAGTCTTAAAATGCATATTAATGCTGTGTTACAAAAGCTGGAAGCATTGTGTCTGTAAGGAGAACAGCCTATCTATGAAATATCATTCTCATAAAACAAAACTCTAGCATGGTACTTAAGTCTGCAACCATCAGTGAGGATGGATGTTGAAAGCAGTACTGTGGATGTGTTGAGTTCTGTGTTACTGTGTTACTAACATTCCTAATTGCTTCTGCTGTGTTTCTGCCGAATCCTCCCTGAGTTATTGAATGCCTTTATATGTCCTCTGTCAGAGGCAAAGACCTGAATGCACTCCTGCATGGCTGGCAAATGTGTGCTCTCAGTCTTGCAGAAGTCACCTCATCTGAGACACAGGACTCTCACCCTATGATCTTCAGATACCCTATTTAAAAACGGTTTGATTTTTCTTAAAAGGGAATATTCTCTCTCCGAATATTCTGTAACATGAGAGGTAATCACACTACTGCAATACAATAGGAAATGCTGTACTGTAATAAGTACTAGAATAGCACCTGGAACGGGACAGCAGTTTGCATTTTAACTGGTTTTACACTGTGGCCAAGAAGTTAGTTCTTCTAAAAGCTGTGTTCTTGGTTTCACTACTCATAGCACAGTTTGAATGTGACTCCTTTAATACTATGTATATTCAGTGTAAAATGGCTCCCGAACCTTACCCTGACACACATGGTGCTGTATCACCACCTCGTGGTGAAGTTGTTTTGCAGTAGTTTTGGATGTCATGTGTAAGCAGGAGGAAGGCTTATTCCTGGCTTACAATGAACTATGTAAAAATTCACAAATTTAAGAGTGGACAGCAGATGGACCAAACTGTACAATTCGCCAGAAGCCTGCAGCTCTCTTATCCTGCATATTTAGGATAATAGATTTTTTAAGAAAAAGTGGCCTTAGACTCATCAAGCACATTGCTAAATTGGATGTCAGATAGGTTTTCCATTCATTTCAGTCATTTTGGCTGAAATGCTAGCAGCTAGTTTCAAGGAGAGCTTAAGAACAGTGTTACTTTTGTGAAACACTGGATTTGAAATTCAGAGTTCAGTTTCTTCTTTTATCACAATTAGTAGAATATGTGGTTTATCCCTGTGGGCTATTCAACTGAAACTGTATTCAACTGAAAATATGTAAATAGGTTTTTTGGTGTTTTTTTTTTTTTTTTTCCATTGGAAAATAAAGTGAAATACATGTTTTGCATATATTTAGCAAGTGTGTGAATGGCTTTGTAATTAATCTATGACCAGGAACCAGAAGCAATCTAAAGCCTTTCTTTACATTTGACAACACAATGTACTAAACCATGTGGGCTGCATTACTTTATGTGCTCTTGTGATTCACAGATCAAGGTTTCTGCCTCATTCAGGCCACTTGACCATTTTAATTACCATCCCCTCAGTGCTGGGTTAGCACCTTGCTTGCTCCCAAAACTGCGTGAAAGTGGCAGCATATAACTTCAGCCCTGCTAGGAGAAGCTTATCTTTTTAGGAAACACCCGCATATCTCTTGTTGTACAGTGCAGTTGTGCATGTAATTCTGAAGCAAATCACACCTTAAATTCCTCTCCCTTTTCTTTCAGCCATTATCTCCTTGGCTTTCTAAGCAAACTAATTTCCCTTGCTAATAACATCTGCATCATCACAGCTTTTTCTTTATAGACTCAAAAAAAAAAAAACAAAAAAAGAAATTAACATGAGGGAGCAATGTTTTTAAGACACTCTTTTTTAACCTTGGGGTTGTGGGTTCATGCAGGTTTGTAAACTCGCTCCAAGGAATATGTGAAATACTTTTGAGGTCAAAGAAGCCTGTGTTGGTAGGGATCCATCTATCTTCTGAAAAATGCTAGGCATTAAGTAAATGAAAATGCCAATAAGTCTGTCATTTTTGGGAACAAAACTCCAAAATAACTGGGCCGTGAGGCTCAGCAGACTACAGATAGCAGTGCTGTTGTATGTGAACTCATTTTGAGAGTGCCTCACAAAAATACAAGCATATGTCCAAATACTTGGAAATCTCCATAACTTCCCTTATACCAAGAAGTGAGCAATATTAACAAGTTCATGTTCCGAAATACAATAAAAGATAAACAAGAATGAACATCAATCACGGCTAATGAAGTATGACACAACAGTAGTAGGCTGTGTGTGCCTCCTGGAGAGGGACTAGGCAAAAGCAACCAATCGAATAACTTCCTACTGAGAAAAGCTAAAGTTCTTATGGACTTTTATAGTTTGTATAATGTATAAAGAAAAAGTGTGTACGAAATACACTTAGCCTGCAGCATCCATTAGATAGCTGAAGGCTATATCTTTTCAGCATGGTTAGTTTGGAAGTCAATATGCTTCACATATTTTCAGGTAACTTCAGTATTCATATGAGCTACAAATAAAGTTGTTGTGTACTTGTGTTCATTTTACTCAGCTGGGAAGTCATCAGTTCCAGGCAAGACTACAGACCCAGAATAAATCAGTGCCTTTCGGAAGCACTGATGAATTTATTTGTATTTCTTCAAGAAATGTCCCACTTCAAGGAACAAAACCCTGGCAAGGTAAGCACTGGCGAGTTAAAAGTGATGATTTGATACAGTTGGATGCAAAGGTGAGGTAGATTTTAAAAAAGGAAAAAACACAGAGAAAGAGATCAAAACGCATATTATGATACATTCAATCATGAGTTTCTTCTAAGTGCTATCTGTGTGCAGAACACAGGTAGATAGATGATCAGTGAGAAAAGGTGTCCATGGTAAAGCTTAGCAATAAAGTTCTACTAATTCCGCTGCTGGAACCTCACCAGTCATTCTGTAGAAGGGAGATTTAAATCATGACTATTTTATAAAACTTATAAAAAGCAATCAATCAATCAATCAATCCAGCACCATTCAAAAACATGTGTGGGGGTTTTTTTTCCAAATAATTGTAGTTTGCAGTAAGGGCTGTATCGTACGTATTATATAATAAAAGAGAATTCTTCATATTTTACTGTGATAATTTTTCTTCTATACAGCTTCAGGCATTTGATGCTTTTTTTTCTGGAAAAAAATGAGCTGTAGAATGCAGTTCATGAAGAAGCAAGCAAGAGCAGGGTTTATTCTCTCCTAATGGGAAGAGGATGATTATGTAGTTCTAGTCCAATGTGAAAAAGCACTCTTTTTCTAAGAAAACAGTAAATAAATGTAACAGCAGATAGTAGCAATAGCACTGTGAAAATGTAGATTTTGCTTTTACATTTTTATTGCTAATCATAAAAATGTAGAAAGAGAAGATTAGGGTATTTGTTTTCTTCTCTTTTGATCACAATTAAAAATGCTACAAAATTCTTCATGAAAGAAATAATAAAGAAATAATAAAGAAATAAAGAAATTGGAAACACGTAGTTTTACACAAAAATACTAGGAGTTCAGACTGAAAATACCAGTGAACAGGAGGATCAAATACATTTGAAAGGTATATAAATTATAAAAACACATGCAAAAAAATTCTGTGGTTAGGATGATGAGGTGATGTTTAAAAGAAGTTGGAGTATACTGAGGTAAGGAAATGCAATATTGGTATACCCAGAACTATAATTTTGCCCTGTATTAATGTGATAGAGTAGCTATATCTTTAAGATAGGTCTAATCCTGATTTTAAAAAGTTGATTTTAACAGCATGTTTTCCTTTCTTTTTCCAGACTTTGTTCTCTGAGCCGTATCACTATTTTGCAGTTTAATTACAAGCACATTAGCTACGTGCAAAATTTCTTTGAATGAGCAATTTTGTTACAGTTCAACTTTAAAGCAAATGAATTTTTACTGTAAACTTTCAACAGATCAGTTCTGTACTCAATATTGTGCTTTGGAAAAAGATGGCTGGATGTGGCTCTGGGCAGCCTGGTCTGGTGGTTGGCGACCCTGCCCATGGCAGCGGGGTTGGAACTAGATGATCACTGCGGTCCTTTTCAACCCAGGCCATTCTATGATTCTATGTATATCTCAGTTACAGGAGAGGCTGAATCTCAAATTTTGTATTTAAAATTCAGCTCTGTCTTGTCATTATGGGATATTAGGGTGACCAGCAAGCATCAGAACATAACAGTTGTATGAAATAATACAGCAGAAATGTACAATTTATAAAAGGATTTCTTGCTTTTTTGGATGCATGCATTGTAAAATTGACCTAGCAATTTGTTTTGTTTCTTGCATATTAAGTGTTAAGCCATTTCTGTGTAATGAAGACAAAATAATTTCTCATAATTTTAGTGGTTACTGAGCTTGTGAATAAAAACACCATGTTTTTTATCATAGAAAAGGAAATACATTCTGACTAGCAAAAAATGCACTGTTTTATGCTTATTTGCACAAGAAGTGTTAATGCATTTCCTAATTAAAAACAAAGAAAAAAAAAAACCTTCTATTTTCCACTGCGTACTAGATTCATTTGGAATGCAACATTCTGGAGAATTTTTCTTTGCAAAATGATGTAAATGTTTATAAAAATGGAAATGCTAATGGCCAATTTTCATGTCTTTGTCAGTTTTGCCTACTAGTCTGCAGTGTATGTACATTTTTCACTGTCTTGGGAAGTTACATTCCTGGAGTTGTCCTCTCCTATGTCTTGTGTAAGTATGGTCTCTTTTCCAATCACAGTTTATGAATGTGATTTGTTCATTGTTTGGTCTCTGTATAGAGACTATGTTTTATTGATAGTTACACATACATGCATATGTACACATGTATATGTGCATACACAGATGTAGATTCTGAGAAATGTCATTTGCTCTTTGGAAGACAGCTTACAGGTTTTTTCAGCTTGTTGATTCTGCCATAATGTTGCATAGCCATGCATCTCAGATAGGGATGTCAAAATCAGACTAAATCAAGATGATGATGAATGTTATAGTGATTGTAAATTGTCCCTTGCTGGAACTAAGAAGGGTGTCATTTGGTGTGAATACCATGGTATTGTTTTGTGGGGTTGGCTCCCAGAAGATGGATTTATTAAGAGTTTGTCAGACACAGGCATTTCAATGTGGGCTATCTTATGCAAAATTAATTATATTGTGTAGAATTAATAATACAAAGCATTGTTGAATCTTTAGTTATTAACTTTTTATAAAGCAATATTTCAGTGCATTTTCTCTTTCTGTCCTTATCACAGTATTGTGTGCCTTTTTATGTCCCTTCCTCAAGTGCAATGAATTTGGACAGAAATTATGCAACAAAGTTAAGTCTGTTCTGATGAAACTAGATTTTGGAATAGTGGAATACATCAACCAGAAGAAAAAAGAGAGATCTGGTGAGTAATTAAGTGCAGTCCCAAATAATGCATTTCTGTATGCAGATGTGCCACCTTGTTCGCTTTGCAAACAGTTTGACTTGTCCTGTGAAGCCAAATGTAAAGGTGTTTCTTACTTTGAACCTGGCTGTCATTAGCTTAATGAATGGTAATATATGTCAAGCATCTCGGTATAGTGACAAAAAAAAAAAAAAAGAAAAAAAAGATCTAATGGAAGGAAGCAAGGCAGGACTGATGGTTCTCTTCATATGTGATTAGCTGTACTGCTTGTAGATTTGCAGAAAAAAAGCCTACTTGATGTAAAGCATGAAATGTCTATTTCTATTCAGATAAGGCAAACTCATCCAGGAGAGAGAATCACTCAAGAGCACAAAACTGTACATCACAGGATTTTCACTAAGAGACTGAGCTCTGTTCTAGCATCTGTATCTGCTTTGTTTTACTCCCAGCAGCAACGAGAAAAATGAGATGTTTTCTTCCCCAAATACCCAGTAAGCATTTAAGAATTATAGTAGGCCATTAGCTTGAAATTATTCAGAGTTTTTAGTCAGACCAGGGAGAAGTCAGCTTAAAATAAAATCTCACCTATCTCACTTGAAATCCTTACAACCTCAGAAACCTTTGGATTTTAAGTTGTAAAGCAATTTCAGGAAAAATATTTTAAGTGGATGAGGTTGTCTTAAGCTTATTTTTGTAAGCACTGGTTCTGATCGTTAAAACTTCATAGTTGTAGTCACTGTTTGCAGGTAGCCTAAACTTTTTAGTCAGCATTATCTCAGTAGATTTCATATCTGCTTTAAAATATATATTTCTTACAGCAGTTAATTGTATAATTTCCTGTTCCTAAACACAGTGAGAGGAACCAGCTGCATTTTTTGTTTCTCTCACAGACAATGGAATAGTTGTTGGAAATAAGGAATAATACATTGAATTGTTTCTTTCATGCATTGTTCCACCTTGTTGTAGTTTTCAGTGAATCTGGCAGAGAGAGCGATTAAGCTGTTGTTTCATAAATTTCATAAGCCAGTGCTGGAAAAATAGGCCAGTTTAGAGTTCTTCTTTCCTGCCTCTCATCCTGGAATTTAATTTAACCCAGGCAAGCTCCCTGCATTGCTTAACCACTTGGCTTCAGTTCATGAGTTCACACATCCTTGTACTGGCACAAGAGAAGAAGCAGCAAGTTGCAAAAACAGTCAAACAACAGTAACATGACTGTGCTTTCCAGTGATGCTGGCTTATATTAGTTCAAAATATTCACCAGATTATTCTCAGACAGAGAGGAAATTAGGTGAAAATTGTGTTTCTGTTCATCTTTTAGGAGCAACATTCTGCCAAACATCACAGGATGCTTTGTATGCATGTTTGCATAGAAATGTTATGAATGCAGAGTAACTGGGTGTAAAAAAATAAATAAATAAAATAAAATAAAAATAAAATAAAAATAAAAAAGGAATGAATACTTCATGCAGTTATCCAGAAAACTGTATGTTTTCAGGTAAAAGTAAAGTAATGTGCTGGCATAACTACACTGCCTGCTTTAACAGTATGTTGCGATTGCAGCTTGTACTGGCAGCATAGTTTAAAAAACAAATGTATATTATTGAGGACACATTATGTTAACGTGACCCAACAGAGGCTTCTGAAGGAAGTATAATACAGGTAAATAAATGTGTTTGAATGCATTTCAGAGCAGCGTTCTCTCTCCTGCCTGCACAATATATTTTAATAGATAGCTGTCCTTTTTCTCAGCCTTTTTTCTCACCTCCATAGCTTGTTACATAAATGATGCCTATATCAATAGGTGAAAGTTTGCTGTGCTACCTAAATTGTGTGATAGAGAGCACACACACAGTCTGGAAGTCCATTGTCATGAGTAGGATAATTTCTTTTTTTCTTTCAGAAACGGCAAAAACAAAAGTCACAGAAGATGACAGTGAATTAGACATATCAGCCCTGTGTCCTAAGGTGACATTTTTCAGTCAGCCATATCTTCTTTTTAAAATCTGTATAGATAATATCTAGACTACTATCTAGATCAGTGTGTTTATTTTGTACTGGCTGTAGAATGATTAAACTAGACTTTCATAGCAAAGGCAAGCTGTTTGTATTTGCAGAAGTGAAATTGCAGCTAATTTTTAAGAATTAAAATATAAAAGGGAAATGCATAGAAACTCTACATAATTTGTCAGATAATTGTTTAATCATTTGTCAGATCGTTTTCAATAATAGTATAAATCAATATATTACCTACAAATATTTTTCCAAGTATGTAAGAGAACAGTCTAATACCTCTTTTTTTCTCTCAATATGTATGGCAGACAACTTTTCCATTATAATCAGAACATCAGTTGTTAAAAAGGCAATTAGATTTCTAGAAATTCTGGCACAGTATTGGATTGATTATGTGTAGAGCCTGACTTTGACAGTGATCACCCTGAAGGAGTTTTAGTATTCTCAGATATATATATAATAGGATTAAAAATTGTAGCAGACATAATTGAACATTGATAAATTTTTACAGGATAAGGAGTTAAGATTTGGCTGTGTTTCAGATATCTTGTGGAAGATGTTTTTGTTTTCATTCAGTGCATTTCTTTATGCATATTTTGTATTTGCAAGCTTACTTTGATTTTATTACAGTAAGATATTACATTAATGAGTAATTGGAATCTCCTGTGCTTTAGCCGAATATATTCATGAATTAAGAAGAGGGATGGTTCATCTCTAAGTCTTCTGTAGTATTATTTTAATATTTCTACCATTAAACTTAAATAAGAGACAATGTATAGTGCTGTGACATGCAGGATACTTCTCTTTCAATATCTAAACATTGGCTTCCTGTAGTGTGAATGTTTGAATTTATATGTAGGTGAGTCCTGCAGTCGTTGCCAAAGAGCTGTCAGTGTCTGACACAGATGTATCAGAAGTATCTTGGACCGATAATGGGACCTTTAACTTATCCGAGGGGTATTCTCCACAGACAGACACATCTGATGGTATGTAACAGCTCCATCTCTTTTATCAGCAAATTACAATCTTATAAGTTACCTGAAAACTATTGGAGAATTTGGGCACAGAAGTGTTCGGCCTTTTTTGGTTTGTTTTCATTTGTTTGCTTATTTGTTTGTTTTTCAATACTGAATTTAAATTTCATTCCAGTGTTTGTTTTGGATACAACTTCTGTAAGAGCTGTCTTCATCTTAAAAATAATGAAGTATATCACTAGGCATCTAAATACATAAGTAGCACTGAGTAAAACAGATGCATCCAAATATGTGCCACATCTCTGCCACCAGACCTATTAAGCAAGTAAACATTTTAAGTTAGTACCAGTTCTTTTAGGAAAGAAGTGTATACTTTGAATGGCTAAACAGCCAGTTAAAGACATCCAGTCATGAGCTTAAATGAGACATTAAGACCAAGACTAGGAAGAGATCCTTAAGCATTTGTCCTGATCTAGTCTGGAACTTGAAGCTCGTGCTTTTTACAGACCAAGCATTCAGTTGTACTAAGCCAGAATAAATGCCAAGAACATCAGTAGTTTGGTGTAAACCTTTGTGCAGATTTGTTGCTCTGCTGATCTTGCACCTTTCTTCTAAGAAGTTCACTGCAAATGGCAAATGGTATTACATAGCCCCATTATAAAGGCCAAATTAATAACGTAAATTATTTTGTTAATATTTCCAGTTGTAAATGGCCTGCATTGCATGATCATAAACTTGTAAATTGGAATGTCTTCAAAGCTGCTGTCTGTCTCATTGCCCCCAGCTAGTACTGCTGCATTGGTTATTCCATCCCAGTTGCAAGACTGCACATTTCCGGACTTCATAACATTCCCTTTCAGCCCATTCATTTCTCCAACCTGATGAGGTTTCTCACCTCCAGAATATTAATTGCATCTGCCCCAGACCAGTTTCTTTCTGTCCATCGATTTGCTCAAGAGTGCACTCCAACCCATCATCCACATCATTAATGAAAACTTTGAACAGTGTTGGCTGCAGTGCCTTTCAGAAGCACTACCACAAATTGGCATCCAGTTGGATTTTGTGTCACTAATCACAGCCCCGTAAGCCTTGCGGTTGAGCCAATTTTCCATGTACCAAGCAGTTCACCTACCCAGTTCACTCACCAATTATGCTGTAAGGAAATGTGGGAGATCATGATAAAGGCCTTGCTAAGCGAAAAATAAAAAACATCCACTCTTCTGCCCTGCGGAGCACTTCAGCAAACTGGACATACACACTTCATGAGACCAGATGGGATGAATCCAAGGACTGGCACATTTCTTCTCAAAGCTCTCTGCATTTGAGCTGCCACTTTACATAGCCCTTCCTCATCACCTTTCCAGCCTCTTTTTCCAAAAGGAGATGAAGAAAATGATGTATCAGAGCTTTAGGATTCGCTTCCTTAGCCCTTATGAAAGCTCATATTGCTTGTTTTCATAGAAAGTAAGTTCAAATTGAATATTTTTTGCTTTCTCATTCAAACACTGCCTAGTAGTACTAGCCCAAAGTATTCCCTTATGCTCATTCAGGTGTATTCCACAAGCCATGCATTGTAGTCAGTATGCTTTACAGATTTCTAAAAACATGCCATTAAAGCAGTCATTAAAATCTAATTTTTTACTAGTTTGCACTCTGCTTTTATCCACTTGAATACATGAAACTATACTGGTCACCTGTAGTTTCCATTTTTCTGTTCCCTACTTAGCACAAGCACTGGACATGAAAGTGAAAAACTGTGAATTAAGTCTTTACTTTGTTTTTTCATCTTTGTTTAAACATTCTATTAAAAGTTTATTACACTTTTAAAAGAATTATTGAAAATCTGTAATTTCTAATTTGTAAATTTGTAATTTACACATATTGTAATTCATATGTATTTGAAGAAGAAGACTTTAAAAACTTGTTACATTATAATAGCGAGGACTTTAGGTGTTTGTTGTATTTAGAACTGGCTGTGATGAACATTTGCATGGGTTCTTTCATATACAGCCAGATATCACTTTAAAATGGTATTTTCTTCAAACAATACTGAAAGGAGTTGTTCTTAAGCAGTTTTCCAAATCTCCGCATAAATATTGCAAAATGACTTTGGGCAGAAAATTTTAATGTTGTGGGCTCACTGAAATGGGAAATGCAATATAGCTAAGTGCTTGGTTTATTTTTTTTGTTCCTTTGCTTTACATTTTAATCATTTTTAATGGGATTAGAATGATTTCCTCACACGGTACAAATTCAGATTCAAAGTCAGGTTGATATCAGGCAGTACAAAGTAGGTTGTTATTTTATTTTAGATGTAAGATAAAGTTCCACTATGTTAACACTACAGAAGATTATGGAGTAATAAATGTATTCAAAGGAAAATTTACAGATTGCATTTTTAAATACGGCTGCATTTGGGGGGAAGCCTTTCTTGTTTGCTAACAGTTTCCCTCTGTTAATCCTGTGATAGATTTTGACCGACCTAGTGATCACGAAGAAGCTTTCGCTAGAGATCTCTCAGAATTCCCTTCTTTAGAAAATGGTGCAGGAACAAATGACGACGATGACTCGAGCATCGGTATGCCCATCCAGCAAAACAGAAAGAAAGAACAAATGTCTGTAAAGGCGGAGCATTCTTCCAGACAGAGTAAAGAGAGACCGTCCACCGCAGGGCTCTCCTTGCCTTTGACCAGTGACCAAACCTTTAATTTAATGAGCGGTATTGCTGGGGATGTCATCGCCGCCGCGGTGTCTGCTGCCATCAAAGACCAGCTGCAGTCTGTGCAGCCAGCTCCCTCACGCGCGGTGCCCAGCCTGAGTGAGGAGACAGACACCGAGGAAGCCGATGATTTTGAACTGCTCGACCAGTCTGAGCTTGAGCAGATTGAGAAAGAACTGGGACTTTCACAAGGCCAAGAAGCAGAATCCCAGGAAAAAAAGAAGTCTTCGGGCTTCCTTTCACATCTGCTTGGAAATCATTAACCTGGGAATTGCAGCTGGTGACATAAAGGAAATGAAACATAAAACACACACAAAATCAAATGCAAAAAAAGGAAAATTCTGAGCTGTAAGCTTTAACTATCACTTTAGATGTGTTGTAATAATTTCCCTTATGCAGAGTGAATTAACTGGATAAATATCAGCTGATACTGATAGTTTAATGTTTCTGGTAGTTATACCTCACTGTAATAGCATGGAAATGAATTATCTATCCACTGTTCGGTCGCAGATGTGTGTCGGAGGTCAGCTATTCGAAAGGATTGGGGGAGAGGTTTTTTTACCTTATGCCAAACATGCATTTTGGGGTCCTGAGCCAAACTTTCAACATCGGCAATTGATTTACTCATAGTTGCCAACCATGTAATACAAGTAATGGTTAACACAGCAAGGATGAGTTATCAGAGGATCGCAGTGAGATTAACTAAATCTCACCTCCTTCAGTCATGGCAGGAAGTACGAATCCCTGCAGTTACTGATATGTATTGTGTATCTCCTACCTAAGAATGCATTAACCAGAAGAAGTCTGGTTTAAATGTGTGTGCAGCACTATTGGAGAACTTGATTTAACACTTAAAAAACTTTGAGTTATATTGGATATGGTGATGCATTTCCACATTCTTTGCTGTTTTAGGCTTGTAGAGTTGTGAAGTGGCACGCTATGTGACTGACCACCTGCTGTGTTCCTTCAGAGTCTGGCCCTTGGCAGTATTGCCTGTGTAAAGTCAGCCAATACATTTTTATAGATGAGTTACTGTGTAATCTGAACAGCCTTTTGGGGAGCAGGTGGGATTGTTATTGTTTGGACTAGGGAAGATAAAAAAGTTAGAGGTGAAGAGAAGGGCTTTTTTAGCTGCCACTTGCATAATTCCAAATGTTGTGGGGTTTGTTTCTGTTTTGTTTGTTCATTTGGATTTGTTTTTCCCTGTAACAACTGCCATCACTTTCAACAAAAGTTGTACAAGCTGGATCTTGTGAGATACTTACTTAGTGATTTGCTATGGAAGACACTCAGAGTCTTTTTCCTGGCATGTAATTTAAAACAAACACTCAAACAAAAATGAACTTGTTTCAGTGATTGACCATTTTAAACTCCACACGTGCTCAGTGAATGGCATGGGATCTTAAGCAGGTTACTCGTTTAACTTTTCCTAGGGCTTCTTCGTTCACCTTTAACAAAATCAAGTTGTAATACCACACAACAGTAATCAAAGAAATAGGAAGAAGTAAAGTTCATTTTTTTACTGTGACATAAACTGTTAGCAAAGTGGAGGGACCATGTCAGCTGCTACTACTGAAGTGATTTTCCATTTGCTGGCATTTTAAGAGGTGAATACTGTCATCTAGGACCCTCAGAAAGTTCAGCAACAGAGTATAACAATTTCTACTAATGTGTATGTGTAGGTAAACCTGTGTTTGAAGTTAACTCCATTCTAATTACTTTTTCTTTTCTTGAGGTGAAAAGGTAGGCAGGTGGCCAAGCAGACTGTAGCTAAAGGAAAGATGCTGAGAATTTTTGACACTAGCTTCATCGTCACTTGTGCTTTTGTGTCAGTAATGCATATTGACCGTGTTTGCTGTCTTTTACCAGTAAAAAAGTGAGCCTGTGCCTTCATTATCAAATGCATTTCGAATTAAGTGGATGCTGGATATAGATCACCCAAGTTGCTGATTTAAAATTATAGCATCTTACCATTAAAAGCGAGTTTCTGAAAATTATTTAAAAAACATGGCCACGTCGCTTTCACACTGTTAATTGTTCAGTTTCCTTTTCAGCTTCCCTCAGCCTGTCCTTCCCATTTGGAAAAATAGAAACAAAGGAAGCTTTTTCTGGAAAATCACAAAGTTTAAAGGCCATTTATGTTTCTTAGACAAGAACATTGTCCTTGCTGCATGTACAGGGCAGTAGGTACAGTGAGAAGCCTACAACTTCCAGGATGCTGATGGAACTTTGCAGAGCTCGTAGACAAGGTGTGCTCTCTGAACAGGGGTGCTGGTGCCCTGGGAAATGACGGGCTGCAGGACAGGGGAGGCTGGGGAGGCAGCAGTCCTTTGTAAGCTTGGCTGGAGTGGGTGGGTGAGAGTGGCTGTCAGTGATGGCATTGCAACAGCGTGCACTTTACTGTCATTTTATGAAGAATACTTGTGGTCATGAAAGTACGTAACGCTGGGCTCTCTTCTAGGAGAATAAATTAGATCAAGGAGGATAAGCCGTTGGAGGAGTTTATTGGACTTTTTGTAAATGATCCATTTTCTGGTTTCAACACAGATCAGTTTTTCTCCACTGAAGTGCGAGTCTCAATTTTCTTACAGAAACTAATAGCAAAACTTTGCAAGCAAATCATTAAAGATTAGGGACATTGTTGCTTATTTGAGTGTCTGGAATTTATCTGTTCTCATGGTAGTTGATTATATAGTATTTTTTATGCAAGCCCCTAAGAACTGTGTAATGGGAAGGAGATCATCTTGTAGCATGTGATATCCCTTCTAAAGTAGAGGAAAGATGTTTGTTTTCTGTGGAATGTCTCTGCTCCCAAACAAGGGCTGTAGGAAACCCTCTGCTCAGTACATTCCACAAGAGTTGGATAGCAGAATGCAAAGGAAATATTTCTCTCTTCCGTAAGCCCTTCCATCCTATTTAGTTGGAAATAACTTCAGAAGCCTTCATTAAGCTGTATTCTAGCAGCAGCCACAACATAGCCATTATGTACAACTCTGGTCACACCAACTGCCCATGGTTCAACTTGTCTCCTTGTTAACCTTTGCCATCGTCTTCTCATCTTCCAAAATGAAATACAAGGGCAGGGAGAAGATCCAGTGAGCACGAGGAGGTGTGTGGCTTTGAAGCCTGTGTTTGTGATGCTAAAGGCCGGCTTTTGGGCGCTTTCCAGGCCAACGCCAGCACAGTCAGGCTGTGGAGCATGGAGGCAAACTCACACTGAGTTCGATGCCGTGGGATTTGCTCACGCGGAGCCCGAACCCCACTTGAAAACCTACCCACGTGTTCCTACACCTCACAGGGCTTAATGCACATGAAGTGCAGGGCGTGAGCACCTCTCTGCACCACGCGCTGTCCTGCTGGCCCCGCTGGGCACTGACCCACGGCTCTCCTGCTGAAAGCAGCACAGGAGGGGAACTCATTTGGCCCAAAGCAACCGGATCACAAATTGCTCTTGTTCTCTGGTTTGGTTTGCGCTTTTCCAGACTCCATCTCAGCACTCTGTGCACACTTCCCCTGCAGTCCCAGTGTGTGTTGGCAGCACTCCGGTGCACGGCACCCTGTGAGCAGCACCTCCATAGTGGGGAACCAGAAACCGGAGCGTTACAAATCGTCTGTATTTACAGTACTTCACAGCACTTTACCTAGCTTGGTTACTATTTTGTAAACATGGAATTATTATATTGATTGTTTGTAAGACCATTTAATAAATACGTGTTAGTTTTTATCTTTCATTATATCTAATTGTATGTCTGTTCTCAAGATAGGAAAAAAGAAAAAAAGATGGTGAGAAAAGCCTTCGGTCGACTTTTTGCCGCACTTTGTTTATTCCTTTCCTTTCCCTGATGTGAACCAGCGCTTGGCGGTGTGTCGGGTCACTCTGAATAAACGTTGATCTCAGCTCTCGGCCACCGATTGCCGATGTGGCGTTATTTCCCCGGGGCGGTGCGCTTGGGGCCGGCCTCCACGCCGGCAGGGGGCGCCAGAGGAGGCGGGGCGGAGCCCTGCCGGACGGAAGCGGCCGGCCCGCAGCTCGGACTTCCGGCGCGGCGGCTGCGGCTCCATGCCTTCAGGTCAGCCGGCACGCTGCGCGGGTCTCTCATGTCTCTGGGCGGCAGGTGCGTGCTCCGGGAGGGGGGTGGCGGGCTGCCGCGGGGCACGGTCCGCCCTGGCTGGGGAGGAGGCGAGACCTGGCACAGCCAAGCGGATCCCGAGCCGGAGTCGGGCTGCTGCGGTCGCTGCTCGCTGCGGGTCGGACCTGAGTCGGCTCCCAGAGCCGCCAAGGCTCTCGGCTCTTTTTTCTTTTTCTTTTTTTTCTTTCTTTTTTTTTTTTTTTCCGTTTCTCTTCCGCGTTTAAGCTGTGCTGACGCTGCTGGTTCGAACGCTGAACCGAATGGCAGCCGGGCCTTATTGCCTCGTACCCGCCTGGCCAGAGCAGGGCCGGGTCCCTCCCCGGCCTTCCGAAGGGAGGCGGTCACCCCGGCAAGCGTGGCTCTGCGTCACCCCGTTTATGGCAGTAAAATACGGGTATACGTGTAGGTGGGGGAGGGAGGTGCTCCGGAGGTTGGGGTCCTTCAGCGGCAGACAATACGTTTGTAAGCAATCAAGTAGGAATCCGCTTCTTGAAAACTGCTGTTTCAGACAGCAGCTCTCCATTCGCTTGTCCGTCACTGAGGAGTCTCCCTTTTGGCAGCTGCTGTTCTTCTCCCTGCTGTCAGACCCCTCTCCTCCTCACACGCCATTTCTTTTGTTTCTCAGATTAACCATGTGGAGTAGCTTTGGCAGTCTCCAATGTGAACACATTGCTTGGCTGTTTGCTTCTTTTACCGTGTTCAAGAGATTCCATCATTTTTTCTCTTATGTGTCACTAAGTACTGAAAAGGAAGGGGGTGCATGGGTTTAGGGAGAAGAACAGAAGTTGTAAGTCTCTGCCCTCGTGGTCTCCAAACTGATGGCTCTGCAGGACAAAGAATGTTGTGAACAGTGCACACACCACTCCAGGATAGCTTGAAAGCTTTTTATTTTTAAAAGTAATAATTTTTTCTTCTGTCAAGCAGAAGTTCTTTACCAAGAGAGTGGTGAGGTGCTGGAACAGGCTGCCCAGAGAGGTTGTGGATGCCCCATCCGTGGAGGTGTTCAGGGCCAGGTTGGAAGGGGCTCTGGGCAGTCTGGTCTAGTATTACATGTGGAGGTTGGTGGCCCTGCATGTGGCAGGGGCGGGAGGGTTGGAGCTTCATGATCCTTGAGGTCCCTTCCAACCGAGACATTCTGTGATTCTGTAGGAAGTGGAAAACCAGTGTCAAAGCAGGATTTCCCTTTTCTGTTTACTATGAAGTAATTGCAAGTCTCTTCAAAAGCCTGTAGGTAATGGATTGCAAGCTCGATAGGAACTTTTCACTTAAAGTAAGAAGGGCTGTCAAAGTACTGCTTTTAGGGCAGAAAGCCCTATTTTTGATCTGTCTAAGCCCTGGCAAGCGCAGCGTGTGCTGAGTCCAGAGCTGGGCTGCTCCAGTGCCGCTGTGGTACCAGAAATCTCTGATAACTACCTGATCCTCCTCATAGGCACAGTTATCACCAATGTTAGCAAATGGCACGATATCTCTTATGCTGCCTTACTTGGGTGCCGTCCAGATGATGTCGGGTTGATTTTGTTGTTGTTGTTTATTGGTGTGATTTTATTTATTTTTTTTCTTTTTTAGCTTTCCAGTAATGGCCACCTACACGTGCATCACTTGCCGTGTGGCTTTCAAGGATGCTGACATCCAGCGTGCCCATTACAAAACCGACTGGCACCGCTACAACCTGAAGCGCAAGGTTGCTGACATGCCTCCTGTCACCGCTGAGAACTTCCAGGAGAGAGTCTTAGCACAAAGGGCTGTGGCTGAGGAGCGGGACAAAGTCACTGCCACCTACTGCACGGTTTGCAGCAAGAGATTCTCCACCTTCAACGCCTATGAGAATCACTTGAAGTCCAAGAAGCACCTGGAGCTGGAGAAGAAAGCTGTTCAAGCCATCAGCAAGAAGGTGAAAATATTGAATGAGAAGAACCTGGAAAAGGGGCTCGCCGTGGAGAGTGTAGACAAAGATGAAATGAATGCAGCTATACAGCAAGCCATCAGAGCTCAGCCATCCTCATCTCCAAAGAAGGCGCCCTTACCTCCTAACCATGCAAGCAGCTCTCCAGTTCCTATGGAAAGCGCCAGTCCATTGCACAGTAAAGAACGAACTGAGAAGCCTCCGCGGCTGCAATGGTTTGAACAGCAAGCAAAGAAGCTGGCAAAACAGGAAGCAGAGGAAGAAGAGGATTCGGAAGAAGGTAAGGCGTTAAGCATGCTGTCAGTGGATAGCATGGGGTAAGCTGTGGAGCTGTTTGTTTTGTGCAAAAGCTGCTTTTCATTTCCTTTAGAGGTGTGGCTGTTTTCATCACAGAAGACCTTCCTGTTAAGTTTTCATTTTAACAGAGCGTTTCAGGTCAGTTCATGTTTGCAGGCAGAGGCTCTTTATTGCAGTGTCTGAAGAACCAGCCACACAAGACACTAATGCATGTAAAGGCTGAATGTAAAGGCTGTTAACAATACGAGCACCATCTTCTGTGTAAAGTTCCAGGAGAATTCCAGGGCTAACACAGGTTACCCTAAAACTATTCCTGAAAAAAAATCTAGTGCTGTTTATTACTTTCGTACCATGGTTCACTTTCCTGCTCTGTTGAAGGGGGCTTGGAGTGCAGGTTTTGTTCTTCACTGCCCATCAAGATCAGAGGAGGAAATTTGCTCCTTAGCCTGTCGCGGGGTGGCACGGCTTCTCAGCACATTGGTATCTATAATAAAAATAGCTGAGGAAATGTCACCCCTACTGCCCCTTCTGCTCCCTCACCCTCCCCACCTGTGTGTACAGCTCTGCTGAGGCCAGCCTGGAAGGCAGGAAACTGAAATAAGCAGAGCTGCAAAACTCCCAGGAAAAAAAGAGGGTAGTTTTAACCTGGACGCTGCCAGTGCTGTAGTTTGCAGTGCAGCTTGCAAATGCATCTATTACAGCATTAGAATGAGATGATTAAACTGTGTCAGTAGTTGTGGACAGGAGTGAATGCAGTGGGAGCATGCTATTCCAGCTTCAGTATTGGAATGTAGCTGAAGCATACTCTTCTCCTGGTGGTTGTAAATATCTGTCATATTTGGCAGTGGCTTTGTGCGTTTACAAAAGGTCAAAATAAAGAAGTTAAGAAATAGTACTACTATGGGGAATTCAAGCCCTTCCTGATGATCTTTGAACCTCTGGGGAATCTGCAGTTGCTTGTAGTCTGTATTGAGCATGGCAGTAGTTCTGCAAGCATGTCAACTTGTTAGTAAATCCTGGGTAACTCTGGTAGCTCTCTTTTTGTTAAGGATGGATGTGTGAATGGGAGGTGTTTGCTGCTAAGTCGCTGCTGGAAATGAACATTTTTATGTTTGTGACAGAGCTGTATTGTTTTTAATGAGGTGTGCACGTGTTCTTGTGCTGTAGCAAATCAAATGTAAGGCTTTGAAACTGCAGTAAAGCATTAATTGTTGAGAAAATGGAGGGGAAAAAAAACTTCTTTATGAGCAGTCCTGAGTTTTGCTGTATGTTTTTACAAAAGGAAATGTTTTACTGGCAGTGATATAATCTTGTGCCTGGAAATAAGCATGTGGCACTTCTTGGAAAGAGTAGAGAACAGTATGTTCAATTACAACTCATTTTTAACTTAATTGGTAACTACCATGCTTGGAAGAAATAAGTAAATAAATACTTCTTAACCTTCCATTTCAAAGGCTGGGAAGACATGGATTCTGATGAAGACTTCGGCTCTGAAGAAGAGATGGAAGGCGTGGGAGAAGAGGAGAAGCAAGCAGAAGCTGAAAGCACCTGTGCCATTGGGGCCATACCGGTTACAGACTGCTTGTTCTGTTCCCACCATTCCAGAACTCTCACGAAGAATGTGGCCCATATGACAAAAGTTCACAGTTTCTTCATTCCAGACATAGAGTACCTTGTGGATCTCAGAGGACTAATAAAGTACTTGGGTATGCCTGTAAATATCCTCTGATTTTAACTGGGGTAATTAAAGACTTAATGCTTATTTTTGCTTGGATGCAGCTTAAAGTGTGTTTGGACATTGCTTGTTTGGGTTTTATTTTTTTTTTCTTGCACATCAAGAGGCTGTCTAGTTTAGCTTTTTGTTATAGGGTTTGCTAGGGAGGGTGAGAGGAAAACTGTACTGTGCAAGCATGTGGTAAGACCCTGTAGGTCTTACATGGTGTTCTAATGCTGAAGATGTTTTTCAGCTAACACAAAACTGAGGATGAAACTCAATTGCTGAAGTGTGCATTTGAACTGTTTTGTACTGGGGGAGGTTCTGAATATCTAGTGAGTTGTAAATGACTCATCCATTGACAGTACCAGTGAGTAAAAGCTAAAAGCTGTGCAGAAAATGTCTTCCTTGAAGTCTTGATGAGAATAAATTAGTTTGGAAGTATTGCATAGAAGGATGTATTGGAGGTATGAAATGTTTTATTGAGAATACATGGTCTCAAGGACTCAAGGCTCTTCCTCTGTCTCCCTGCCTTCAAGCTGGGAAGCTTACATCACAGAGCTGTTAATTACTGAGTAGACAGGCTCTGTTCAGACTGATAAGTGTCACTTTTTTTTTCTGCAGGAGAGAAAATTGGTGTTGGGAAAATCTGCATCTGGTGCAATGAAAAGGGAAAGTCCTTCTACTCTACGGAAGCAGTACAGGCTCACATGAATGATAAAAGCCACTGTAAGCTCTTCACAGATGGAGATGCAGCTTTGGAATTCGCAGACTTCTATGATTTTAGGTAAGGACACTTTTCAGCTGAACTTTTCATCAGAATCTCTTACTAATTTTTAAAATTTAGTCCTGTTCCTGATTTAGATGCTTAGTTTGTGTTGGTGCTTTGCCACCTTTCTAGATTAGTTTAACAACGTGATTGATTCTTCTGTCTGCTGTAGGCATATTAATGCCTACATGAAAATACATTTTCAATTCTGTTCTGTATATTTGCTGTTAGATTTCAAAGATCAAAAAAGATCATAAAAGGATATAAATGCAATTTCTGTTACCTTTTAGGTAGATTTTGGGCTTAAAACATACTCAGGATTTTTTTCTTTTACGCAGTTGGATTTGAACAGGATTGTTATGGTGTAGAGGCCTCTTGTTGAACTTCTTTGGTTATCCTCAGCTGTGATCATTTAGGTCAAAAATGGCCTCTGTTGTGGTGAAGTGCTTCCATTCATTAGTTGTGCAGAACTGATGGCTTTTCAAAATAAAGAGCTGTTAAACGTGTAGTAACAGAGCCGTACTGGACTGTAGAACTTTGTGGAGGAAGGGATGACTGTCATCAGCCTTTGTTCAGGAGATGATATTACTGGGTAGAACACTCAAACCATGGTTGATGAAATATGACAGTACTTGGGACTTGCTGTAGCTGTGGGTGGTGGATCTTTTGTGTATTGGGTGTGGATAACTGTGGCTACTTGCCACATACAAAACGTATACTGCTGCTGCTCCCCAGGAGCAGTTACCCTGATCACAACGAAGGGCAAGACATGGAGGTGCCTGCAGAGCTCCCAGCTGAGAGAGAATTGGAATACGATGATGACACCATGGAGCTGATCCTCCCTTCAGGTAGCACAGCATTTCTCAGCATTTGTCCTTCACACAGTTTTCGTAATATTCTTGATGATCATTTGTCAGAAGCAGCATCATTATGCTTAATCTTTCCTCCTTTCAATAGGTGCGAGAGTGGGTCATCGTTCTTTAATGAGATACTACAAGCAGCGGTTTGGTCTGTCAAGAACGGTGGCTGTTTCTAAAAATAAGAAAGCAGTGGGTCGGGTGTTGCAGCAGTACAGAGCTTTGGGCTGGACAAGCCAGACAGGTAAGTGACGTGTTGAGGTTTTGGCAGAAAAAATGAAAAAAGCCTTGCCAGTATGGGGAGAAAACGTGCTGACTTAATTGCAGAACTCTAATCTGTCTTTGTAAGTAGTAACCCTGCAAATGCTTATCTGTCTTTCTCTTCTCCTTCCTCCCTGAAGGGGCAGTCTTTGCTCAGAAGCGTGATATGCAGTACTTGCAGAGGATGAAGTCCAAGTGGATGCTCAAGATGGGAATGAGTAACAACGCTACAAAGCAGATGCATTTCCGGCCACAAGTTAGATTTTGAGTACCCCGAAGAACTGCCTGCAACAGATTTTGGGAAGGGGGGTTTGGTGTTTCTGACCTGCGGATTCTGTTATTAAACTGGACTCGGTTTGTAACAGGTGTCAGTGTGCTGGCGTGTTTCCCTGTCTATGAGAGGATGTCTTGCAGGATGCCTCTCTTCTGTTGAAATGATGGTTCACCTAACTTAAAGTGTATTTAAAGAAATGTATGGCAAAGTAATCACCACGATGAACGAGGATGTGTGCATCCCATCTTGCTGCCCATCTTTGTGAAATACCTTTCTGCAGGGCAGCTGACATTGTCATTTGTATGAACATCTTGAGTTTCCAGTTCTGTGAAACAATTGAGGCCAGAATAAGATCCTCAAAGAGTCAGTGTATTAAAAGTATGTATTTGTTGTGCTAGACATCGACTAGCTGGGTCTTTGGGACTTCTGTCTGGCACCAGCAAGGTGAAAATTTGAGAGCAGAGATTCTGGGAAGGTTGAGTGATAATTATTTGAAGAAATACACTTATGGAGAACACAATTGCACGATGAATTTTGCGTCTGGAAGTTGACTTTGCTTGCTTAATGCTCCAGCTCAAGGCTTGATTAATAACTTACGGTGCAATTGGTTTACATTGAAGTTCAGGAATTTTTGTTACCTAAAAACTGCTCAGAATTACCATAACGTGCAGGTGAATGTCAATCTGAACTTCTGATGATTTGTTAAAAATTTCCTAATAAAAACTGTTGTTAATACTGATATCAGCTTCTGTTTTTCCCATTGAGTACTTCTGTTTCTTATGATCTTGCTGAAGTGAAGTGACTTGAGGTATATACTGGGTGAAATGGGGCATTCTTCTTGCCAGAACTGTTCTTTGCCACTTGAGCAAATGACCTGTTACAGACTGGCGTAGAGAAAACTTGCTTGTTAAAAAGCTCAGGCTTTGGTGCTAGCACTGATCTCGGTGTTGTAGATATTAAAGGCTTCAGTGACCTTACCAAGTTCTTGTGAAGAGGTAGGCAATTACACACAGACTGTTGGCTAGCTCATGAAGCCCCTAAGTTGTTAAGTGTATGCCACTGGAAAATTGCTGTGTCCGTTCATCATGTTAGCTGCAGCTGTTTACAGTCAGATTGCTTCCACACTTTAAGATTTTTCTGCACTCCCTTGCAGTGGCTTTGATTGACATGATTTCAGCATCAGAGCAGTACTCATGTGTAGCTTATAGAATATCTGAAGCTTGCATTAAGTATGAGGCTTTTGCCTCATAGGTAGTTGTACTAAGTGTAGCTTAGTGTGGTTGCTGATGCCTTTGAGGTGTGTATTGAGGAGGGTAGGCAGAAATAATGGGACAACTGATGAGATGATACACAACTTTGAGTCCACAAGGTTCAGGCTGAAGGCGCGTAGATTTTGCTGCCCTCCTTAATGTGTTCGGGCAACCAGAGGAAAGTGCTGTTGTCGGTGCAGACTCATCCCCAGCATCCCGTTGCTTAGGAAAGGATGGGGATCTGAGTGCCCTCAACAGTCTGGTTTGGAAGGGTATGCAATGTGAGAAACGGTGGTTGTTTGCCAAGTCACAGGGAAGATGAAATAGGCAGTCTGTAATGTATCTGCCTGTGGCTCTGTTCTGTACTTCCTATTGTCACTTAGAATAAAATGGAGCAGTAACAGGGAAACATACTGATACATTGAAGGAGGAGGGTAGTAGCTCTGTTTAATTCCAAGATGAAAACAGGTGCCTTGGAAAACCAGCAGAGGGCATAGGGTAGCCTTTTCCAGTCTTGCATTTACTATGAAAAGGAAGTGTAGTATGAATACATTCACACAGAGTACTGATAGAGCAAGGGAGCAAAGTTCAACACAAGTAATATCTTCATTTAGGTCCAGGGAGAGCACTGTTAGTAAAGGACAGTAGGAACAAGTATGCAGATTATCTGCAGTATTCAGCAACAGGCTGCAGTTGCAGGTACTCCAGCTTTGTCAAAATGTCTGAGAACATTTTTTATTAAATGTGCTTCATAGTATTACTACTTGTTTGGTCAGCTGCTTAGCCTGAAAATTGTACAATGGATAGCTGAGAGCAGCTTTTTGTTCCTTGCCACAGAAGGAAATAGATTTCCAGCTGTGCCATAGCCTTCCACTTGTACTCTCCTGATCTGACCTTGTGCTTTCTGGCTCTTACTGGCAGAATGAGAAGAGAATGAAGTCTAGGGGCAACTAGACTTGAGACAGACTGCAAATGTAGTGGGCACTCTGAGGCAAGAATTTCATGGTATGGTTGTGGGCGTGCTGTTCCCAAAGGGAGGGGGTTATCCCTTTTCAAGCTGGTGCATCAGTGGTGGGAAGAGAATAGGAAAGGTATTTCAGTTTGGGGAAGGTTGGATGTTCTGCTGCTTGTCCTGTAATTAACTGCGCATTGAAGTGGTCTTGATGCTGCATCAAGCATTGCAGGGTAAATCAGCACAATGAAAGAACTGTTGAAGCTCCTACAGTACATCTGCCATCTCCTTTTTGGGAGTAGGTCTTCTGTTGTAAGTATAAGGTGTCTAAAAGACAGAGCAGTTCTAGAAGGGAAAACATGTATTATCTGGAAGGGCAGAGCGAAGAGTTGATGGGATGCGAGTAGCGGAGTTGCAGAAGAGCCAGATAAGTACAGCATCCTAACAACTTACCACACTGAATTTGCAAATCAACAAGTAAAGATCTGTTTCAAGTGAGCACTTGCTTTAAGAGTGTGTTATTGATCCATAATTGGTTTCCACAAGCTGGAGGACCTCATGTAAAAGAGTTGGACTGTTGCCCAAGGAACATCTGGTGCTTGAGGGGCATCAGAGTGAGAATCCGTGCTACAGCTTTTAGGAGGGTTTTTCGTTTTTTTGTTTTTTTAAATCTATTAGAACTGAGGCAAACTGTGCTAATGGGCTTTGTCTGCTCAGGGGTTTGGTTACCTTGCTGTGTGCTGTCTGTATAAAGCTGCAGGTGAAAAACTGCACTTCAGGTGAGGTTATACTGTTATGACCCACAATAGGCAAGAGGTTAGAGGTAAGCAGCCATAGCTGGAATATAAGTCACCAGACTGTCCTGAATCCCTGCAGCTGACAGAACCTGAGTAGCTGAGATGGCAAGCTGATGGTGCTTCATGTGTCAGAGCAAGCCAAATAATCTTTTTTCAGCAATCTGATCCAAAAGAAATGTCTGCTGTCTCACCCACTACATCCCATACTACCCCTAGTAAGATGCAGCAGCCAAGAGCTTCAGGAATGCCATCAGCAGGAACAGGAGACCTGTAACCAGTTTGGTGTTAAAGATTTCAACATGCCCATGGTACAACACTAAAAATAGAATAATAGATGCTGGCTGAGCCTGGAAGGGAACCAGAATCACTCTCCTCTGAAAGCAGTCAGCACTTCCCACTGTGATATTATATGAATTGTCCCAAAAGTGAAAAGAGATCAGGAAACCAACTTTTAAGTAGCAACTTTACCACACAAATATTTGTTGTATTACACAGTATGCATTTGTACAGTTCTCTGATGCAAGAAAAAGGTGTCCAACACTGAGATATACTTTGCATCATTTATAACACTTGTATTGGAAACTTGCAGAACATTTGCCAGGATAAATTACCTAATCCTATGTGTGAAAATGGGAGGCTTGCTATTCCTATGTCATGCATTAGCAAACAAAAGTCCACATGTTCCAGGGCACAGAAGCACACATTCACATTTTCAGATGACTTCCCATCTTAACATTCCTTACCTGAAGGATCTTCATGAATCAGGTTTGGGTGGAATTACCAACAGTAACTTGGGAGACAAAATCAGCAGTGACAAAAACTAGTGTTATAAAGCTATTCTGCCAGTTCAATGAGGGATTTTGACGCATACCTGGAAGACCTCACTGGAAGTTTACAAAGCTGAGTGGCTCAGTTAGTAGTTGCTAGATGAATAGAAGCTGCATTTGTACAACAAAAGACTAACCCAAGCACCTCAGACACCTAAGAAGAATGCTGCAGGGTAGGCTGTCACTCAGCTGCGGACCCATTTTCTGGGAAGCTGGGAGGAAAAACGAAGTCTCAGCATGCATGCTGTGGCTTATCTTTTAAAGTGCTGCAGAGAGGGTCTCTGCATGTGCAGCACACTAGTATCAGGCTCTGCAGCTGATGAAAGTGCAGCTCTAAACACTAGCTGAGGCCTGAGTTCAGTGTCCTCGCCTCTGTTATTTCAGTTTCTTTTAAGCCAGGAAAGAAGGCATGCTTGTAAACCTCGAGGCCAATTTGCCTTCTTACTTTGCTCCCCCTCAACCAAATCCCACTATGCAAAAACAATTTTGTGTTTCCCATCCCAGCCAATGCCTGTTAACGACTTGGCAAGGTCTCTGTAGTCATCTATACACATCTTGGCTTCTTTTTTTTCTGGCATGGGTACTTTCCACCCTTACATTTCTGCTCTTTACAGCCGTGAAAGCAATCTGGATTTCCTGGGCAAGATCTGCCTTTGATCTCACACAGTTCTGCTTCACTGAACTCCACTCGTATGTTAATGGGTGGGGCAGCTATGTGTCTGCTTATGGCATGTGGCACTGAATATTTTGGTGTAATATTTATTGAAATGTTCTGAACTCCTGATATTTTCTGACATCAATAATGGATGCAGTCATACCTAGTCTCCTTAATTCACTGCAATTGTCGTATTTCAATAGTCTCTGTTGTTCAAGTCACTGTATTTTAACTAATCTACTCTTGATGAAGTGTGTGCTTTCAAAGTACAGAAGATGAGGAATAGTTTCAGTATTTTTTTCACGAAGTTGTAAGCTGTACCTACTGGAATTACCCTCATTTGGCCATAGACCAAGAATAAACACGGGCTGTTGTTTTTATTCAAACAGTGTATAGTAAGCTGATCCCACACAAAAGTGCCTGGTGAACGGCATGGTCTTTTTTCTTCTTTAACAGAGGACAATTGCTAGCTACATCTTTTTTTCCCCACTGGCAGAAGGCTCTCTGTCCCACAGAGAAGTGAGTTGTAAGATGCAGGGTTCTTTCTGTCATCCTTGAATGCTTTACAGAGAATTACTAACAGGTCTCATTAGAAGCCCTATAGTTCATGGTACAGTCTATTTTTGTCTGTGTACTTGTCCACCTAGCTGCAGAAGTGGGCATGTTGTGCTTTGGTTTGTCCCTGCCTCTTCCTGCAGTGAAGTGAATGTGGTTCTAACTGCAACACAGCCTCTGGCAGAAAATAAGGGAGTGTAGGATCAGCACAGTCCCATGTTTGCCTGGCCCTACTTACAGAGCATAGAGAGAAGACTGGTAGACTCAGCTGAGACTACATCATTCTCTAGCAAGGAGCAACCAAGAGCTATCTAATGCAGCATCTCACCTTGCCCCGGAGCCTGGGCACCTGTATCGGTTGTGGTCTACATCACAGAGTGCTCTCCTGAGGGCAGGTGTTTTTCAGACAGCTGAATGGATTTGGGTGTTTAAGTGCTTGCAGGAAAGTGCCAATTTTTGAATTAATAGGCCAGCTGTTCAAATTCTTTGTTACTAGGTAGTTAAACACAGAAATCAGCCGTATGTCTTAGTAGCTTTATTTCAAATGTCTTGGTCTTTTGGCCCTACCATTCATCCTTTTTTTTTTTTTTCTTTTCTGTACAGTGGCATAGCTCCAATAAGCAATCCCAGCACAGTCATTAGGAATAGCTGAGGTGCTGTGGGTGAGATTACAGCCAAAGCAATATGCTCATACATCAGTTACTCTGGGTCACGTATAGAGGAAAATAGTGTCAGAAACTGCAGTCATTCCACCTACAACACTTATCATGTCCCAGCAGCAAGATCATGTGTACATAAGAGGCCACCGAGCAGACCAGGCACTGTGTAATTTAAAATTCCACCTGTTCTAACAATGGTGGTACCCTGGTGCTGTGCACTTGTGCTGCTGCCTGTAGCACCTTGTTCTCTTTGGCATTTCATGATGGGAGTAGCGCCCACAGCTGAGTATGGTAGCCCAAAATGTCATTTTGTTCCTTAACACCAGCCCTATTAGGAGATCAAATTTAAAAGAAAATAAAATAAGCCCTTCGATGACTCTAGCAAACAACAAAAGGAAATGGCATAGAAAAATAACTTTTTTTTTTCAACAAGTTTTGCCTCCTGCAGTTTGTATGAGCAGAGGTGGATCACAGCTTGCATTCCCTTGTGCCCACTGAAGCAAGACATTCTAGCATGCAGGCTCCTGAACTTCCAAGCCCGTATATATGCCTGTCTGTGACAGCTGCAGCTATTAAGGGGAAATCATTCAAGCAGAGAAAATAAATAAATCCTCCATTATTCTGCATAATATTTTACTGGCTCATTGACTTTGCTGAAATACTCTAATTTGGACTGGTTTGGCTGGTGATGTCCAGCAGCACGCAGAAGTAACCGTGCCAAGGGGTGAATGTCACACAAATGCCTCAAGTCATGTGTTGGGAACATCCAGTTCAATGGTGCTCCGCCTGCCTCTGTGGTTAGTAGCTTTTATGAACAATTTTAGCTCTTTCAAATCTTCATTCAAAAGGAAAACAAAGCAAAAAGCGATAAGATTAAAAGGCAACAGTTGCCTTGATGGACTTCATCCTGCTTTGTATTTTTGTTTCAAAGCAGAATTACAAGATCAGTTCCTGGGCTTTCCCCCCTCGTTAGCACTCCATTCTTGCTTTTCATTAGCTCCCTGACAGTACCTCTTGGAGTTATCGGAGTAAAACAATGAAATCTGTAGCGAAGCTTAAGGAGTTTGGAGGAAAAGAAGCCATGTAATGAGAAAAAAAGGATTTTGTGCAGTCTGAGACCCTCGTGCACTGAATATGACAGGGTTTGCAGTCTGCAGTACAATCCCAGTGGATCTCTGAAGGTAGCATTTACAGAGCAGATGCTTAATGTTCTGAAAGCCCATTGAAGAATCAGGTAAAGTATTCCTAAACGAACCAAATGCTTTAGAAATATATGAGCTGTAGCCACTTCCAGCTGTGGAATTGGTGACTGGTTCTCAAGTAGATGCTAGCTTCTTTGATTAAGTCCTTTTTAACTTCTCCGCTTCTCTTATTTATTTGTCACTGCATACACAGGGCTTTTGCTTTTTTTCTCTGTGCTGTGAATAGCTATTTTATGGAGCCATTGAGCACCAGACTGGAACTCCATCATTAATACAACAGCATCAATTCATGAACAAGTATCCAACAGGCTTCACTAGACTGTCTCCCTCCTTTGCCAAGGTGATGATATTGCAAAAAGCCTCATCATTCTTCTACATCTGTTTATCTTCCCTTCTGATGTGCCCTCTGGAATAGAGCTACAAATCAAGTTTACAGCAAGAAAAAGGTACGCGTATCCAGATGGAATGAGAAGAAATGTTTGCAGAGGGACCAAGGTCTCTTCTAAAACACAGAGAGCCACACAACACTGAGGAGATTCTTTTCCCCAGAAGGTTTGATTTTTGGAAGCATTCTGCTTCCAGCTGGTCTTTCAGATTTGTATTACTTACAAGAAGGATTTTCGTTGCTCAAGTAGCTCTTGTTATCATGAGGCATTCTGTCACCTGTTGTGCTCCTCCTGATGTCTGTTGTCTTTGTGTCTCCTGTATTTGGAGACTGAAATACAGACAAATACTGCTCATTTAGTCATGGCATCTGTCACTCAGGTGGATGAGCTTCAGCAACCCCTAAGCTTACTTCTGTTTCCTATTTATTTAGTTGCAGTAGATGCATATCTTTGTGAAGACCCAGTACTCTGAGGATGGTTTCAAGAGAGACAAACCATTTATTGTTTTTTTATGTAGTTTAGTACAGTGATTGATTTCTCACTTCCAAAAACTTGTTACAGATTTGTCCAGAGGTGTAAATATTTAGATAACAACAAGCTATCTTGCAATAAGTTCCTTGTCCATCAAACAGTCCACCCATCAAATCCATAACTTACCATTTTGGAGAGAAGGGTGTTTTCTGGGCAAAGGCCTTACTGAAGTCCAGATAGATGACATCAGTGACTCTTTCCTTGTCTGCTGATGCAGTCATGCCATCATGAAAAGTGACAAGGTTGGTAAGGCAGGACCTGCCATTGGTGAAGCCATGGTTATTCCATATCAGCTCCCTCTCTTCCACATGCCTTAGCATAGCTTCCAGGAGGATCTGCTCCATGATGTTCTCCAGCACTGAAGTGAAGCTAACAGGTTGATAGTTCCTGGGGTCATCCTTTCTACCTTTCTTAAAAGTGGATGTGACATTGCCTTTTTCCAGTCACCAGGGACTTCACCTGACTGCCATGACTTTTCAAGATAGACTTGGTGACTACATCAACCAATTCCCTCAGGACTTTAATTCCTGACAGCAGCCTTAAAAATGGTGCAGGCAGGGCTCATGGGGACTTACGTCCCCTCTGCTCTCTTTTCTTCTCACTGAGCTGTTTGCCCAGGATTGCTTCCAATTTGCCCTCACATGGGTGACAAACTGGGCAGATGGCATGTGGGGAGCAAGTGGATGAAGCATCTCGCGTTCAAAGAAACAGCCTCGTTACTTTTTCTTGAGCTGGTGCTTTACACAAGCTGAACACTTCTAATGTTAGCTGCTGCACCATCTGGGAGCGAACAGTGGCAGCTCCCAGCATGGAACACAGACAGAGGGATGCACCGGGGGTTGTGCCCTCCCTTGGCAACCCTGCCATGAGCACTCGATTCCCACAGATTGCACCTGTGCTTGCCACTTCTCCCTCAGCTCCCCTCCCAGTTTCACACTGTGCCTGCTCCTTCCCTGCTCCCTGTCTGCCCTATGGCGATGCTGAGGCTTCCACCAAGTGCCAGGCTCCTCGTTTTTTCACCTGAGAGCAAACACAGGTGAGCCTTTGCATGGCAAGCAGAGATGTGCTCAAGGTCGGAAAAAGAACCACTAGGATGCAATGGTTCAAATCCCGTAGCCATAAAACCTCTGTAATCTTAAAGGAAATTACAGCTTCTCCATCCAGCACACCTTCCTCGGCCTCCAGCAGAATTGCAATAGCTTTTAGATTTGTTACCCAGTCATAGATGCCAGTTTTTCCTTTTTATCTCCTCTCAGTACTGTCATCTTGTGTGATTAAATAGGGATCAGTGGTGTCACTGCATGAGATAAAGATAGCTTAGTCACAGAGCACATGCTGATTCACCTTGGCTGGCTTTTATTTGGCTTCCATCATCAGCATACAAAGCTTTACTAACAATATTCATGAGGCAAGGGTTTCATCTCACCTGGAGCCTCGTTCTGTAACTGATAATGAACTTAAAAGTGTTCATATTGAAAACATAGCCCTGTAAATCAGAACCTCCTTTTGCATATTAGCATGGTTAAGCAAGCTAAAATCAGTTGATGAATGAATGGAAGAAGCGTGAAGTATGGAACATGAAGAGTGATGCTGATCTAGCTGATAGAGACAAGTTATTTGTGAATGGGAGCCATGCTAAGTACTCCGTCACAGTGAGCATGATGATGTGGATTCAGTGCCCAGGTGTTCCTCTTCACTGATGCCACTTGGTAAGGACTGTATTTGTGATTCCCAACAGCATCACATGTGATCTGGGCAGGTAAGCAGGCTCCACACTCAACAGTAGAGCTATGTCCACTGCTCTAACTTTTCCTCTGCATGGTTTGTAGAGTACAGTACACTCTTTTTTGGAGACAGAAGACCGAGGAGTACTGGAGAAATCAGCCAAGAGCCTGATCATCCTAAGGAACTACACAAAATACCTCCAACCTCACTGGAAAATCTCCTCTGAGATCTGGGTTAAATAAAGGAAAAAAGCCCATGTCCTTTTGCAGTATTTTAGCAGCATGAATGATGACTGCTCTTCTTGATGACTGTCCTGTTAAACTTCTCATTGTTAAACTACAGAACTGCAGCACTAGAGTATGTTCAATCCTCTCAGAAGAGGCTACAAAACAACCCTGAGAAAATGGCAGACAATGCAGAACTACAGCAGACATGATCAACAGGATTAAAATTAATATGTTGATCACAAGAATCAGCCTCACATACTGAATTACATACTGTGTATTTTTTGGAAAATCTGTTCCTTGCAAGCCCACAAGCTTAATGTGAGGATGCAGGAGTGCCAAGGTAAGGGAGAGGAATATTAATTTTCTTACTACAGTCTGCTTTAAAGTTCATTGGTGCTGCAGCTTGAATGATGAGTCCAAACCTCAGGTTCAGATTGTTTTCCTTCTAAATAGGAAGAACTCCATGCTCTTGTTTTAATGGCCTAATCCATCCTGTTGAATTCTCTATTCACTAGAATACATACCTGCAGCACTGCAGTAGGTTCAGTCTTTTCAGATGAGAGACTACAAAAAGCTTCTTTCATCTCCCTCCTGTTACTGTAGAGGCTTATGAAGGTTGACACTGCACGGACCAAAGATGCATCTGCTACCACTCCCTCACTTTCAGGTAGCTGGTTCTGGCAGTGTTGATGGCAATTACTACTCAGTATCACATTCTCCACTATATGGCTCTGAAAAAAGCCATGAAGAACCAAGGATGCCTCAGTGTCACAGAGGCAGGTTTTAATATAAACCATGTCTTAGCTCTCCAACCCAGCCACACTCAGTGAGGTTGGCTGTGAGGCCTAACATCTCACAAACAAGCACAGTGTGCCTGGCATCACTCCCTTCTGCTGAGCTTTTTCTTCAGTCACCAGTACAGGCAATAGGAGATTGCCTGTGCTGATACTGATACAAATACTTGGCAGTCTTTGAGCCTGGCCATTTTCAATGACTCATTCTCCTCATATTTCTTCAGCAGTCATGTTCCATTTCTGCTACTTCCGATTAGCTTACTTCCTTCATTAGGGATTATTTTCCCCCTAGACACATAACACATGTTTACATACCTTCATGTTTTCATCTGTCCCACTCCCACCACGCACACATGCAGTTTTACAAGATCCATACCATCATGCTGGTATTTTGCAACTGGAAGTTCTCATTACCTCCATGTTTTGGATCTTTCTATGCTCCTTTTCCAAGGAATTGATGAAGAAAATGAAGAAAAAAAAAAAGAACCAACAAACCAAAACCAGATTCCTACAGACCACTGTTTGTAGGTGAACCATTCAGCAGCCTATGCTAAGAAGATACCACTAAGCTAATCCTTCGTTTTTTATCCACTGAAGGAGCTTTCCTTAGAAACATCTCAACATCTTTAAACAGCTTCAACAGGTAAAAGGCTTCTTGAAAATTGAGGTATATTGGGTCCAAGAGATCTTCTTTATCCATATGCTTACTGATAGAGCTGTAGGCTGGTGCAGAGGTTTCCTGTGATAGAAGCCATGCTGGCAATTTTCCTACTCACTGCACTCATCCAGTGCTCTGAGGTCCTATTTTCTAGGACAGACTGCCTCTTGCCAGGTTTGGAAGGATGAGATTTCCAGAACTGCCTCAGGGCTGTATTTCTAGATGGGACTTACACTGGTACGATGTCCTTTTTACATAGTGGTCAGCTAAGCATCTCACAATACCCAGCACCTCCTGCTTTTTAGTATTTACACAGCTTTTTTGCTGCCAGCATAACTGCCCTTCCAAGGTGCTTTTTGAGGGTTTTTTTCAGCTTTTTTAATTCTCTGTTTGCATTTCAGCTGACTTGCTTTGTGATCATTCTTGCTCTCTTCTTTTAAATTTTAAAGTACTGACTTTTTAGCCTCTCCAATGGTAACCTACCTGACATTTCTATTAAACCCATTCTGCTTTCTCTTTTCTTATAGTGTCTATTTCTATTTACATTCAGTTTTATTGCCCTCCTTTTAAATTCTGCCCTGTGCACCTCCCCATAGCACCCAAAGAAATAGATGTACAAATTCACAGCAAGGATCTGGATTGTTTTTTTGTTTGTTTGTTTTTGTTTGTTTGTTTTTTATTATTAATATATTTTTTTTCTTAAAATCAGGAACATCTTGGCCTTTTCCTGTTCTCAGGAGAGTGGAAAACATTTGGTTAGATACTACTGTCTTACTGGTGGCCATAACTGTGCCTCCTGTAATCATCTGGTGGCTGTAGCTGTGGTTCCCAAGGCGTGTGATCAGTAGTAGCCTGAATGGTAGCTGGAGCTGTGGCTTCCATAGCTGCCTGTTTGGTGGTGTCAGTTGTGCCTCCTGTTGTTCTGTCCATGTCTGGCATAGCTGGGCCTCATGCCATTCTGTGGAGGATGCACCTCCATGGGCTCCTCAGCATCCACTGCCAAAGAGGGGATGAGGTGCCCCATGCCATTTAGTCCCCAAGGGGCAACGCTGCACCTCATAGTCTTCCAGACACCTGAGTATTGCCTGCAGAATATTCCTTTGTGATGAGCATGATGAGATCTCCATCCTCTCAGTGAATGGCAGGACAGACTTAATTGCATGCCATTCTCTGAGCGCTGGGCATGCCTGTGCCATACTTCACTCTTTGGCTGATGAAGCACACAGATATGCTTCATCTTGTTCCTTCCTGTAGACTGGTTAGTGGGCTGCATGCCATTGGACACAAGAGTGGTGGCTGTGGCTTTCATGCAGTGGTTCCTCTTGTGCTCCCATTGCACTGAATCTGCGTTCCAGGTGGCATCCTCCTCTGCGCTTCCTGGCACTGCCTCTCTCTCACCCCACACCCAGGCGGGCAGTCGCCTGCCTTCCTGCTCTGGCTCCTCTCCTGTGCATCCATGTGTGGCACCCAGAGGGCCTAAGCTCAGCAAGTGTGAGCCACCTGCTGGTGCTCCCGTACTTGTGAGGGCAGTGGTGGCCGTTGTGATGTCCGCAGGCCACTGCAATGGCCACTGTGATAGTGCCACTGCATTTATTCACTCTTTGGTACTCTAAGATAGCCAAGACTCCTACAGTTATCAGTCCTAAATTTTCAGGTGATCTGATCTGAAATAGCATTTCTTAAATCGTGGTGTTAGTAGCATTTCAGTCTTCTTACCCACAAGCATTCTAGAGTTAATTTCTTTCTTATCATACATTTCTTCCATTACTCTTCATGGATGATATCACTCCTCAATCTGTACGTCCCACTCTATCTTTCCAGTGCATGGCAGAACTGCCATGGGTCATCTTCCTCCCATGGCACACCACAAGTTTTGTTTTGGTGATGATTGCTATTTGATGCTAAGCGTTCTATCTCCCTCATGCTGTTTTTAGGCATCTGGTGCTGTTTTAAATGTATTTGCAAGTACTGCCCTTGCTCTGTTACTCAGTACTGGTATTGTTGGCAGTGTGATCGCCTCTTGTCGTTGTACTTGTGCTATTTATTTCATTTCTGGCCTTTTCAAAGGCACAATGCATTAGCCACATCCCTTCTGATGGTATGTCAGCTGTAAAGAGAATTTTCCATGCTTATTAACTCTATCAGATGTGGATTCCCATACAAGTAAATTGGACCTGTTTCTTTAAAGGTGCATTCCACCCATCCATTGGAATTTTCTCCTGTCCTCTAGTCTTAATAGGCCTAAATCCTCCAGTTTTACCCCCATTCTTATCCTTGCACTGATACCTGAGACCTTTACCTGTCCTGAGGGTCTCTCCCAGAAGTACAGTGGTATTTAGAAAAAGTTGGCATGGAGGTCTTGGACTTTAATCTCCTTCTTAACAGCCACACTTTATTCTACAGCAAATCTTCCTACTCTTCCCTACTCAGCATACCTATAGACTTACTGGCTCATTCTAGCACACTTAATTGGCAGTTCTGGGTGCCAAACTTCACCACCTAGGTGTCTAGCAAGGAAGTTGCCATACTGTCCTCTCAGTACGGGTGTCCACGGCTGGTAATAAACTTACTGCCACCACCTTCTTCCCATCCTTGTGGGTCCCTTTTCCCATCAGCTTGTATTTATTACAGGAAGATGCTGGAATGAGCTGGAAGGCAAATCTCACCAAAGACAGTTGATGTTTCCTCCTGCTAGGACACTGTCTTCCTGGAGGAAGGGTTGATAGGCCTGACCAGACCAAAGATACAGAGACAACCAGTGAGAAAGCATCTATTTCCTTGCTATGTTTAAAAAGCAACCCCATATAAACTGCCTGTAGTCAATGGAGTTGACTATCTTCAAATAATAGCTTCTGTAAAAGTTTTTCTGTTCACATGGATACGCAATTCTCTGCCGTGTTCAGTATCCATTAACAGTGCCCACGGACTACCTCAGAGGTGGATGCATTTCACTGATAGAGTACGTGCAAAGTGCCATTTGAATGATCTTTTACTAAATGCTTTTCCTGTGAACATTGTTCTTGATATGTTGTCATTGCAGGGCAGTCTTTTCAGGATATTTCTTTTCAACTGCAGCTATAGATTTTATGGAAGCTACCTTGGCAAATAAAAAAAGAAATAGCAGTAAACGAGCTTCATAGTCAGATAATGCAATGAAAAGATGTGCTTGAACTTTTAAAGTATTTTCATGTTACAGATTCTCTTTTTATTTCCTTTTTTTTTTTTTTTCTTGAAAGGATTCTGATTTCTCAGAATCTAATAGCAAAGAAGTGTTTGATCATCTCTGTGCATTAATCACCAGTGTCTCACAAGGAAATAAGGCAGGAGGTTGGCAGTCTTTTCCTTGAGACTTCCAACAGAAATGGCTCTTGCTGGACTGTGATAGCTTGCCCATGCCTACCTATGATGTACACTATTTGGCAGGTGTACATCAGTGAAATGAACCCAAGGATTTCTGAGCTGCCTTGATGGCATTTTAACAGATGGCTGGGAGTATGAGAACAGCCCAGAAACCATTTCTGCATCAGTGGTGCTGCTAATTGAAGGCAGCATTCATAACCGGAATGTGTTTTTTCACCCTGAGAGTGTTCTCAGATGTTTGAGAGGATGGACATGTCATTGATAATGTGGCCACTTTAGAAAAGTACTAACTTTTTGTCAATTTCTGAGATAGATAGGTTACAGATGTCTTAAGCTGAGCTTGCTAGTGGATGGAAAAATTATCACAGATGCATTTGCTGTGTCCATTGAAAGGCTGCTCCATCATCTGGTCTGACATAAAGGATGGACTCTTCCAGCAACACATGAAATTACACATTTACATTCATGAATGTCAATAAGGGGTAGGAAATATAGCCTCCTAAAATGGCAACACATTTTGATCACAAGGAACTTCACTAGATCTCTTTCTTGTTTTCCAGCTCTCCCCCTCATACTTTGTTCTTCTACATGCCAGCTTCTCTAGTGGCTTCTGGGGTGCTGTGGAATCAGTACACAGAATTGAGGTAGCTTTTCCCATTCTTCTAATTCCAGCTGACTGCAGACATGTGTAACAGCAGCACTCATGCCATTCTGTGGCCAGAGAGAAAATGCTGTAATGGATTTTCTAAAAGAAGAGCATTGCTATTTTCTTCTTTGAGCTCATCTGGCTGAAGACCTTGACTTTAAAGGTATTTTTATTTATCATTGCCCTTTCCATACTACAGCATTTTCTTTCTTTCCAGGAGCAACTGTGTGATAAAATGCCACAAAATTAAGTCTGATGATAGTTCAGTTTCCAGGAGAAAATGAACGTGCCACACTAGTGGCAACAACAATTAGTCAGAGAAGAAATATGTGTGTTCGTCTGCGAAGTATCTTCTTTCAGCTATACAACATCAGCACAGATGTAAAGGAGAAAATACCTTTGGAAAGAGAAAATATCTGGCCTGAAATATATCCTTAAAATTATAAATACCAAATATAGAAGTGTTTGGACAAAAGATTACATTACTCCCTTGCCACTGATATACAGCAAGATGCTAAAATGCCCTTTTTACCTTCCTCTGGTCTGCTATGAAACACAAGAAAAAGAAGGATTAAAAAAAAAAAAAAAAAAGGGGGAGAAGAAAGAAAGAAAAGCATCATCTTAAATTTTCAGAGGATTCCGTAACACCTTGGCACTACGTCAGGCAGCATGTGGTATCTATTAGAGATAGCTCTGGTGCACCTCACAAACGTATCTTAGGGTTTCATTTTTCCATATACCATTTAGCAGCAGTGGGCACCTTTTTTTCTTTATTGCTAATACAAAGTTCTCCAGTGAGCTGGCTATGCAGCTGCCACTTTCTACGCAGCAAAGCACCAAACTTTGCTTTTTTTCCCATTTTGAAGAGCTGGATGTGAGTCACAGTGAAGAGCTGAGCTGGGCAAATTAATTTATGCATCTCATGGAGAACTGTGAATGTAAAGTGGTTATCCTGTGCGGAGGGGAACATCAGTAATGTCTGCTTATGAAATGTTGCCTCTCCTCTTGTGAAAGGAGCTGCAGGGACTAAAGACACTCTGCATCTCAAGTCACTGTGCCGCTGGTACTTTCCTTCTCTAATGGCCATCAACAAGGAGAGTGACCCAGGAGCAGGGCAGGAAAGCATACATACAGGTTTCTGGCAGCATTCTTGTATGAATTCCACTGAAATCAAGTAATCTAGAGAGAAGATTTATATCTGGGAAGAATTAGCAAATCCGATGAAAACATCTGTTTCTGAGCAGAATTAGCTGGACTGGCTTAAGGTCTAATGGCTCATAACACTTTCCTCCCTTACTGCTCCTGTTTTAGCTTTGTGAGCACTGTGCAGATGAAGGAAACCAGACTGAATGTCATGACTTTCCCTTAGCTGAGATAAAAACTTAAAGGGGAAAGAGAAGATGGCAAGTAAGCTTCAGTGGGCTGTTAGCCAAGGATATGCAACACTCTTCAGTGTGATTCCACTTCAAGTAGAGAAATGATAAAAAATGGTATTCCAGGTCCTGAGAAAGAGTTGCCAGATAGATAGCCTGTCTGAAATATTTGGGAATGAAACTGAGGCTTGAAGAATGGGGAGACAAGCTAGGCTCATTTTGACAAATGCCAGTCTAGTGAATAGTATGCACAATCGTACATATATTTCTAAAATAGACTTTTAAATGGCCAATAAACAGGTTGACAAAAATACTGTAAGCTTCTTGGTTATTTTGGAAGAGAACTCAGTGATTCAGACCCTTTTCTTAAACATACCTGAGATTGGTATAGTCCCTCCAATGCGGGGAACAGAGGACTCATTCAATCTGACTCCGACTACCAGGTCTGTACTTCCCCAGTTCCTCCCTATCTCCTTCATTTCCTCCTCTGAATCAATGCATCTGTGAATCCATGACTGGACCCCCGCCAGGAGTATCTGAAAATGCAGTCTCATATTGCCCAAATCTATAAAGAGGAAACTATTCAGACAATTGATGGACCTTAAAGGCAGAGCATTAAATCGATCCTTTGGCAAGGAATGCCGTGTGTAACTTTACACAGCAATTCCCATAAATACTAATATGATTATCAGTCACAGCATAGATCATCCTGAGCCGTGGTTTTGTTCTAGGAGCAGCTAGGGCCTGTGGTGTGTGCAAGCACTTGCACACACTGTTTGCTCCCCCTGCTACACCACCCCTATCTGTGCCTCAAGAAGCATCCATGACAATGCATCATCATGTATATTTGAGGTGGCCACGTTATTGAAGAGTAGCAAATCATCCAGCGGAAAAAAAGCACTATTAGATAATCAAAAGGCAATGGCTTAGAATCTCCACTGCTGGCAGCTGCTGCTTCCTCCACCTAAAATATTCTGTTCTGAACAATGGAAGATTTCAGAGTAAGCAGTTGGGTCTTCTGGGGCAGCCTGAGCCTCACTTCCCATTCTGTAGTGACACAGCCAACCGAGCAGCCGCTCACTGCCCCTGTAACACTGCAGCTCTGCCCTATCTCAATTCCAAATGTTTTCCAATTGATCTGCATTTCTGGATCAGCACTGAAGGGCAAAATAGATGCAGCTCTATGTTTGTGTAAGGTTACTTATATATTTACATATACACTACAATTCTGAGGTATAGTTTGAGTGCAGTCCTCTCTAGGACATTTCCTGACCTGCCTGCATAATTCTGCAGAAACTTACTGTACTCTAAATAATTTTGCTTGGGATTTAAATTTAATGTAAACAAGCTTTGAAAAGAGCATTCCTAGAAATTTTTTTTTAAAAGTGTTCTAAAGGAATCTTAAAAAATAACATGCCTTCAAAGCTTTTCCTAGAAACAGGCTGTCGTTATACATGCCATCATGGAATGAGAATTTTTCTCTCTGCTGGGGAAACTAAAACACAACTATTTAGCCCTTTCAACATTATCTCTCTGCCCCTGTGTTCTCATGCACATTTTTACCTCTTGGCTTCTCTTTGGAGACTGACCACCTACAGAAGCACATAATTACCTAAAGAAGATAAGTGTGATAAATGCTCTTCCGGGCACTATGAAGTGTTTGGTTTTACTTTGGATTCAGAGAACATTTTTGCATGTGCCCAGCTATTTTTAACTTGCTTCTGAGTACCAGATAGCAATGGCACATGTCATCACCCATACCAATCTTACCTTCGCTTTAAGCTCCCACTGATACAAAGAACATATCACCTTCTGATCATGAATACCTACAGATGAAGACACTCCACTTTGGAAAACAGCTGATACCAAAGTTTCAGAGCTCAAAATGTTAAGCATGTTCTCAGAGCCAAAGCAAAGATTTGAAAGTGTGACGTATTATTAAAGGCTTGATTCCATTCATCTGATGATTATTGAGAACATTTAAGAAAATCTTTTGGAAAGAGATACATGACCTCCAGTCCTCGCTGTAACAGGTCAGACTCACACTGACAGCAGGGACACATTCACCTGGTTTCATACACAGACACTTGGGCATTCTGTACTGTGTTGTTCTCAGGTAGGATATTTGCATGTGTTCCTTTCCCATCCCATCCCATCCCATCCCATCCCATCCCATCCCATCCCATCCCATCCCATCCCATCCCATCCCATCCCATCCCATCCCTCCTCTTCCATTTCAGTTAGTAGCCATTGTAAACACATTCCCACCAAAACTTGCAGTGCTTTATTTTTAGATTTCTGTACAAATAAAGATCAATTAACTGGATTAACAGAGTGGATTAAAAAGACTCTCTAATTGTTGCTTGACTCCATCCTGAAAGTGAATAACTGAGGACATTGTCACCTGGGCCCTTGTCACAGAATGGTGCCCATGTCACAGAATGAGAAATTGTTGGTCATAATCACACCAGCTTGTACCCATATAAAAACAACCAAACCTCAAGCAAAAATTGCAGATAGAAATATATGCCAAAAGTTTGCATGACACATGCAGATCTACCATTGCATTACACCAAGGTAAACTTCTACTTTCTTTAATTCTTTCCAAACTGCAAACTGATGTGAAGTTCACAGAAACCAATAGATTTCCCCATGAATTCTGAAGAGGGTGTATTAGATTTTTGCTATGTGAGTTACACTGATACTTGTCTAATCTCTCAATAATTGTGTACATGGTACAGAAGGTCCAAAACCAATGTTAACTGCTTCTCCCAGCAGTTACATCCCAACAGGTATATGATGGTGTAGCTTCAGTGAGATCATGGAATCATAAAATCATAAAGGTTGGAGAAGACTGTTAACCACCACCTCATCACCACCATATCCACTAAACCATATCAAACAGTGCCACATCTACATGTTTCTTAAACACCTCCAGGGGCAGCGACTCCATCACCTTCCTGGGCAACATTCTCCAGTCCATCACCATCCCTAAGAGCCAGTGTTTTTGTTTCTTCTGGGGACTTTGAGCATTTAAGCACCCCTTGAAAGATTCACAAGTCAGTTCATGTACATCTCTTTAAGGCTGCATAAAATACAAGATGCAGAGAGGCAGCTCAACTTCAGAGTTGCAACTGAAATTCTAGTGATCAGGAAATCAAGCTGGTTGACTTAGAGAAATCTTTCAGTGCCATCTCTCAGTTTTGAGGAGGCTGGTAATATCTAGATTTCAAAGTTCTGCTTGCATTTGAAATCAGAAATCAACTTCCTCTGAAATTCCACCCTCACAGGGCTACCAGACTTCTCTGTTTGTAGAGCGTGGGGGATGAAGAAGCCTTTCTTACTCAAACTGATTCATCTTTCCTTCTCAAAAGCCTCCTTCTTCAGAGGAGTTAAAATCTTAGTCTAGTAAAGAGGGAGTTCTTGCTAAGCCTCTTTTTTTTTTCTTTTTTCTTTTTGGAATTGGTCAGACAGAAAAATAAAGGAGATATAGCAGCACACTTCCTTAAAAGTTGAGCTTCCTGATTAAGAATAAATGTAGGATATACAGAGTATTTCAAGTCGAAATGCATTCCCTCCTAGAATTGCATGAACACAATTAGCCATTAGCAACATCTTCACACACAGAGAGCCCTTAGATCAGGAAATAATAAAAACAGCCACATACTGCTGAAATGTGGAGAGGGGAAAAAACCACAAAGCAAGAGCCAACTGTTGAGTAAGTACTGTCCTGATGCTGCTCCATTTGTCTGTTGTCAGGCTGAGGAGAGTGAATGAGCGACCACATAGTAAAATGCATAGTGGGAACTACGATGCTGTGGTTTTCTTCTCATTATTACTGAGCAGTAGTGATGTTTAATCCCAGAAAGTTGCAGTTCACCAGTTAAACCCACGGTATCTACATGGCACTACTTTCTGTGAATGAAAATATTTCAGAGACAGGAAATTCTTTTATTTTTTATGATGTCCAAGTGCAGTGAGTATCAGTGACAAGCCTGAGCACCCAAGCGTGAAACTTAATCCAAAGTTCTCCTACATTTGATGCTGCTGGGTCCATCTCAGTGTGAAGGAAACTTCTTTGAATGCTCTATGATGCCAGAGATTTCCCTTCCAACATTTTCCTTGCTGGGTCTAAATCTTCTACTTGACTGGCAAGTACAGCATCTGCACATGTGTCTGGCTCTGAGCTTCCCTCATCTGCTGAGCGTAGTACAACAGGAAACATTTACTGTCCTTGCAGAATCTTCACAGTTAGGATGTATAGAGAACCTAGCTGCCACTGGATTTAAGAAACAGGTTAAGATAATCAAGTATGCTTCAGCTTTCCTCTATGTGTGGGGTTAGTTTGGGATTATCTGAATCTGGGGCTTTGAGAAAAAAAAATAATGCTATATTTTCCATTTTTATGTGGAATACTAAAAATTGTGTCATCCAACAGCACTTCCAGATATTTCTGATATCCTCCTTAGGAGCCAAATTCCATGATATTACAGCCAAAAATGAGTTCAAACAAACCATGGGTCTGTGTCTTTGGTGTCTGGATTTCTGAAGTAGCATCACAGCTCAACCTAGGTACTGCAAAAGAAAAGCTATGAACACATGCCCAGAAGCTGATGTGAAACATCACTCTGCTTGTTTCAGGCTGAAAGGAGATCATTCCAGAGGTCTTTGCAATGTGCAAATTAAGACCAGTCTTCATAGCCCTACAATTCTCAAGCCCTAAGCTCTAAAGAAGCACTTCCCCAAATACTTGTAATTTATTTATTTATTTTTAATCAGGAATTGATTTTATTGTCCATGTTTCAGTTGCAGCAGCTGGTTCTTATGGCTGAGGAATTTTTTTCTTCTCCCACTGAGCCTAATTTCCTCAAAACTGAAACAAATCATATAACCCTCTCCACAATTGTGCTGCAATGATGTTGTCATCTTTGTTTTAGACTTTTCTTGAACAATCCACATTAAACAGTGAACATTGTAAGGTTATTTAATTTATATTTAATTAACAATCTGAAACCTATCAATATATTTTTTACCATTCATTGCAGTGGCTTTAAGGTGCATTCTGCCTAAAAGTTAGGTGCAGTCAAGTCAAGATCTCCAGAAAAAGAGAGAACAAGGGAAGTAGAAGCTCTGGGTAGAGCCTGGTTGAAATCCAGCCGCATTCCTATGGCAAGGCAAGTCTGGGAAATTTATTTACTGGTAATAAATCTCCGTACACAGTTCTGAAGAAATCTCTGGTGGACAGATCAGCTGAACTGAATATATGTATAATGTGGTATAAACGTATCTAAAGAGAGAGTTAAAATATTTGATTTAAGCTTGCCTGAGGTAAGGTCACTGTGCTACCTACAGATTAATTGATATCATGCCAATATGTATGTGTTTAAAGTTTTGCTATATGAATCCAAAGATCAGAGTCTTATCAACTCTCTTTGTCCAGCAGCTTTTGCTTTGATTTCTGAGAATTACTCGAAATCTGAAAAGAGCATCAAGAGTTGGAGAAATCTGAAATTCATCATCTATAGCTCCTCAAGTGTGAATTTAATATGAGAGTAAAGCTGACAGTATTATTGCTGCCAGGGTGCATGGCTCTGAAACCATCCAGCAGGGCCAGAATAAATTAGGTTTCTATCTGAGAAGGATGTCTATCGACAAAAATGCTTCGGCCCTTTTCTCAAGGGAAAATCAAAACCATTCTTTTCCAGGATTCACACACAGAGCTTTGGAAAGCATTTACTTTAAAAACAAAACCAGACGTATTGCTTCCTCTCTGTGCTGCACTCATCAGCTTAATATTCTAGCAGATTTAACAAGAAACACCAATAAAAACCATGGTTTGGGTTGAAAAAAAAAAAAAAAAGATTTAAAATGAATAATTTACAAACCAGATCAATTTAGTCTCATCCCTGTTAAAAAATAAAATAAAATAAAATAAAATAAAATAAAATAAAATAAAATAAAATAAAATAAAATAAAATAAAATAGTTTCCTCTTCTTTATGGTAGTTTCACCTTACTTTAGAAGTGTTTCTGTTACTAAAATGAAAAGCTGCTTTTTTAGACAGGCGTGAGTGACCAGCTCAAACATTCAGATTCAGAGTTATTCATTACATTGCTTCCTCTCTTTTGTTCTCCTATCAGAGTAATTACCTGCAAATACTTGGGATTTTGTTATCTGAACTATGGGATCAGTTATAACTCACATTAAATTGTTTCCTCACACAACACTGCCATGTCTAGGGATGTGGGTAGACTGTCTCTCCCTTCAGATGAGAAAACATTGGAAGATGCACTTTCATTTTATCAGTTAACAACAGCAACTTAAATCTGAGTATCAGAAAGAGTTACAGAGCTTACAATAACAACATTGATTTTCATTTCTGGAACACGGAGTCCCTCTCCAAAGCACTGTTGTGAGTAGAATACTAGGCAGCTACACCTATAGCTGCACTAGCAGAGGTGCTCACGCTGCTCTTATATTGAATTAAGCAGGGTGACATGTAGCAAATACATAGTAATAATTATATGGCTTACTATTTTTCAGCATCAGTACAGTAATTCCAGTCATTTTGCACATACTGAAATCACAGAGATTTAGCAGAGTCCATGGTATTGTCTTGTAAGGTTTCAGAAGCTACTCTTGCTTGTCTCACAAAGTCAGTTGACATAGTTACATACATATATATGCACTATACTCATATGTTGTATCTAGAAATATATCTATTTTAAAGAAGATGGATGAAAGAACAGTGCAGCAAAGAAGGACCAATTTCTTTTTGCATCTCAGGAAATACTGTCAGAATCTACTGAACTGTAATATGGGGAAGAAAAACTACTGATCAAAGCAGCTGCAAAATTGCATGTAAAGCCAAGGATCACAGCATCAAGAATCGGTATCTTTCACCTTCTTTAATCTTCTCCAGGTAAAGATTAGGACTACTCAGGAGAGTGTGCTCTCAGACTGCTCCCTCAGAAAGTTTGCAGTGCCACAGAACTAGGGGAGTGGCTGTCATATCAGAGAGTTGTGCAGGCATCCAGAGCGACCTGGGCAGCTGGGCTGACAGGAATCTCATGGAGTTCAATGAGAGGAGGTGTAGAGCCCTGCACCCACTGGGGGCACCTATCTGGAAAGCAGCTCTGCAGAAAAGGTCAACTTGGTGGACACCACGTTGAACACGAGCCGGGAATGTGTCCTTGTAGCAAAGAGGGCTAATGGTATTCTTGGCTGCCTCGGGCAAAATGATGTCAGCAAATGGAGAAAGGCAATCCTTTCCCCTCTGCTCAGCACTAGTGAGATCACACCTGGAGTTCTGAGTCCAGTTCTGGGCCCACAGTATAGGAGAGACATGAACATACTGGGGAGAGTTCAGTGAAGAATTACAAAGATGAGAAAGGGGCTCATCACTCACCTCTCATATGAGGAAATGCTGAGTGAGCTAGGTCTGTTTAGCCAGGAGTAGAGGCTCAATGGGATCTCATCAATGTGTATGAATCCCTGAAGGGGTAGTGCAGAGAGGATAGAGTTGGGCTCTTTTTGGTGGTGCCCAGTGCCATGGCAAAAGGCAAAGGGCACAAACTGGAACACAAGGGGCTCACTCTCCTTTAATGTGTGGGTGATGGAACACCATACTGGCACAGGCTACCGAAAGAGACTGTGGAGTCTCCTCCTTGGAGGAACAAAGTGGTCTCAACATGCTGCTATGAAATCTGCTCTGGGTATCCCTGCTTGAGAAGAGATGGGACAATTGAAAGAAGATGATCTCCAGAAATCATTTTCAACGCTAGCCCTTCTGTAATTCTGCCAGGAACACAGTCCAGAATCATCTTAGGGTGGCAAGATGGCCCCTTATCTACCATCTCATTTCAGCAGGTGACTGAAGGCCCATGGACGAAGGTAGACAAATTTCACTGCAAACTTTCACTTTCTACAGCTTTCTACTGTATTTACTCAGGTTAGGCTTAGCTGTCTGGTAAAACCATGTGATTTTCATTTCCACACTGATTGCTACAATTCAGGGAACCTCCTCAGTGAAAAAGTTATCAGTGCAGAGTACAGAATAAGCTTACTTTAGTCATTTTACTGTGTGGTCAGAATGGCAGTTTTATATCCAATTCTCTGGACATTAATGTGTCAAATTAGAAGAATGCATCCTTGAATTCTCACACACCAAGGTCTGTATTTAGATTAGGATGTGATTTGACATTGCAATATGCTTTGAGTATTCAGAAATGCACCTTCGGCATAATAGATAATATTGATAGTCATAACATCAAGATTCTGCACGCCTTTCTCTAATTGGTAGAACAGAAAACATGCCAGTAAAGGTTTTGCAGCCCATGAATTTTGGAAGAAAAGTGAAGGGAATTGAAGAGGGCCTATGAACTGCCTTTGGCAATTATAAGATTAAATGAAGACACATGTCTTAATTCCGTATAGATTTTATCGGTTTGCAGAATAGCCCAGCAGACTGCATTTTCCACATTTTCACCAGTCTTACACAGCTTTTTGCAATTAACACATGGTTCAAAGATTGGAATAAAAAAATCATTGATATTTGCTGTTTATGTCGGCTGGCATTCATCCATTATTTCTCCCTAAGTTATTCCATATTGGCTGGGAACAGTGTTTGACAACATCAGTCTTCAAAGGGTTAGTGCTGCCTAAAGTGGATTCTGCAAACTCTTACATGAGTAGTCCTGGTTTAGTCAGATGATGATTAACAGAGAGTGCTGATCCAAAACAATTAAAGTCATGTAATGTCTTTTAAATGATTTCAGGCTGCTAGGCTGAAATACATGGTGTTAAACTCAGCGGCATAGCGCCTGGGAGTTAGGTGGCCATCCAACAAAGCAGGATCTGCAGCATGCCAAGCATCTGTAGGTACATGTAGAAAGGAAAAGCACCCCTTACCTACCAGGGATCCTTCTGCAGAACTGCAGCACCCAAGGCTGCAGGAACAATAAAAAATACTATTTTTCTTTAGGCATTTAGATTTTCAGTGTGTATTAGCCTTAGAGAAAATTTATCTTGTTACCAAATCTGGTTGTTGGTTTTTTTTTCCTAATACAATTATGTTTCTACATTATAGTAGTTCAGATTCTGATATCTCTATGCCTGTTGAATCAGATCTTTTTCTGTCAGTATTCTCGAATGAAAACATTACAATGAAATCAAAGATGTCCATTCTCAGAATAGGAGCTGCTTGTCAAAATAGCTGCAAAAATTTGCTCCTTGAAAGAAAAAAATATATGTATTTTTGCTCGACTGAATGTTGTTAAGACTTCATTATACATAATGTTCTTACAAGCAGGGATGAATTTCTGGCAAGTGAATGATAGTGCCTTGTTAGTACTTTACCTAAAAGCCATGGCAAACATTAACAGAACAGGTCCCATGTGTGCCACACAGAGCCATAACTCAAAGTTTACGGAGGCACATGGATTGATATAAGTCTCTGTCAGAGCATTACTGATGTGAATGACTGCCTCAGAGATTAGATACAGGAGCAAACCTCTGGACTGAGGCATGGCCCAGTGCCCATTGTACAGTCCTCCTGAAATTACTTGCAAGAAATGAAAATGTGCAGTATGTTCACTGTTTTGTATACAAGCCTACCATTACCAGACGTTGTATTTACAGGGTATTTGCAGAAGTATTTGTGCAACTGTGCAACACATAAATTATGTGTAATCTAGATAATTTTGTACCGTAAAACCAAGATGGAATAAAGAGAAATACTGACACACTCATAGGTGTGGCAAGCTTTTCTACAAGCCAACATTCTGTATATATCCAGACTACAAGAAACCCATGGCAGGCTTCTAAATAGCTAGATGACGTTATTGTACGTGGTGAGCAGTAGTGACATCTTAGAGATCACTGCTGATAATGTGGGGCAGTTGAACTTCTCAGGTGCAGCCTGATTCCTTAACAGGATGAGCCACTGATGATGCATTTCCCCTCTTACACAGCTAATTTCCTTTGCACAGACTGTAAGGGAATTGTTGTGTCAGGGCCTGAACCACTGATTGATCACCTGAGGTAAGGACTGAGTCAGCCATGGGAGTACAGGTGAAGGCAATTCATTTGTGTGACCAGAAGGGATGGAGCCTGGCTGCACCTCTCCTAGACACCATTTAAGGGCTGACTGCCACTAGGGAAGCATCTCTTTCTAGAGATCCCTCCTTTTGAAGTTTTCTACTGTGAGCCTTAGCTATGGGTGAGCGTTTCATTTTTTATTGTCTTTTTCCACCATGATAATCATATTGTTTATAAACCTCTAAAATGCTGTCCTAACTACGCTACTGTTCTAACTGCTGTTAATCCACCAGTGCATGCAGGAAGGTAGATACAGCACATGCCGGCAAACATTTCTACCTTAACAAGCAGTAAACTGATTGTGAGGCACCCAAGGAAGTGTGTGTTCTGTACCCCTTGGTCACAGAAACCATTTGTTAATGGTCATGTTTGGAGTTATGGAGGCAGGAATCATGCGCTATTACTGTAACTGCTTCTCAATGAAAACCCTTGAGTGGTCAGACTAAAGATTCATTTAACCCAGTAGCCTCTCATTACTGATCAAATGCAGTTGATGTTATAAGAATTAGAAAAACTTACGTGAAACCAAGAAGGCTTAAAATCTTGGAAAAAATCATGGGTGTGTTATGAAACAACAGCTCCAGATTTTATCTGCAGCCCAAGATACCCTTAAATAGCTAATATAAATTGAAAAAGAGGCTTTCACTGAGGCTGTGCACAAGCTTATGTTTGTGTTGTTTCTCATGTGCTGTCTTTAGACATCACTACCAGTTATGGTTAGAGCCAGAACATGAAGCTCAATGGACATTTGAAAGGGTCTGAGATGTTTGCCCAAGTCCTTGAGTTCAATACAGCCAGTTAAAATGGATATTAGGGGATACTGCAATGCTCAGATTTCTACTGATGTTGCTTTCAAAGTAGTTTGTTTTTTTTTTTTCCCTAGACTACTTTTTAAAAGCTCTGTTAATGAGGATGCCGCTTCCTTGAGAAGCACTTAATATCCTTATTCTTAGTGTCACTGGAAAAGATTTCTCAGGGGAACAATCTGCAGTATCTCACTGCAGAATATCACTTGAATATTAGTGGATCCTCATGGAAGACCCTTGTGGAACCCATTCAACACAAACTTCTGTAACAACTGTTCACCTTAATAACCACTATCTCTCTGAGAATGGTTTCACAAATGTAGGTTATATCTGGTCTCTTCTAGACTCGCATCATGTTTTCTAATTGGCTGAGGATAATGTCATGAGACACAGCATCAAAACATTTTCTAAAGTAGAAAATAGAATATGATCACAATTCCTTCTTCTTTGTTTAAAGTATCTGTTACTTATCATAGAAAGTGGATTATTCTAATAAGATCTATTCTGACAACATTTTTTTTCTTAACCCTCTCTGTGTTATGCTCCAGGAAGGTTGTCTAGTTACTTGTTCCAGTACTTCTGTTTCCACAACAGAAGCTTTGCTGACAGGCTGCATTTTCTTTCTTTCTTAAACCTCAGCAGCATGCTCATCCTTCACTATTACCTGAAAAGCTGCCTGTTCTCCATGAATTCTCAAGGGTAATTTTTAACTGCACTGAAATTTTATCAGCCCCTTTTCCATGCATCGCAGACCATGAAGGTGCAAAATTCCTCTGGACTCTGACAACTTAACTAACAAAACTGAGTATTAGTAGACACTCAGTTGGCTGTCTGATGATGGTGAAGGTTCATGGAGCTACAAGGCGTATTCGCCCAAAGACTGGGGCACATCAAGCAAGTGGTAAAAGGTACCTTTGAGAGACAGTATTTTTCAAACTCTGCTGGGAATGTGATAGGACATTCATGCCAATTGCTTGACTCCTTGAATGAGACTGAGAATAGACTGCTGCTCTTTTATGTTCTTTGAGACATTGTAGGGGCAAGTTCATCAGTTCTCATGTAAGATTCATTGGCAAAGAGAATGTCACTGAGATGATGTAGAGATGAGGTGCAGGAAGAGATAAACCCACGTATGCTTGGTTAAAATGTGACTTTTTTCCTTCTGACCTTGTTGTGGAAGAATTTAAGTAGATACTGCAACAGTTTTGTGAAATAAAATGTATTGCTTTCCTATTCCCTTCTGTCATCAATTTCAAAAAGTTTTGTAGCAGTGTAAAATGCACAGAAAATTTAATTTATGCACAGAAAACTCTAATAAATGCACAGTGACCACAGAGTGCACAATTTGAAAGATGGAAGCAAGATGGTGTTGTTTCCAAAGTACCTGGGATGTAAAAGCTGCAAACATCATTTTTGTGTGTGCAGCCATTTGTCCTCTATACAACATCTGTAAAGTTATTTGTATCTCTTTTTATACGGTGTGAAAGCTCTGAAAGTCCACGGACTAATCTGTACAACCAGAGAGTACCCACATATATAATATTAGACTAGAATCTAGGTGCAAGGAAAATCTGCAAATCTCTATGCCAAGTACAATGATGTTAATGAACAATCCACTGCACTTGTATGTGATTTGTCCTGGAAAATGACACTCTCCATTTCTTATTCTCTCTGCTGCATTTTGAACCTCTCAGATGGTGAGAATACTATTATCTACTTGAACAAAATCTCATGTATTATGTTAGCTTCCATGCTTGCTTATTCAATTACCGCACATACTGCATAATTGAATCTCAAAGCATTTGCTCTTTTCCAATATTTGCTAAAGATGGCAATGCCGATTTAATGATTTTATTTTATTTTTGGTGAGGGGAGGAACTTTGGTATAATTGCGGATGGAAAGCAAGTACAGTTTTGTGTGCCTTGAATTTCAAATTCTGGAAGGAAAGGAAGAAGACAGGCAAATTGTGCTGCAAACAGTAATGAGTAGTACTTTCAAAGTAACAAAATGCAGAGGCTTGTAATAACAAAGCTTTTTATGCTTGCATGGGCATCATCATCAAAGCTGACATCAGAATGACAGGATACCTGACACACTTGGGACCATTGTTATTAAGTACAAAGAATAGCCCAGCCCATCTCCGTGGCCAGCATAGCTCCCATTCTTTGCGTTATCTCATTCTTCTTTAATTCTGTGCTGTTTTCTGGTACCTTTTCAAAAACGTTGTTTCCACCTCAGTAACGCCATTTCTGGATGAATCACAAGGCAGAAGGCTTAACTTCCACACTGCAAAATGTCTGTATAAAAAAAGAAATCACAGTAGTTCTTCCTCAGAACACAACTTAAAGCACAAATACACAAAACAAAAATCCTGTAACTCTTCTAGCTGTATCAGGACAAACAAGCAAACAAAAAGCACTTTAAAAGACATCCCTAACAGGCATAGAAGTTCCACTTTAAAGTTTCCAGTCTTTTTTTGCACATTTTTCTACATTTGGTGCTGATGTACAAAATCTTAAGTGCAAGAGGTGCTTTGCAGCTGTTATCTATCCTTAGTGCAGCCATGTGCTACAGTATATACAGCACAGATCCCAATTGTTGGTACAATAATGAATTGTGAAGTCACAAGCAAGAATATGAGAAAACTGTTTCAAATGAGCTAGAAGGACTTGCTAGATATAGGAGATCAATTCATTTATTCCATGAAGCTCCTACTGTAAGACTCCTCCTGATAGCCAAGCAGATATATGCAGGCATTTGGCTATTAGGTTTAACAGAACACGCTGCAGTGTACAAGGTGTAAGTATAGCATGCTCTTGAACACTGTTTATGTCTCTGTTAAAGATACAGATGTATTATTGAGGTCAAAATGGGATTTTTGATCTGTTTTCCCTCAAGAGGACAAATGGAAATGTCTTATCAAAGTCTATTTTGACAGTGAGTGTTAAAGTATCCAAAGTGAAGACTGTCAAGATGGCTGAGACCACCTGTAATTCACTGGTTTGAACACTTTTCTCTCCAGCTGCCCACCTTCAGAAATTTCTCAGCTTGAACAAATTATTTAACCAATGTGCTGTTTCCTGACCTGATTTATTTTTTAGAGTAGGTGCAAATACAGTAAATTCAAGAACAGTGAAATGAACTGGTACTTGAAATTAATGTCAACATGTATGTGCAAACACTCACCTGCACTGGATACTGCTATTAACTACATCTCATGTGTTTAGATAGCAGTATTTAGTACTACAGATTTCCTTATTCTGCAGCTGCAGGCTGTTAATGTGCAACAGGATGCCAATTAGCTATTAGTTAAGGCATTAATAGTAGTAATTCAGCTTATAAGGAAGATTCCCTTGAGAAATAAGTGCAGTACTTAAACTCAATGCCACTAGAATTTTGTATGTCCTATCACAAAGTCACTGTATTAACTGATTGTTTTTTATTAATACTAGTTAAATAGATGAAAATCATGGCAAAGCACTTAGTTAAGGGAATCACATTTTATGGATTGACTTTTCGATACCAAACGTGAGATTAAAGGAGTGTGGTAGAAAGCAAAAAAGGCCAAATCAGAATCACCAAGGAAAGCAAATCTAGTTCTTTAGGGCACTAATGGGTTGCTCACATGACTAGCATTTGAACATATACTTAGTCCCAAAAGGGCTTCACCAAGTATAGAAATACTCTGTGTATACCTTCCTTGAAAGATAACTAAAGGCCTCTACCAGACAGTCAGCATCTCAGCATTTAGACTTCTGACCTTTTCTGGCTTGTCATAACCTACATTCCTACGCATATTTGAAGAAACCATAGGGTTCTGTTTGTATACTTGCCCTGAAATTCCGTATGCATTTCTATGCTTAATTTTTCATAAAGTTTATTCTGAATCCAGTATCAATTTTGGTTAAGGATTCAGTAATGATATGCAGTCATATAAGGATGTATGCACAATATTTTTATTTGATGTCAAAGTTGCTGCTAAATGTACACAGGCATTATAAAGAGAAGATAAAACACATACAGACAGGAGGATTAGTTAGCTATACTAGTGAACATCATTTCCAGAACCTGAAACTTAAAAGTGCTAATTAAAGTTAGCCACTAACTTCTCACATCTATATTAGCTGTTGTAACTATCAATCATTGCAAATTGGGCATACATTCCAAAGTGACATATTTATTAAAGATGCAAAAACTCATTTTCCCTGTGATTCAGGTGAACATAACCCAGACATAAGGAAATAAAAATTATTGGATATTACAGTGTACTCTGGACCAAACCATCCATCTCACTCCACTCTCTGAAAGATTCATTGCAATATTACTAAGAAAGAGAGGGGAATGCTTATTACAAATAAACAAGGACAGATCAATTTCAGGAGAGTCAGTGCTGTCAGGGGTATCATCTATGAGAAGAAAATAGACAAAGGGCTGAAGTTTAAGTTACGTATTCAAACATCTTTCTTCAGTTTTTAATTAAACATCCGTGCTTATCTTTCAAGTAGTGCTGTGCGTTTTGGCTGAAAGGAGACAGGAAAATGCAGAATATGAAAAGCTCACAGTCAGTCCTGTAAGCTTTATAAAGGCTGCCCTATTTCACCTAAAGACAGACACCCATGCATATTTAAGCATTCTAATTCAGGGAGGAATGTAATTAGTTTCAAGCGTGTGCAGCTCAAGGATACTTCCCTTCCTCCGAGTGCATGACGTTTTTTAGTTAAACAAATGCCATACATCCCATCCCTACTGTAAATTATGGAAAAAAACCCAACAAACCAACGTTGTAGTTAATCCTGAGGCATCCCACAGATTGACTGCTTTGCATCAGGTATAAAAAGAAACAGCAATACATGGTACAGTACTTCCATGCTGCCTCATAATTATATACATAAATAGCATAGCTAGAGAAGCCTATGGCTGCCTTTAAAACTAACAAGAAAGAGTACTGATTCCTTTTGTGTGCGTTGGCCAGAAGCCACTTGCTTTCCTAGAATGGAAAAATTTGGAAAAAGAACAGTTTTCTGGCTGTTTCTGTACCTTTCTCACCACAATATGATTTGCTGCTTTCCAAGGAGCGGGGATGGCTCCCTTGGAACAGCTGCCCTGCAGGGTCCTTTTACCCTTGGCAGCACAGCTCTGGAATATGCTGTGCTACTATTTGTGGCTTTCTACCACAGCTGTACATCAAATATACAAAGCAGATGCCAGACAGGCTTTGGCAGCAGAATTAAAATATAATGTGAGGACTGGAAGAGAAGTGACTTGTTTTCTGTTGTTCTGGTTAGAAAGTAGTAATCACATGTACAGAAGAAGGTAACTGCTTACTGTTTCATGCAGTTGTTCCAGAGAGGAGTCTTTGTTACCAGGAGAACAAGGGTCAAGTTCACTGATTGTAGGTCCATTTTTAGCAATAGGCTTAATCTAAGAACATTTTGAAGTTTCATCCAGGATCGATTCATCCAGTTTAACATTGCCCACATACCTCTCTCTCTACCATCAGCACCTCAGAACAACAAATGACAGAAAGAAAAGGAACTTTGCCAGAATGAAATGGGAGTGGTAATGCTTCAGTTCTCAAGGAGTCTAGCAAAATAGTTTGAGACTAATTTAAGTGCAGTGTGACATTACTTCACTTCTATTTCTCTAGCATTGGTTGACTTAGGGTTTAATAGCTGCAAACACATGGGTATTTAATGCCATTTTGAATGACCTTAGGTATCCTACTTGACCTCCACATACTACCCTAGAAGAGCACAGGTTTCTTGTATGTCCTGTGGCATATATGCAAGCTATGCCTCAGAGGAATGCAATGGTATCCTGTGTTCAAAGGATACAGATTCCTGATGAGCACACTTACGGTTTTCATTGAAGTGTGTACCTCTAGATCTGCAGCCATTCCAGTCCCAGTATCTGCACAATGTCCAGTATCTCACAGACATTTCATTTTGCAGCTATAGCAGTCAATGAAATTTAAAACCAGTTGCAGGACTAACCTGCACTCTATCCTTTTCCTGTAGCTATGCTCCAGTGGTTCATGTATGTGCTTAACACATGCCTTTATCTCTCAGATTTGAATCTATTCAGTGTTCAGGTTCAGGCTGAACAATGCACAGTTTATCAGGAAGGGCAGTTAATAAAACATTAGCACTGTAGCTCTCTAACATAATTTGTCCAATTTCTCTTTGCAGTAACCTTGCAGACTCAGTGTGAAGCCAAATCCCCTGGTGAGGACACACATCCCTACTTTGCCTTCCTGTAGTGAAAAAGTGTGCAGTGAAGGAAGTGTATATTGAACAGATCTGTGCCTCACCCTTTGTGTACTCAGTGTGTTGGAAGTTCATGAATGAAAGAATTCCAATGAAAGACAGTAAATCTTCCCACAGCCAGCTCTGGGTGTTACTGTAATGTTAATACTAGTTTTAAAATCCCCAAACATTGCAAAGCTAATGTTATCATGACTAAATCTTCTCATCCCATCACTTGCACAGTTTGTGAAAATATTCCTTCAAGTATTGTTTCTGTAAAAAGAACACATCAGTCCTGTATACAAATCTCCTTTGCTTAATGATTTCTTCTTTACCAGGAGTTTCATAGGATGTAACAAAGGTCCAAATTCTGCAAATCTGTACAGTCTGTAATAAGTACTCATAAAGCAGGAAGCAGAAGAGGATAGCTGAAGCCTCGGCAGTGACTTCCAAATTAAAAATTGAGAACCTGCAAGTTAGATAAATGGATCTAAGTGATTACACCTCTGTACACAATCCACATAGTAGAGCAGTGGGCAGCTGCTTTTCTAACCCAGTCCTGAGAACAACCACATGCAGGAGAATTCAATTCTGGAGGATGCATCAGCACTTTGCAGTATGTGGGTTATTCTTATATATGGTATCTAGAGAGGAATCCTCTTTTTGAGTTTGTGAAATTTCCAGTTCTGCATTGCCACCAGCAATAGGTGCCTCTGTGGTTTCCTTTTCTGTCCTTGCCCTGTTCTACCTTTCTTGCCTTCACTTCTCTGCATAACTCCCTGCTCAATACATCCCCAGGACTGATCGCTATTTCACAGGAAATCCTACATTTCTTTCCTATGGATTTTAGACCTTGATTAAACATTCAGCAGCATCCATCAAAAACAGCTACTTCCTTTCCTTTTCCCACACTGGATGATATGCCCTCTGCAATACCTGGCATTTTTGCAAGTGTCTCCAGAGGTAAAAATGAAGACAAAAAAAGAATTGAACAAATTTACCTATTGTCTCATGTGGACAAGTCAGTAGTCATCTGACAAGACTGGGATCAGCAGGAGCAAGATATTTACTGCTTCCCTTTTAAGAAGCATAAAAGATGTAATTTCTTCTGGTTTATGTAACTGTCTTTCTGAAAAAAGACAATTTAACTGGCAAGTACAGTGGACTTTGTAAGGATTAGAAAGACTCTCTTAAGTGATGTAACACCTTTCGAATCTAATCCCACATGGCTTGTGGTGACTACTATGTATTTCCTACAAATTTATCACAAGAAGCAAAATTTTGGTTCCCAAAACACAGAGACAATTTTGTTAAATAGCCTTTTTCAATTATTTTTGAGAGGCCTGGTGAGTGGCAAGATGTGGTACAAAAGATTATTTCACAATAAAGCACATTCACACTGAAACCTTGAAATTAAGAACTCTATTGCCAGCTCCTCTATCAGCTGACATTTATGTTTTGGCGTTCCCTAGGAGTCAAAGTTTCATATCTGTAGGAACTGATCTCTTTCTCAGCACATTTGTAACAAAGGACTGATAACTTCCACAGGTCACTTTCCATAGAGGTGGAAACTCTCAGTCCAGCAGAGGCAAACCTGGCTGTCTGCATTTGTGTCATTGGGTAATCCTACAAGCTACACTGATTCATCATAGCTAGGACACATCTTGTAACTTAAACCACACACAGAGAGGTTTACAACTGCTTTATATCAGAAGTAGAAGATCTTTAGTCCAAGCTACAGGGACTTGAATTTTAACTTCCAAGACTGAGTGCTTGGAGATGAGACCATCAAGAGCTGCCTATGGTACGTGGAACAGCCAGACCAATGCTTCCTCAGCCAGGAATGAACATCTCAGACCTGGAGGCATCATCTCCTCTTTTTTCCTGCCACGTATATGTATGGGAACTGCTGAATCACAGCCTGAGCCTCTGATTGATCACCTGAGGCGAGCAATGAGTCAGCCCTGGAAGCACAGGTGAAGACAATTCACCTGTGCTGCTGGAAGGGGTGGAGCCTGGCTCCACCTCTCCTAGACCCATTTAAGAGCTGACTACCAGTGGAGAAGAATCTCTTTCTGGAGATCCCTCCTTTTGGAGTCTTCCAGTGAGCCTGGGATAAAGGTAAGCCCTCTATCTATTCTTTTTTGGTGTAACAACCTGCTTAGCTAAACTCTCATGTGCATTTCTTAATTATAACATCTGTATATTCATTGATAATACAATATGTAACTAAAATAGTTTGGTAAAGTAAAGAAGTTGTTGCATTCTGTGGTTTGTTTTGTGAAATGTTATCTCCGTGCTTGTTCAATGAGCATCTGATGTCAGTGGTGTAGGGGTGGCATCATGGGATGACCTCTACTTCATCTCTCACAAACTTATTGTTGTTTCCTTCTTGCTAGTAATTACCTGTGGGTAATTCTGTGTTCTGCCTTGTGCGTGCTGAAGTGCCAACCACAGGAGGCCCAGATCATGGTAGTGTCTCCCAGAATGAGTTTCAGCAGTAGAAACCACATTTCACTGTCTTACTACAAATTTTGGGCAGTCTGTAACTTTTCAAGTTGCCATACACCAGTGGTGTATAGAATGGACTAAAACCCAGTGGGTAAGGATTCGGAGAGTTCTTGCATTAATTTTGTTGTTTTACCACTACTTTTCAAGTGTTGGGGTTGCCAACATTTACTACATATTACATTAATTCTGATACTTCTAGGCAAAGAAATCCAAAGAAAATACTTAACAACAAAAAGAGATTATTTTTCTTTTTTTTATCTGTAAACAGATAAAAACGATCTGTACAGCTGATAGTAAAACAAATTCTCTTTGGCCTGGCTTTTGTTTGTATGGCACGTAATGGAAAAGCTAATTGACATTCTGTCATTTCTGTTTCGATAAACTGAACTCAGTGGTGCCGTTCTCTAGAATCTGTGACAGCTGATCTACTTCCAAAATAAACCAAGGATCTGAGTTTATTTCTAAACAGTGATTACCTCATTCAAGAAGCTGTGTTAAATCTTTTTTTTCCCCCTCTCAGTAACTGATATAACAAAACTTAAAACACAAAACTTCCAAAGATGAAAAGGGAAACTGCATTTCATAGGAAGCTATTTGGTCTGTATTTCATGGTGGAGAAAAATCAATCATAGATATTTCAAATGTTTTAAAAATAAATTAGCAGCTCTGAAGACAAACAGCATACTGGCAAATAAGACAGGAATGCAATAAAGAAAACATAGCAATTAAGTATGGTACAAGACCATGCCAAGAAGAAAAATCGTATTAAAAAGCTGAAACTTCTACATCATCATCCATGTCAGGCTCTGGAAAGGCATTGAAATAATCAGTAGATGCATGCCTTTAGTAGACTAGGAGCTATGGGCCAGGATGGGAACTATAGACTGGGGCCAGGGGCAATGGCTTAGCCAGAAACAGCTCCTGCAGCCAGAGGCTGGTCCTGTCTGTGGCTGCCCCAGAACAGCCTGAAGTGCCCTATCCTTAGTCACCAGGGGAAGAAAATGAACAACCACAGCTCCTCTGAGTCCCAAGGGCCACCCCTCCTGAAGCAGCGTTGTGCTCAAAATCCCAACACCAGGGTAAAATTCCTGCAGAGGTTTGAGGAAGAAATGCAAGTAGGTGCTCTGCTTGGAAGCAGTGCTCTATCAGCATGGAGCAACATAGGGTTGGATAGGAATCTAGGTACTTGTTTCAAACAAACAACAAAAAAAACCCCCACCCAAACAAACCAAGAGAGTAATATTAAAAGATAAATAAAAAGATTTTTCATGAGACAATAGGTTTCTGTATACATGAGACTTTAACTGTTTGACATAATCGTAAAAGCTTCAAATGTGGAATGAGTATGTGTTCATAACAAAAATCAGTCACATTCCGTGAACAATCAAATAACACAGCCACTAGCATTGCTATTAACCATCTGCACAGATATTTTAGTGCTGTAAAGAGGAACATGGAATTTTAGCAGATGGGAATATTACTCAGAAGTACATTACATCTTGATCGAAACATGTAAAGCGCATTTCAAATTAAACTGAAGCGTTTGCTTACAGTCAGAATGCCTTATTTTTGTTTACAGGTAATGTCCACCACCTGTGGAGATCTTCATTCTGAAACAGGCAGATATTTACTACTTACTAAATGGGATAATAATGTCTCTGCATTCTTATTTAAGGAGATTTAACTTCCTATCTGAATAGTATTTTATTTTGCATCCAATATACTGGCAATTTCTCTCTTTCCTCCTTTATTAATATTTCAGAACTGTATCATATTGTTTTCCTTAGAGATACAGGAAGTAGCAAAATGGAATAAACCCGTAATTGAGCTGTTCTGTTACTGTATTTATGGTCCAGAGTAATGTATTAGTAAAAGTTTTTGAGGAAAAAAGGAGAGCTGGAGTTGGCTTCTAAATGTGCAGTGACACAGTGTTTCCAATATAACATTCTGCAAGTATTTTCTTGCCTCTGTCCATTATTCCTGCACAACCAAGATAAAGGAGAAGCAACTTTCATTCCCTTGGGAGCTGTACTTCTGCTTTTTTTCATTGCCCACTAATAATGCAATTCATTTCACTGTCCCGCGGTCTTATTACCTCAGTGTTATTTTTACTTGTTTCATTGTTCCTTATAATTTGTGTTGTTGTAATACTTAGGTATCTTAGCCAACATCAGGACAGTTCAAATGTGGCCTCATTCTGCCAGTAATAATGGCAGAGGCAGGCTGAGAACAGAGAATACAAATGTTATTTTTTCAAGTTTACATAGAAAACAGGATAAGGAGAAATGAAGGGAGCTACACCTACACCTGGGGATCTGGTACCAGCTGAGATATCCTTCTGTTCCCAGAAGAGGTGGCAGATGTGACACCCGTACTCCCTGCAGGCTGCTGGCCCCAAGCAGGTGTGCTATGAGCTGCCCATACTTTTGTAACAGGGTGCCTTCAGGTCACTTGGCCAAGATTGCTCAAGGAATGTGTCACAAAGTTGTGCTTGCACCTAAATCCCATGAGATGCAGTCCGCTGTCTTAATCCCATGTTCATTCTTCCTGTTTTCAGCTTCTTTCTCCCAACCACCTACACTACTGCTGTTATGAAGCAGAACACCCTTTTCTGCTTAAATTTTTCTTCTTTCTGTTTCGATCGTTGTTTTTGGCTGCTATTCTCATCTCTCACTCAGCAGAAGGCTGAATGTTACTTCGGTTGGAGGATGTGTTATACAATGTTCTTCACCCCTTCTGCTCTTTTGTTGGCATCTCCTCCCACCCCGGCATGCTAAGTATCACTAATACGCTCTGAAACATGAGGATCAATAGCCTCTGCATTTTTATTTTAGCTGGCATAACACTAGCTGCTGATAGACATGCAAACAGGTGATGTATTAAAAACCTCATGTCTATGAAATACCCACTCACCATCAACTCTCCAAATTAATTACGTATGTGAGAAAGAATCATTCTTCCAATTCAGATTGGATGTGTTCCCTTTTAAGAGTCATTTTGCGCACTTATTTTGAGCAAGATTAAGTAGGAAAGATTAACTTTCCTAATACAGTGCATTATTCTCTATAGTCACATCTTTCTTATTCTGATATTAAGGAGCCATTCCATTTCTCTGATGACATTTTTATCTTCTCTTTGCATTCTTCTCAAAAGCTGTGTTATTTATTGAATTTGTGATGGCATACAAAGGGATGAGAAAGAAAAATAGTATAAAACCCACATTTAACAAATAGCAAGGGCATGCTGTTTTTCTCTCATGCAGATGAGTAACTTATTAGCATTCATTTTTCTTTTCACAACCTTACTTTCCCTGTCTTTTCCTTTTGGTTCTGCCTCTCTTTTTACCAAGCACTTTGGACTCATCTGTTTTTTCTGACATTTCTTGGGCTTTGTGATCACCTCTTCTTTTAGAACTAATTTATTTGATTAAGTCTGTCCCTATTGCCCTTTAGTCTCTCTGGCAACTTCTCCAGGTGTTACTTTGCCATGAGAAAATTTAAATGTAGAAGAATATCTACATTGACAGTTGGTCAAAATGTCACCATTGATGCGATATTTTTCTTTTGCTTCACCAAATGAGGATAAATCCATGTCAGTCACCTACTTACCACCACCTTGGGAACAAAAGAAATCCTAGGCTTGGTCTATCTCTCCCTAACACCAAGTGCAAGGGTCAGCATTGGCCTAGCTAGCAAAGAGCCACCAGAACAAGGGATGGAGAGGTGTTTGGTGGGTGTTCAGCCATATGGCCTCTGGGCGAGCAGTGTTCTATCTCTACACACCTCTTCTGTCTCCCAACAAAACATCTGCACTGAGAAAGCCACCGAAGTTCTGCTGGGGCAGGCAGCACCTCGCCTCACCTTGGCATGTCCTCATCCCACTTGCACACACAGAGCCACCAGTGCATTCTGTGAGGGCAGGCAAGCTCATTGCCTCTTGGATCTAAATCTGGCTGTACAGGAGCGTGTGGCTTCACAATTGTCTTCTGCATTTTCTCCTTCCCCCATGCAGGCAGTTGCTGTCATTTTTCACGAGGTGAAATGTGCACTGGTGTTACATTGGATGCTGAAATTCACACATATGTTCCCTAGCCAAAGTCTGAGGAACTTCTAGCTGGCGTGCTGTGTTGTTTTGTGGGGGTTTTTTTGTTTTTTTGTTTTTTTTTTGAGACGGTCGTGATGCTTTTTGCAGATTTAATTTTGAGAACGAGGTGATGTAATGCATTTTTTAAAGGAAAAAAGAAGAAGAAAAAATAATAACCCAGCCACAGGAGACGCGGTAAGCCACCGCTCTGCCCCTGGGAACACCTGTTGAATGTTCCCCCAGCCTCTCAGTGGCACACCCCAACTCCCCCAGATCGCCGGGCTGCCCCGGCGGTTTTCACAGACTCCCGCCCCACAGCCGCGGGGCTCCCGCCGGGTACCGGTCCCCGCTCGCGCTCGGCGCCTCCTCCCGCCCCGCCCCGCCGGCCTCGCACACCGCAACGCACACACACGCGCACGCCGCCGGGGCGGCTCCGGACCCGGCCGCCGGGGCGCGGTGAAGGGAGGAAGGGAGGGAGGCGGCAGCGCCGGGTCACCTTCCCGGCCACTCGCAGCCCGCAGGGCGGCCGCGCCGCGCTCGGCTCTCCCCGCCGCGGGTGCGCGCTGCCCCGGACATGAGCGGCGCCGCGGGGAGCGGCGTTCCGCACGCCGGGGAGCCGCAGCGGGAGCCCGGCGTCCCGCTGGAGCTGCCGGCCGTCGCGGGAGAGGCGAGCGGGGATCCCTCGGTGGAGGAGGAGAGCGGCGGCTCCGGCGGCGAGGCGGGGGCGGTGGCCGACGAGGAGCCGGAGACCCGCTCGGTGTGTAGCAGCGAGAGCGGCAGCGGCAGCCACCCCGGCGGGGCCGGCCCCATCTGCAAGATCTGCTTCCAGGGCCCCGAGCAGGTGAGGCGGCACCTCGCGGGGCGAGCCCCGATCAGCACCGCGGACAGCGCCCGGCGCCTTCCGCCCGCCGCCCGGTGCCGCCCGCCGGCAGCGCTGCCCATTGGGTCCGCCAGCAGCGGCTGCTGAGCGGCGCGCCGTGCCGAGAGCTCGGGGCAGGGCGGGGAGCAGCGGTTTGCTGTGATCAGCTTATGCGCCGCTTGTCCTCTGGTCATCACGTTCGCTGTCTCTCCCCTCAGAGACTTTAAGTATAGAAATTTCTCTGGTTCCTATTGTCCTTTAAAATTAGAGTGTTTGTTTGCAGATAACACTAAAAAGGCGTTCAAGTGTCTTCACGGTCATTATGTTAGAGCAGAGGGTCTGCAACTAGCAGTTTCTACCTGGTCTTTTAGTTTAGCTGAAGGAATCCTTCTAAGGAAATAAGCAAATAGCCAATTTGTAAAATGCTGAAATATATGAGCTGTGAGGGAAGTGTTTAGTTAGATTACTTCTGGTCCTGCCTGATAGCTGGCTCTCTGATCAATATAAAACCCCACTCAAGGAACACGATTCCCTGTGATGACATCAGTTTCTTTCCTAGCAATGACTGGGGGAATACATTAAGCCACTTTTGGTACCATGTCATAGAATCATCGAATCATTAAGTCTGCAAAGATCACTAAGGTCATCTAGCCCAACTGTCAACCCATCACCACCATGCCCACCAAGTCATGTCCCTCAGTGCTGTATCCACACGTTTCTTGAACACCTACGGAGGCAGTGACTCCACCACCTCACTGGGAGGTACTTATTTGAGGTACGCTACTGTTGCCTGATGCACAGTAATCTTTTTTTTTCACATAGATTCACATGCATGCATAGATAGTTACCTTGCTCTGTACTTCCAGAAGCACTTACATCTTTTTAAGATGGGTTATCTGTTGAGGATTACCATGGTCAAGAATACATGCTTATTATTTCATGAATTGAAATTGGAGCCGATTCATAATCACAGAGGTGTAAATGCTTTTGTATTGAAGACACACATGCACAAAATATTTCTGTACAATTCATGCTTTTGTGTTGCCTTTTCAGGGTGAATTGTTAAATCCTTGCCGCTGTGACGGGTCAGTACGATACACACATCAACTTTGCCTATTAAAGTGGATTAGTGAAAGAGGGTCATGGACCTGTGAACTCTGCTGTTACAGATACCATGTTATAGCAATTAAAATGAAGAAGCCTTGCCAGGTAATTTTTGTTAGTTTTCAAAAATATGCATTTCCAGTAATTTTTGAAAAACAAAATAGTGCTTTTATTTTAAATGTTTTGAAAAATTTGGTTAGAGAGTCTATATGCTTCACCATTTAGCACCAGCACACCCACTTGAGGTTAGTTTTTAAGAGCAGTTGTATACAAAAACATGCGGTCGTTTGATTCTGGTATGTTGTAGCTTTTGTCTTGCCAGATAATTGGTCCTGAGAGGTTGCTAAATCCTGTAATTAGATAAGTCATGTTGAGACACAGCAGAAAAATTTGGACTTCCCTGCTTGTCTTTCTAAACTTTAAAAATATTTCATATTTTGGCGAAGACTCAGTCAGAAGTTAATTTCATTTGTTCTTCTAGTTTGAGGTCCAAAAAAGTAAAACAAGTTGACTTTTCAGTCCTAGCACAGTCCAGAATAGAAGGATGGTCTTTAAGATTTGTCCACCAATGGCTCATTCAGAAACTGAAATGTGCCATAATATTTTTTCACAGATACCTGCATCAGCAATGCAACATGCAGCTGGAAGTTGAAATGTTACAGTGGTAGCATGTTCAGGGAGAGGGAAGGGACAATTCAAAGCTTTGGGAGATCTGTTGGGAAGTCTTAACTCCGCTTTGCATATCAGAATTCTTTAGAGACTTTAAATTCCACCCTAGAAATTGAATTTCATATATCTGAGGAACACATTTAGTAAGCTACTTCTATCTTTTTTTAATTTTTTTTTTTTTAATTTTGATCTTATGAGTTCCTGAGGGCCAAAGCACTTGGGTAATTTATGAGTTTGAGAGGACCTTTATAGAAAAGGCATACTTGCATGGTAACAGCAGTTTTGTGTCAGTGATAAGCATTTGTGGATGTAGGATATCTGGAAAATTTGTGTACAGCCGTTCATACTAAGTACAAATTCTTTCAGAGCCACTTGTGACTTCAAGGCTTTCCTTAATGAACCCACAAAAGGAATTTTTTATAAGCTTTTCTGAATAGAACCTAGATAATGTAAAAAAAAAAAGTCGTGTATTTGTAAAAGCCTTCAGAAATTGAAGGTAGTAGATTTTGCTTCTACATCGACTTGTTAGTTTGGCAGCTCAGCATGATATTCTGTTTGATCCTATTGGCTTTTTAAAATCTTTTTAAAATCTTTATTTCCTGTATATTCGCAGCAATTGTATCCTTTTTCCTAGCAAGATTTATATTGTTATAAACTGTTTGCAGTGATAGTCCCTGGAAACAGTATGTTAACGGCGAGGGCATGGAGCAGTTTCCTGCAAGCTGGCAACTGGTACAATTTGAGATCCCCAAAGGTAGCCTTAGTATCTGCAGATATAACATAACTTACAAGAGGCTCTGGAACAGAGGCAGAGGCCAAGTGAGATACCAGGGTATATATGAAATATTTTTGGACCTGTGCAAAACAGAAGAAGAGAGTTTCAGTGGATAACAGCAACATTTGGCCAAGCTACAAGAGAATAGAAACAACCTGAAGAGCAAAAAGATAATGTCATTCTTTTCATCAGTTATAGCAGATTTTATTTATTTTTTTCGGAGCAGGGAACTAGATTCAGGTATCTTTTTTTTTTATAGCTTGTAAGAATACCTGACTTGTTCTTGATGCTGTTTTTCTTTTTTATAGCAATGACTTATTTTTTTCATTATTCTTGACAAGACAGGGCACAAAAAGATTTCATGGAGCTGCATACTCAAATCACAATTCCTGTTGCATTCCTAGGATCAGATTCCTGAAACTCAAAAGGTTTTATAACTCTTCAGAGGGACATCTGTGTATTTTGTTAAGGGCAATCAATCTTAATGTGCCCTCACCTCTCTTCCATATTATTGACTATGACATTTTTAATAGCTGCCCTTGTTTAAGCTTTTGGACAGGTTCTGGATCATTTGCTTAACTACACTGAAGTACTTTTTAAGGTAACTTTTAGGTCAAGTTTTATAAAAACCTAAAGGTCAGAGTTAGACCACTTCAATACAGAAATTGTTTACAACATCTTCATTGAAGTAGTGAATGTAGTTAGAAGTTCTGAAGCAAGCGTTACGTTAGATACAATATTTGCATAGGATTTGTTCACTGTCTCTACAGCTGCCAGTATGCTTCAGTCCTCAGAATTGTCTCTACCAGTCTTTTATGGATTACATCTGTGAAAACTTTCAAAGAGACAAAAGTGTTATCTATCTACCAAAGTAACTTTTCCTCAACTAAATTGTCTATGCAAATTTACACCAGGTCCTCAGGTTTACTTTTATCTCAGTTATTTATGGAATGTCACAATGCTTACAAAGTAAATAAATTTTCTATATTTTCATACAGAATATTGGAATATTTGTGAATATTCCACTTAAAATCTAACATTTTCCATGGTTTCTGTTGCTTCATGGCAGGGAAGGTAATCCCTAAGGGACCTCTTTGGAGGCAGTACTTTCAAGGAAAAGAATTCACTGTGCAAAGTGACTCTTTCCATAGATTTTTTTTCAGCACCACTTTGTATATTTCAGCGACTGTTACTTAATTCCATTTTAAGAAGCCAATAGTGGAAGCACACAGAATTTTCATACAGGACTAGGTCTTAAACAAACAAAAAATTAAATTAACCAATGGGCTAAGAGTGGAAGATGAGTGCATAAACAAATTGGTGACATCTGATATGACATTTCACAGAGAAATGCAGTTTGATCCCTTTTTTCAGCATTCTTCTCAGCATCATATCAAAGAAACATATTCAACCTTGGACTAATCCTTTAATGAATGCACACGTTCATGTTGCTGGTCTTAATTCTTATAGCAAAGAGGAATTTGATCCAGTAATAGGGAAGGTTATATTAAGAAATCAGTAGCAAAAAAATACCCAGAATTATAAAAGGAGATGGAACAAATAGTAGCTTAGGCAGGGAATTTTGGATGTTTTTTGAGATAAAAAGAAAGGAAAAACTTCAAGAGTCTGACTTGAAAATTTAATCACTTAGAATTACATTATAGATTAATGAGTGGAAAGAAAGTACTAGTGGAAATAACGTTGATATTGGTTTGTTAGGCCTTACAATTTGAAAGGATTTCCTTCCTAAACAAAATATAAACATTGCTTTATTTTTTTAGAGCTGCATAATTATTAAGCTGTTATTAAATTAGTTCACAAGGCTTGCAGTTAAATGTGAATATATATCTGCAGAACGTTCCTTTGTATGATTCAGAAATAATATTTAAAAGTGAAACACAGCCACACAAAGATTAGGAAAATATGCTTTGGTGCTAAAAACATCCCCTCTATAAAAGTTAGCAATAAATATATTTAGAGAATGGGATTCTTGTAGACTGTTACTGTAGTCTGTCATAAAGTTACAACTGTGTGAGATATTTAATATACTCTGCATTTGTGTTCATTAACATATTATGTTCTAGTACTTCAGATGAACTGGACTTGTTCCAAAATTGGTACAGCAAATTGGTTTGATAATTTAAAAGCTAATTGCACGGCATTTCATCACCTCTTTTCTGAAAGCAGTAAAACAATCAGTTATTTTTAAAAAGTAAATTCTTTATTGTTAGGTCTGATTTTTGAATACAGACCAAAAAATCGAGGGTGGTAGTCACTGTTATTTAAGCAAGTATGTAATTACTTGAGGTGGAATATGACGTATGAGTTCCGTGGTTCTTAGAGGCTTATAATGTGATTATTAATGTCTAAGATATTCAACATAAAAATTATGATGTTCAATAGTTTCAATGAATTATAGGCTGAATTTTTCAAATTTTGTTGTTGTGAATAGTTCTCACTTAATCTGAATTATCAGATTAATTAGATGAAGGATTGTGTAGCAGAATGTAGGTATATGTGTGTGCTTTATATTAAAAAATGCAGAAATTATTAAGTTCTTTAGATATTTAAATTTCGAGGCCAGTGTAGTAAATACAGTAAATGTGTAATAAAAGTTATCTCTAATGACTGTGCTCAGCTGTATCAAAGCATTTGTTTTTTGTAAGCCATAGCTAAGAAAGGGAAAGGGTGAAGGCTCAAATCTCCATTTGTGCTTTTTAAACCATACCATGTTCTAACAATAATCTAGTTTAGTGCTATTACATTGCCTATAATGAAGATCCAAGAGGATACGTGGTGTTATTCACTGTATCTTGGACTATTTACAAAGCAGTTCAATTAAGAGAAAAGGAAAAAATCTGTGTGGATATATAAAACTTGTCAAATAAGCTGTAGTCTCTAAACACTAACCGCTTTTAAATTTTGTTGTGTTTTTGGCATCTCAAAGGGGATGACAAGTCTTAAGAGGATTCCTGAGAAGAAAATAGGGTTTGCAGGCACCTTTTGAATGTGAAAGCAGCAAGGAAGGGATGCTAGAAAAAAATACTTGGCTGAGATAGGTATTACGAACTAAACAGAGGTGAGACTCAGTGTCTGAGTAATCATTAGAAGGTAATTAATACATCAGTAAAAGCCTGAAAGTACATCTTAACAATCAAATCTTTTTTTATTTGGTGTGATGGAGAAGAGAAGAACCCGTACGGGGGTGACAGAAGGGCAGTAACATGGTCAAAGTAGAGGGCTTATAAAATTGTGTTTCAAGCAGTCTCATATTTGCTGAGAAAATTACATTTGTCAAGAGCTTAAAAGCTGTGTTACAGTAATTGAGACCTAAGATGAAAATGATGATGAGAAATTAAATTTTTAAATATAGTATTATATATGTAGTATAGAAAGTGCCATAGAAACATTGTGAACAGGAAGACCCAAATAGATATTTAAAAAGATATTAACTGGGTTACAGAACAGATTCATAGGTTGGAGAAAGGCTGGAACATGAAAATTTTGAGATCCATATATACCACATACATTAGTTTTGAAAGGGGAGAGCAATCTGAAACAGAAAAGATTGGTCATTCAGCTTAGTCAAAGTAGTTGTATATTTCAAGCTCCTTGTTTTCCTAAGCACCTACTTTCAACCACTTCTAGGGAGAAGCTACTAGAGTAGGTGAAACTTTTGACTTGATACAAGCTGAGCAGTTCCAGTGACTTGTGGAAACTGCTGAACATCAGTAGCAATGATCTGAAAGTCATAGTATAACAGAGAACAAAATGTAAGCAAATGGACTAATTCTGTCATGGTAATATCACAGTAATGATTTGGTAAGAATAAAGAAGAATTGATAACAAACACTGGATGTAGACCTAGGAGACAAGTTATTCTAAGCAATGTGAACTGTGAACACTGAGCCTTATTTGTAAGCCCAATGAAGAGAGATGATACTCATCTAAGAGGTCAGAGTGACAATCAGCATAGGAGCTGAAGCCATCAGGAAGGAGCATGGGAAATTGTAAAAACAACACTGAAGATGAAAGGAGAGGCTGAAACGGAATGTTTTTAAGAGAACAGACAATAGAAGTTTGGTGGAAGGGAAGGAAGTTGATTTCGTACTAGAGAATTCTGTGAGAGAGCTGAAAGTAAAGAAGAGGGTAGATTTAGGTGAGAATCATTAAAAATGGAAAATCATATGTTTGAAAACTATAATTCAGCTCAGAAACTTGCATATTCCTATCTAGACAGGATTTTAGAGGTGTATGGTGAAAAAAATATGCTTACTTGATGGTTGGAAAAGCTGAAAATTGAAGTGGTAATCCAAAAGGTGTACTCAATACTTGGGATATTGCTAGAGTGGTTGTAGTGTCACCAGCAAACTCTTGTGATCATCTTTCCTGATTCTCTATGTGCTCATACTTTGCTATATGGAACATTTGGTCAAATTTGGCATCTTAGCTGATAGGACATCTGTCATTCTTGTCGGAACATCAGCTACGGCATGCAGGGAGATAGACAAGCCACTCTGGTGCTTATGTCTGTTTATTTAAGATAGAGGATTTGCAGTAAAAAATAGGTTACGCAAACAATTTTTAATTATAGCACAGAGAACAATTTTGTACTAATATGTAGATAATGATTTTAAACTTACCATAGCTAGCTCACTTGTGTTCTTGCCAGATCGGTCATTATTTTGAACTGTGCATTAAAATAATTGAATGCATACACAAAATAAGTAGAGCATTCGGAAAAAAAAGCAGAAACAAAAACAAAAAAAAACCAGCACCAACAACAGGATAGTATTAAGGTGTGAGGATGTTCCCCTTCTATGTTATTCTTTTATTTTATATTGCTCATAAGAAAAACCAATTGATTTCTTGTTGTATTCTTTGAATGCTTGCATAGTGTGGAAAAGCAATTAACATTATGCAGACTGCAAACTGTGCTTGAAAATATAAAACACTAATTGCTGATGTCAACCTGATCCAGTGATAATATATATATGTATACTTAAAGAGTGTTGTTATCTTGGTGTATTATGGAGTGAGTTAACTACTTTAAGGAAAAATAGTGGATTCTTTCATAACTAAAATTTTCATGGGGGAAAATGGCTAGCGTTAGCCATGAAAGAATCTTGAATAAAAGTCACTACTGCAAGTATAAGCATAAATTACACATCTCACTTAGAAAAATACTGAACAAATTTTAAGGAGAGCAAGGATGGGAATCCAGTTAGCCACATAAACATAGCTTCTGGCATTTTAAATGCTTAGGGTATCTAGGTAAACAGAAGGCCTAAGATAAGGTGTGAGACTTGCTAGTCAACTCAAAACAACTCAATTTCTTTGAGTTACTGTTTTTTGTCTTTTTTTCTTAATTATTCCTAATTGATTGGATATTTCCCTAGCCTAACATCAATGAAATTTATTTAGCAGTGAGAGGTATATAAGCTTTCCAAATACAAGTTTCTTTTTCTCTAGTCCAGAATCCCGATCATTCATTTCTTTAATTCCCATCACCAGGGCTTAGTGAAAGAATGTTACAACCAATTATTATTATTATTATTATTATTATTATTATTATTATTATTATTATTATTATTTCCCCCAGCAGGCTTCTTCTACCTCTTAATAGATAAACTTGTTAATAAATGATAGTGTACTGCTTTTGTACTTCGTTTATGATTCTTTTGCTCATGCTTGCTTGGCAGCATAAGTAGCCTGGGCACCAAACATTGTCAAAATCTCCTTGCTTCTCTACCATTTATTCTGTGTCACCTGTGAAATGCTACTGTAGTTTTTTCCACAACAAAAATATGTTGAAGGAATTTGGCTTTGTTGACTTCATTTTAAAACTTCCTTTTAATTTTTCTTGATTTTGAATTTTGTCAGTTTCCAATGAAGTCTTCAAAGCTTTATGTAAATAAGCAGTGGTATTGCTAACTGCTTTCTTATTCAGTTGGTGAGATAGCTTTTCAGACTATTGCACTCACATGTTTTATGATTTTTTGTCCCACATGCAGATTCAAATCTAGTGTTTGGTATTTGGACTGGAGACTCTTGTTATTTGTGCAGAATGTACAGAAGACAGTCCATCTCTTTTCATGCCAATAGTGCAACAGTGAAAGAACCATTTGACCTCAGTTCTTCTGAAGTACTTGTCTGAGTCAGAGCACTCTCTCTGCATTGTTTTTCCTGCATGATTCTTTTCCCATAGGGTTCTTTGCTTTTTGTTGTTTAATTTATTTCATCTTTCCTCTTTATTTCCATTTTTGTATTTCTTCTCCAAGTCACGTTTGTTTACATTTCAATGAGGCCAGTGGAGAATGAGTCTTGGAGCTTTAGCTACACAGTTTTCTTTCCACTTAATAGCCTTTTTTCCCCTTTCTATATTTTTAGATATTTTTATGGCAGTGTTTTTCCTCTAGGGCAGTATTAAACTTTGCCATTTCTGTGATGAGCACTGGTATTCCCAGCACTGGGATACCATACTGATACCCACACAAACTAAATTATTGGAAGAAGGCCATATCCTAAATTAAGGTTTTTTTTTTTTCTTTTTTTTTTTTTCCCCCCCGGTCTTTAAGGCCCAAACAACAAATACAATTCCAAAAGTAATTCCTTAATTGTTTCAGACAGTCATGACCTTCACCATCAAGATAACATGCTTGCTAGCTTCATGCATATTTAGCAACTATGCTAACACTGGAAGAAGAGTCCTCTGAGCACGACAAAGATCTTGAAGAAGATAAATGCCATAACATTGTTATCCAGGAAACTGTATTCTGAGAAAATGAGAGTACATTTCCATACGTCTTCTCTTCTTTAATGCTAGGGAAGTTTCTTCTGCTCACTAGGGAAGAACGGTCAGGGAGAGTCTACTTCTTAATGGGACATTTTATATATCTCTAATGGCCATTATCTGAGCAGTCTGCAATTTACAATCTACTCTACCTTGTGGTTACTTCCAGCACGTTGTGTTCCTTTGTGGATGACAAGATTCAGCATCTCAATTTCAGGGCTGCTGTTTCATAGGAGGAGAGCAATCTGACATATTTTGCTTGAAGGAATCAGCATAACACAGTTGTTCACTGTATCTTGTCAGAATAACATTAATAGAATATAGGAGTCCTATATATGCAGTCTTTTCCTACACTTGCAACATTGTTCTCCACAGAACCTCTTTTTTCAGAGGCCTCAAGAGTTATTTGAAACTCCAATCATTTAATATCATCTTCCAAAGAGGACACTGCTCGTACTGAAATATACAATGATGACTTTAAATCCTCATAAGATTTAATAAAGAGAGTCTTTTTTCTTCAAGTGTCACAGAGTATTGCGTATCATCTCACTGCTTTCTGAAAACTTGCACCAAATAGTAATTTGTTTAATTACTGATGTCATCTGATGTCTGTCAAAATTGAGGAGAAGATCTTCATTCATTATATGGCAAGGGAGCATCAAATGCTTATGAATTTCAAAAGTCTATTCTTTCTTTAGCTTTGGTTAAAAGATACAGAAATATGTAGACTAGCTAGAAAGGATGCCTGCTTCAGAGATTTTTCATTAGTAAGAGTTGATACAGTTACCAGGTACTTGAATGTGTTCAGAGATTTGTGGATTCACTAGAAGAGTTTATGGCTATGGCGGTTTCAAAAACTTATCTATCCACTGGCTATTGTCTTCATACTTTTGTAGATCTTGTTATGAATGTCATAAATCTAGCCATGGCAATTAGGACCTATAAGATCTAAGAACTTCAGCCTTCTAGCCTAGATTATTTCTGAATAGATGCAGTTACTTTCGGATGTCTTGCTGTTTACAACATGACATAAGGGAATCTTTGTCTTTATTGCAGAACTGTCATGCATTAGCTCCTCATGATAATCTTGAGAAGGTTCCTTTCTTCCTTGTTTGGGTTCAGAAGTACAGGCACCAATTCTGTTCACTTAAAACTCATCTAGCATTTCCACGGTGCTATGTCTCTGAACTTGAATTAGCACATCTAAAGTGTGAATGTTATGCCACGCCTTTGTTCCAGTGTCACTCTCTCCTACCTTTTAATCTTCTCCTAACTTCATTCATGAATTGACCAGACTAACCACCAGATGAACCATAGTTGCCTCTGACTTACGAATCCCGAGGGCTGTGAACCTTGGTTATTACACTGAACTTGTCACTCTCTACTCCCCTCAGTAACTGCACTGATTACCACCTTTCCAAGTTTATAAAAGAAGTCAGAAAGATTCTTGGGATAGAAATCTCATTTAGCAGAAGTTAAACTGTCTTTTTTCTTTCCGGTAATCAAAAGTCTAATAACATTTTCTTACAGGGAGGAAGGTATTATAGAATACATTTCATGATATGAAAAGGAAAACGACCTTAGAAAGTTAAATAGCTTACAAGCTCAAATTCACCTGGTAATTTGCATTGTTCTAAAAGAGTAATTAATCTGCAACTCTCATGTTTCTTTTCATGAATAAATCAAAACACTTTCTGAAAAAATATGTATGTGCTATGCTTGATTGTACTGCATGGTCTGTCTGTGGCATTCAACATCTCTGGGGGCGTTAAGAGTCCCCTAGTGGCAGCTGCTTGACTGCCTACTGGAGAATTCTACCATTGGACTCAGTTGGCATCTTAGCTGAGAGGCTGGGCCATGAGTAAGCATTCTAAAAGCTACTCCTCCATTAGAAGCTTTCCAAGGCTTGTTTTCATAGTCACAAAGAACACAACAACCTTTACCTTGTGATGTTAGAGCTGCTTAATCATTTCCAGTTCCCCTTCTAGGGAAATGATTAATTCCTTTTCCCATGACCTTTTCTTGGAATCTTTTCTGTGCTAAGGCTAGCATTGCAGAATTGGTCCTCTTCAGCAGAGCACAACAAAAGATGTCTGGTGTCAGCGTCAGAATTGTGTCCATTTAGGGTAGTATGGTTAGGTTGCAGTTGGACTTGATGATCTTCAAGGTGTTTCCCAACCTGAGCAATTCTGTGATTCTATTATTCTATTTTCCTGATCTTTTTTCCATACATACATTTGTGATATTAGGCCACAGCCAACATTCTCCACTTCAGAACTGCATGATAGATAAGTTAGTAACAGTCAACCAAATCTGCATGACTGGGCAAACCTCCTTGAAGAATATTAGCTTCTCCCCATACTAGATGTCTGAGCCAGTTATCTCTTTCATTCTTTGAGCCATAAGATCTTATACTAACTGTTTCACAATGCATATGATGTGCATTCCCTTTAGCTCTGTCTTCATTTATCACTTTTAGGTGCTCTGCACTTTCTTAGTTTACAGTCGTGATGTTTCTGAGAGACTTGTGAGTTTTGTTCTTATGAAATAAGCGGTAGTGGAAAGGGATCTATATTGTTATTGATAAGGATCTATATTGTTATTGATAAACTTGTGGTTTCGTTGACTGAATTCTTCATTTAGATTTTATAGTTTCCTATGGCTATCACCCATGCCATAAAATAACTTCAACTGAAGTTCCTGACCAGGGCAATGCCAGATTTCTATCTGGCATGCTTTCTTTATCAGTGTTTGAAGATATGAGCTGCTTACAAACTTTGGATATCAAGGGACTTTTGAAGATCTGCTTACCTGTTTCTGTCTGTTCCAGAGAGGCGAACAAGAGCATTCTAAGTAGAAAATTTTTTGAAGTGTCTCAGGACATTTCAAATTTTTCAAGTTGTCTAAGGACTTCCTATGGGATCACTGGAGTATTTCTCAAAGAGCAACCTAAACAAACATCAAGTCCTATTGTTAATATTGTTAAGGACTCATGCAATACAGCTGATTTTAAGGTAGAGCAGCTGATGTGAAAAGAAGACCAACACCTTTGTCATATATGATTATTGAATTTAAAGAGGGGACTGCTGTCTAGAGAGACAACCAAAATACATACCGACACATACTTGAAAAATAATTTGCAGTAGTTCTAACTACACAGTAATTTGTTGATACAAGTATTTTCTTTGTGTATAGCTTGTTACATACCGTTCTTTCTCTTAGGTGCATCTTGATTTGAGAGAAAACAAGGGTATTTTTATGTATGTATTTATTTATACTGGAAGGGATGTACATAGGTTATGTATGAGTCATATAACCACTGTTAGACCAAGAGCAATTTATAGTTTAAAGGCTACCAAGCACAGCAGTATGAATTGGATATAACAGTTTTATTATGACCATTGCTTCTTGTAGTGTTATGAATGTTGATGCACAGTAAGCAAGAAAGCTGTGTATTTCCAGTGGCCAGCCCAAACTATTAGAAAAAACTGATTGCTAATTCAAACAATAGTACCTACCAGCTTGAGGCCATGATTATGTAGTAATAACTAAAAAACTTACTAAGACAATTGATTTTTAAAATATTAATGCTTATTAAATTAGAATTGATAGTAATAATTATTGCTGCTAGAAACTGTAAAATGCATACATCATACTAATAGGTATAATCATTGATGCATTGTGCATCTTTTTATATCATGTTTTAGATATTGTGTATAATGTATAATAATTAAAACAAAAGGAAGCATAATAAATCAATTTTTCTATTTGGCCAAATTTTCAAGCAGTATGCTGCTTACTATATTAATTTGCGTAGTCTGAAGTCATCTAATTATGACTGTTGTCTTCAAGTGAAGATTTATTGCAAATGTAATTGATTACACAGTCAATCTAATTGATTTGTCAATCTAGTACATTAATCTCTAATTGAATTTTAAAGCAGGTTTTGCCAGATTTTGTGCAGGCCAGAACCTAGGATTGCCTTCTCCGTGATTACATAGTGGTTGATATTACACTGCCATATCTATTGTCCTACTTTTTAACCATTACCCAACATATATACATCTTGCTTAGGGATTAGGTGAGGTAACAACCTTCACTCTGAACTAAGCTTTTTTTATTATTATTATTATTATTTATTTATTTAACACCTTGCCCTCAAAATCTGAAGTGCCCTTATTTTATATATCACAAAGAAACACAGTCTTCCCTCAAAGGTTTTCCTAGGGTCACGTGAAAATGTTGATACAATTCTATGAATTACTCTTGGTTATGACTGAAAGGCCAAACGGCCTGAGCCCAATACTTACAGTCAGATGTTTTCTTATGAGGTACTTTTCATTACTGACACACGTAGTTGCCATAGAACGAAAGGCAGAAGACTGGATAGTGAACATCCTTCAAATTCTGTACCTAACAGATGCTAAAGAGCTGGTTTGTGCCAAAATTATTGAAAAGAGCCCAGTTCTCAGCTGTGTATGTAGCTTCTTCAGGATGTAAAAGAATCCAGTGAAAACAGATGAAGATGTGTTACTGATTTCTTGTCTTATGGACTTGAACAAACAAGATGAAGATGGTGGAAAGCACTAAAACTCTGCATACTTGAAACATGATGATACTTAACAAGTTCTTGATCATGCTTATCCAGTCAAATTTGTTTGTACACCTACATTTTTTGTCTCTATCTCTATGGTTAACATCATTGTGTGTTAGGCCTAGATTGGAAAAATATATTAATACTTAGCATTTTAACTCTTAAAGTACTGATATGATATAAAAAAATCCTTGCAGTCATTTTCCAGCAAACTCAAAACTCTGAACTCTAGAATTCCCTACAATTCCCTAGAATTGTAAAGCATTTCTTCCACCTTCACATCATTTTTATCATTCTTTTTCAGGAAAGACCATGGCCTCTTTGTCAGCATTCAGTACAGCTGAGGTAGACCAGTGTCAGAAATAGGTTTTCATGCTTTGTGCAGTATTAAAGTCACGTCCCTACTCAATCTTACAGAGGTGATATGAGTACAGGAATCAATTAAGTTGCTTTCTCTTTGGTTCAGCAAACTTGTGTGTCTGGTATATATGAATTGGAAGTATTCCAGTAAATGACTTTGAAAAGTCACTGCATATTCTGAACAATGTGTCAATATCAGCCATTAAAATAGCAACTTACAAGGTGGAAGTTTAAAATCTTGCTTTAACTCAGGTGAAGAATGGATTTGAATGAAGGCCTTGCAAAGGGAAATGCATCAACCATTAGGATGTAGAATATTTTCAGGTTAAATCCTTTATCTTTCATCTTGTAAAAAATATTTAATTATTCATATTCTGAAAAAGACAGAAATAGGAGCTAGCACTCTTGGAAAGTCCAGTTAGCAGATGAAATATGAGTTTCAGTAAATTAACTGGAATTAATAGTCGAACACTTCAACGCAGACAAGAAGGCACGAGCAAAAACAGTCAAGAACAGATGATCCCTCTTTACACTGACAGGTGGTCAGGGCATTTTGCAGGTGAGGCTTGTTCCCTCCCTGCTGAACAGTTTTTTCAAGACTTCTGATGAGTGTACTAATATCTTAAGGAGTTACATGATCTTACCCTTATGGTCAGCTTATTTTTCTCCTTTTAAACCTACTCAACCATACTAGCTAAAATTTGCAATTAGTTCCTTTCTCCTAAGAGAAGGAAAACATATCTCCAGAGTTTTTTAATACTGTTATTTTGTATCCAAAGCAAACTAGATTTCCAGGATTTCTAGGCTTCTGGTCACTCAAAAATCCATGATGCATCCAGTGCAAGTGCAGATGGTCTACTCTGCCAGGTATATGCAATAAGCCAACACTTCCAGGAACTATCAGCTAAATTCCATGTGGGCTGCATAGATGGAATAGGCCTCCCCAGTGAATGTTATGCTTTCAGAATGTCCAAACTATGAGTACCATTTTCTAAGCAGACTAAGAAGTTGCATGCAAGTTGAATTATCTATATTCTTGACCTAAATTCTTGACCTAAAAGCCTCCCATTGCTTGATAAGCACTTCCATATCACAAGCCATTCTGTCAGATTCTGCTGCTATCTGTCACACGGCAACAACATGGAATGCATTATCGGTGGGAAGGTTCAACCTCTTATGCCATACTACCAGCATCTGCCTCTGACATTGTAGGCCGGTATAAAACAACAGGAGGCTGTATATTCAGTGAATATAAGGGTGCTATAATTATGAAATAAACCAGAGAGTTTGACAAAGCAGATTATAATAGCAAAAAGAGAATAGATAGAAAGCTTACCCACATCCTAGGCTTGCTATAAAACTCCTGAGGATGGATCTCCAGAAGAGATCCTTCCCTACTGGCAGTCAGTTCTTAAATGGGTCTAGGAGAGGTGAGCCAGGCTCCACCCCTTCTGGCAGCACAGCTGAATTGCCTTCACCTGTGCTCCCATGGCTCACTCGTTGCTCGCCTCAGGTGATCAATCAGAGGTTCAGGCCATGATTCAGCAGTTCCCATACAGAGGCATTACTTTCAGAAAAGCCCTTGTAAAAATAGAAGCCTATGGTGAAAAGGGCATTTCAAATGTCTACATACATATACTCAATCCTATGCATTTTCTGTCCAAGTAGGTCAGTAAGTTGATAATATCTCTGCATCTTAAATCATGCAAATAATGTTATGTGCATACTGCAAAACACATTAGAAAAATTATCTGATCATTTAGACTACAGTGAATACACATTTCAAAAATGATATATTGGACCTGAATCATTGAGTTTTTTTACTTCTTTAAGTTTTGTTCATAAACATTGCAAATACTATTGTGCATAATGAATATCTGTGTTTAAGGAATTGTTTCTGTCACAGCTACCTGTTTCTAGCAGCCAGAGAAAGTAGAAGATTCTATAAAAATCTTTTTGAAGTCATGTAATTAATACATCTTTAGGTTAATCAAACTATGTTATAATAGGTCACTATAAGGTTGGTTCACCACCAGCTAATTTTAATTACTTTTACAATAGATACACATTCCAGAATGACTAGAGAGAACAAGAGCCTACCATCAACTACACTCATTCCTGTGATGGCATCTAAATAAGCTGTCTCTAAGTGACAGAGCAGATAGTTGGTGGCAGCCATGTCAAACTACCACATCAAAATTCAGCAGAGATTATCAGCATCTTCAGAGAATTCAGAGCAGACTAGTTGGTATATTATTGTTCAGTACTATACCTAATTTAGGTTAATACCAACATGATAAAGTTGATGATGAACCAATGTGCAGAGCTGTGCTACTCCTTACTATATTTTAAAATTAGACACATTTTTATAATAACTCAGAACCTTAGTTGCATTGAATTCTAGATTACTACATGAATTCAAAAAAAGCGAAGGGAACCCACTGTTTATGATCACTTGCTTGAAAAACCCAACACTGAGTCAAAAATTAAGTAAGTGGTAAAGGTATATATACTCAAAAGATAATGTTACCCTTCACAAACACGGAATAGTCCACGTGTGTCTTCATAGACTTATAGAATGGTTTGGTAGGAAGGAATGTAAAGATCGTCTATTTCCAACCCCCCTGCCATGGGCAAGGACATCTGCCAATAGACCATGTTGCTCAAAGACCCATCCCACATGGCCTCAAACACCTCCGAGAAAGTCTTCTGTTTCATCACCTGTTGCTAGTCTTCCTGAGTTGGTAGAACTATATGCAGAGGGATTACTCTCTGTCATCTATTCTGGCCAGCCATGAGGAATTTTCATATGTTCTTTATTAAGGATGTAAGAAAATCTGTAGTTTCACTGCAGACATTTTTCATATAAAGTGTTTTGAGTCCAATTTCAGTCTCAATGAGTGCTTTTAAGATCACTTTTCTGCCATGCATTTTATGACAATCAACAGGCTTTTATAAGGCACAATTAAAAAAAAAGATAAGTTAGTATCGATTTATCATCGAAGATGATGAATCTTTGAATAGCCTATCAATTTTTATGTTAGTATATAACATGCGTATTTCTTCATTAACTTTATTCTTTAGCAATTAGCCCTTCAAAGCAATATGTTTCTTTCAACTTCTGGAAGTCTCTACCTGAAAAAATATGAAATTATGCAGTATTTATCCTTAATAGAGCACTTATGGGAACAATGGTTTTGGGGTTAGAAACAGAAGTACAGGGTTCATTAAATGTACCAGACTCCCAAATGATTTATGAAAGGAAGAGCAGTGGTAAATAAAAGATTACCAAAGCCAAACATAATAAAGTGTCAGCAGAAGTAAGAGTATAGGGAATTCTCAAGGGGCGAAAAAGCAGCGCTATATCAAAATCAGAAGTCTGGGTATGGCATAGTACCTCATAACATTACAGATATGATGGGGATCGATATCAAACGGGATACTATTTCACAGAAATTTAAAGGAGATTTTTTTTTTTTTTGAAGAATCCACCTATGAAAAATTATTATTATTTTTGTCAGACACAAAATATTTAAAGTTTTCTTTTAATTTTGATTTTAAAGCAAAATGCCAGTTTGTATCAAAATACTTATTTTTTATGGTTATGTACTTTATAGAAGCTTACAATAGAAAAGCTGCATAGAACTTTTCTGATTTGTTAAAACTTAGCTAAAAGAACTTAGTGTTTATGGGGATGTATAGTCAGCAAATGACAAAGACAAATTAGGAAGTCATAATTTATAATCTTGAGCAACTAAGAGTTACAAAGCAAGTTTTATGAAGAAAATGTGCAATAATTTTATGGAAATAATGGATTTAAATTATGACATACCAACAGTGATACTTTCAATTTGAGATGTTAAATAGTGCAGACTGTTAAATTCTAAATGCAATTTCTTTACTGCTGATACTTTTATCACATTACTTTTGTGACCTCTTTATCATAAACAGTTACTTTAATACTAAAAGTTGAACAGAACACATAGCAGGGCATGCAATAAGGTGAATGATCATAAGAAATCAAATAAGGCTTAAATGTCTTTGGTATTTAAACAGAAAAATTCTTCTATCCCTAAGCATTTATCAGAGTGGGCACTCACACACTGTAACTACACTTTGCATGAGACTTCAGACAGTAGAAAGCATTGCGACTACGACTGCCGTTCCTCTTCATAAATTCTGTTATAAAATGCGGTGTAACCAAACAGTACAGTCCCATGTAGTTCCTTCTCATTGCCTAATGGCTAGTATTGTCTATGGCTAAGTAAAGAACTAAATCTTTGGAGCTTATTTACATACGAATAGTGCAATAACTATAGAATACCTTCTCTACGTGAAAAATATGCTTGTCTCAGTTCAATCTGCTTGCTCTTTATAATTCATACCTAAACACAATAAAAGCCAAAGGAAAAATGAAGCCATATATTTTCTGAGAGGCAATCTCAGACTAAGTTTCTAAAGCAAAATTGCTTGGGGGCAGAGGGCCAGGGAGAAGAAAGTTTAATTTCTGGTCGGTTAGACATCAGTATCATGCGAGGTCTTCTTGCCATTGGCACTAAAGAGCTACATACACAGTAACCAAAGCCCTGAATCTGATCATGTAGACTTTAACACCTGTCTACCCTACTCTGTCACTGTTATGTTGTTGTAATCCTACAGCAGACAGCCTTGCACTAAGAGATAAGTTAGTTTTGTGTAAAACTGTTTGGGCTCCTTGAGTGCCTTCCCTATTACATGTACCACCCTTCCTCCCCTGTCTACTGTGGGATCTTACTGACTAGTTTAACTTAGAAACTGTACTGATAGGAAGATAAAATATGTAAATTGCTTAGAAACTGCTGACCTTCATACTCAGGAAGGTGGAGGAGTATAGTTTCTTTTGTACAGAAGAAAGGCAACAGACACCACAAAGGTCAAAGCAGCTGAGTAATAGTAAAGAACATCCAACCCCCTTTATGAGTTCTTGGTTGTTGTTTTTGTTTGTTTGTTTTTGTTTTAATTGCTCATTGATTTTTAAAGGCAAAGGAATTAGGAACCATGATCTGTGGAAAGCTTATGCATTTTCTCAGTAATTGAAGTGGCTCCCCTTCCTGGTTGGTAGCATAGTAGTATGCTGAATTTTTGGAATCATTAAATTTACGGAGGTTGAGAGATTATTGTTGCTTGCATTCTTGACAGCCCGTTCATCTGATCTCACAAACAACAAAATGACTAGAGCACATTATTAAGAAGATGCCAGGAAGAGACTGAGATCATATCTATGTCTCTTAGGACTTTTAAAGGTCAAGATTTTCTAGAAGGAAGTTTGGGGTAAGTCAATAGATGCCCTAGTGAGACCTTTACATGAGGAAAGGGGAAAAAAAAAAGGAAGAAAAAAAAAGCAGAAATGGTTGAGTGTGGTTATGAATGGGAGACAACAGGCATAGAAATTGCATGTCTGGCAATGCTAGAATAAAGGGTAAGCTTTATATCTAGACTGCACTCTGTGTTACTTATCCTGAATATTTGGACTGCTTTTCCTTCTGCTCAGTGCTAGTTTTGAAGAATAACTAAGAGCAATTGAAGTAAAAAATAAAATAAAATAAAACTCAAAGTAAGCTGAACTAAGCTTAAGGAATTGCACTGTGAAAGACCAGCTGTTTATTTCAGTGATACATTTTTTTTTTTTCAGTTTATTGCTAGCTTCTTCCATGAATTTGGTAGTTTAACATTTTATGACAGTTAATGCATAAAACTAAATTTTACCTCATGTAAACATACTATGATTTCACGCGTTCTGAACAAACACATTATGGGGCTGTCTTATACTGATAATGAAAGAAAATAGAAATATATAACCAACAGCATTTTTGACAGCTTTCTGCCGGGTCCCACTGTGTAGCATTAGCTGTGAAATGAAGAATAATTTTGTTGAACATATCCCCACCAAGTCTAAAGAGAGCTCTATGAATTTCAGCCCTGATATTTAAGTCCCATGTACAATATCTGAATCATGAGAAGCTCATACCATTCTGTCATGCATCAATTGTAACTGACCTTCCCTGACAAAGGAAATGAGTATCCATACTTGGCTTACTATTAAAAAAACAATTTATTATTTAATATAAATAGCTCCAATCCAACCTCCAAATTTCAATGAAATTATTAGTATGAGTTTAATAAGTTAATTATAAAAGAACAGCATATTGAAATACAAAATTCACAAATTGTATGGCTACCTTTTTGTACTGTTGTACTCAGAAGGCTGCAACAAGAGGAGGTGAGCAGGATGTGCAAATTATGCACCAGTTAAAAAAGTTAATGGGAAAAGCTGAAATGGTAGAAAAGGGGAGAGGATCTCATTGCTCATCTAGCAGTGAGACTTGATGGGAGAGCTTAAATTGTGGTTCAAACTGGATGTAAGAAAAAGGTTTTATGACCTTAGAGCAGTAAAGAAGTGCGCTAGATAGCTCAGAGAAGTTGAGCTGTCTTCATAATTGGAAATTTTTAAGCCTTGAGCAATCTGGCCTGATCCTATTTCTGACCCCCTTTTAAGCAGAAAGTTGAACTACAGACCTCCCACAGTCTCTTGCAACCTGAATTATTCTAGCATTTTACAATCATACAATACTGACTACCCAACTGCTGTTAAAAAAGAATGCTTTTATAAACTAACAGAAAAAACTATTACCAGATGGGTAAAAAGTGATAGCGCTGTTGGTTCAGTAGATCTTTCTCCATTTGGTCCTTATTGCAACCCTGGAAGTGGGCAGATATTTTCAAAATTAGGAACAGAAATGATGTCAATCTAAAGATTTGGCACTATTATCTCTGGAGCAGATCATGGTGCTAGAGTGGAGATTCTGCCAAACTAATTCAGACAAATAATTGTCTATGAAAGACCACAGACATTAAGGGCAATCTAGGATGATTTTTTTTTTTCTTGGCATGTTATGTTTTGCTTTTGTGACCTTTTATTTTAACAAAATTTTTCTTCTATTCATATCTCGACAAAATTCAGTAAGCATATTCTTTATATTAAAATCTTGTCACATCACAAATCTGAAGTATCTTACATACATACATTCCAGCCTTTCTAAGAAAGGCAGACGTAGGTAATGTGCACTGGAAAGAAATCTGCATGTTACCTATGTTCAGGGCTCTTCCCAAGTCTTCAGATTGCCTCCATACCAAGCTATGGATGTCTCTTTGTATTGTTATCACTGGTTTATGCACAGAACCTCATCTCCCCTGGCATGCCAAGAGACAGCCAGGAGCTTCTTTGATGAGCAGCAGGAAAGTGGAAAATGGCTTTGGACTTGGAGGGGGATGGGATGGGAAGGAAAACTGTCACTTTCAACTTGTTATACTAACATAAAAACAGACTAAGACTGGCTTCCCAACTTTCTTTGTATTCTGTTTGTTAGCATACAAATAAGAAGGGCTGAGTTCCGCTCCTAAGACTAATTTTTTTTTTGTGCTATGTATTCAAAATAGAAGTAAACTAATAACTCTTCTGAAGTTCACAGCTAGATGGTGATGGTAGTGATGCTGGAGGAGATGGCGAAGCAACTATTAGTTTCACTTTTAGCCAAAGTGAAATAGGTAAAAAAGTTCTCTAAAATGCTAGTGTCAAAAATATTAGTAACATTTTATGAAGATATGTATAAATTTTAAAGTAATTTCTGATTTCAGGAACAAAGTGGAGTTGAATGTACAATCACAGAAAATAACATTTTTATCTTATACACCTTTGTTTCTCTTTTAGTGGCAAAGCATTACTATAACACTGGTTGAGAAAGTGCAGATGGTTGCTGTAATCCTAGGATCTCTGTTCTTAGTAGCAAGTGTGACTTGGCTTCTATGGTCAGCCTTCAGCCCCTATGCAGTATTGCAAAGAAAGGACAGCCTTTTTCAAACCTGCTATGGATTGTATGGTTTTATGGATCTAGTATGCATAGGTAAGCTCAAAAACTTAAAAAGCACAGACTGTGGTGTAAGACTGTGACTATCTATTTTTCTAATTGGTCACTCTAATTAATCACTCCAGTTCTTCTCCGATTTATTCTCAGCTGATACCAATATTGCTATTTACAGTGTTATTGATACTGCAAAGAGAAAAGAACAAAAGAGGCTTTACTCTCAGTCCGATCAAAGTACCTTAGTGATGGGAATAGGATCAGTTTCAAATACTTGAAAATACAGACAGCTAGCAAATTTCAGAAATTCTGAGTGATAAATGTTGGTGTTATCCCAATCTCTTATATGGGAATTGTGAAGGGCAGTGCTGAATTCTGCTCAATAAGGCTCAAGGAAACAGAATGATTCCCAATATCAAGACTTCTGCTTCAACCATAAAGCCATATTGTCTTTTACTGTCATTTCATTACCGTATCATAGAATCATAGAATCATAGAATCATAGAATCATAGAATCATAGAATCATAGAATGGCCTGGGTTGAGAAGCAACAATGATCGCCTAGTTTCAACCTCCCTGCTATGTGCAGGGTCACCAACCACCAGACCAGGCTGCCCAGAGCCACATCAAAATGGCTGACGGCCATTTCTATTTGTTTTGTAAATTTTATGAGAAGCCCACTCTAGAATATTTTTTGACAGATTTTCTTCTGTGAATCTGCTCCAAGAAGTGAACACAACTGAAATTTCCAACACTTTGGATACTCAAAAAAAAAAAAGCTCAGCTTCATGACCAGCTACATCCCTGCTCCTGCTGAGCACTCAAAGGCTTTTCCTTTTGTTAGAAAAAGAAAACAAAACAAAACTCCAGGTATAGACAAAAGGTGCTTCAGGCATTCTAAGCTTTTCAGTTGTATGGAATTCTACATGTTTTTTGGTTTTTTGTTTGTTTGTTTTTGTTTTTTGTGCAAATTACAAAAATTTACTTCGATAGGCACTGGATAGTTGGAACAACCAGTTATTTCTAACTATTTTAATTCCCTTTGAATGTTGTTAAAACAACTAAATCAATCTAAAAACCAACAGGGAATGTCTGTGGATGAGCCAAAATACTAGTGAATTTATTTACATAAATAAACCATTATAAGTTGTGTGTTCAATAGACTGCTTCATGCAGTTAGGTAGCTGCCCTTTAAGTCAACCAGGTTCAAGCCACCTCCGGACTGGAAGTCTGACATGCCTTAAATCACACAGATGTATGTTTTACAGGCCTATCAGAGAAAATATATGAAAACTTTCGTGTTGCTTGCTCTGAAACTGACTATAATTAAACATATTTGGACCCTGTTTTTTAATAATGCTTAAATTCAGTGCGCATACAGCTTATCTGGAAATTCAGAAACAGAACTTTGGTCACTGAAAAATTCTGATAATGCAGACATTCAGCCTACACAGTCTACATGTAATTTCAAGTAATCTGTATTCTGTGAGCTTGTAATACCAGGAATTCTTGTAGCTTTTCAAAATATTTATTAATATATTCAATTCTATTCAATTGTACCATAAAATGAGGAATTTTAGATTGATAGTTTTAATTTGAATTCTTTGAATAACGTTCTCTAATAGACAAATGTAATTATTATTTATGAATCACGTAAAAACACAATACTGCCAATTATGCTAATGAATTCCCAAAGACGTTAATATATGCTTTTTACCATTGGATATCATATATAATCTCTTGTATCATAAAGCTTGTAATGCTTACAACCAGCTACTTCTCATTTAGTCTGTCCTCTGCTCTCATTTGTATTTAGTCATCCATGACATTCCCTCCGTTTGAGCTTAGTCTTACAAAGGATTTGCAATTATACCTATACTCCCGCTAAAATCTCTGTTTATTTCACTCACAAACTGTGCTTGCATATGAGTTTGCCTGTGCAGCACCTATTCCAAGACAAGTGGATGAGTTGCTGGTGGTACAATCAAGATTTAGTCTAGTTCATTGGAGTTATGCCTCTCTATGCTGTTGCACAAACAATATTATTTTTTTGGCCGTTCGTGAAGTTTAAATAGCTGTACTTTTTGAAGTATTTTGTTGTTACCATTTTAAAAGCAGTTTGCCCCAAAGTTTTGACATATTTACACATATTTATACTTTGAATACTTGTACATACTTGGCCTTCTACCCCTCTTTTGCTTCAACTTTTTTTTTGGTGCTGTTTTTTAGCTAGACACCATTTTCTTGGTGTTTTTTTTTTTTTTACCTCTTTGTTCAGTACTTTTTCTCAGCTTCATATTTTGTTCTCAGCCTCCCAACTTATTTCAGCCTCATTTTATTCTAGGCTTCCACCTTTCTTCAGCCTCCCATTACCTTTCAGCTTTTATTCTTGCCTCTCACTACTCTTGGGCCTCCAATTTTTCTCAGCCTGTACTCATTCATCATGTATTTTTTTCTGACTTTGCACTGCTTTAGTTGATTTTTCCTTTGCCTCTACCTCCCTTTTGATCTCAGCAGCCCTTTTCACATTCAACCTTTTTCTCAGCCTTTACATTTTTCTCTGCTACCCATCCCTTCTTTTTCTCTCAACCTTTTTTAGCCTGGACCCTTTAATTAATCTTTTATGGTTTTCTCAGCCTCACATCCCTTTTCAGCCTCAAGCCCTATTCCAGCTTCTTATTCTCAGACTCCTACTTTGTCAGAGCTCCCACTCCTTATCAAACTCCACTTCTTCTCAAAATCTACCTATTTCTCAGTCTTTCACATAGTTTCTCTCTCCACTTTTATCCTCCCATGTTGTTTCAGTCTCCACTTTTTCTCACACTGTTTTCTTAACCTCCCAACAATAGTGGATTTTACAGGATCTCCCACCCCCTTTTGGTCTCCTATCTCTTTTTTGCATCCCACCCTTTCTTTGGCCTCCACCTTTTTTTCCAGCTTCCTTTTTCATTTTTATTTTTATTTTATCTATCTATCTATCTATCTATCTATCTATCTATTTATTTTCAGCCTCCCACCACTTCTTGGCCTCCTACTCATTTTTTTTGCCTCTACTTTTTTCAAGTACTTTTTTTTTTTTTTTTTTGAGTTTTCCACCCTTTTCAAGCTTTCACTTTATTTCAGCCTCTACTTTTCCTTAGTCTCCCATCCCTTCACAGTGTTTGGTTTTCCACCTGTTTTCAGCATTCCCTCTTCCTCAAGCTCCATGTTTTCTTACGCCTGTCAATTTTTTTTTACAAGCCTTCCCACCCCTTTTGGTCTCCTACTACTGTTTTGGTATCTCACCCTTTTTTTGTCATCCCAACTCTTTTTTAAACCTCTTAATCGGACCTCCTACTCTTTTTTTGTCTTCCTTCTTTTTTTTTTTTTTTCCCTCTAACTTTACTTTCAGCCTTCTACTCCATTTTTTGACCTCCATTTTTTTCAGTCTTTTATTTTTTCTCAATCTTTTTTTTTTCGTCTGCTCTCTGTTTTGTTCTGCTGCTCCTTTTTGACCTTCCACTCCTTTTCCAGCCTGCACTTCTTCTCAGACCATTTGTCTTTGACCTTTCCATGAAATAGTTCTCTTTCAAGCCTTCTTTCATGCCTTTTTCTCTCCCACCATTGCAAATACCTAATAACATCCACAGATTCCCTTAGTTGCAAAACTGTACTAGCAGAGGTTTTTTTAATAATGGATACATCTAGCTACACACTATTTTTTCAGTCAGAAACAGGTTTTTTTCACATTTCTATTTAACTCTAAATAATTGAGAAATAGTTAAATTACTCCTTTAAAAAAATAATTGAGAAATAGTTAAATTACTCCTTTAAAATGGATGTTTCACTTTAATGCTTTGCCTATTTATTGTTTTTTTTTTTGTTTTTTTTTTGTTTTTTTTGTAAGTCTTGACAATTTTGTCCAGTGAGTGAAGGCTGTTTTTAAAAAGTGTCTTTAATTCCCCACTAAAATATGTTTAGGCTTCTGGGATGATAATTCCTGAATGATTATAAGAGAAATGAATGTGATAAGTAAGACAGCACAGGAGCCTAATGCCACATCTGAACAACGACGTGTCCTTCTTGTAAAGGCATTCAGTATGAAAAAGCTCAAGTGTTCTGTGGTTCAGGATATGAAAGCCTTTGGACAGAGCAAATGAAAGAATCTCACAGTGCTTTACAATGAACAAACAAAAAATGATATCCTCATAATCCTATTGTCTGGCTCCCATGACAGTCACTACGTTTTAGAAATAAATCCTGAAGATAAAGCCTTTTTGGAGCCTTAGCACATTTTGCCAGGTCTCTCATTCCCAAAACTCTGTTCCTTGTAGATGCTATTTGGACAGAATGTTGGAACAGCTAATAGCACTGAAATCTAACACTACTTCTTGGGATTGTCTAGGTCAGACAGAAGTATTCTGCTGATCTGTGATTTTTTCTTCTAGGACTGCGTATGTTCTCTGTGCTGTTGAAACTATGGGTTTTGGAACAAATTAGTATAATTCAGGGATTTATCCTTGTTTTTTCTTCTCTTGTATCCCCATTCACTGCTGTAAACCTCTTAAGAAAAAGAGTCAGTGTGATGCAGCTTCATTTTAGTGATTACCTAACTGCTTATATTCTGATCATCAGAACTTCTCTGTAACTGGAAAATTATATCCAGCATTTAAACCAGATTTCCCCTTCTTTATGGTCTCAGAACTTTTGGTGTAGAGAGGTGTTTTATCTTTTTTCTGCCCGAAAGTTTCTTTCAAAAGAGACAGGCTGTCTGCTAGCACTCTTCTGCCTCTTCTGTATAGATCCTTCTGAATTTGCAGTTTCATCAGATGGGAAATCAACCTTTTGAAGAGAAAAGTTAGGAAAGTGCTCTTTTTTTCCTTCAGCATTGCCAAATCAGTCAACTTTATTTCAAGCCATTCAATATTTGATCCTTTGTTACTTAGCTCTTTGAGAGCATATGTGAATAACAGCTTCCATTTTAAAGCAAATTTATCTTCCTTACCGTTGTTGAGAAAAATCTGAAAATGTAATTTCACTAAACAGGAAAAATTAGTTCTTTAAAATAAAGCAGTTCTATGACTATTCTGTCATAACTCTGGGGGGATGCTTTTGACTCTTTAGGTGTACCTCACGTACTTCACTGATCCTTCCTAATTTCTTCCTGATGCATTCTAAAATATGCTGGTTGGGCACCAGTGGAGAGCAGGTAGATATCTGAAATCTTTAGACTGGGGAAAAATAGGTTCAATCAATTTTGCTTCATTACAGTCTTGGGAGAAATTGGACTGAAGAGTATTATGATCCAGGAACAGGTAGAGGGGAACTACTATTATGCTCTTCTCATTCTGTAGGAAATGCAGTAGGAAAAAAAAAAAAAAATAGGAATTTTCATCACAGCAATAAAACCCTGGCTTATTTGGTTTCTAGACTTCGTATGTGATCAAAGATCATTTTGCCTGTATCAGATGCTTCAAGGAATTCTTGGTGACTTGAGAGGGCTACTACACCTGCTGTCATGTGTCCTGGAAGCAACCTCGCTTTTATCCATCTTTCAATGCAATAATCTTTAGAAATCTATTTGAATACGTGCTGTTATCTGAAAATCATTGCACCTGAATTGGAGGTTTGCTCCTCATATAAGTTCTTTTATCATCCTTCCTACTTGTGCCATCTCTCTTTGAATGACTCTTTTCTGGTATCAGTTAACTCTTAGTTATCTCTTATCCCTAAGAGACTTGGATGCTTGAATTACAAGTTTGTTGTGTAACAACAGGTAATATATGATCTTTTTTGATAAATAAATGTAGCCTGTGGTGCAACAGAGGATACTACAGACTTTGAAACGTATGGGAAAATTTTAAGCAAGAAACACATCAGACAACTATTAGATTGCAACATTACTCAGAACCATACAAACTGCCATGTCTGAGCAGAAGAAAAAACTAATAAGGCTGAAACTCAATGAACCCCACAAATTCATATTTGAAACATTCCTGCTTGAAGAATGTGCATATAAGCATAAATTAATAAAAGTATATGCACACCTATGACAAAAGAAGAATTTCATTTAAGTAAACAAATTTCTTGCACAGTTACAAAACCCATGAGCCTACGTGGAAGATCAGAAGCAGATTGGTCCATTCAGAACTTCAGATAAACTGTGTTTTCCTTGAAAGGACCATCTAAAAGATCTCTGGGGTTTCAGCAAAAAAGTTTGTACTTTTGTCTGCTGAATTTTAAGAAGAAAGCCCATCATCCTTGCCATGCTCATCATAGTTAATCATAAGATGTAATTTCTTCCTTCGCCACTGAAGCAAGAAAGAAAAGTCATTATTCTTAGAGCTGTTCCAAGTTGTCTTAACTTTTCTGTGCTCCCAGGCTGAAATAAGAATGTAAAAACAGTACCATTTGTTTGTATTGCATTCAACAAAACACCGCTGAACAAATTTAAGATCGTTAGAGAAGGTCCAACTTAAAGATCTACTTAAACTGTTACAATTCTCAATAAATAATACTCACTTTTACATTGAACAAGGATAACACTAGCATGAACAATCAATTTCCAGATCTGCTGGTAAAGTTGATTGATAGTGTTTTACTTACACATAAATACTTTTTTTCAGTTAGGCATGCTCAGATAATTCCAATAGTCATTATGTTGAGCTTCTGTTCAGAACAATTTTATTCCCTACTAAGCAGGACTGGGAAATCTGTGTAATTTTTGGATTTTCTTTAAATATATGAAGGAAAAGTTTAAAATTGCAAAAAATATAGAAGTGCAGAATTTATGTGCATGCTCCCTTTTCCCCAGTCTTGAACATATGAATATTACATCGCACATGTTCAACTTATTTGAATTGTCAGTTATAGTGGCTAGATCCATTACAGATTGGCATTACGAATTAAATCTGTATTTGCTCTCAAGATGATACCCTGTGACATTTTGTACAAACTAACATCTTCTCTTCTTAATTTCAGGTCTCATAGTACATGAAGGTGCACCTGTTTATCGAGTGTTTAAGAGATGGAGGGCTGTGAATCTACACTGGGATGTGTTAAATTATGATAAAGCTACAGATATAGAAGAGAGCAATCGAGGAGAATCCTCAGCAGGAAGAACACTGTGGTTACCACTGACTGCATTTAGAAACAGAAATTTAGTTCACCCAACACAGTTAACCTCACTAAGATTTCAGTGTGGCTACGTATTGTTACATCTGTTCAACCGCATGAGACCTCAGGAAGATTCATCAGAGGATAATGGCTCTGGGGAAGTAGTAATGAGAGTGACCTCAGTGTAAAGATTAAGCTCACTGTGCTACACAGATAAGAATAATATGCCCTGATGTTACAGGGGTTTGGAATGTAGCTACAATGAATGGTAAAACCATTAACACTTGAGAAAAAAAAACAGAAAAAAACAAAAAAACACATTTTTTTAAAAAATTAATGCTTTTTATATGATCAGCTAAATCACAAATGCATTTTTCTGACAAAAAAAAAAAAAAAAAACCCACAACAAAAAACCAACACCCAACCTCTTGCTTTTTATATAGTCTGGTTTATTAAATTTTTTGTCAATTTGTTACATAAGGTGTATACAATTATAGTTTAATTCTTAGGTCTTTGAATGCTGAAGAAAGTCATTTTTAAGTAAAAAAATATATTTAAATGTATTTTCTTAAACACTGGCTTTAACCCACTGTTATTATTTTTCCCACTTTCATGAGGATTAAACTGAAGAGATTTGTTTCAAAAAGAAAAAAAAATGTTGACACAAGTCAAGTACTCTTTCTTTTCTATCATTTTTTGTTGTCTGTAGCTTAGTTTGGGTTTGTGAAAGTAGGTGAGAGATATATTGTCCCTTGCCTTTAAGCAGGAAGTCCACCAGCTGTTCTTAGAACCAAGAGGGAAGATGCCAGCTCTTCTTTTAATGTACCAGGGGGACATTAATGTCAGACAGACATAAGATACAGACGGGAAGAGCGAGCAATTCCTCTCTGATGTCCAAGATCTGCAGACTACAGGAGCTGTTCCTATGCACAGACATCACACTGCATTCCAAACAGTGGTGCTGCATTTAGCAGCCTCTGAATTTCCAGCAGCACTCTTACTACAAGCCACTGCCCAACCACATTCTTTAAAATAGAAAAGAAATGGGCATTATATGCATTGCCAATTGAAACAGAATTGGATGGTAAGAAAATAAAGTTAAATCATTGTTCTCCCACCCACCTTCCCACCTAGGCACAACTTCACTCCTCCATCCCTGACCTCTCCACCTCCTGACCCCAAGCAGTACAGGGCTGGGGAATCGGGTCAGTATCTGACAGCCCCTCTCTGCCGGCCCCCCATCCTCACACCGTGCCCTGCTCCAGCTGGGCCTTCCCAGGGGCTGAGGGAGAGCCCTGCCCAGCACTGTTGGAAGCTCTCCACTCTGGCTGTGCCTGCAGCCCACCCTGCCCTCCTCCTCTCCCCCAGGTGCAGACAAGGCTGTTTCTCCTGCTGTTGGTGGCTCCCAGCCGCTTTGTGCCCTCCCATCCCCATCCCAAGGCTCTCCCAAACTCTGTAGAGTTCATTTTGCTGATGAACGCTACAGAGAGTCCAGCATTCTGCATTAATTCTCAGGAGCTCAAATTTACACTTACCAAATCTACAGATGAGTTACTTCTCTTTAAGCAGTTCAAGTGAAAAGTACGCTAGCCATCATCGGCCAAATGCAATATCAACCAAAGGTACTTTATATCTTCCATGACAAACTGCCAACATACAACTGCCAATCTCACTGAGAACTGTGAGGATTCCTTTCCATATTAGCTTTCAGCAATTTCCCAAAGGAGGGGAGAAATAGAAGATGAGAGGAACTATGACAGGGGAAATCTGCTGTATCTCTGGGAATTAATTATTCCTAATTAGTACTTAAAAAAAGCTGCCTTTCCCAGAAGCACCACAATTCCACTTGACCAAGCTGAAATCTGAGTTTGTATCTCAAAGCCACTTGCAGCACAAGGTGAGTAATTAATTCCTTCCTCTATGTACTTAAAAGGTTCCATCGCACACCTCTTACGTACCTGTGATTTACAGATTATTTTAGCAGCCTTTTAACCCAACCTTAAAAAAAATGAGAAGTGTCTTAAAATGTTTTGTTGTAAAGAGATCTTCTTCATTCACATCCAAATAAGTACTAGGCTGGATGAGAATGACTCACCAGAAAAGATCAACAGTTTCAATTTAAGAGAGGAAAAGATTTCTGTGTTCAAATGTCTGAATGACACGTGTCCAGAACACTTAACAACTACTGAGGGGGAAATGGTTCGACCAAGAGTAATGAAAATCAGTGAGTGAGAAAAATGTGTTGGGCAAATACCAGAAAAGCCTTTTTAACAGCAAGATTTGTCATCCTTAATCATTTCTGTGGCACAACGATATTGCGTATGTCTGAGCCTATGAATTTCTATATATAGAAAGTGAGATCAGGAAACAATAAATAGTCACAGGATTAGTATGGGCAGAGTGCAGTTATGGAAAAAAAAAAAGAAATCTATGATGAGATGTACTGCAGAATGTTTTTAGTAGCAAGAGTAAGTAGTGCAGGATACAAATATTTCTTCATTGACCTTGTATTTGGATTTGTGCATTACTGCAGTGCTGTAATAACCTACGTGCAAGATAAATGAATTCAATTCAGAACAGCTGCAGAGAAGGGAATGAAAAAGGAGCAGGGGCTGTATTTCACACGAGGAAATTAGGAAAGTGTTGCTTATTCTGTTTAACAAAAGTTGAATGAATGTTATTGTTCTTAGCTACTACATTGCAAATAAAATTTTAGGCAATGAAGACTAAGAAGAACGAGAACTCAAGGACACAAATAGACCACAAATCAATTTATCTGGAAATTCAAATAGTTTTAAAATATTCATAGAATGAAGCGCAGACAACAATTTAAGTTAGAAGGCCCATGGGAGGACACGTAGTCCAACCTCCAGGGTAAGCTCTAGGCTCAGACCAGGTTGCTAAGGGCTAAGCAGTCAAGTCTTATAATTTTCAAAGGATGGAAATTACACAACTTCTCTGGGTAGCCAGTTCCAATTATTGCCTGTAACCAGAGCATATTCCTTCTATTCCACTTCTTTTGTCTCACCGTCCCACAAAGCCCCGCTGTGATAAGGATGTGTCTTCTTATTAACCACAGGTTATCACAGGTCCTGGCAGGTTACTGTTTGAACAAGAATCATAGAATATTCTGAGCTGGAAGGGACCCATAAAGATCACTGAGTCCAACTCCCAGCTCCACATAGCACCATCCAAAATTCAAACTATGCCTGAAAGCATTGACCAAAACACTCCTTGATCTCCAGCACATGGGGTGGCCCACGTGAAAGGACAACTTTGGAGTTTCATTACCAAGACATTCCAGAAACAGCAAGAATTCTGCTTGAAATGCCCCATTGAGATTAGGCTCATTGAAACCAAGTAGTGTTTGCTGCTTAAAGGGAAGGTGCCTATCCCAAAACTATTGAGTGGTGAAATGTATCCTTCCAAGGCTCTCAAGGACAAGGCCATCTCCAGTCACTGTTATATATATAACATTTTTAGAAGTTTATAGTAAAAATTCAAGTTTTATAACAATTAGATTACTATTAGAGGTGCATATTTCAGGGAGTCAAATTCAGCAGAGTCTCTGGGTAGACACACTAAAGAACACTTGATATCAGCATGAAAACCAATAAAAAGCCCATTTTTACTTAGAAAAAAAAAAGGTAGGAACGATTATGAGAAATAAAGTTGCTTCATAAACAGTTTTCTGACCACAGAAAGCTAATCTGATGGGAACTCTACAAACTAGCTCCCTGAATTCTCAGTTCTTCCCTTTAAAATTTAACTCACTATTAAAGCAACTCATGTAATATTTAAGGTAAACCTTTACACATATTCCCTTCTTGAAACTGCGTTTCACCAGTATTAGCCTCCCCTGGTGCATAAATCACAAGATAGCAGCCCTACTTTCACTGAAACTCACTGAGCTGTGCCAGTCTGGTTACACTCCAGACCAACCCACAACTATTTCATGGAATGCTTTGATTTATTTAACATGGTACCACTGGACCCATTGAGATTTCTGAGCAAACTGGCATTTGCCACTGAAGAATCACAGTGATCCAAGATGCTGCTGCATCTTTGCATTTGGCTCATTGAAACAAAGGTATTTATGATTTGATTGTAAATTTTCACAAGAGCTGTTAAGAATGGAATATCTTAGCTTATCATAGCTCTGCTCTGCTAATGGCATATCCATGGAACGATTGCCATTATTTTCTACCTCAAAGAAAGCTACAGCAGCACAGGACAGAACTAGCTGGTTCTCCTGTAAGGAGAATTGTACTTCTCCCTCTAAAACTGTGACAGATGTTTGAAAGATAACCCTAGATTTCTACAGGACTAAATTCAAAAATTCAGTTAGTATCTGTCAGATCTGTGACTCCAGTAATGATGTTCAATAAACATGAAAATTTTCTAACACTTGAAATAAATGCACTGTTAGGAAGTTTTCAGGGGACAAATGAAGATACCATTAAAACCATGTAATCTTTCTTGTTGGCCTTACATAAGCCAATTTATTTTCATAAGCCTCATCGAAATTTCAGAATCCCCAGTGAGCTGCCATTTTTTAGAATTACCTCTCAGCTGCCATCTAAGAAGTAAAGCCACCTTTAGGGCTGAGGTACTACTTTACAGGGGATACCAGAGAAATCTTTTAAAGCAGGTAATACTTGTATTTTGTCTTCTTGAAATCAGAGATTAGGTTTCAGATCTTTCCACATTCGAAAATTTGTCAGCTGGATACTGCCTCTTTTCTTGGATTTAAGGAAGATTTATAATGTGCTGCAGAGTGCAACCACCATGTGAGTTAAAGGCAATGCATACCTTAAAACCAAACTCAGGGCAAAAAAGAAAAGAGAAGGAAGCACTGGGAGACAGGCCACTGAGAAGCGTAAATACCTTTCAAAGGTCAACCACAGGTAACAGAAAAAGAGCAGTCCATAGCATAGTCTTTTCCTGCTGTGGCCAGTCAGCCATGCTGCAGCCATGTAGAAACCCATGATCATCCTCCTTCTTAATGAGCCATCACCGGACAGACTGAAAGTGCCCTTTTAGCCTGGAGTCTCTCTGAGGACCACCTCGAGCCAAAGCTGACCCTGACTTGTCTCCATTTGTTCCCTTAGTTCAGAAGCCGAGACTTTAAAGCTTTCTTGTGTAGGATAAAAGACACATCAGCTGGCTGAACATTTGTAAGAGCCTCATAAAGTGACATCTTCAGCATGAAGCAGCTGACTGGAGCCAGACACAGAATTATTTCAACACCTGTTGAAGCAAGCTGTCTTGGGTCAGGCCCAACCTGTTGGTAACAGCTGGGTGTGGAGCACAGAATCAGCCATGGCAGGGACCAGAAATACCACCACAGTCACTGCAAGGAGCAGAGTTAAGGTAAATGGAGGGGGCTCAGACAGTGGTTTTCTTGGTGACTAGGATTTTCCCAGGTCCCAGACTCACTTCCTGGCCCAAAGCCTCACTTCATCCTACACTAAGGCTGGAAGAGAAACAGTCAAACCTGAGAAAGCAAAGATCTTGGGAATAACATGAGTTCACAGGTCTTGCTTTCTCGGTCTTGCTACATTTTTGAAAACAAAACAAAACCCCACAACTAACCTCCAAAATTGCCTTTCCCCTCCCATCTTTGCATAATTTGCTTTGCCAGATTTGAAAGAGGAGGAATGGAAAATGCAGCCAAAACCAGGGAACTTTGTCTTTCCAAGTGAGCATATCACAGTCACCAGACGTTCCTCATCAGGACTTTGCTGGAGTTTAAAATGTTGAAATGAACAGCCAAGTCTGTAAAGGGGAGGAGGAAACTGACTCTGCTGTAGGAGACAAACGAAATGAGTGATGTCCCCCTTCCCACACCCCTGCAGGAAGATTTTACCTAGTGCAGCACTTTCCAGCAGCTGTCTGGGAACAGACTCAGTCCTTGGGTGCCTTGGTGGGCTCCCTTGCCTCTGGGGCTGCCTCTGGTGCTGCAAACAAGGCCTTTGTTAAGTCTTCACCCGTGTGCCTGCAGCAGGTCTCAGCCACAGCCTGATTTTTTCCTAATGCAATCAATCAAAATGAGTAATAGCTAGAGTCCCTTGTAAGGTCACAAATTCAGTGCCTGCTGCATTTCTCCTATCAGGGAGCATCTCTGAATGCAGCTGTTTCATGTCTCTTATAAAGAAAGCAATTCAATCCAGAAGAGGCCCAGATAATTTTAATAAAGGGTGTTTTGTCCACTCAGAAACAGCTCCCCAACCTGTGCAGTAGGTCCCTGATCAAATAAGACGAAATCTATCATCCAGACACAGTCTGGTTCTGTCTGCATAGTGTTTCTTGGTAGGCTTTGCTGTTCCCTGCCCCATGGAAGTTCAGCTTGTGTTAATGAACTTCAGAAAAGAATCCGTAGAAGCTTTTAGCTTTGAAATGGAAAACTTTTCCGTTTCTGTGGGCAAATACTAGCAACACACATTTCAAGCTGATGCCTGACATTCAGAGTACGTGGGATAAGGCGTTTGTTCCACACATCTGGGCTCGCTCTCTCTCCCAGGCATTAAGGTAATTCATTAACGTTCCAGTTTGCCACTAATGACAATTTGGCATTTATCCGTGAAACAAGAGTTTCCAAGAATCTGCTCAATATTTATCTTGACATCATCAAGTGTATAACACCTTCATAGGGCATTAATCTGCATTTTACATATTTAATAAAACACACATTTATTCCAACAGAGATAAGTGTACTTCTTGTTCTTGTTGTTTATCAATTAAAACACTTTATTTTTTTTGAATACAGACACAATCTCATATTAAGTAACAAATATTTCCAGTCATAAATTAGTTTTCCTGTCTTCTTCCCAAATTCTCAGGGTTCTTTTGATGGCAGCTTCTAATCCATAGAGATTAGAAGAGTCTGAGACATGCCATCCCTCATGCACAAAGGTGTATACTTTGCATGAAAAGGGCTTTACACTCACCATGTAGGTGAAACTAGCATTCAGATCAGGAGCCTTCCCTTGGACTGGAAGGGAGAGAGCTCAGGTGGTCTCCTCCCAGGTATCAGCCAGACGGGCTTCGTGCTGCAGTTGTTCCTCTCCTCAGATGATACAGACACTGCTCACATCACAACAACCTCAGGAGCTGAGACACATCCTGACCTCCAAAAACCATCAGATGTCCTCCTGTCTGCCCTCAAAACTTGACCATTCTGTGATCTATTACACAACTTAGTGGAATAGGCTGTTGTTTGACAAGTCTCATTCTGCCTTTTCCATCTCATTTGTACATCTGTTCATCTTGCCCCATGGGAAGAAAAGTGCAGTAGCATCTCTAGAAGGAAAATTACTTACCACAAGATTTTTTGGAGAAAAAAGCTACTCACTGCCCACTGGGTCTTCATTGCACACAGCCCTTCAGTAACAGGAGAGCAGCTGTGGTGGCTGAAGTGCAGCATCTTTATTTTTTTCTCTGTGAACTCAAAAAATACTCCATGAGGATGATGAACAAATCTCTGTACAGATTTGGAGAGGTCATGTCTGGGCAGGGAGGTGGGGGATAGCGGGGGGACATGAAATAATCCCAGCAGATGCCACTTGAGACAAGGCTGTGGTAGACTGGGATTAGTGCCAAGAGGAAACAGGTGGCGAAATGACGCTGATCGGCTATTACCCTTGAATCTGTTTGCAAATCATCACAGGCATCTCCAAAGCATTCATGGGTTTCACACACTGCTTGTCCCTTCTACCATTTCTGGGTGGGGAAAGCAATGGCAGCATTGGGCACGGCATGAATCATATGTTCATTGTAATGTTGGAATATATATATGCAGGGTCTTTTACTATCCACTGACCATTCCCCTGCTCAAGTCTAGGGGAAGCTTTCCATCATGGAGAATGTTCTGGCAAGAGCAAATGGCATTCCTGCTTGCAGGAACTGCTTCTTTTGAAAGACATTCTCCAGCTGTCTCAAAATGGAAAACTTAATATAACTTGCACTCCTCTTTAATCAAGTGAAAAATGTGCAAGGAGGCAGGAACAAGCCTCTGCCAGTGACCCATGGCAGGACAGGCATTATTCCATTCTTTGAGGCTTCTTGATTATCAGGAAAAGAGTTAAGGGGGTGGGCCCTGATAAACCTAGACAGTTCTGCTCAGCACCCAACTGTGACATGGGGACATGTCCTTCCTGACCCCACCGCAACTGGCTTTACCATGAGCAGGAGAGAAGTGGCTGGGTGCACTGGGGCTCCTGAGGGTGTCCCATGCATGTGGCCATCACACAGCCTCCCGATGTCCCAAATTGTCTGAACTATCATCAAGAGGAGGATCAGGTGAATTGAACTCAAACCAGATTTCTCCTGACCATTGGCCTTCACTGGCATCGGTATACATAGCAGCCATCACTTGAACAGTGATGTAATTAACAGTCCCTGTGCATGTGGGCATTGGCTATGATCAGAGGATGCAATTTTGATTTTGAGAACACATTTTGATTTTCTGTACAATACACTGCATTTTACATACAATTTCCATTGCTCCGATTCATCCCAGACTTGGTGGCTGCCAGTCCTGACTCACAGGCTCTGCTCTGTGCGAGACAACAAACTTCAGTGTGGCAGTTTGCAGCTACTGAGTGCTCTGTCACAGCTATTTGTCCTCCCCACCTCTCCCCACCCTCGCAGCAGGGAGCTGCCTGGCTCACACCTGCCTGTAGGAAAATCCCTGGACCTAGCACTAAACCTTGAGCCTCATCTGTGGTGAAGGTAACCTGATTTGCTCATAATGAGCTTTGAGAGAGTCTGCTAATTATCTCAGGTACTGAAATACTGCCCCTCTGGGTAGGTAAGTCCTTCCTGTCTTTTTAATGCAAGTCTAAAACATTTATGTTCAGCTGTCACACCAGGAATGTGAATCACTTTGGTCATCGCTATGGAGGTCCCACTGATGAGAGCTGCCCAAGTCTCATCACTTACAAGGAACAACACAGCAAAGCTTACATGTAATTGCCAGCACAAACTGCAGGTCTCTATTCCTCTCCCTCCTTCCCATGTTGGGCCACCTGCAGGAAATACTCTCAAAGCTTCTCTGTCAGATTGAGCATGACAAGGAACACCGTGAAAGATGAGGCACCCAGCAGCTCCATTCATTAGCTCTGTCCTCCATGCCACAGGAGGACGGCATTCAATTCCTTCTTTAACTAAGAAGTATTAAACATGCTGCTACGCTTTCCCTTTCTGTCTTGGAGGTTGTAAGGCCATATGTCATAAAAAATCTTTTGAACAACTTATGTGCCACAAAACTAATTCAAGTATTTAAAGAATTGTTTCTAAGGATTCTTCAATCACTGCTACCTTACCCCTGTATAAAACTCTTATTCTATTTCTGAGCAGATCAGAAAAGAAATGAAGCCTTGCTAGGCATTGCATTTTAAAATAAATTTCCATGCAAAACTGATGCAAGCTACCATATCACACCCCTTTACAGACTGGAAATTCATTTTGAGGTGAAGCTTTCAGAGAACACTGAACCTACAAACCTGATTTGCTGTGTGGCCCTTGCCCTCCAATCTGTAGTATGCATTAAACTGCAGAGCTGCCTGAAAAAGAACACTTTTTTTCATATCAACAGGACATCCATTTCTTTTGAGTAGGGTATAAGCCAGCCCACATATGGATGCTTCCAGATTCCTGGTCCTTTTGTAATTGCACTTTGTATTTCTGTATTGACTTCTCCCTCCCCTTTCCCATTTTCCTTGTTTCCTCTTTAAGTATGATAAAATTGCAGGGCAATTCATCTTCAAGATGAGTTGTAATTCAATTTTTGTCTTCTGATGGTCTCTCTACCTACAGTTTGTTTGAAAATGAGGAACCTGAGCTGACCGCGTGGTGAATAATGCTTCCTACATATCTTTCTAGATAAGAACATTACTGAGAGGAACCACATTATTGATTCTATATTCATAGAAGTTGTTATAAAGATTCCCAGATGTCAACACCACAAGATGGAAACTACTTCTAAACGAACAGCTCGAGTGAAAAATACATGGACAGAGATTATTTAAAATACACTTGGGATGATCAGCACATCCAGTTTTAGAAAATGTATTTTTGGTGAAGCATCAATATTTAATTATACTATAGAGCAGCTTTTTGAACACTTAGAAAGAATTGGGCCATTTTTAGAGGCCATACTTATGTTTAAATGTTGCATCCAATGGACAGTGGTTCTTTTTGCCACATGTACAGTATTTACCATCGTTCATAACACAATTTATATGATACCCTCGGGATGTGATGCAAGATAGCACATGAGAATTCTGAACCCTGTGGTGCACATGATGCTGTCTTCCAGCCATGCAAAAATCTCCGTCAACTGTAAGAGGGGCCAGTAAGAGCATCTTGGTTATCCTCATCTGAATTCAGGAACTTCCTTCACTGTAAATCTCAATCAGACACAAGAAAGAAAATGGTTGATTGGATTGCAGAGCAATTTTTTTTTTTACCAGTGCCAGTCTGTCCTTGGAAAAATTGCCTATTCTGGTTTTCAACATTTTTAGTTAAAATTTGTCTCATATGTGCTTTCCATTCACATTTGAGGATCATTTGATGCCCATTGCCTGACAATTCTTAAAAATAGATATGTATTCATATAATTCCATCCTTAAGTTTCGAGCAATTTCAATTGTATATTTACAAAACAAACAATCAAAAACTCCCCAAACCCACCCACACAAACCACATATGCAAGTACACCAAAAGCATGAACCATTATCTAGCTGAAGAGCTCACAGGCTTATCTCCAGACCTCTTCAGTTCAGCTGGTTATTGGCCAAGGCAATGCAGGAAAAAGAAGTTATCGATGGAAAGGGGCACGGGCAAACAGGAATGGAGGCGTTCATCCAAGCTTGCCCAATGACTTTTCACCCACTTTGCTTCTCTTTACCCCAATCCCCCTCACTCTTTATGTACTTTCATGACATTTGAGATTCTTAGGTTGGTTTTTTATTTTATTTTAAAATACAGCTTTCTTGCTGCGCACACATAGCATATCAAAAGCAGCCTCTGCTTTTTAAATCCAACCTGAATGTAACATAATGTAATAGAACAGAATCCGCACTCCAAAGCACGAGGATAGTATTACACTTCTACTAAACATGGATCTCATACTCGATGCTTGTTTGAATTCAATTAATTCAATAAGTAAATGTATAAAGATAGAGTGTAGTGAGATGTGCACACATTCAGCCAAACAGGCTCACTGCTTCCAGGAAAACATCCACAGAAACATACCGGCATGTTGAAATCCTGTTTCAGCTGCACACATTCAAACACAACCGTTTTACAGGGGAAACATTCCGGGGAGTGGGGGTCATTCTAAGGCCTTATATTCAAATCTAAAAACAGGCTAAGATGAAGTTATTTCCTTATTGCACAAATAATAACTGCAGGTGTATCTTAAAAAGGAAATATGAAGGCAGTGATTATGATTTTAAAGCCTGCATCAAAGGTTAAAAAAAAAAAAAAAGTAAAAATAAAATAAATTATGGATTTTTATAAAGCCTTCCCTGAAAAACAGTCATCTGTATTTTACACAGAAATAATAGAGCTTCAGCATTTTTGCTTTTGCTAGCCTGGTCCTCTCTGCATACATGAAGTCCCTTTCAAACCGAGCTGTTATTTGCTATCTGGGATTTTTGTTTTTTCCTTTTGTCCCATTCAACTTGAATTCTCAAGTGGTTTCCCAGTGACGAAACAGCTCTGCTCAGCCAAAGTGGAGGACGGCCAACACATCCAGATAAAGAGATTTTCAGATGAGCTGCGGGAAATTCATTATGCTGAAGGTATCATTATGTTCAGTAGCATTTGGTAATGTGGAACAGGCAGTAGGTGATTATTAATCATAGAAGCCTTAGCACTTTGGCTCCTCTCTGTAACCTTTCATCGTCTTGCATAAGCTTCCTCTGCAGAAGTACAGCCTGCGGTGCTGCTCTGGCACACAGAAGCTAGCAGTAACACTACTTTAACCCTCAGAGCAGAAGTGCACTGCTATCCAATATTCCTCCAGTAGCATAAAAGAAAACCCCTTTTCACTTACTGATAGGTAAACTGAAAACAAATTCTTCTAGAAGAGCATGGACACACTGGGGAAGGGGACATGCTGATAGAAGTACTTGCACAAGGTGTGCACTCAAGTGAGTGGAAATCACAGCCCTGAAACAAACACTTCTGCTGTGTGTGCTTGCAGTTTTATGGGGCAGTATGTGCAATCAGTTAAAAGATGTGCTATAAAAACAATAACAGTTTTCCCGCAGGGGTATACAAACTATAACCTCGGTCTCATCTGCGAGTCAGATAAATAAACCTTGATGGTATCTGGAAAAGGGGATAACTCTATTTGTGAGAAGTCATTTCTGTTGTCCTTTTCTGCAGTTCAGAAGCCCACAGATTAATGCCCGTGAGCTGCATACTGTTATTTAAAGGACAAGTTAGAGTAGAAGAGAGAAATATTAAGTAGGAGAGATTACATTTTTCTGCAGAGCCTTTATTAAATCACAGGATATTTACGTTCGAGGCTTATTTAAAGAAGACTCAAATTCCTGAGCCCAGAGTGGCTCTCTGTTTCTGAACATGAGAAGACAGAAGCACTATACTCCAAGTTTCTTTGTGTGCACTGCAAAACCACCTGTTATGGCTGACTGTTATTTCTGGAGGCATCTGAAGGGTTAAAACACACGAATCTAAAAGAATGTAATGATGGCATGAAAATGACTTTTGCTGGTGGCAAGCAGAGCACAGCTCTCACTGATTTAACTCAGAAAGCTCTCCCTCCAGCTTACCAGGTAAAACCCATGTCAGCCATCTTCCAGTGTCAGGAGAGCATCGGTTGTCCCCATCACAGTGAGCTCAGCAGGTCTCAGCAACACCTGCCAAAAAACAATAGTGAAACTCCAGCCTTCTGTATGCTATCCCAGTTTGGGACAGTGAAATACCTGTGCTATGTCAGAGGCTATTTTTTGGCTATTTCAACCTACTTAACATTAATTCTCTAGAAATCAAAATTATTATACCAGAACAGTAAATGCTGCTCTGGCATTGAAAGTCTGTTCTTCTATCAGACACAGTGCTCAGAGCCTGCTTTGTTCCTATGGAGCTCAAGCTTCAGAAGAAGAGAGAAATTAGAGGACAGCAAGAGGCCGCAGTGTTGGAGGACTGGGGGTGCGGCAGCTTTCCTCTCTTTTCCTCATAGATCAGCTGTTATAAATTGGCATTTGAGAACTAAGTAGTGATAATGTGGGCAACAGTACATGCAGATAAGAAGCAAATGGGTAATTTCTCACAACGAAGCTCCCTTCACTGGCAATATCCTTAAGCCAAAGTTCAGTTTTCGCAGTCCTCAAGCACATCAGTTATTTGATGACCAAGGAGCTCCTCACAAGGCCTGGACTGAGTTGCCAGCATGTATGCACACATTTGCTTATCTCCAATACCTGAAGAAAATCTGAACTCAGTAAGGCATTCTTGTGAAATCCTCAGTCATTTTGCCTGAAAAGAGGATTAGATCACTTTAAGTAATGAGAGCAATCTTAGGAACAGAGAAATGACACGGCACCAGGTGAACTGCTCTGTAAAGTGAAACGAACGTGTATGGCAAGCTGTTGCTTGATGTAGGGGCTGCAGCCAGATGTCTGGGATTTGGACTGCCTCACATCACAGCAGGATTGTCTCAGTCGGAACGCAGAATTCATTCCCCACCACCAAAAGAAGAAAGAGGAGAATTTTTGGTCAGATGGCACTTGCTATGACTGCCCTGCCTGCGCTCTCTAAGCTCAGAACAGAGGATGGGTGCTGCTGTGAATGCCTGTAAGGAACCAGCAGCCCATCACTTCCCACTGCACATCAGCAGCCGTGTGTGTGCTCCTGGAGCAGCAAAATGATATCCAATTTGCTTGATAAGTGTTTTCTCCTCTAGAGCCTGATGTAATTGAATATCAGGTGCATACGCAATTCCACTAGCTAAATTGCCTGCAATTTGTTCACGAAAAAGAACATTCATTTGATTCTGCTGTTGCGCGGTGCCCTCTTCAAGTTGGATTAATTAAGGCAATGCCATTAACTGCACAGGAAGGCCCTTCTCAGCACAAGCAGGGCAGGGAGGTCCGAACCTTGAACCTTCCTGAGGTGGTCAGTGGGTCACAGTGGTGAGATGGAGGCAGGGAAGGAGAGCTGTCCATTGGAGAGAAGGGCTGCACTTCTATGCTACAGTGAGCTTATCCTGCCAGCTGGCAGCCCAGTGGGGGTGCGCTCATCATGCTAAGGGCCGGCAATTAATCGCACCGCTGCAAGGACGTAATGCTGACAGTGCTGAAAGCAAGCGAAGGAAACATGGCCGTGTGACAATACATGCTTCTCTTCCCTAGGGAGCTTTTATCATACCTATTATGGAGATGTTTACTTCAGGAACGCTGCAGGGGAAATGGTGCTGCTGATGGTGATGGCGGAGATCACGAGCAGTTATCCGCACAGAAGGTGACAGAGTCCAAGCAGTTCCTAGCTCACACGTCTCAACGAAGCTTACTACAGGAAAGAATATACCGTGTCATTCAGAGACACACCTGCTGCAGCACGGAACGACCTTTTCTTTCTCACGTGGAGCACGAGAAACCCTAGCGGCTTTTCCCCTCCTCGCACAACACCGCCGCGTTGCCTCGGGAAAGACTTCAGTCCTTCAGCTCCCTTAGGCGGAGCTCTTGCCCAGCAAAGCCGGACTGGCGGCTCCCCTCCGGCAGCAGAGCGACCTGAGCGGGCTGGCCCCAGCCGGGTGTTCTGCGCGCCTTATCTGAGCGAGCTCTCACTCCGGGAGATTTACGTTCAATGAGCTGGTTTTATTAGCAAATTCCAAGAGAAGCCAGCATAGTTAGGAAGTGTAGATGGAGCCCGACAGCTCGCGGCTGGCTTAGCAGGGGATCAGGATCGCGGTGGGAGCTGAAATGATATTAAAAGGGTGTGAGCTGAGTTGTCGAGCAACCGTGGGCTTGGACAGAAAAGGATTACAGTCCACACGAATATGCAAAATCTTCCAGTTTTGATCCAGTTTCCCATAATTGCTTCAGACTACCAGGAATGTTGCCCACTGACCTTTCTGTAAGACTCACTCCAAAAGTAACGCCTCCTATTTATTTCCATGGAAACTACAGCAGATATGAAGAGCACAATAACACTATTTGACAGAGCAAATTATTTGCTCCAAAACACTATTTTTCAACATAGTCAAAATCATTAGCTATGCGTTTTGGCCAGTAATGAGCAGGAGCTTATGTGCCATGCTTGTAACAAATTGCACCAGCAGAGGTGTCCTAGTGTTTCATGGCTACTGCGATAGCATCATTGCTAGGAAACTGTTGCCAATACAATCCATCTTTCATCAGCTGTTTGGTCTACATAAACATTCAGTAAGTGTCAATGAATGTCAATAGGTGCAATTTTCAAATCTTTGAAAGGGTAGATAATAGCTGGACAAGGGGAAATGACTTTAAGTAGAGGGAAGGAAGATTTAGGTTGGATGTCAGGGGGAAGTTCTTTACTATGAGAGTGGTGAGGTGCTGGAACAGGCTGCCCAGATAGGTGCTCCATCTCCGAAGGTGTTCAAGGCCAGGTTGGATGGGGCCCTGGGCAGCCTGGTCTAATATTACAAGTGGAGGTTGGTGGCCCTGCCTGCAGCAGAGGGGTTGGAGCTTGATGATCCTTGGGTTCCCCTCCAACATAAGCCATTCTATGATCCTGTGATTCTAATTTTTTTTTTTTTTTTTTTTTTTCCACATGGGGGAATTCAATGATACACCTTTGCTTTATATACATTTCCATGTCAGGCACCATTTTGTGGACTGCCCCTCAGCTGCCATCTGTCATGCGGCAACAACATGTAATGGAATACTGGTGGGAAAGTTTGATCTCTGCTGCCATATTGCCAACATCTGCCTATAAAGTCGTGGTCCAACACAATAAAATAGGAGGCATTACTTTTGGAGCAGCCCTTCGTATTTCCAAATGCTCACAAAGGTGTTACAAGTTGCGGTGTACACAAAAGGAATGGTGAGTGGTAATGCTACATCTTCTGGAAAGAGCAAACACAGTGGTTCAAATGCCATATTCCTGTAAAACACTGCAGGTTTTAAATTCTGTTTTATCTTGAACTATGAGAAAACAATTTTAAAAGTGCTCACAGAGGTTGAACTATACATCCAAATGAATCATACTAAAAACCAGTGAAATGATACATGCTGATGAACTCCAAATGTTTTATTTGGAAGCTGCTATCATCTCATTGAGTTGTTTTTAAGTGTTTTTGTTTGAACAGTGAACCGAGACATTTTTGGAGGGAGGTTGGGCAGGTTGGGAGGAAGGGAATGCAACACAGGTTGTATCAAGCCCAAGATTAAAATATCCAAACATTTAAAATGATTTAAAATTGTTTTTAAAATCCTTTAGTTCTGCATCACTGCAATTAATCTCATTTCACAATTCATGGAGATTCAGATAGTTTCATCTAAAAAAAGCTGTTTTTTTTTTTTTTTCCCCAAGAATTCAACCAGCAATAGTTTTGATCCCGAAGCACCACATTTCTTGGCTGCCAGTGCAGCAGAGAACTAGATTACAATAACGAGACAGATGTTATCAATAATAGTAGGCCAAGAAGTAACCTCAGTGAGATAGCGCTGTGCACTGTGAATCTGCTCAGGCTATAAGGAAATACAACAGCATTGTCACAAAATCAAGAATTGTGATACTAACTAATGCCACTGCTTGGATACCTGATGAAGATAAATGCATGTACTGCGTGTGCTCCTTTCACAGACTGGGTGAGCAATGAATTATGAGCTCCTATCAATATGAAACTTCATGCAATTCTGCAAAAAGATGCAGTTACTCATGATACAGACTCTTCACCAACTGGAAGTGAAGCTACCGTGTTCTCATCCTGAATTACCTGTGTCTGGGTGAATTTGGTAAAACCACAGTACACAGTACACTTCTGGATATGTAGAACTGAAACAGCTCACTGCATACCAACATGTCTTCAGCAGAGGAAAGGTTGTTCAGATTGCAAAGATCAGCCCAAGGAGCACTGCTTGCAGACTTCAGGCCAGGAAGAAGTCTCCCCTGTCTCATCAGGGGTGTCTTTCTCAGCCAGACGCAGGTAGCAGAAGCCCACAGAGCAGCTTTACAAGATGGCAGAAATGCAAACAGCAGAATCTAATTTTCACAATTGTCATGAACACTGAGCAGCCATGCACACAGAATGTTTTTTATGTTTATTATATACACTATCTGGTACTTGTGTAATCTGGTATTTTAAACATAAGGTATCTTATAAGGAGTGACATGATTTTTCCTAATGAAGTAAACTGCCCAATATGGGAATGGGCTGTTGTAGCAGCCACAGCTTTTAATCCAACCCTGTTGTGACAATGCATGGCTTCATTTAGTGTTATTTCTACTACTTAAGTGAAATGGCAATTTGCTAATCATGTTCATTAGGAGATCTAGCAGTATTAGCAAGGCTGGAACAAGAGAGATGGGAAATTCTCTCTGCAGAATAAACCAATTAACATCTCTTTGTAAGAAAATGAAAGGGGATACTCTTCCTACAATTTAAGAGAATGCAGAAGGCATCCCTACTTTTTTTTTTTTAAATAAGTTCTGTTGCTTAGCAACTATAACTGATTCTGCTTTCAGAGAGTATCACACATGCCACAATTCAATACAAACATTTATCATTTTCACATGAATCATTCACCTTGGGTAACAAACCGGGATGACTGCTTTACAGGAAGGCATTCATGCTTGAAACAAAAGTAAATTAGTTTAATGCTGTCACCAGCCACCAGATTTTTCCACACAAATCAGCCCTTACTTGCAAAGGGTCTATCAACTGTTGTAGCTACAGAAAGCGATACCACTTGGCAGATAGCTCTCAGTGTTTGATAGTCTGAAACCATGGAAAGCAATGTTCTTGCTCCTCTTTCATGCGTGCCGTTAATGGGTTATGGTAAAATCTTCCCAGTAAGGCCTGCTGAGAGAAAAAATAGAAAACATCAAGGATTTCTGAGAGACATTTAGAGCATCTGTTTGATGGTAAGAATGCGTGCATACTTGAAATAAAAAAATAAGGTTGGATGTGAAAGCCACTGTAGAAGCAGGAGAGAAAAAAAAGGAAAAAAAAAAAAGGAAAAAAAAGCGCTGGGCTCTGGGCTTCAGGCCCCACAGGCCCCATCCCTCACAGCACCCTCAGAAGCACACTGAGACATAAAGCATCACTGGGGAGCGCTGCAGAGGAGCCAGAACCCAGCTGCAAGGTGCAACCAACTCCACGTTTCCTCCTGTAACTTGGACTCTACACAAGATGCTGTTTCTTCAGCAGCTAAATGGCAGGACCTAGAACAGAGCGGAGCTGTGTCCTCGTGGCTATTTTAGGTGTTAGGATATCCTCAGTGATTCCCAGACTATGACTCAACATCCCCTCCCCTTTGGCTGGGGACAGAGCCAGTGCGCTGGTTTCAGATGACTCCTTCATTCACAGCCCAGAGAGGGGCCTACTGGACCTGCAGAAACAGCTAGGATGTCTATTTTTATTTTTTTTTAATTTAAACATCAGAAACATTTTGGTTTTGAAAAGGAAATCTGAACTGTCCTTTCTCTAAGAGTAAATATTTGCATAATAATGGTGGCAGCCAGCATTACAGAGCGCTGGCAGGCTCATGTGACAGCCATTTCTGTACTTGTTGGCGTAGCCAATCATAGAATCATAGAATCATACAATGGCCTGGGTTAAAAAGATCTCAAAGATCATCTAGTTTCAACTCCCCTGCTATGTGCAGGGTTGCCAACCACCAGACCGGGCTGCCCAGAGCCACATCCAGCCTTGTGACCCAGCGAAAAGCCTGAGGGATCCCACGGAGATTTTTCCTGTAACTTTAGGAAGCATGTTTGCTGTGGTAAGGACATCTCAAGCCATTGGCAATGCTTGAGAGCACCTACTGTGCAGGCTGCTAAGGGCAGGAGTGTTCTGCAGAACTGTAGGCAGTTTTCATGAAGAACATTAAGAGAAGTCCAGGAGTATTACAGGTAGTCTCTTAGTACTCTAAAATCATCACAGTAATTCTGCATGCACTTTTACTTCTCTTTCTCTCTCTTTTTTCTTTTAAAAATGTATGGATGATCTCAGCCGTGCACAAAGCAACGACTTGACCCTACTGCAGTATTACTGCCCATCCTCCTACTTTTCTTTCAAGCATTGCCAATGCTCTGTGCCCTACCTAATAGCGCCCTGAACAAATGAACGTGTATTTTGGCCTCAGAAGAGAATGATAAAAAAAATAAATGATTCCCCATCAATTTAGATGTATTTTTAACGTAGATTGACAGTGGTCTTGTCTTTCTTGTTTGTCTGCAGGTTTCCCTAAACACGGTATCAAAGAAAGAGTTAAGTTCTCCAGCATTCAAGTCTTGGTCCAATCTCTAAGTGAGAGCATTCAGGACATTTGTCTGAAAACCTTGGTGTACTTTGACATCCAGCCGTGAAGAGAATGGACTTATTTTTTCCAGTCTTGGCAAGAACAGCACTCTTAAATCAAAACAACTTAGTCATATTATGAAAGCTGAGACCCTTGTGAGTTTATATTCCTTGCTGTGTTTGGGTATTTGTGTGGGCCCAGGGCCAGTAGGAGGCAAAAGCTTTTAAGAGAGGAGCGACCGTGCATCGCTGATTTGAACAGCATTCCTGCCTCCTTCAGGCAAGTCTGGGAGCAACACAGCTATGAACTGCCTCTTGGTGACTGCAATTTGGACCAAATCTGTTCACTGGTCGTGCCCTGGCTTCCAGAATCAATTGTTTAAATATTGATAAACAACTGACTGATCAGTAAGCTGCACTTATACGGCCTCTTGTGTCTGAAATTATCGGAAAGGTTAGATCCTTTTAAAAGCAAATAAAGGGAAGCAGAGACATTTCTCTGCTTGAGCAGATGCTGCAAACAAATTCTAGTGTCAATTATGAAGATACAGCACAGCCATCCTAAAGAAATCAAGACCTCTGGGGGGTGCCAACTACTTCCTATAGATGAGAGGAATGAGAGAGACCTAAAAAGCAGCGTATCTTTGTGACTGGCTATTTCAGTCTCACTTCCCCACTTGTGGGAGTCCAGCAGGGTACAAAACGCTGCCCTTCAACCAGTCTCTCTTCCAAGCAGATGTGAACAGAGACATATTTGCCAGCTTACACGAGATCTGCTACAAGAGAGAGCTTTACGGGAAAAAGGAGAAAACAAATTTATTTCTATTTCTTGTTTTTAACGGCTTTGTTGTCCTGTTCTGTTCAAATGGTCCCTTAAGAAACTGAGAAGAATTATTTCTCCATTACCTTTGTCTCAAGCTCAGTAACAGGTAGGTTTTCACTGTATTAGGTTCCTTCATAGAAAATGGGGAGCAGTGAAACTGAAAACAAAAATAAATCACTAGTGTTTTATTGCATTGTCACAGCTTTGCATCTGAAAAGTTTGCAAGGCTTCACCACAGAGCTATAGGAACTAACTCGTGGCTCATGCACTGGACATTGCTACTGTGCTGAAAGACAGAACACGTAGGAATTTCTTTTGCATTCGTGTTTGTCAGATCACTTCTTCCATGTATACTTCTCTTGCTCTTGGTCTGTTTTTTAGCTACTATTCGACACATGAGATTTCTGCAACAAATATTTTACACAGTGTAATTTCCACTGGCTTCAAGGACAGCCCTTGGCTTGACTTTCTGTCCCTGACTCCACCTCTGGAACCTCACAGGTCACCACAAATTCTGCAAATGGCACTCAGAAAGGAAATCTCCACGTGCTGAGAGTCCCTTTACCAACAGTCCAGAAGCCCAACTTGGCTTCCACTTGATTCAGGGGCTAGTAGGCAAGAGATAGAAAGAAAATTAGTTGTACTCGCACTGGGGAAAACTATACAGAAAGACAACACTTTAAGCCAGGTGCATAATGACTTACGAAGCAAAGCACCTGTATCCTTTTTGATTCAGATACAGAGTCACTTTTGTTGCAGCTATAGTGCCTATATATGCAGAGTACCCAGCCCCTAGGAGAATTTCCAGTGCCTACTTCCATGAAAGTCAGTAGAGGAGAATGTTAGCTCCTGACCAGACTGAGTTTTGCACTCTGGAGCAAAAGCATTTTGGAAAAGAGGCTGCCAAAAATATTTAGATTGAAGGACTTGAGGATCTCTTATGGTACTGCAACTGAGAAGTAAATGTGTGTTCTTTGTCAAGGATAGGCTGAGACAATATCGAAATATGGAAACAGACGCTGACAAAAGGTCTGTGTAGCTGAATGGTCTATCTGACAGTAGCCAAAAAACAGATGCCTGGAGAGAAGTGTAAGAATAGAGCAAGCATATTTTCCCAGAATAGCCTGCCAGGCTCCAACACTTTGTGCCGCAGGCATTTCCTGAGCCAGAGGTTGTCTGTTATATTTAATAGCTGCACAAAGACTTCTCCTCCATGAACTTGTCCATTCTTCTCTTGAACTAATGCGAACATTTGGCATCCACAACATCCTATGGCAAGAGTCCAAGGCTTTAATACATGGCAGGCGTCGAGCTACTTCAGTTTGTTTTGAATCCACAACCTGCTAGCTTCATGTTATGCCCCCTAGATTTTATTTCTAACTACAATGGCAAATGTTCGGTTCCTTTCATTCCTAAAGCTGTCCATGATTCAGTGACCCAGTTATCCCTTCTCTGGACTGAGGAATCTGAGCCAACACTGTGATGACACATGCAGCAGCCATCTTGGCTCCTCTTCTAGCTCTGGTGCATCCCTTTCATGGTGGGGAGACAGCACACCTGAAATGGGACCAAACCAGATGCGGGGACACAGCAATACCCTCGTTTGCTGTTGGTTCCTTCTGAACAGCTCCTGATACAAAGCTGCTTTTTTGACTGCTGAGTATCGTGTCGTTACTCAGCATTTCAAGACCTTGCTCTTGAGTGGTCACAGTTGTCCAGTGCTGTGCTTATAAAGCCAGAAACTTGTTTTCTACTCACTGTGTGGCAGCTTCCACTCACACTGAGCTTAACCCGCCACGTTATCACTCACTCCTGTGGTTTTCACCCTGCTGTTGCTCATCTGTACCAGCACTATTATAAAAAAACCTGCAATTCCTCACTAATCAGTCCCTTTTCAGCATATTTATGAATATGTTGGAAGTCTGGTAACTTCTCTCCATTGTGAGAACTGATCATTTATGCCTAACATTTAGAATTATTTTACCTTCCATCTCATCATCTCTCCGTGAAAGAATTTTCCCTCTTATCTCAGGCACCCTAGGAGCCTACACTGAAAAGCATCATTAAAAGTCTTTTTGAAAATCCAAGTAGGCTGCTTCAGATGTTTCCTCTCATGGCCCCAAAGGCTCTATCACTTCATCTGTCCCTGCCCAGGCCCCCACACGAGCTCCAGGCTGTCAGCCCCTACCCTAGCAAGGCAGCAGCAGGGCCAGGCAGCATTTCCCCACAGACCTGCCCTGCCTGGCCATGGCTCCTGGCCAGCCTGTCCCTGTCCCCAGAGATGTGCCAGGTGCCCAGGGCTGGGGCTGCCCCAGTGCCCCACTGCCATGCTCCCACTGGGATGTTAGATGGGCCCTGCCCAGCCCACTTGGTGAACCACCAGCCTTCATGGAGCCCTGACAGGTTACCCCATTATTTGGTGACTCCCTGCGAGGATTTCTTGCCAGAGAGCCCTGTTTATTCTTCCCTGTTGTCACATCTACTCATGCACTCACTATGTATAAACTTTGTGATAGTTTTTGATTTACCCTCTGACTGCACTGGAGCACATTTGAGTCCTAAGGGAGAAAATACCTTTTAAGCACAGGATTACATGTTTCTGTTGGTAGCTCAGCTTTCAATCCTGAATTCCTTTACTCTCTTCATTGGGAGTTTTGATGCAGTTTTCCCATTTTTTCTTATTTTTTTGGCAGTGGAAGGGAGGCCACTTTATCCTACTCTCCAGTTTAACCTGCCAGAGGCTTATAAACTCTGAAGCTCGGGCTCCAAAGCCCTCTTGTGCCCTCATCAATTTGCCTTACAAAAAGCAAACCAATGCTCAGAAATCAGACAACACTCTGATTTGAAGATAAGCCGGTCTCATAATGCTTTTGAATGAGTTTCCCCTACAGATTGTAAATACCAAGCAACTCTCAGAGACTTTAAGAAAAAACACACACACACCATCTCAAGCATTACAAAGATAAGAGAATTGGAACTCTATGAGGCTTTGTATACAAGGGAGTCAGGCTGGCGGTAGGGCAGATCAGATTTGCTTGAATTTATAGCTGCATAATATTCACGATTCTGATTATCTAGCTAAAACCATTAGAACCAAGTATTAGTCCTGATATTAATGTGGAAGATGCCTTTCTCCTTTAGGCAGATGTGGAGTGGGCATATGGGAGCTTTTCAAACTTCCAGCCACATAAGGCCTGATCTTTTATTGTACAGCAGGCTCCTCGGATGATGGAATGCAGGTTGGGTGTGGAGCTGTTGACAAAGAAGCAACCTTTTGACAACCAGAAGTTAGAAGCTGCTAGAACGCAGTATGACAGGGATAAATAGCATACGTAAATAGTCTGGAAGAAAACTTCCAGACAGTCCACATAGAAAGCCTTGGCTGTGCATTTGAGGTATGATGTGTATGAGGAACAGCACTGCTGCCCTAGTTGGCATAGAAAAGTAAATGCACAATTTCAGGGTAGGGCATGCTACCTTTTGTTGACACCTAGATCACCCTGGGCTTCACTGAAGTAACAAAGAAGCCATCTTTTGCAAATTTCATGTTAATTTATAATCAAACAATGAGGATGAAAGCCTTGCCAACGTAACACATGGTGACAGTGAATTCTAGAGAGTGTGGCAGTCTTTTGTAGAGGTTAGCAGCAGCACCATGCATACGCAGTAACACAAGGCTAGAGTGCCTGGAATCTCTTAGCGCTGGTCCCTACCACAACAGTCACTTCTGAGCTCTCTGTTTTGTACCCTTGCTGCCAGTCAGGAAGCCAGGATGGTGCCTGACTGGGGCTTTCCTGAGGGGCAGTATGGCTGCTCGGTGGAGTACTAAGCACAGCTCTTGGGCCACAGCTGTGAGGTAGCCACTGTTCTCCTCGTAACACCCAGGTGATGGCTTTGCCTTGACAAAGTCCCTGCTCTGAGCATATCTGTGTCAGCTGCTGGGGATGTGGAAATGCCAAGGTGCCATCGCAGCAGATGAGGATGCTGCAGCTGCAGCTGCAGCAGGGAGATGGTCTGGCCGTTTTGGGAACTCCAGTGCAAGCTGTTTTAGGTTCAGATTATCACAACATGGTTGCCTCTGCCTTATCCCAGCTCAGAGGACTGTCACGTTTTCCTCCCTCTCTCTCCCTGCTCTAGAACAGGGCTGGCAGTGCCTGCAGCACAGACCCCTCACCAGCCACACCACACAGACTTAACATTCAGCCTCCACAACACTCTGTCAGCTCTCAAGGGCAAAGAGCAGGTCTGGAGTTGGGTTAAACCACCACAACCTGCTTGTCAGCTGGAGGCAGAGATGATCAAAGAAAGTCTGGATCATTTCTGTGGTGTGCGGGCACAGGAATTACAACAGCAGAAGGAGCAGAAGCCACACCAGCACTGCTACAGCAGTATCACTGAGCAACTTTATATGAACTCGCCAGCAGCCCAATCCTACACTGGAATCAGTGAAAGTTCTTGTGGCTCATGACAGATGTGCACCTGATTTTCTACTATGCTACTCTGACAATGGATTTTAATTATCAGAATATATCAACACTGCCCCTTCCCCTCCTCCTCCCCTCCAGTTGATTCATCTTTCATTGTGTAGTTTTATAATATATAATATATCATAGTATGTGAAAAGAACAAGGACTGGCAAGTGTTGTCTTTACTGACACTGATGCATACTTTCCACCTCCAGTGTGAAATGTGAGCAAGATTTGGCCACTGAGCGGTCACTGACTTGCAGTTAATCACCTCAGTCCATCACCCAGATTGCTGCCAAGCAAATGAACTTATCCTGTGAACACCAGTCCACTCACCACTTGCATTACCCATGTCGACAGAGGCAGAATATCTCAGCCTCTCACAGGAGCTTGGATTTCTCTCTAAGGTCAGAAGAGGAAAGGAAAGAACAACACAGAGAAATGGCCTGCTTCTTCATCAGAGCTGGTGTTGAAGTTAGTGCTTGTTCCTGTAGTTTACCTCCAGTAAAACAGAAGAAGCTTCGCTCAGTCAAGTAATGGATCACTATAAAGCATGGTCCTTCAAGGTTTGCCTCCATAATGCTCATTCCCTTTTTACTTTACAGTGCAAACCCCAGTTTAAAATAGCATTATTCATTATTCATCCCAATCACAGAATCATAGAATGTCCTGGGTTGAAAAGGACCACAATGATCATCTAGTTTCAACCCTCTGCTATGTTCAGGGTCACCCACCACCAGACCAGGCTGCCCAGAGCCACATCCAGCCTGGCCTTGAATGCCTCCAGGGATGGGGCATCCACAGCTCCTTGGGCAACCTGTTCCAGTGCTTCAGCACCCTCTGAGTGAAAAACTTCCTCCTAATATCTAACCTAAACCTCCCCTGTCTCAGTTTAAAACCATTCCCCCTTGTCCTATCACTATCCACCCTCATAAACAGCCGTTCCCCCTCCTGTTAATGTGCTCCTTTAAGGCAGGAGCACGATGGCACTTTGTGGATGGATGTACTTTGCTATAAGCAATTTCAAAAGAAATTGAGAGCTACCAGGCTATGACTTTAACACAGGTAGAAAACAAGCAAAAGGAATTCCTCCTACCTAGCAGTCAGGGCTCTCCATCTCCTTTATCCCCACAGTGCAAAGAAGGCATAGGATGAGGTATTTTTTAATTGTTTTGGCAAACCAGGAAGGTGAGCTTTCAGCACTGCAGCCCTCTGGAATCCCACCCTGTCATATGTGTTGGTGAACAGAGCAGAGTGCAGGGATGCAGTCAGGCAGCTTAACTCCATGTCTGACTGTAGGAACACACAGCCTACAGTAGGAAAGGAGACCATTTAAGGACAGACATTTTGGGTTTGCAAGGAAGACTATCGCTGCCAATGGTGTGATTCAAGCACTCCTCAGTGTAATTCAAATCCAGAAAACTGTTTTTTTTTCTAAGTACTTTCAAAGCATAAAACACAGCATGATCAGAAAACCAGTGCAAATCCTAGGCATCAAAAGGAAACAAACCGCGATTAGTAAATATTTTACTAGATGCAGTGAACTCAGTTTACCTGTTGCTTAGGGTATATCCTTGATAAAAGGCAAGTGATAAAGATCTGGGAACACTCGAGAAAGAAGAAAAAGTTGCAAACCATGAATGATCTCTTGCGTATTGCAGCTGAAAAATGAACCTTTTCAAATCTCAGTTATCTGTCTGCTGAGGCAACTGTATGAATGAAGTATATTCAACAAGTAATGGAAACTTCTCAGGAATGGCCATTTACTTGATTGTTAAAAAATGCTTTAGGAACCGTCAAAGACAGACAGTGCAATATGAAACTGTTAAAAATATTCATTCCTTTTGGCACAAATCCATCTTTGCCTTCTCTCTCGTCTTTTAAAGATGGCTTTTTCCATTTTTACCGTTCATGTGAGATTGAGGTTATGACAGTGTTTCTTTTAAAAACAAAGGAAAAGTAATCCATTCTAAACCCAAGAAGACAGTGCCTTAAGTCATAGAAATAATGGCAAAGGCTTCTCTTCTGCATTAGAAGTATCACTTCACTTAGAAAAGCTTGTTTTTTCTCTCCCTCTTCCTCTCCTACTCATTCTCATCTCCTCATCCCTTTTTCTGGTTTGTCTGGTTCTCCCTTTGGTGTCTATTTTGTAACTTTTGTATTTATAATGACTTAATTTGACATATCTATGGCCAACTGGATTGTTGCACTCTAATGCTGTATTAAAAATTTGTATTAGCAGAGCCTTCTTGGAAAAGATATCCATTCACAAGTGTAAATCTAATATGCACCTCAATGATCATCCAGAGGACGAGGGAAAAATGACCTGATTCTTCTGTTCAGATCTCACAGCAAACAAAAACAGAGGAAAAAATCTGCTCTGAAGCACACAGCTATACAGCAGGGGTGCATGAAAATAAACATCCCTCAGCAATTTTATGGAGAAAATTGATTTAATCTGTTTAATAGTATGCAGCAGCGCTGTTCAGTTCAATTTGTTTTTGTTAAGGCTAAATTTGAATTCTGATGTCTACTGCCTGGCAGTAACTTGAACCTATTATTATCATACCCTTTTACAGTCATCAAAATGACAGGAATTTCACCCTCCACAGATGCCTGCACCTAGGCAAAGCAGAAGAAATGGTGCTGCTGAAACCCACTGCAGCAGGAAGCAGTATTACAAACCTGCCTTGCCACCTTCTTCTCAGTAGACGACCTTGCACAAAGATGTAAAGGCAGGAACAAGATACTGAAATTGACATGCAGACCCCAGTACACATTTGCAAAGGCAAAAGGTCTGCCTATAGAGCTTTTCCAGCTTAAAAAATCATTATAAAGGGTAGATGTTGAATGCATCAAATCCAAAACTATGATTTCATTTCTGAAATACTGTTTCAAATTTGAGACATACTAAAAGAAAGAGTTTGCCAGCCTTGCTCTGAGCCTACCGTGTAAGGAGTGCACTTATTTACTTAGTGTTCAGGCCATTTTCTTCATGTTTCTGTTCCTGCCCCAAACATCATTCTTCAGTACTTGACTCACATTCTCTCTGATCCAACGCTCCCTGTCCAATAAGTCATACAAACCCAGTTCTCCTAACCTGACCCAATTTCTTTATTGAAAATCATTCAGACTCATCTCAGTCGCAGTCCTCTTGCCCAAGAAATTTCTTTTCCTTCATCCCTCTGTTGTCCCAGTTCTCCAAATCTTGTCTTTCAACCCTGCTCTGACTTTCCAGGCAGCTTCCACATAATTCAGGCCATTTCCTCCTTCACACTGCCAGAGTGATAAATGCTTCTCAGCTTTGCCAAATCTCTGCCTTGCCAGACTCCAAGCCTCATCATAGCCAAGCGTGGCCCTCTTCTCCCCGATCACGAAGTCAGAGATGTCTGAAGACATGTGCTGTAGCTAAACTAGGGTGAATTTTAATGGGAGATTAGTAAGACACATCCTTGTCCCGAAGCTGACCTCCTGGCAAGGCTCACACTCTTGCTCCGAAGGCCATGGAGGAGATGGAGAGCAATGGACCGTTTTCAAAGGAAAGGTCACCAAGAGTTTACCGTGAGCAAGATGACATTTCCTTCTAGCTTTATTTACAGAGCCAGATGAACCATTTCAACTAACATTTTCAAACCCAGCATGGGAAGTTTCAGCCTGAACAGCTAAAAACTGAGAAAACTGTAAAAAACTGAAAGCAGGGAAGAACTGTTTGCTACCAGCTCTCTCACAGAGCTTTTCCCCTTGTAACTAACATTGGCAGCTGTGGGGCAGCCAGTCTGCAGTCCAAACGGTCACTACATTTCTTTTTAATGGGGTTTTGGACCTGCTTCAAGCCTCGTCTAAAATTAGGCCTTTTACTAGCTTTTTAAGTTTTCCAGTTCAAAGGGTAGATGTTTTGTCAAACCATTACTGAAAGGTTACAGACTGAGGTTCTGAAGAAGGCTCAAGACATCCAACAGAAGCTGTTTTGCATTTTGTGGGAAGCTAAAAGTGCATAGCTGAGAAAGGCAAAAGTGTTGTACTTCACATTAATTGCACACTGCTAACCTCAGGAAAATACAGTTCCACTTTTTTTATGAAAAGCAAGGGAATGAGAAAACTAAATATCCTGATACAGAGCTCTGGGTATAATCACAGTGCATGGTGATTTAGATGCGCCCTTTCAAAGAGACCTCTTTCTGCGTGGCACAAGTTATTGCTGAGTCATAAACAAATGCCAGCCTGACTGATGTGACCCATGGTTGCTTGCCTCAATGAGATTGCAGAGGGGCAGAGAAGAGGAAGCCTCACTGCCTCAGCCTGAATGTTATGGTTCAAGAATCAACAATGTTTTTGCTCAGGAAATTGATAGTCTTTGCCAACCTCAAACTGGAACTACGACACCTCATTCATATGCTGCATCCTTCCCAGGAAACTCAGCTCCAGGTATAATACTTCATTTTCCTTTCTGCTTGTGTCATTTTGCAGACAGACACTGGAAAAAGGTTAGAAGTCAAAACAAGCAAGCTATATCAATAAGTTCACATTTTCTTGAAATACGTAGCAGTCTCAGGGTGGCAGATCAGACTGTGTAAGTTGTTTGGCTTTGAAAAATTACTTTTATTCATCTTCCACAAGTGCCCCCCAGAGTGTGTTTTCTGGAACATTCAAAAGGAACACCGCACTAATAAGTAAGTGCTTTACCCTTTTACTTTTCAGAATAAGTATGTTAGCTTGTCTTTAATTCAGAGCAGAGGCCCTCCTGGACCTTTTATATGTGAGCTTTTTACATGTTGTTTTTTCTTTTACTTACACTTCCAGTTACTGATTATGTCTCAGAGTAAAGAAGATCCTCATGAGGAAAATAAAATTTTAAAGAGACAGATAGGCAAAACCATAACCTATGTGAATCCTCTGTTGTTTTTATAATCATCCACCTACTTATTGCAATGATTTGTTCATTCATGTGCTTGGATTCAAGAAAACAAAGTTTTACAAGTATTTAATCTTTTCATTTTCACAATAAGCTAATCAATTAGTGCAAATGACGATGCACTCTCATCAGTTACCAATATATTGCTTTATTTCTTGGTAGCAAATTAAGGCTTTATAGTGAGATTTGTACAGTACAGGCCAATTTAAACATTAGAAACCTTAAAAACCATGTAGCACTATTCACTCAATTTAGCTTAGCCAGAAAAGTAGATTTTTTTTCCTAATAAACAGTTAAACGTTACTAATGAGGCCTTATATTTCATGAGTGCAAATGGCTCTAAATCCCACCATCTTCAGAAATGGGCTCAACATTTAACTGTTCTTGGGGCCATTTTCAGATAAAGGATAAACAGAGAGTATAGCTGGCTCGGATAAAATATGCTGTAATACTGGCTGGAAAAGAATCTCTAATTTTAAAAACACAGAAAGGAAAACTAAAGTGATGTTAACTGGTCAAAGGATGGGATTACTCTCTGCTACCCGCTGACCAGTAACAGTAGCAATAACAAATTCATGTTCCTTGGCCCTCCTTGCTTCAGTACAATCGCATTTGTAATTCACAGGTGGTGACATCCCAGAAGTTAGGAAACTCCAAACTGGAGGAACATACGTACGTTACAGGACTTTTCGCACAAGCAGGACAAGTTCCCTCTGCAGGGACATGCCCAAAGCATTGCTTTTTTGTAATCTGAGAGAGCACTGCTGCAAGTATTTCCTCAGCAATTATGTATTTTTCGTGAGCATGTGGATTTTCACTTCATATCAATGATTTTATGAGTGTTGTCTGGAGATGATGGAACTACTGCTTATGAAAACCAGACACGGTGCTTCCCTTCTTATGTTCTTTACCAAGACATTTATAGCATTTGAGATGAATGTATAAATTCACAATGCTGACTGTATGAATTCACCTGTCAGTCACGCACAGGGGGCCTGCCTGAAAATATCATCACCCCCTCACATCTTTGGCTTCCAATCTGAGCAGTAAATGCGAAACTGCAGAGAAACGGCTGCCAGAAAACAGTGAAGAAAGGAACCACAAAATGACTGTGTGCTCTGAGAAGAGAGGCAGCAGAGGGGAAACTCCAAGCCCTGCTTGCTCTTGCATGAGCAAGAGTGATCACGAGAGTACAGTGGGCTTGCAGTGTCACAGGGCAATGTTAGTGTGGTAATTGGCAGCCATCTATCCAGCCTTTGGGAACACAAGACTCTGACGTGAATAACATTCCAAGCCCCTCTCTCTCCCAGGATGTCACCTAACAACAAGCTAACCTCTTTGAAGACCTGAGATCAGCCATCTACCTGTTAAACTGGAGGGCCACAGCAAGGGGTGAGGTTTCTACATGTACTAAGGCACATACTGAATGCACCACAACACATGTGCCTGGGTTGTGCAGAGAGAGGCAGCTGCAGCAGTGCCACGGCTGCTGAAGAGGCACCATGAAGGAGCAGACAGGCCTTTTGGTGACAGCAGTACAGTGCAGCAATGGGCACTGCCTGTGTCAGCCATTCCTCAGCATCACAGGGGCCCCAGTGTACTGCAGTGCTCAGTACACAGTGTACTCAGCTTGTTGCAGAACGGTAATAGCCTCTTGGATTGCTGGCTTCTTCCTTTGCAAGGCCACCAATATCCCATCTGTTTTCCTTCACTCAAGTGAAAATGTCACTGCTTATCAGGCCCAGGAGCTGCTACTACAGATGCAGGTAAGGGCAGATTTAGAACCGAAGGCAAGTAGTGATGATACATAAGTGACCTGGAAAAGAGCTTTCCATGAGAAACCATGCTTCAGCACAATCTCCAGGCTCGTGCAGCAGAGTGCTCAGCAAAGGCCAGCAGGTCTTCTGCCTCAGTGAAGTATATTTAAAAACACCTCCCAGTATTTCCTGAGGGATTACAATGAGTGACTACCGAGGAAAAACTACTTGGAGATAAGGGGATGCTTTATCAGCCATATTGGAGAAGTTGGAGAACAGAGACACATATTGCATAGTCAGCTTTAAGAGCACAGCTGGAATTCAGATGTGTTTGACACAGCTTAGCAGCCTTTCCAAAGGAGGGATTATGTGCTATTTCCTTTGGAGGTAGCTACGTTAGCTTGGGACACGATCATGGCTGTTACGGAAATGGCACTCCGCTAGGGATGCTGAGCACTCACTGGTCGTACATTAAGGCAGGTTCTCAACGGAGACCCACCGCACCTTAAAAAAGTGATCACACATAAAGCAAACAAAATAGTCCTCTAGAAATGCTCCCTCATCAACGACATACAAGAAAAGCTGACTCCCGTGAGCTACAAAAAAACAGCATTACTGAATATGGGAGCGTGTGTTTATACATCAGTGTTTTTAATACTGCATTGTAACAGCAGGGTGTTCTTTCAGAAGAAGGCAGGGTTGGTGTGCTCTATAATACAGCGCTTGCAGTGTCGTTTAACAAATCGCAGAGCATCCACAGAAACATCGCAGTCCTGCACATTCAACATCTGCAGGTCAAAACAGTTGGCAGCTACAATCTGGAGGCCCTGCCCAGTGATGCTCTCGCACGATTTCAGGCTGAGGCGCTTCAGGTTGAAGCAGTTGAGGGCTAGAAACTCCAGGCCGGTGTCTGAGACCAGAGGGCACTTGCCAATATCTAGCGATTTGAGTTTTGTGCAATTTTTGGCGAGGTACTCCACGCCGTGGTCCGTGATGCCCTCGCAGCCCCGCGCATTGAGGTAGCGCAGCTTGCTGCAGTATTTGGCTATGTAGCGGATGCCCACGTCTGTGATCCGGCCGCAGTGGGCGATGCTCAGGTATCGCAAGCGCGACTCCAGCTTGGCTATCTCCCGCATGCCGAAGTCACTGACAAAGCGACAGTCGCTCACGCTCAGTTCCTTAATGGACGTGCAGTAAATCATCAGGTAGCGGAGACCTTCGTCGGTGATGCGGACGCAGCGGCGCAGGTACAGGTGGGTCAGCTGAGTGCAGTGGGCGGCAATAGTGTGCAGTCCTTCGTCCTCCAGGACAAAGCAGTCCGTCATGTCCAGGTAGCGGATGGAGATTTGTTTGCCGTGTAAGGGAGACAGCTTGATGGAGGCTTCGCGAGTCAAGCTGATGCATGTTACTTTGGAGCAGCCTATGTGGAAAAACAGTCAATTTAAGCAAGCAGTAAGGATAACTCAGACAGCAAGACCAGAAAGGTGCGCGTGACACGGCATGCTGGATGCCAAAAAGGCATCTTCCAGAGCAGATATCTACTAGAACAGCCATCCTGACTGACTAGTCTGGGTTTGCTGTGATGCATCCATTTACCCAGGCAAAGGCACTCCACTGGAGTCAGTGAGGTTTCTTTGGATTTTGAGGACCAGCAAAGCCACAGGCCACTTTTGCCTGCATCACAAATGTGAAATAATGGCCCTAGGTTTACCTAGGGAAACTCAACAGCATGTTACTATAATAGAAACTCAGTGTCAATTTGAGAAAACGGTATTACATGAGAACCATGCAGCTTTTTGATCAGAGGCACTCTCATTCCGCACTGGTTGAGTTAGTAAACCAACATCAGAGACTCTTGCACCATCAAATCCTGTGATAAAAAAGAAGACAAACCCCACAACAGTCTAAAATGCATCTGGAGAACAGATGTGAATCCATCCCCGAGCCCACAGTGCAGGAAGGATGCAAAACTATGGCAAGACCATTGGTCTGCAGAAGGGTGGAGATTTGAGTAGTGTAATGAGAATGGGGAGTCAGCAGGAGCTAAGACTTGTAAGGGCATGGGAGGACATGAACAGGCACAGAAAAGGATTATTTGAAGTGTGTAAGTCCGGCCACAAATGGATAAAACCAGACTAGAGGAGAAAGACCAGAGCTTGCAAAGGAAAGAGACAAACCTAGATTAAAAGGAAAAACACGCTCACAGACTTTCTCCATTTTTGTATACTGGTGAAAGCTTTTTTGGAAAATGCTGTTTCTGCTCCATTGCAAACTTTCAGTCTCAGACTACTGAAGGGAAAGTCTTCCCTGAAAGTGTCCTGTTCAGGTGGGCTCACTGCATTCACGTGGCTAGAAACAGCTGCAAGAAAGAAGGAAGGGTTGGCCAGCAAGTGATCAAGGCCCAACAGTTCCAACCACAAATGTCTACTCAAATTCTGCAACTTATACCTGAGGAAGTGCCCTCAGGAAAGGATAGAAGGAGCTTTTCCGTACTGCTGGAACACTGGCCAAAAGCAATGAACTGAGCCATGAAAAAAACAGAAAAGTTAAGATGACAACCTTACAGCCCCATGGATCATAAATGCTGCACAAGTCCAGTAATCTGAAAAAAAAGAAGGCATGCCAATCTTTGTATAGAGATCTCCTCAAGAACCATATCACTTGATACAACAGGTCTTATTCAGACATTTATTAGAAGGATTGCATATGCTTCAGAAAAAGAAAAAAAAAAAAGAAAAAATCTTCAGATAATCCAGGAGGCTCACGCAGATGTCCAGCATGGAATACGGACTTGAAACAGTTTACGATCTATAGTTAAGATTTCTACATTCCTCACTTGAGTTTGCAGCTGGAATTTTAATTTAGGCTTCAAATTTAGTTGAACAGATGCAAAGTTTACCTTAGGCCTCAAATAATGGAACTGGCAAATTGTCCACAGGTCATGTAGAAGCTCTGGGACCTTGAAGCAAAACACTTTTTTCAATGATCACATTCTTTTTAAAACTATTTCCCCTTCAGACTGCCTTGCAGATCCATCTATACTATGGTGCAATTTTCGTAAATGTTTGCATTCAAATAAATACTATACAGATATAAAGCAAAGTTTTTGTGGTTTTTGTTTGTTTGTTTGTTTGTTTTTGTAGAAGGAAAGGAGTACAGTTCAGTATCGACTGGTTTAAAATTTCACTCCAAATACACACGTTATACTAGCTGATACTAAATGCACAGGAGGTGTCCCCATCCTTGAACTGGGTTTTCATAGAAAAAGCTGGCACCCAGGCATAAATCTGTCAGCTGTGTTTGCACAACAAGGCTGCTGGATTAAGGCATCAGTCTGAATATTTCAGGATATCTCTGGATATGCTGACTAGAATTCAGTTTTCTAATTTGGTGAAGTGAGAATGAAAGGCTTATGGGGTGAAGAAGAATGTTTAGTCTGCTGTGGATCCAAGAAAGGGGAGAACATTAATGACCACAATTATAGTGTGAATAGGTCAGAAGTATCTCAGCAGGGTTGGAGTCAGGGTGCATAAGTGTGTGATCACAGCTCAGCATCATCTTGTCTAGTTACTTTGGCTACAACATGAAATATTTCATGGAAAGAGTATTCAAAATGGTTCCACTGGAGAAAGAGTCCATACTGATACGCAACTACCTGATTTTTAGGCAAAATGACAGATTTCTTGGTCTGTAGCAATTTTTCTGTCCTAAATAATAAAAAATGTAAAAACAAAACTTCTGTAGCAGGATTTTCCATAAAGGAAGTTAAACCGATTTTTAAAATGGAGGAGTAACTTCCAAACAGATTAAAAAATTGTTGGCAAGCGTGTCAGATAATAATTTGCAGTCAAGCTCAACCAGCTTCTGGAGATATCTCAGACTTGCCCACAAAGTGGATGTTGAAAGTGACAGAACTTCCACTGTGGAGAACTCTGGAAGTTAATAAGAATGTCTGGTTTTGACATTAAAGATTTTGGTATGTTCTTGCTGCCAAATAGCCAGCCAAGAAGGAGAGGGATTCATGTGAACTGGGTTTTAACTAACTGGCTACAAGTACAGCATTAGCCCCCAGCACAAGTACCCGACCTTTCTTGTTCACTATAAAATCAGATCAGTGAACTCCTTCTGTGCTGAGAATTGCCCAAACATGTATGCAAGCCTTGTCCTTCTAATTACTTCCTGGATTGATTACAGAAGCAAACTTCTCACATGAGATCTCCTAATAGTAGTCCAAATTTATCCAAGGCCCTAGAATGCAACCCCATTTCAGACAAGTCCAGGGACAGTCTGTACAGCAATTAAAATTGCTGTTTGAAATCTTGCTCCTGGAATTCTTTTAATATGGCATTCAGCTATGAAAGTAAGAGCAGGGTGTCTTTTTTTCCTCCTTCTTTTTGGCCTCCCCTGACATACCTTCTTTTTAACACTTATTTCCCAAAGAGAAATAAAAGAGAGCAGCCCTGGCATAGCTTGAGGCAGGGCTCAGCGAGGCGGGTAAGTTCTTTCAGCAACTGCAACGATGCTGACTAGTGAGAATCTGGCCCCCCCAGCCTTTGTGGAAGACGGCTGTTCCTGTTTTAAGTTCAGGAATCATTCCTTCTGTTTGAGAAAATGGAGAGGAAAAAAAGAGAATGAGGGCAAGCAAATTTGCTTTATAAGAAAAATCCCCAGAGACGGACAAGGTGATGTGTTAAGAAACAGTCTGAATCTGCCCAACAGCATCACTATGCTCATCCATGGCTTTCTCTTGCACTGGTCGTTAAGGTGCTGCTCATTAAACCAACTATACTTTCTTTTACCTCAAACCTGTTTCCCCTCTTCACACCTCACCCTCAGCTCAGCAATTCCACTTTCCTGTGTCTCCAAAGCCAGAATATTGGGCTAATGAACTCTCCATGCCACATGAGAGGATGTACATTAGAGAAATATAAATATGCATGGGATATAGCCAACCTTCAAAGTGATATGAAGCTCCAGGTTTAAATTACACAGGCATACATGTTTACTCCTGATACTGGAGATGCTTCAACCTGAATGTGTGGTAGCAACTCCCAGATGTTGTCTGCACATGCTGACACAACTAATTCAGATATAACCTGACTGTGAATAGACTCTCTGGGACAGAATCCCTAATCAATTGTCAACTGCAGAGAGAGGTCACAAAACAAGTGAATAATTTTGATTTGTTACTATCTGTTTTGATGCTATCCTTGACATTCTGCCATCCTGGGAAATAGCGAGTGAAAGAGATGAAAAAATTAGTTGAAAGAAAAAAAAAAAAAAGAAAAAAGAAAGCAAAGCAATGTGCACCCGCTGGGAAATTTTTTGAAAAATCAGCTTATCTGGGTACAAGTGACTCATCAACATCGTTTGCAATTCCTACTGTGCTCTGCTTTTTGTATAGCCACCAATACCTCTCCAATGGCAAATCTGGAAATCAGGTCTAGCTGATTATTACAGGCATTAGACTGATAACAAAGTGAGATCACAAAATAAATACTGAAATTTGCATTTACTTCGGAGATCTGCTTCCGTGCATCCTTTTAATTAAATACCAACACATTCTCCAAGAGGAAACTGTGTGTGGCTGACCTTGGGAAAAAGAAATAAATAGAAAAAGAAATAAATATCTTGTACCCCCAGACACATCTGGGGAAACCTGTCTCAAACATTTCTGCTGATCTAAACAGCAGCAGTGATATACTGCAACTGTAGTGAAAGGATGAAGTCTCTAAGCAAGTGTATACACTATAAAAGAAAGTCTCAGCTAGCTGCACCTGGTTAAAATAGGAACAGGAATAGGAAACTAGAAGACTTTGAAGTTTCACTAGGAATGACATTTGATATTAATACCTAGACAAAAAGCCTAGCACAGGCTGCTTTATGCAAACATCTAGAAGTGTCCTGGCTGTCTGAATGGCTCATCTCTGTCAGCATGCCTCCATCAGAGCCATTCTGTCCGTAAGCTGCTGCTGGCATGTGGGTCACTGAGATCCCAGTGGTGCCCTGCACACTGAAACAGTGTGAGTGTATCTGTATTCCTAGCTTGAAACGTAACACAGAAAGGGGAAGTGCGCAGTTTTGGGGAGCAGGTGTCTGACTGGCATGAGGCTTTTAGACTCCCAGGCATCCATACTTAAATATTTCCCGTTACCTGACACATCCAGGTGTTCCAGATTTGGACACAGTGACACGACATCAAAGACCGCCTCGTTGGAGATATTGTAACAGCCAGACACCTCCAGCCGCCGCAGTTCCGGACAGCACTGGGCAATGGTGTAGAGTCCTCTGTCTGTGAGCCGCCTGCAGCCACTAACAATTACCGTCTCCAACATGAGACATACGTTGGGTGTATCCTGACAAAGCCTTCGCGTCAGCACTTTAAGAGCCCTGTCCACATTGATGGTCTCGCCGGTCAGGCGTATAGTCCTCCAGAGCCGGGGGTCCCAGGCGAGGTTGTACCAGCGGCGGCACACGCGGGCGCAGCGGCACAGCTGGTTGGTGGGCAGGAAGGAGAAGATGTGGATCATGGATTGGTCGGGCAGCCGGTCGACGTGGGCCTGCTCCTTCTGCTGCTTGGCCGCCAGCCGGATGAGGGGGTGAGTGAGGCGGGTGGGAGGGGGAGAGTGGACCATGGCCACCGTTTCCCCAGTGACTGAGGATGACGAAGTAGAGGAGCCTCGACCATTCTGGAAACCGGGAGATGTCGGTGGGAATATCAGTGCTGGACTGGGAGTGCTGAGAGTCCGCATGCTCAGGTCGGAATCTGGAAGACAAAAGGCGGGATTTCAGCGAGCAGCCATTTTGCCAGAGAGAGGGAGGACACGCAAGTTCTCAGAAACACAAGGAGGCTGTGTTCTCAAAGCACTGCTCATCTCGGTGCTGGCCACCCAAAGCACTAACAGAGGGCAGGCTGTGGGCCCATGCCTGAACGTAAAGAGGAGACGGTGGATTCCAGAGATTTCACACTGTCATGCTCTTGACTGAACAGCACAGGAAACAAATCCATTTGAACCAACAGACAGTAACTGCAGTAAGCTCAACAGCAGCTGGGCACCCAGGGGCTGTCAGGGAGGTACACAGCCATCCTTCACCTCCTCGCTCCTCCAGGCATTCAGGGAGAAGGCAAGAGAAGTTCAGGAAGCAAATGCTGCTTCATTCATCAGTTCTGGGCAGGTGGGAAAAACACAGCTCTATGCAGGTATTTTCACACAGAATCACAGAACTGTAGGGGTTGGAAGGGACCTCTAGAGATCATCGAGACCAACCTCCCTGCCAAAGCAGGTTCCCTACACCAGGTGGCACAGGTAGGCGTCCAGGCGAGACTTGAATATCCAGAGAAGGAGACTCCACAACCCCCCTGGGCAGCCTGTGCCAGTGCTCCGTCACCCTCACTGTAAAGAAGTTTTTGTACAAAGAAAAAAAAATTTCACTGTGTCATTAAAGAAGTTCATTTCTCCTTCATGCAAACCAGGAGTTCAACTGAGAATCCAGCAACTGGCTCTGGGGGTGCTGGCTGTGCTGCTTCTTGCCACCAGAAAGGCACTTCTGTCCAAAGTGAGAACACGAGCTCTGGTCACATTTAGCACAGAAGAGCAAGTGGCAGAGAAACAGCATGCCTGGAGCAGAAACAGCATGCCTGGAGCTTTGTTACAGAACCACTGCACAACACTTACACCAGCTTTTCCCTAGTGCTATTGTCAGGTCGAAAGCAGCTAACCCAAAACCACACACAACAATTTACTACTTCTTTACCATCTCACAAACACAAAAATAAAGGACGTGCTACAAAGAAAGCTTGAGTTTGACAGAAGTTCATTTCTGCAATTTTGCATTTCTGCTGACATTGCTGCCTAAAAGTCATTTCCACTCATGCTCCCAGCTCTTCACACCATTCAATGCAATACAAACTAGTAAATGGAGACAACTAGGTGGTATTTCTGGCAGTCAAACAAATGTCACAGATGATATGCTGAGAAATGAATGCTGCCAGAGATCTTGCTCGTTCCCTCTCTGACCTGTCCACACTGATTGCCACATGATTTCCAACTCTAAGTCTCCACATTGACCACAACAGGCATTCTTTAAGAAAAACTCCATACAGATGAATATAGAAACCAAAACACAGCACCCAGCAGGATAACAAGAATTGAGAATGGAGTAAGAACAGTGGTTTCACAACATCAAGATTTGCTCCACGGTGCATCTTTCCCTATCCCTTCAGTGTTCAGACATTTCAGGGAAGCATGCAAAGCCACCTCCTTAAGCTCTAAGCTTTGTAACTGTGCAGCACTGATACGGGCTAAGCAGGGCACATCCTGAAATGCATTCAACAAACCTGCCCAAACCAACATTTAGGCAGAGTTTCTAAATTAACTATGTCTTAGTTGAATTTGATCAGTGATACACAGATTTTCCCACTGAGCATTTAGCTTTCACTTTGCCCAGCACAGGCTCGGTCTCACCTCACTACAGCAGCGGCAAACACAAGGTTTGCATTTTCTGTGTGTATGTGAGGGTGAGATGTGCAACTGCTTGGCTGAAGAAACCAAGACACGAAGTGCACAAGTTTGCCCAACGCCACCTTAGCTCAGCTGAAGACATCAAAATCATCATTTCCCACTGTGAAGAGAGAACCCCCACTACACAGTTCCTTTGCTCTTCCTCTTTCATGCTGTGTTTCACTTAGAAACTCAGTATTTCAGCAAGAGGAAGAAAAACCATTTTCTTCAAGCTTTCTGAGCGTGGTCTATGGCTGAGTGAATGTAACTCAGGCATCTGTATATTTCTGAGCAAGAATGATATCTTAATGCAGCGTAGGTTTTGCAGACACTCTGCTCCCCTTTGAGACTCCTAATACCCCCCTGGCAGCCATTGCAAATAATTGCATGGAGGAGTGTTATTTGGAAAGGGTCTAGTATACTTTGGTATTTTAAAAATGAGATTTACAGCTGGGGAGAAAAAAATCCCACCAGCAGCAGCCAAGCTCCTGCAGACAAGCACTGGCTCCATGGACCACTTAGGCAACAGTCCCCTAGATTAATCCTTGCAAGGCCTTACCATATGTTTGACCTCCCTCACATCACCACCAAAGCCAACAACAGTGCCTGACGTTAAACATGTACATAAGATGTGACAGATTTGGAGCCTTCACTTCTTGTTCCTTTCTTGAGACTTTAAGATGCTTTTAATACAAAAGAACAGTGTGATCACCTCCTGTAAGATGGGCTCCCAGCACTGTATGAAAAAACAGTTTCAGTCTGTGATTGTTGAAAACATCAAAAAACCATCCCTACAGGCTTACATTCTTCACTACTCTTACACTTAATTATAAAACAGCTTCTAATGCTCCATGATGCTCCCCTCCTGTGATCAAAGCACCAAGCCAGTACTGTTAATCTCCATTCCTTTTGGACCAGAAGTGGCATTCCTTCCTCGTTCCTGTGCTAACTGTGCATAGTCTATACCTCAGACATTCTGGATGCATAATGAATCATAATGTGGTTTTTAACTTAAGACTTGGAGCTAAAAAAGTGGTGTCCTTCTGTTTTATGGGTACTTTTCGTGCTCTCTTCATGCTCTCCTAATTCTATCATCATTGTAACAGTTCCAGATGTGCACCCTGCATATCCTGAAGGCGTTCCATGTGAAACTTGCTCCCACACACCTTCAGGACATGGACTTCCAGATCTGCACTGGTCCGTATGAACATATCCTCTCCTCCTCCCCCTAAGTACACATCTTAAAGGGAAAAGGAAACACAGGAGGTGAGTTCAGGACATTTTAACCAGTAAAAGCTCGGAAGGCTTTCTGGTAGCATTCAGAGCTTCAGCAAAAAACAGTTGGCCTGCTGTACGTTTTCCAGTCTTTTCTAGTACTGTTGTGAAGGACTTTCTGCAGCACTGAATCAGCTTCAGTTTAGTTTTTCACCTCTTACTGAACGCCAGCTACCAGCCTGAGCCAAACCAAGAGAGGGCAGCTTACTGACGGTATGACAACGATAAATGCCAGCATGTAAGCGCAAACCAAGTAACCGACTGCAGTTTTCAATACAATCAGTCTACTCACAAAACATACAAGCACATCTTGTCTTGAAATCCCCCCCCCCAACTGTTTCTAAGCCTGAAATGCAACTTCGCATTGTGGTGATCTTCAAATGTAAAAAAAAATTGCAAAGCAGCCCTGTGTTTCCCTCCCTACAACCTCATTTACCCCTCTCCCTCCCTGACCACCAATGCATTTCTGCAAGAAGCTTTTTGTTATGGCTTTGCTCAGGCTCTGAAAACCATTTGTTGATGTAAGACAAAATTTCTTCACAATCTTTAAAGAAATCTCAAAAGATGCATACCAGAAACAGAGCTATAAAAGCTGACACAGATGGAGAAAATGCACTGAAGGGACTTTTTTTTATTCCACTAAGAATCTGGTTTATTTCAAAGTTTTCTGCTCCCATTTTTTCTTTTCTTAGTTCTATTTTTTTTCCCCCAGTTTGTTTCCCAATGCATGCATACATCTGGGGAAAAATAGCCTTCTACACACATGATTCAAACCAAGATCAAGTGTCTGTGCATTCTGGCCCTGACAACAATAGAGTTTCTGACTTCAGAACCAGAGGGAAAAAACAGTGTCATGCTTTTGTGAGACAGCAGTGGACATTAATGTCAGACACCTGATGCCTGGATCCCAGCATGGCCTTCTTGAGATTGAACTGCTGCCCATGTTGGAAGCCTGACTGTATTCAGCTGCACCTTTAGTTAGGGAGCTCTGTGTGCACCTGTTTTAAAGTGATCTCTATGCAGAGCTTGTAAAATTAAAATGAAAGTTTCAATAAACATTAACAAAGCCTCAAATGGATGCTTCGTGTTGATCTGCTGCCACTGCTGAGATTTTTAGCAACACTGAGGCAAGAATTTAGACTACAACTATGAGTAGGCTCTGAAGAGTCAGTATAGGTGAGGAAAACAAAAAGAAATTGGCATTTTTATCAGAACATTAGATGCAAAATAATATGAACAAGAACCATTTAAGCATAGTATGGAAACACTGTACACTCAGCATCTCAGCAGTAACAGTGCTGCATAAATATTAGCTATTTAGCTGAGTGAAATGTTGGTGTAAATCTTATATTTTACCACTGTACCTCCACCTGTGCCCATGCCTGAAGTACTTCTTTACAGAGGCTGTGAAAAGTAGAAGCTTAATGGCCATAGAAGCAGAAGTACAAAAATAGGGACAGGCATCTGACAGGCTTCTGCCGGACTGATTCAGCACAAGACTCCTGGACATGACAGGCTGGTGTCAAACTTGGCTGCATACCCTTTGAGGAACTGAAAAACGAGCTGATGCAACAGGCTACAACAGAGTCATTGGTGTTCTGGGACACTGGACACATAAGTACTCCCAGAAAAAACATGTACCTACAGAAGAGCATCTCCCACATCCGAAATGTCACGTGTTTTTCAGTTTGAGGTAGCACTGCTGACCTCGCATCCTGCCAGCACCAGGAGGGACTGGCTGGAACAAAGCTCACTGCACAACCTCACGTGAAACTGCAGCAGTCTCCTAGAAAGGCTTGGTCAGCAGAGGTACCTACGTGATTTTGCAACTTTCTGTGATCAAGACTGCACAGAATGAGTAACAGGGCTCGATTAGTTCTCTCTAGGTCTCTCTCCAAGTACACTTAAACCAACCCTGATGTGCATGTCTGCCCTGTTCTTTATTTCAAAGGAAAGCTATAACTCAACTCATTGAAGTGCCTGTTCCAGTGCTGTCACTTTATCAAGTTTCTAAGTTTTTCCTATTACCCAACTCATGTAAGAAGCTGTTTCTTGCCCTCTACTAGAGCTTGTGAGGAATGACAGATCTCCACTACTTCTGCAAGGATTTCTGGCAGCTATGTGCTCAAACTTCAGTCCTTTCTTCCTAAACACATCACTAATACAGCGTGTCCTAGACTTTCTCCAACTGCGAGCATTTCTCCCAAAGCACAGTACTCCAAAACAAGCACAGCACTCCAAGGTGCTGGGGCTACAGCACCAGCAGTGGCTACAGCAGTGGTTGTAGCCAGTGTGGCTACAGCAGTGGCTACAGTAGAGTCCTTCTCTCCTGTATTTCAGCCTTCCAGATTTCAACAGTCTCAGAAGGATGATGCATTCAGTATGTGATTCAGCGTATTGTCCGCATTCCCATGTGTCATACAGCTGCCTGGCCATTTATTTTCATCATCGATTTCTACCTACTCTACTAGTCTTCCCCCAACCTGTCTCCTTAATCTTCAATTTTTTTAAAGAATATTTGGAGCACAGAGCAACCTTCTAAAACTGTGCTCGTTTTCAGTTTTCCAAATATACCACGTCATACATTTTGACCCATTCCTCTGTATACACGTAGTTATGTATGTCAATTTAATTCAAGCAGACAGCTTCTGGAGAGGGATGGAAAACTAGCAAATTATTAAAGAAAACTGCAAAGTATGGCTCTCTTTGAAACATCATCACAGCTGACAAATATGCAGTTATAACTATGCAATATGCTATCCCTCTTTTGCGGCCACATTACAATGATTTCATTTAGTCGGCATTGCTTCCTGGCTTACTTCCAACACATATATGCAAAAATCTAAATAAACCTGAGATAGGTTACAGCTCCTGTTTCCCTCTCACCAAACCATTTATTCTTAGCAAGACAAGAAATTAGCTAGGAAACTTAAGTAAAATGAAGGGATCAGAGAGACTTAAGAAATTAATTTACAGCTTTGCTGATCTTGTGAGATCTCGTAGGTCACGCAACTCTCTTTCTGAGAGCAAAAGATCTATGACAAGGCTCAATATTTCAGTGTAAAAATGAGCAGCATCAGAGCTCATGAAGTAATTGCATCCACATGCTCCTGGAAGGAATGGTTCCACAGAACTTAAAATAACCCTTTATGGTTTTTAAAAACCTCCCATAGAAAGTAATAAGAAACTGCACCTTTTGAGCAAGGCTATAGACACCGTTACAAGACCATGTGGAAGAGAGCTATGTTAAAATGCAAAGCCATTTCACAGCTGTTTCTGTGTGACATTTTTACTTTACATTACACTGGTGTGACATCCCTATGATGTTGAGCTCCAGTTTTCTCTAGTCCATAAACTCTGCTGAACACTTTTAGAGACCTATCTTGCATTCCTGGTGTATTCATGCTTTATGCTTAAACAGCACTGCAAGTGAGATAATTGTTACAATTTTATTAGGCAAATAATTCTTCCTTGCAGTATTTTTGTCAAAAGCTGGTACATATTTGCCCCCTACTGACTTTGTCCCCTGCCACTTGGCAGGGATTAATTTTATCCACATCTTCTTGAGCAGAGCTAAAAATACAAAGATTGAAGGGGAAAAAGAAAAAAAAAAAAAGAATTAAAAAAAAAATCATTCATGGTACTATTTTTCATCATATTAGTTCATCATATTCATTTATGAAGTCAAGCCATGTAAATTTTGTCCCTAGTACCAGTGCTGATACTTGGTGTATCAGTTCTGGTAAAAGGGTTTGCCAGTGTGTCACTTCTGGAAAACTACGTAGAAGTAGACAGGATGGTGTGTTTGTAACATATTCAGTAAATACCTAACCCCAAAATGAATTCCTCGCATGCTGAAGTGCAAGCTCTTCTTAAATTCTTTCAGATCACACACTTTCCTAACTCCTTATTGTATGCCAGGGAACTCCTCCTGCAGTGAGTGAGGAATGCAGGAAGAGAAGATGGATGGAGACCAACAGTTAGCACTGAGAACCCAACAGCCACAGGTCTGAGCAGTGGGTGCTTTTGGACTTCTGGCTTCACTCTCAAGCCTGAATGCTCACTAGGTGTTGCTTCTGGTATATCAGGTGTTCTGCTGGAGTGTATTCTTTGCCTTTATTTCATCTGAAAGTAACTGGCTTCATACGCCTGTGGTGGTAACTAAAGCATGGTAAGAGAGGACTAAGAAGAGAGTTGTTTCCAAAGTGAGTGTCTGACTTCAATGAAAATGCTAATATAGGTGAATATATGCTAATATAGGTCTGGCCTCTGACCTTCACTCCCTCTGGAGTGAAGAAGCACTCACCCTCCACCTTCCCCAAAGCCTGACATGCCTCCTTCCCAATGCAACCCATGCCACTTTGAGGAGAGGCACCTTGCTCCCCACTAGGTTCTCAATACTGAGTTATCAAGAGATTGGACACATCACATTTAATTGTCCCCCATTTTCAGGATTACCACATCTACAGCAATCCAGTTCTTTTCAGTGCATTACTTTGAAATATGCAAAATACAATTGTGGTTAACAAGGAAATAGGCATTTACAAAGTTCCAGGCTTCTATATGAAGGTTTAAGATAAAATTAGACAACAGAAATATGTCAAGTTTGCTCAACTTCAAAGTCATACTAAGAAGCCTACCATCCGCTCTCTCTACACATGACAAGAGCGGTTAGAGAGTCTTATTTGACACAAGAACTCCATCCAGGTGAATACAAAACATCTTCTCAACTTACCCTGAGAAAATGCCTGGGTCTAGTGAAATAGACTTACAACTACAGTCAGTCTCTCCTTTGAGTCAGTCTGAGATGTCTGGACTACTCCAAGGTGAAAACTGTGTACGGTCAAACATGTTTTTGCTTGCCAAGCCAGGCAACATTTACATTTTTGTGTTTCATATTTTTATGTATTAATCTTTTCATTTCAAATCCATTTAACATAACTATAGATGAGCACACACTGCCCAACACTAGCTCTCTAGCCACAAACACATGGCCAGAACCAATCACTTGGAGTGACACTGATCTTCCAATGATATGCTGACATTAAGTTATGTTGATACAAACAGGCCTGTGCAATCAATATAGATGGAAAACAAACAAATGCCTCATGACTCCCAGGCAGAAAACACATAAATCCAAGCAGCCATTGCAATCAGCTGTAGCTCTTCTAAAATTTCACTTCCCAAAGATGGGAGCATCTACAACACAGGTTTTATCGGTTTTCATTACTACAGAACAACTTCACGCCAAGTTGCTGTACACAAGTTTATGAGAGTGAGATGTTTTCAAGACTCATGTTTTTTTCATGTAGACCAAAGCATGGTAGACCTGAAGAATCTTGAAATTTAGCTTGGTAAGATGTGCATTGCTCTAAACAGAAAATAACATACAGACTAGAGGAATGCTTGCCTTGGGGAAAGCTGACAATAGAATGATATGCTCATGGTGTTGGGTAATCAAGATGACTTGCATCTAGTCGGTTGCAAATTTTACAGCAGACAAATAATTCCCCCAAGAATGACTATTTCCAGCACATCTACCAAAAGTTAATTATTTGTGGAACAGACCATTGTTTTTCATAATCAAATACTGGTGCTTTAAAAAGGCACAACTCTCAGAAATGACAGACTGAAATTAACAGCGGGTCTAAGATTTGGCCTCAAAAACTGGAGATAATGATAAACAATAGGGTAAACATAAGCTGAAACAGTAGCAACAGACTTAAAGCCACAAACTGCGTTCCTCTCAGCATTCAGGTTTTGATGGTAGAGATTCATTAAATCAGTGCAATCTACAGTTTAAACATCCTTCCTAAACTAAATTCAGGCTTTAAAAATTGAAAATCTGCAAAAAGGCAACCCTGCAAATTATGGGACAGAAGTGTACACAGCACAATAAAAGATGTATAGATTTAAAGAGGAAATAAAATAAAAAGGGAAAGAAGCAAGTCCCAATTCCCACCGGATTCTATTGCAGGACACCTATAGAATTCTATAGAATGCCCCCAACTCCCGACTGAGGAGTCACATGGCAAGGCAGATGGAGGTACAACCCTGCCATACAGGGCAGGGATAGGGGCACCCCTTCTCCACTCTACCTACACGTGCCTCTGCCACTTGGGTTATCAGCAAGGGAGTGATAATAAAAAGTTCTGCAATGGAAGAAAAACTGCTGAGTTTGTTATTATGTCATTGCTCACTTCAGGGTGACCTTACTCAGGTTAAATCTTCTGACTCCTGCAGAGTTACACTGAGGCGGTGAGAGTCTTCCAGGCAGACATGTTTACTCTTAGGCTAATGCTTTAGCAGACTCAAAGGGATGCCACCAAGGGCCTGACTTGGCTATGCAGGATGGCCACGGATTGCAGATAATCAGTGAGACTGCACAGAACGTGACTGAAGTCTGTCAGGGAACACCTGCTCCCCATCAGCTCAGCTATGTTTACACTTCAGGTTCCAAAGTTTATTTTCTTTCCTACCAATGAGATTCCTTCAAAAGCACCTGCTACTATCCTGACAAAGCATTCTCTCATTTGGTGAGCAAATACCTCATTTTCTAGGGCCGTGTTCCTCTCCCTTCTGACACGTGGCCAAACTGAGAAAGCAAGGCTGGTCTCCAGGGCTTTTCAGAGGAATGGCAGAAAGTTCCACTTAATCCAGAGTTTTATGTTTCTTACAAATCCACGGTGCTACCACTATGCTTACAGACAAAGGAATAAATTCAGCAAAAAGCTGGCCAAAGCCACTTTCCAGACGAATCAGCTCTGGACCTGAGTGACCTGGACCTGATGGGGAAAAAAGGAAAGAAATGTAATCTCCAAAGCAGAAACTCGGGACACCAGCACAAAGTTTCCCAACAGCTCTCTAAGAAAGACACATGAAATGCGGATTTTTTTTTAAATAAAAGACATTTCACATTCTACAGGTCCTAGAGTGACAGCAGTCCCCTCATCTGCTGCAAGCATACGCAATATTCGTACAGTGATGCACTGAGCAAGCACATAATGCTTACTGAGAACCACAGGGATTAACATTTTGCTTATGGGAACTTTGGGAGTTAAGCAGGGAGAGAGGCACGGCCACTGGTTGCTCTCTCCTGCTAGAAAATGTAAACTGGCTCAAGCCCAACAGTGCTAAGTTGCGTGGATTCCTGACCACCAGCACAACACAGGCCCAGACTATGTCAAAACAGATGGTACTTAAAACTGCAGGAGCGGTGCATTAGCCATCCTCTAAAACCCAGCCCCGTCGTCTGAATTCCCACTTGCTGTGTCTGCGACTTGTGATGTATAAATTGCAGATTGCTATTTATATGCAATAGCATATGGTACACTGACATGTGAGGAGTATCAGATGTACACACATGTAAATAAATCAATAATTCAGCACTCTGTGTTTATGGCAACTTCAATAACTTCCCCGTCTACAGGAAGCCATAAGAAATAATTGCTTCATTTTGCATAGAATATTAACTGACTGTAATAGTTACTTTACAATTCACTGCATTTTCAATTTACTGAAATAAAACAATCAAAATTGTTCACTGACTTCGTTTTCCCACTTCATTAAACCAAAATCAATATGGGAAAAAAAAGTGACATTTACACCTACAATCATGAAAAGAGTTCTTACCCAGAGCAAGAACTCTAGAAAAAAAAAGCATCCCTTAAATCCTTCAGCTCTATTTTTAATATTATCCTAACCTTATTGTATCAAATGTTATCAGTGATGTCTCGCTTTATATGCAGTTTCACATTTATCAGCAGATTTAATACCATTAGTTTATGAAGATATCTTAGGCAGTAGGCTTAAAGACAGCAAAAGAAGCATTAGGAAACAAGAAATATTTGTCATCATGATAAAACAGAAACGTTACTTAATTTTACAAAGCCCCAAAAAGTGATCCGTGCAGGGGCATCTCATCAACTTATCATAAATATTTGAAGAGGGGTTGTAAAGAAAACACAGACAGACTCTTTTGAGTGGTACTCACTGCTAGGACAAGAGACAACAGGAACAGGAGGTTCACTCTGAACATCGGGAAGCATTTCTATGCCCTGTGGGTGATGGACCACTGGCACAGGACAGGCTGTGGGGTTTCCTCCTTGGAGATCTTCACAATTCATCTTGACATGACATGTCATGATATTTGCTTGGCAATCTGCTCTGGATGTCCGTGCTTGAACAGGGGTTGGGTCAGATGGACTGTATGAGAACTGTTGAGTCATGGCCAAAACCACTGATTGACCACCTGGTTAAGGTGCAGACAGAGCAAAACACTGCCCTACTGGCACAATGCTACTAGCTTCTATTAGCAAAATGATGACTGGGTAGTATTTACAGGAAATGTGATGTAAACTAATTTATATTTAAAGAGGCTCAGGTTCTAGACAAGGCATTTGATACCGTGCTGCAGTTCTACAAGGTACTGAAGTTTGAGGTGAATGAATTATGGTAATGACTTCATCCCTTTCTCATTTACACAAGACTTCAAGCAACAGACTTGCACGAAGAACAAACCTTACAAAAATGTATTTCTGGCACTTTTCAGTATAATTTGGAAATGTGGAGCACAGCCAACAAAGAGAGATCAGTAAGGCACATTTTAAAACTTCTACCGAGAAAGTTAAAAGAGTTTGTGTTAGCAAATGTTTCTGAGACCCACAGTGACTTCACATTTTCCATCTCAGTGGATTTACAAGCACAGAGGTTGATAGTGCAGTATCTGGGAGCCGAGTCCTTACTGAGATGTGCAGAGCCCCCCGCACTACTGGTGACTGCCAGGAGGTTGGAGCAGCCAGTGACGCGGTGGATCCCGACTCCCCCACTTCACACTACAACTGAAGCACTGCAGTCTCTGCTCACTCACTCTGTTCTATTTGTGGCAACGAGTCTTTTTCTGCTAACATCACTAATTGCCTGGAAAGTATATCCCTCATTTCCTTATGCTGAGCTGCACTTCACTCATGCTGGATGTGTGACTATTTAGAGCACGTACCATGTATAGTAACGTGCCACTCTGAGAATGTCAGTATGAGAAATCCCGAATGAAGAGATGAAATCAGATTGCTAACACTGGTACAACTAAGCTACTGCAATGCAGTTGAAAATGATGTTTAATGATACTTACTTGTTCCTCCATTTTAATTCCATTTACAAAAGCATCAGCTACAGACAAGACAGTAGTAATACTGGTATTACACATAAATCAGGAAAATACCTGTGTAACCCCAAGCATGATTCTAGAACTACAAAGTGCAGAGATGTTACTATTTAATCGTTACTATTTAATCTTATCTAGTCTGGAAGAAAGTGAAACCTGTTGCCAAGTTCTCATTACTCTGTGGGCATAACCAGCAGTATCACTGGTTCAGTTTGGAAAGACTGTTTTGAGATTGGACATGGAAGGAAATGGAGGTGACAAGGGCATTAAATGACAGGACGTTCTTAGTGACAGGAATGTAGATGCAGCTTGTATAATACAGAGGTCTGTAGCAATGAAGCATAGGAATCTTTCCATTTGAATATTGCTCTGTTAAGTTTTCCTTAGAAACAACTCCATACCACGTGAAATGAGTCTTTTGTTCAGTACCTGCTGAGACTGTTAATCACCAGGAGATGGAAGACAAGCTATTATTAGTAGCCAGAAAACTTCTTTATTCACGGGTTTTGTAGCAAGTGAATTCCGCCAGCAGAGCATTGGATTGTGGTTTAACTGCATAAATACCTGACAGCAGCTGTAGCTGACACTTTACAGAAGGGCACTGCAGCAGGGTCTACGAAAGAGGAGTGCAAGGCTCACAGTCAGACAGATTGCTCACACCGAGCAAAAGCCTGCCTCTACCATCCTGCCTTTCTAAGGAAAACACCTTACAAGTCTTTGCATTTATTGAAGTGAAGCAATATCTGACCCACAAAGTTTCTACAGTGAATGGCCTATGTTGATTCAGAAATCTCTATTTCATAAACACTGGAAAGAGAGCAGACTGTGTTCCCAAATGATTTGGTGTGTTATAAAATAGCCAGAAGCCATCTGAAAACCACACGAGAAAAGGCTTCAGAGAGAAGCATATGAGAAAAGGCCTCCACACAAGAGGGCTGATTATTAGGCACAGACCCTAGCTCTACTCTGCCTTCTTCTGAAGCAAAGGTGGGAACTAAGCACACGCTGATCCATTGGTCATTTCTCATCATTACTCTATAACATTCACAGGTGATGTGATTGAGTCTTCTTTATGAGTATAATGAGTTTCATGCAAGTGCAGCAGTATCTGGGGAACAATTCAGACACAGTAAGTTATTTTAGCTGAGACTACAGCTGGCAGAGCCCTCGGCTTTGGCAAATCGCTTATGTCCTTGGAATGCAACAAAGCCTTGTCTGCCTGCAGCACACTTCAGCAAGGTTACCACCTTTCTGTGAAGGGCTATTTAAACCTCAAAAGGAATCTAGATATTTGTTTATTAAAATACTCCAAAAGTCAATACTGTAGAGCAACTCCACCACACCTGAACTGCACCCAGCAGCCTTGCTATATACACGGGTGTAGATGGATGAAGCATGAGATTACTGCTGATACCAAAATGAGATCTAGGAGTACCTGGCATTGAGATGACTGTGTGGTCCAGCCTTGACAAATGGTCTAAATAATACCACCTCATAAGATAGGAAAGTGAGCACGTTTATGGTGTGCATGTGTGACCGATCATGTTGAAAGGGAAGTGAAATCCAACAGTCATCTTGAAGAAAACCATCAGCCACACAGCTGTTTTCTGCCTGGGGGCAACTGTGGGGGCTGCTACAAGCGGGACCCACAGCTTAGAGGTGCACATGAGCAGGTGTGTACAGCAGGGAACTGGCACCCTCAGACAGGCAGAAACTTGCAACACTTGTAAACTTGAGATGGGCTGTGCAGCACTGCTGTGTAGTGTGCTGTGGACCTGAGAGAGAGGGAGATGAGAACTTTGGGGGGATTAGTTACTTGAAGTTGCTTATTCACAGTTGTTTATGAACAGTTCCTAAGTTCTCAGTGTTGTGATTTATCTGTGACATACTCATCCCTGATGTATAGTTCATTGGCTGCTGATTAATTTCATGCCTGTAATAAACAACTTCAATCCTCACTTTGGTTTAAAATATATTAACTGAATAGCATTCCCATGCAGCACACGGCTGCAATTCATCACTCACTGCTATTTGTTCCGGATATATATTATTAAGGATGAGAAATCTGTCCTACAGCTGGTGTTGATGAGAATTTAAAAATAAAGCTAAGGATTAAAGAGTATTGTTTAACCAGCTGCAACAAGCCATAGCTTAAAAAAGGTGTGAATAACTCCATCAAGAACCTTGCTCTCAGCCCAGATTTGTGCAGCACCAGCAGCGTCACACAGTGGGGCAACAGAGAGATTCTGCACATCTGCACCAAGGAACAAGGCTCTGCCTTGGTGAGAACCACAGCTGCTGCACTGTCTGGCTCTTCAGCAAGAGAACTCAACCTTGGGATAATCCAATTATCTCTCCACATATGTATGCATATTATTTCCATATATAACTATATTTGGCTTTATTTATAGGCAGATTACCACAATTGCAGACGGCCAGTAATGAAACAGTGGTTCTGAATTTTCTTGCTAAGTATGGAAAGAACTGAAAGCCACAGAAGTGCTATAAATGAGCAAAAAGCTTACCTTCCATTGATGAAAGTGTGCACCAGAGGATATCAATATACAACTAAGATGACTAGAATGTGAAATTAAAGACAATCAGATATATTATTTCAATTATTTTGCTAGAGAGGGGTGTTGAATTTCTTATGAGGATATTCTTTCCAATCTCTCAATTTCAAAGGAAGGATTTTAAGTTATTAGCTTTATCTTTTTCACTTTTTTTTTTTTTTAGTGTGTCTTAAAATACTTAAAAATTGCTATGTTACAACAGACTAGTCTCTTTGCAGAATTATAAAAAAATTAACCAGAGGCATACTGGAGACTATTTTTAAGCTGATTTAAATTTAGTTTACTATGCTAAAATGAATTAGAACTTAATTAGATAAGCCACGGAATATCTTTTTCTGACAAGTATTTGATATACTTTTACAATAAGGGGCTACATCTGCTATGCATACAACTGAAACACCTTTCCATAGCACTGCTCAGAGAACAGATATTTGCTGTAAAACATTAAGAGATTCCAAATAAATAAATACTGTAACTGTAAATTTGTGCCATGAACAAAATAGCTTCTAGGAAGTACCCTGCGTGGATCCTTGCATCTCAGCCAAGCAACTGACTATGCTACCATCTTTTCCAGGTTACCACTTGTGTTTTACCTGAATTCTCCCATAGTAAACATCACAATTTTCATCAATACAAGCAGTACAAGCACAGGACCAACATACTCCAGGAATGACCTCAGGTAGTAGCTGGTACTTACCCAAGTCACGGTGCCCCAGCTGGGGATGCATTAACACAGGACCACAGCATCCCATCACAGGAAATGGGGCAGCTGCAGAAAGCTCAGCTGCTGTTGTGGGAAACATGCTGCAGAAATGGGACACGTTCCCACATTATGGAAAGCATAGTGGTTTCTGAGGATAACACACTCAAGAAGCTGGCTTCAGTGCGAGTGTGTAAAAGAGCAGCCATTTCATTCATTTCCCCTTTGTAATCTCTCTGTCCAAACCCATAACTACTGCACAATATGATGTCAAAAACATCATGCAGATAATGACAAGTGGAGCCAGAGGATGAAGCCAGACATTTATTCTTATGTTTCGACTGATATAAACTGGATTAGGAAATCCAGTTTATACTTAATTGTGCATCTTAAAATAAGCTGTTGTAGCTATTACACTAACCTACAAGGAATTCAGATGCTGCTGGCTGTCTCAGCAGCTTTGATGTTAATTCATATTCTGCTTCTTTCAAAAGGCTGCATCCAAAAGAAACACTGCATCAACATTCCACAAATACGTTGTAAAGACTTACTTAGCATGTGCTCTGACAATCAGGCATAATTTTATGAGTCAGAGAGGTTAAGAACTTAAGCAAGAGACCTGATGCTGCTGTATTTGACCATTTCAGCACACTGAGAAAACAAACTGCCTGTCTTCTTCTGATAGATGAACAGGATATCTCAGAAGCTTGGCTTCATGCTCCCCACCAACAAACTCACATCAGCATTCTCCAGCTTCAACAGCCAGCCAGCAGGGCTGAATAGCCTCTTCAGCAGCTGTCACTTCTGTGTTTTTCTAACCTGGGAGGAACAGAGAAGCTGCACTGCATTTATGCTACATCCTTCATCAGCATGCCCTCTACTCCCCACCCAAGCTTTGGCAGCTTACTGATCACATTGAATAAGTCACCAATGATCAGTTAGCAGCCTGAGGAAGAGATCTCAGATGGCAAGCACAGCCTGCGCTCAGAAGAGGTGTTTATTTGCAGTCGTGCATTCTGGTACCATAATGCTAAGGCAACGGAGGCTCATAGAGATGAAGTAAGATTTCTCACTGAAGTGTCACAGGTTGGCATGACCATATGGGTCCCACCAACCTGACTAAGTTTTCTCATGTAATACTCTAGAAACCACAGTGAACAATGCGTCTAATAGTTGTGCTCATCCTGCTACGCATCCTCATAATCTTTTCTGTATGAAAACCCTGCTGCTAAATGAAATCAGTTGTTTCCCAACACCAGCTGTAAAACTAGTGCAGTTGGAGATGGATACAACTTGCCTACCATCAGAAGCAGTAGTTGCAGCAGACAAAATCTGAATAACAAAATCTGAATATGCAGAAACAAAATGCTTTAAAAAAAAAAAAAAAGTAGACTGTAGATGCTTGGGAAAAAATCTGATGCTTAATACAACAGAACCTCCTGAAAACCCTCAAGTTGGAGATGCTAGCAGAGTAAAACCCTCTGGACACACTACAGTGCCTGTAAAATTATGCACCCTGGAAGTACCCTAAACTTGCAAGCAACTCTAAAATACCTGGGATCCTTAGGTTTCCTGATTTGAAATACAGGAATTTTTCAGCTCCAGCTTTGTTAATTTGCATGGCCGAATATATCCAAGCTCAGATATGCAATAAGGATTCTGCTAGTAATCCCATAATCATAGAATCATGGAATATCCTGAGTTGGAAGGGACTCACAAAGATCATGGAGCCCAACTCCTGGCTCCACAAAGGACCACCCAAAGTCCAAACCCTGTGTGTGAGAGCACTGTTTAAGCTCTCCACAGCACTCAGGGCCGTGCCCACCGCCTTCTGGTGCAGACCCAGTCTCTAACCCCTCCATTGATGCAGCTCCATGCCATTCCCTCAGCCCTGTTGCTGTCACACAGCAGAGCTCAGCGCTGTCCCTGAGCTCCCTGTGAGGAGCTGCAGCTGCCATCAGGCCTCCCCTCAGCTCCTCTGCTCTGCGCTGAGCAAATCAGAGGACTCAGCTGCTCCTCATTCATTTTCCCCCGCAGACCCTTCACCATCTTCATAGTCCTCCTTTGGACATTCTAATAGTTATATATTCTTTCTATAGTGGTGCCCAAATTGCACCCAGTGCAGGAGGTGATGTTTCACAGCACAGAGCAGAACAGGATAATCCCTCTCCATAACTGGCCTGACCACAAAACAGTCCTCACCAGACTTTGTTAACATTGTCTTAGTATGCCTTTCAAAACTTTATCAAGCAAGAATAAATGCCACTTTAAAAAGGAAAAAAAAGAAAAAAAAAAGAAATCAAGACAGACATACTGACCAGCCTTTCCTAAACCAGGGAGTTATCTGGTGTCAGGGGTCTGTGGTAGAAGACCAAGTCACAGCTTTTACTACTGCTTTCTACCATCTGGCCAAACATGACACATTTCAGTTTTTTATACACTGTACTATAAACACATACTAAATTTAACTTTTGTATATGAGCCTTACACCTGCAAAATCCAGAGTATTGAGCTGCACATAATAAGAGAGATTTACCATCCATGGGACGGTTTGTTTGTGCCTCTAACTCCTCTCCCGACAACACCACCCATCACCATGGCTCTCTGCAGAGAATCTCCCAGAGCTTGCTGCTATAAACACACACAGCAAAGCGCTGCTAGCAAGTAAACTTGGCGGAGGCCCGCAAAATACACAACTTAACAATCAAGGGCCTTGTTGAGTTGGGCTTTTATTGAATGCAACCACGGCCCTTGTCTCCCCTTTCTGTTTATAAGGCTTACCAAGTATATAAACTATTGCTCTTAAATTATGAGGACCCACATTTATGAGAGCAATTATCCTTTGTTTGTTTAGAAAGGCTATTTGTCTGTCTCCTGCATTTTAAATGCCTCCCTCCCTCCATTGCCTAAAGGGAAGCAAAATGTTTGGATTTTTATTTGAGGGTGGGCTCCATCTGAAGTTCCCCTAATGAGGGGAAATCTCTGCCATAACCTCTGGTTGGGGGAGGAGGAGAGGGGAGAGATAAAGCCCTGCTCCAGTTCAAATGAAAGGGCAAAGGAGCCATTTGGAGGAACAGATAATGTTCTTGCTTTTATACCTCTATAAAGTTCATTATAAAGTCGGGCTGGTTTTGCTTAAAAATTCATACTGTGAATCCAGGAAGAAGTGCCTTGATGTCGCTGTGCACTACAGCAGGGTAGGGACCGAACACTTGCTTAGCCCATCTTTTGCAGATGAGATGAAAAGAACTCACTACTGGGGAATTACAAAGAGCATGCTATCCCTAGAGGATACGTGAACCTACATCTTCCAAAAGAATAAAATATTTATTTGTAACACTATTCAGAATTAATACTGCCAACATAAAACACATTTGAGGTCTGCAAGTGAGCATACTTGGCTGACTGACTATGCTTCCCAGCAAGTTGTCAAGTACCTAGCATAGATGGATTTCCTTTAATGGCTTCAGAAAAATGATCCTACGTATCAGCTGTGTCATTCCTATAGCTCCTACAAGCCTTAGACCTGAACAGCCCTGTGGCCTGTAGCCAGCCCAGAGGAACATTGCTCTTCCTTCTTCATCAGAACGTGCATTATGCTCCCTCTGCTACACAGAGCATCACTCAAATGGAGCATCTGAAGCCATTTATTTCAAGCTATTTATTGAAAGTTTAGTTGCCTAGCGAACAGCAGCAGAGAAAGGTAACAAACTTTTGTCCACTCCTTTCCTCAGTCACATATCTCACAGGCAGCAAAGATCAAAAGTTTAAATATGAGATTCTCTGTGTAGCGGAAACCCTTCATCACACTTCAAAGGGTGAAACTCAACAGAAGTTGTTCTAGGAGAGGATGCAGGGACAGATCTAGAGGATTGGAGCTGTCACCTTGCAAAACAGGAGTCATTTTAGCACAAGCACTGTAGAACTGAGCCAAGAGAAGGGAGCACAGGGCTGGCGGGTGCAAGGAAAGCTAGTTGGTGGAAGGATACCCTACATACCCACCTGCCACTGCAGCAGAGAACAGAAATGAGCATGGAAAAGATCTCAGAGAAAGGTTGTAGTTTTTATCAACAAATCTGATGAAAAGACACTTTGGGAGTGAAATATATTTTCTGTATTAGAGGACTCTTAAATGACATGGAAAACTCATGCCTTGAGGTACAGTTCAGTGGCAGTTTTGTTCTCCATGTAGCAGCTGCGCATCACCTAGGAGACACATTTCCTGAAATCCTATGCTTTAATGCAGAGAGAGGAAAACACCAGACACTTGCAGGCTGAAAGTGCATTTAGTCCTTTAAAAGCCAGAAGATAGTGGTATTCATTAATATGGTTTGCATGTCCAAATGCAAGATGATTAGCAGAGATCTTGTAATGGGAGTTTGTGGCACTCATGTCAGACTATAATAAATGAGCGTATGTTTCATGAAGCAGGATAACCCACACTCTCAAACAAGGCACCTCTGAAATAAAATTACCAGTTCCCCTTCTCTCAGAACCTACTTCCAACGTTAAATGAGTGCCATCATATTTTTAGTAGAAATACGAAATATTCATCCTGAAAAGCATAAAGATGAGATCATACAATAACCAAATGCCATTCTTCTTTTTCCAGAAGCAGTCTTTTTAACTCCCCAGTCCTCAATTTATGCATTTTTTTTTTTTCAAACAGTCAACAAGTGTTTTTATGAAGTAACTTTACGCCATGTCCTAAACATGAATTTTATAGAAAGCTTTTGCTGTAAAAGAGTTGTCTGGTTTGATTAATAGTCATCTTGAACAGGAAATACTTGAATAATGCGAATACATCTTGGACACAGATCTGGCTCACAGTAGGTCTTTTGTGCTGCAGAGATTAACCTGGAACAGTTCCCACTGATACTGCTTTAAAAAACTCTGTTGGACTGCAATATGCAAGAGACCAGAAACTCATTCTGCAAGTTTTAAACCATCCAGCTTGAGAGGGGAATTTACACAGGTTCCGCCAACTATGGACAAGGAATAGGAACTGCTCCATTACTGAGCTGTACAAACTGGTGTTTTGGTCAGAGCATGTCAACTCAACAGAGTTAGAGTCAATGCTGCCATTAAAGGAAAGACACAGACTGCTCAACATGCTCATTGGTAATCTAGAAAATGCAATTAATGGGAAAATAATGAATATGATCGTAACCTATTCAAAGAAGTGAAGATAAGGACTTACCCTGAGGGACTGCAGAAAATCCTTAATCACAATCTGTTCCTGGACACAACATTAGCAAGTAATTCAGTGGCTAGATGTGAATGAAATTCATTTGGGACAAACCTACAGGCATGCACAGGGAAACATAGGATTCTGCATATCAAGTGACAGAGCTGACAGTTGCTACTCAGGAGGAAGATCTTGGGATTATAATGGGTAGTCAGTTACATGAAGTAGTTCCAAATAAACATTATCTCAAAAGAGGAAAAAAAAAAAAGAATAGGAAAAAAAAATCAATCATCATCACAGAGCAAGAGTACAGTTTGGTACTGCATGCAGTTCTGGCCTTCTCCTCATAACAACTCAGTATAGGCAGAGATGGCACAGAGAAGGACACTGATGACAATCAAAGGCAAGGAACAGTTCCTGCATAAAAAAATTACTAAATGCTCTTCAATAAGAAAAAGAGATGATTGAAAAACAGTATTCTGAAGTTTCGTGCTGTCACAAGTGGCATTGAAGAGCTCTACAGCGTTTACTTTTGCAGTAGAGAACAGAAATGTCAAACCAGCCACTGACAGGCTCAGAATAAGATGGCAGTGAGGTGGGACTTCACACAAGCTGTAGTTGGATGATGGCAACATTTGCAGAACAAGACTCATCACCTCTCCTTCTCTCCTATGCATAATGCTTATCGTTCTTGTTGAGCTCCATCACTGTTCTACATCTCACTCCTTCCTCCACTCACATGGATTTTAAATCATGCAAGAATGCCATATAAACTCTTCCAATAAATAGATGACTGAAAACACATTATGCTGCAAGTGTGAAGAGTTGCTGTCTATTCTACAGAGTATTGCAAGCATGATTAAAACTGATGAGTGCTCTCAAGCCCTTAGGCTGACTGGAAGGTGCAATTAAATGCTCCTTTTTGTAAGAACAGCTGGAGCCAAATGGTAGTGAAAAACTGGTAAGGGTCAAAAGTCAAGAAAGTAAGCTGTGAACCAGGTCAAGGAAAGGTCAAGTTGTAAACAGACAATCTGGCATTTAGAACTAAAAAAAATAATAACATGCAGTCAATGGCTTAAGCTGGTAAATATGCTTCCTAATAAGTGTCTGAAAAATAGAGAAAAAAAGCACAGCAGGAGATAGGCATCTTCTGACATCAGCACAAAAGGAACGCAGACCAGGCAACACAGATGCCAGCACTGTAACACAGAGTAATGTACCTATGGACAAGTTGTGCATGGATGAGCCTTCAGCTTTCTAGCACTACTTAGGGGCTTCCTGAACTTAGGAGAAATGGAAAAATAATTCTCAGACCAATCCTTGGAAACAGCCTTCCCACTCCCTATGTAACAGCCAATGGGACTAGCTAGCATTACTTCTAATGAATATAAAGTTCTTCAAAGTTGACCAAGCTTTCTGGTTAAAGTTTTAAAGTTTCTGACAAAGACCATCTGCAAAAATCATACAGGAGAGTTGTCATCTATTCCTGACCACCTGCTGTGCTATACCACAACTGTGGTGGAAACAAGGGAAATTTTATTTCCCCACAAGGCTCTGCAAGACAAAAGCATCCAATGGCTGGTGTTAGACACGGCTTTCATTAAAACCTACTCAAAGAGGAAAGGAGAGCATTTTTCCAGCTATCCAGATCTCAGGATGAGTACACAGAACTGTAGTAGGTATGTGGCAAGAAAAGACAAGGCTTGAGACTAACATGATCTGCACATTTGTGCTTATTAATTTCAGAGAAAAAAATGCAATTCACAAGAAAGATGAGTCATCTCTTCAGCGTATGAGAGACAGCAGAAACTCAGGGACAGGCTTACAGAAGCAGCTCACCTACAGAAGCCCCCACGTGGGAAAGCCTGGCATGAAAAAAGCAATTCATTTCCAGAGAACAAAGCGGCAAAAGCTGCTGATGTAACCTGAGGAAAGGAAAAGGGCACTGGTGTGGGAAGGAAGCACAAGCCCGAGTTACTGCATCTGCTCCAAGACCACAGACAGCTGTCAAGGGCTGCCTTGCCATGCTGGTGCCATTTGTGTACAGTCAGTTCAGAGTAAGCGCACGGTGACATTTCCCCAGAATGCGTTTTCCCCCTTTGGTATTTCTCTGCTCAGGCTCATGCCTGAGTTCCTTCAGAAATCAGAGACACCCCAGGACTCCAGATGGGCTCCCGTGGAATGCTGAGCCCTGCAGCTAGCAGCACTGCACACATTAAGCACTGCCCAGCCAAAACATGACTCATCTTCCTCGAGTGTGCTGATGCTGTGGTGCCCGCTGAGCCCCATGCAGCTACACCCAGCGGCCCTAAGCAGTGCCCACATGCAAAGAAAGCAGCTTTTGCTGTCCTGCAGCTGCAAGGACAAGCACTGCTCTCAAGTGGAGCTGGATGACTTCTAAAGCTGCATAAGAGGCCAAGGGTGGGCTGAGAGGGCAGGGAATGTACGCCCATTGAATGCTTTAATGCCAGGAAGGGAGCAGTCAGTTTTAAGTGAAGCTGATTCAGTGAATTGTTCACACTGACCTTCAGCACTGCCACGATTTTCGCAGGGCAGAAAGGTCACTTCTGCAATTACGAGCAAGTCTATCAAAAACATTATTTTAACAGCAGTGCTGAGAACACAGCAGCTCTGTGACTGATAAAACAAGGAAACTCCACCAAGGTGTTTTCAAAAGCTTTAGTAAGGGGAAGAAAGCAGGGAGAGCCACTTAGTGAAAAAGCAGCAATACAAAACACATATTGCACAGAGTCCACAGGACTTCAGTCTCCATGTTTTAAAACATTCTTTTCAGTATCGTTGATGTTTCTGAAACAGTCTGCAGTATGCAAAGAAAGATGAAGAGTCCCATAATTAAATTAGGTTAGAACCAAGATCCCCTTAGGCTATCTGTAAAGGAAGAGGTATCACCTAACAATTTTATTACATTGCTTGTTTGCTTGCCTAAGTATTCTGAACACCTGCAGGGAACAGATACATAAACCAGGTGGTTTATGAATAGGTGGCTTGCACAGTGGCAGCAACAAAACATTGATGAGTAGGACTTAATCAAGGCCCCAAGAGCCTTCAGAGGCACATGGACAACCTTGCTGTCTGCATCCTCCTGTGCGTTGTGTATGGGCAGGTTCAGCAGCACAGCCCATGAGGGTCTCCTCCCATGGGAGTGCTGCTGTCTCAATCTCACAAGTCAGAGCTTTCTGTGGGAATCAAGACATTCATCAGAAAAGCAATTACAAATATATTTTGATGCTCAGTCTGAATCATTAGGAGTACGGTTTCTGTAGTAAGGAGGAACACTGCTGTAAGAAAAAACTATTTCCTTCATTAGTTTATACAATTAATTATCAGTGAGGCAAATCACAATCACCAAGATAGACAGCTGCAGTATTACTAGCACACAGCCAAAAAATTGGGAGAAGTCCTATCCTGCTGTCATGACAAGTATATAGAGCATCACAATATTTTTTGATGACTTTCCTGCAGAAAAAATGAGGAACTAGTGCATTCATCTCAGCCTGCTTCTCTGGACTGGTTTCACCTGAGCTTTTGCAACTTCTCCTTTATGTCTTCCTGAAAGACTGCTGTTGTACTGCTCCATGTCTCCCTGACGATTCAGTTTAAATGTTTATGCAGGAGACATCTCTACCTGTTTGCTTACCAAGAGAACTCTGCTTAGCCTTACCTTTCTATTTCTTTCTCTTCTTGGCATGAGCAGCACACATTTTGAAAGATCTCACCTTAAACAATTGCTGCCCATTGCCCTAATCTCATGTAGTGTTTTTCACAGCGCTCATTATTTTTCATAGCACTACCAACTGTAAAACCCCTACTTCACAATACAGGCAAGCATGTTCTCATCATAGCTTTTATCTCCTAGTGTGAATGGATTGTGCAATAGAGCACAGCACTGCCTAATCTCTGAAGTTACGAAACAGAACAAAAAGTAATTTCTTCAGCAGGCATCACCCCTAAGAATAAAAGATGAAGAGCCACGTGTGCATTACCTATTGCTCCATGCTCCCTAGAGCCCGCTGGCCCTTTTGCAGTTGCCCTCTTCCTGGCTGCCTGCTGCTCTCCTGATAAAGTGGCCCTATTTCATTCTTCCAGGTCCGGTCTGTAGAGACCAAGAGGCTCCCAGCTGGGAGGAAACTCGATGCTCCTCACCTTCAAACCAATCAGACGCAAAGCTCAAAAGCAGACCTGTACTGCTGTTTTATATTCCTAGCTCTTCACACTCTAATTCGCTTTTTGTAGCTTCTGTCACCTTTGCACTGCTAGGAAGGAAATGGTACAAAGCTAACTGGAGAAACAAAATTGCTAAAGAAAAAAAGCAGCCAATTGCCTGGTTCATGAGGTACAATGCTGTTAACAGTTTCACGAACCTTGTAATTCAGCCAAATTATGAGGCAATTAGGAGGGGGTGGGGGAAAGTGCAATTACATCCTCCTCCTGCACACCCAACAGTCCTTCACCGTGGAAAACCCTTTCCTTGTCAGAAGCAAAAGGAAAACAAAAGCAGAAAGTGCATGGTCTAAAACACTGGATTCCAAGTTAAACAGCTGTGCCTAACCAAAGCAATCCTGCCCGCAGTATCAAGTTTGACTCTCCCTATGTGCTTCTTTGCAGGAGGAGACAGTGTTGTGCAATAGTTTCATTAACTGCAGATTTTCTGAAATATCTTTAAAGAGACACACTTTAAATTTTAGCTTTTACCATCAGAAGGTTTATTTTGTCTACTGAAGTTGTCTGCTCATCGCATGCAAGCCTTTTTATGTAGCTGGAGGAAAGCTCAACACAGTGTCAAACAGCGTGCATTTCTTGCTGTATCCTGGACAAAAATAGATGCTTCACTAACTGAGCCTTTATTGGCACATGAAAAAGTGCCAATAAATGATTCAAGAGCTTAAGCCTAAGGAGAGCAAACAATTTAACACTGATTTTGGTTTCCTTTTTTTCTTAAACAGAAAAATCAGGGACTTAGAAAGAGAAACTTACAAACTTATGAACAGCTCAGAATTTAGACACTGTGTTTGTTCACTTGACTTGTTTTCAAAGAATTCAGAAAATCTTTATGTTGTAGGCTAGAGTAACTTAGAAATGCTTGATATGTTTGCTATTTTTATATTTGCACAGGACCTACTCGATGCCAACATAAAGAATTATTTAATCTGGAATTCAGCATGCATACTTGCAACTTCTTCCAAAATTACTCAGCTTTACATTCATACTGCATAATGTTATGAAGCACTGCTGGTATTAAAATAGTGGCAAAACTATTCCACTTTCACTCTGATTCAATGTGACCAGAAAGTTTCCTTAAATACAGGCATTCCCTCCAAAGCAGAAACTTTTGATCTTCATAAAAAAGTACTGACGACAGGAAAGGACCCTAACATACAACTGGCTTAACCCAGCCAGACCAGTATTTAACTTTTTATGTATTTTACTTAAACAAAACGTATGTGACCCTAGGGAAAGCAACGTTAATAAACATGATCATATAAACTTTACAGAGAAAATTCAATTTTACCTTTAATAGTGTCTGTCAAATAGTAAGCTTTATTATAAGACCAATAATTCTTAATCAGATTCTACTACCAAAATCAGGTGTTTCATTTTCAATTTTTAACCAGTTTGTCCAATTGCTTCTTGGAATATGACATGCCCAAAGTAAGATAAAAAGTACCAATGAAAGGGCAATTCTGATGGAAACTGGACCGATGCCTTCACTCTTCTCTGTCCAGGAAAACTTTCCTTGACCAAGAAAAGCATTCCTCTCTGCTTACTCTGAGATTCCATATCTGAGAAGCAGAGATGCTAATCTAAGAGCAGAAGGACTAGAATTTGTCCAGAAAGCCATTCTCAAACTTGATTTAATTGAAATTTCAGATTCACACTACTCTCTGTCCCATAACAGCAAGAAAATAATTATGATAGAAATTGATCACAGCTCTCTCTGTTTGCTTATTCTGAGTCTCAAGAATTCTTTATACTGTCCTGCCCCACACTATCCTCCTCTGTGCTTACTCCTCATCTTTTCATTTGACGTTTCCAGAAATGCTCCTGGGCATTTTCACACTGCCCTCATTGCAGCATTTGCAGTGTACAAATGTGCACAGCTTGGATTTTCCCATAAATCTACTTTATGCTTAAGACACCATTGTTCTTTACATGCAAACCCATAATTTGCCAGACACTAATTTCTTTCTCAATCCATAATGTCTTTAGCATATTTAAAGGCAACTCCTTGTATGTTAGGTTAGCGCATCGTTAACTTTCTCAGGGATGCTATTTACATCTCTTTCCGAAGAACACATGGAAGAGCTCTTGCCCATTTGGAAATTCTGCATGGAGCCAAGCTTTCTATACAAAATGCAAGCATCAGATTTCCAGGAGCCATCAGTTCTGAACGCTCTGTTCAAGACACTGCACCCAGACTTACCATAAACAATTGCTTGAGTTTCTGCAATGTGGCATAAGAAAGACAGTGATGATGCAAACATAATCTTCTGGACAATTGTTGCATTTCATCCACACCATGGAAATAGATCTGCACAATTTCACACAGCTGAAGTGTCTCAAGAAAAACAGCAGTTTGTGATCCACTCATGCAATTTCAACTTTGTCTTGTATTGCTGTAGAAACAAAAAAAACCCCTTGTCCTTGCAGAGTCCATTCTGAGCATAAGCAATGTATTTACAGCTTAGAAAAGAGAAACTTGGATTTTGCTTAAGATTTTCTCAAAACATAAAAACACTACATGGGAAAAAAAAGCTGTCTTATACAATATAGAGCTTACAGGTAAATGTTGCAGTCTTGTGGACTGTCACAGAATCACAGAATCACAGAATGGCCCGGGTTGGAAGGGACCTGAAGAATCATGAAGCTCCAACCCTCCCACCACAGGCAGGGCCAACAATCTTCCCATTTAATACTTGACTGGGCTGCCCTGGGCCCCATCCAACCTGGCCTTGAACACCTCCAGGGACGGGGCATCAGGACATAATGACAGGGACTGACATGAAATAACTAAGGAGGAGAAACTTCGTAGAAATGTAATTTTGTTATTACTTGAATATTCTACTCTCTTTTCTAATAATGTTGAAAAACTGCTATGCTGACTTAGTCATAGGTACATCCAAGAACCTGCCATAAATTCAGTACTTATCCTATGGAAATGGAATAATGTATGACACCTACAAAATATGTGCATATTGATAATGTCATAAAAACACTACTTTATGCATATTTCAGTCTGTTATAGCAACTATTTAAAAATTTCTTATGACTTTTAATGAAAATTGTAGTTCTAAAGGTGGAAAAAATGCAAATCAATTGCATCCTTCTCCTCTAAGTGCCATTGCAGTTCCAAAGCAGACAAAACTTGCATATGCAGTACTGTATGGATGAGCACAAAGCACATCTTCTATGTTCTCTGGAAATAAAAACATGACCAGTTCTTGAGAAATTCCTCCACTCCATTACCTGAGATGCTGGACACCTTGGATGTACATTTCCAGTGCTTATTCCTCTTCCAATAATTTAAGAAGATCACAGGTTTCCACATGCTCTTAAGATTACTCTAACTTGAGAACAGCACTACTTGAGCACACATGTGGACAGAAGGGCTCTCCAAAGTCAGAAGCATTAACAAACATAACAACAAAACAGACCACAGCTCTGCAGCACATAACACAAACTGTGAGGAACAGATATTTCAAATAAGGCGAAATGTTCCAGCGTGTTTCTGCTTGCAGAAAACTTTCTGAGTTCAAGCACCAAAATAGCAGCTGCCCTTGATTAACAGCTTGCTTCTGCTGTTCTGGATACTACAAACCTGTCACGCCAGAGGACAGAGTTACAAGATATATTTCTTCAATGCCGAGCCAGACACAGGAGGTTCCATACCATCACCTGGGTTGATACAACTCCAAGTGGAGCCGCATCATTCACCAGGTTGCTGAAATGCTCCAGCTGTAATAGCTTCTTATTGTGTCACAGCACTGCATGACTCTCATACTGAGAAGTTTGGCTCTAGCTCAAGTTTTAGCAAAGCAGCACCAGTCTTTTCTCTCACATTCCAGTGGGAATGGATAACTGAGCCTTAGGTGGCATGTGTTGTGCTGCAGCCAGAACAAGGACAAAGTCAAGAGGCCAAATGTAGCCCTCAGAGATGCCAATAGGTGTCATGCTTCCCATCACCTCATGACCAGGGGGATGCTAGAAGAATAAGTTAACCCATAGTTTGCTATAGGAAGACCTGATGCACAACTTTGCAGTCATGAACTCGAGCAATGCATGACAGTTGCTGCACCTTCAATACCAGTGACTCATGCTGCAACTGGGAGATATGCAACAAGAATGAAAGAGAATACAAGACCAGACCCACAAATCGAGAATAGAGACCTGTGGGCTGTTAGCATCAGGACAACGAAATCAAAATGTGAAGCTACTTGAGTAAAGTCTGGCACAGGATTTCCAGTGCTTAACCTTTGCTTTCGAAAACAGAATATCCAGACATTGGAAATGAGATGAATGAGATGAAGGTATAGGTTCACTCAGCCTCTGCAGACTTGTAAGATGCATGAAATAATACACTTCTGTTCCCAAACAAATGTCTTTTAAATGAACAGTATGAAACCACTGCAAAGTCTCCATGGGGAGAAATGTTTTAAGTTCTCATTGCTATTGCCATATAACTACCCCAGACACTATTCTTGCTGCTCGCAGATGAATTCAACTGTTTAGTGACTTTAAATGACTGTTAGAAGCAATCATCTCTGCTGCCTTTATTTTTCAATCTTTATAAACTTTTCTCCCCACATGTCTCCTCCTCATTTTAGTACAAAATGTGCTCCCAGGGTGAATGCAACTGTCAAGAAAATGACATTGTTTACAACAAGATTGATTCAAACTATATTTATAAATTCTCTTTCTTGAATATTGGTATATAAAATCCCAGTTGTTTCGGTGGAATTAAAAGAGAACAGGGAAAACGTCCACAAAAAAAATAAGCACATGATTAAATCCAATCTTTCTTTGTAAGCACACGTTCCACACTGCTGGATGAAGCTCCACATTATTTCCAAATAATCTTTACTGCCATACAAATGGGTCCATTGTATGAACGTTTTGGATTGGACATACAAGCAGATAACACAGTCGTGTTCACTTAATACTATAACTAAACCCAGGCACATAAGTCAGTACACAACTTATCCCAAGGTCAACCATTGCCAAAATGGTTTGGTCAATCTAATGAGAAAGTAAGGGAAAGAGTCCTGAGAACTACATCTGAAGGCCCATAGCACCTTTCCCAAGGCACACAGTGTTCCAAACTATCTCTCACTGCATTTGAAGCATCAAACTACCCCTCTCAGGGAGGCCTTAATCAAGTCATATTTCATCCTGCAACTGACTGATGGGGTATCTCACCAGCCTTTCTTATAAACGCAACAGAATAAAGCAGCACGTAGAATTGCTGCAGGATAAATCAATTCTCCTTCCTGTATGATGCTGTGAAGAGGGCTACATTGCACCCATTCTTCTAGCAAAATTTCTACGTAGGTATTCATAATACGAAGACTTAACAAACACAAAGTGCTAGAAGTCTGTGCTCACAAGACAAAAGCTTGGAGCTCATTTTATATGAAAGTGCAATACAGGGACACGGCTCTGGTCTTATTTACAAGAGCATAACATGAGAGAATGAGGATAGAGTTTGAACATTTTGCTCGTATCTGTCCATGCCAAAGTACAGGTATGGTCCCTGCACGGTCTGCTAGACAAGTCGAAGAAAGTGATGGCAGACAAAAACCAGATTGAACATTTCACCAAAGTGGTGATGTGCAGCCAGATCACCTCGGCTAGGTTGAACGGCAACCACAACCCGTACTGGCCTCAAAGAAAACTAGAAACCTCCACCCATCTCTAATTACACTTTTAAATAAGAATTCAACTTGCTAAATTCATATAATATCAGAAATTTATTGATGCTTTTAAATTATATGAGCCAAAAGGAACTAAACCATGCTTGGACTAACACATTTTTCCAACACATTTCCAGAGTTGTGGTGGTATATCCCCTTCGCAGTACAATCAGCTACACAACAGAAGCCAAGTCTTGTGCATCCAGAAAGCAGTACATGTCATCTGGAGGATGAAGCACTCTAAGGGAAGCTCTGTGGGTAAGAAACAGCAGCCAGTAGATGCCCAAATGAATTCATAGTTGATAACAGGCAGAAATATCCAGTTACCAGAGAGGAAAAAAAAACCCACAGACCCCAGTCTGGACCCTTTAAAGAAAAGTATAAAATCCTTGCAGAAGAGAATCTGGAAAGTAAAATTCATATAGGTTCTACTGGATTTCAAAACACAAAATAAACAAAAACATGGATTCTATAGCAATATTGGTCTTAGTGTATTCACAGGTACCCTCCTTCTTTCCAGGTAGCCTCTCCGCAGTTCACAGGCAATTCAGGTCATGACCTTTTCCAAAACAGCACAGCACTTGTCTACTTTGCCTCTTGCTTTACAATCGCCAATTGCTTCTGTGTTGGGTGCCTGGACCAAGGCAGCCCATCTACTCCAAACAACTGTTAAACAGTTAACGAGCTGTGAAGATTCCTGCAGCTATTTTGGATCTAAAGAAGGATTGCATGTCCAAAAGCTTATCTTCCACCCAGCCGTTATACGGTGCTATCTGGTCCAAAAAATAAATTACCTCTCTCCGCAAGTCTTGCCTCTGAAACTTGAAGCACACTGCCCACTGCAAAGTGGGGTGCCTGCCAAAGTTGAATCAGGCAGCAGATCAGTGCTGCCCTCCAAGTCAGCAGCATCCTTCCCTTTATCTGCAAGCAGTGATTTTTAATTGTTTCCCATTCCCAAATCAAAGTACTTAAACTTGCCAGGCAAGCACTCCTCAACTTTCTGTGATATACTTAAGCAATACTAATGATTCATTCTGAACAAGGTCTTTAAGGAATGTGGATTATTTTCTAGGCTTGTATACACACTAGGAATTTCCCAATAGTTTATATTTCCTTTCGCAGCCTCTGAACTCCTTATTAGGCATCAAATATCAGTGATGTCCTCCAGACTGGTAATGCTCTTGGCCAATCAAGCTGATCAGAACAAGGACAAAGTGTGACAGAATTGTCAAGTAAAGTCTGTGGTAAGAAAGATTTTAATTCACTAAGACGGACATAATTTATCCCAAATATGCCATAAATATGAATATATATATATTTATATATATAAATATATATACATACTGCATGATTGTGTGGTTTCCTTCAACTTCTTAAAAAATAACTTGGTGGCTTAGAGGCAAAAAACAGAAAGAGATGTTTTTCCAATTATTTCTCCCCTATTCATCTCCTTCCTTGCTCTACTGCGCTCCAAGTATCTGTTTCACTTGTTAGCTATTAAGCCTTAGATTTCCTAGATGTTAACATTCCTAGATGTTAAACCTATGCATTGAAGTAGCATCCAAGGTCTACAGAAGACAGTGGATTGTAGTGCAACAGCAAGAGAGTCTGTTCCTACTTGACAAAGCTAATATAATGTATGTCTCAGGTGCTGCAGGTCCAAGGCAAGATATTGCGAAGGTGCTGCCACTGATACAGCTCAGGCACCTCTGCCCTGCCACATCTGCCTTCATTCTGGAGTCCCTGCAGCACAGATTCAAGTGTGTGCTGAGATGCTATTTCAGTTAATCAAAATCAACAACATTTCTACAAGACATAACAGAAATGAAGTGCTGACTGCAGCAGATCAGATGGGAAATGGAAACATCACACTTACCAGTATAATCTCTGACAGGCAAGATGGGATAGAATCAGGTTTTGTTTGTCGGTTTAATGCTCTACATCCTCCCCAGCTCTGCAGAGAGCCTCACAGCTCATCTTGGAGCTTGTCTCTTCAGCACAGGAAAAACAGTGATTTTAGTTCTGGAAGTTCCTAGTTCCTGTGATCAGCCAAGTTGGCAGCTGGTACACGTGATCCTCATCAGGATTCTATCTGCACTGCCTCATATATCCTGTCATTCTTCTTGTGACTCCCATGGAATACAAGCCAGTAAGGATGCACTACAAATATCACTCTTATATTACACAAACAAGAAAAGCATCTGTTACAGACTGTAGTTCAGTGTTCCTCTGCTCAACCAGAAGGTTATTTTATCTCTCAATTTCACAGAAAAAGTACATAATCCAATATTACCTTCTTCCATGAGTCACCACAACGGAATTGTGGTTTGGTACGTGGATAAGGAAATGCCAAGCAGAGAGAGAATACTGCCTCTATTTGGCAGTAAGGCAACTTCTGCTAGCATATCACACTGTTCTGCTGTCCGTAACACAAGTACTATGGAAGAAATGAAGAGAGATCAGAAAAAAAATCAATCAATCAGATAGAGCCAAATCAAACTAGGAAATTTAAGCAGCTCAAGCTATTTATCTTACAGAGGAGGTTCAGGGTAATTGTTTCTAAATGCCAGTAGGAAAAGACAGACTTGATAGAGGCCCACTCAGCTTTGGATATAAAACATATGATTAAATATAACATTTGGACAAGGAGCAATGGCCTAAAACTTGAACATAGGAAGTTCTGTACAAGTGGCAGAACCTCTTTACAGCAAGGCTAATGGAGCACTGAAACAGGTTGCCCAGAGGGGTTGTAAAGTTTCTTTCTATGGAAACATTAAAAACCCATCTGGACACCTACGTGTGTGGCCCATTGAAGGGTACCTGCTTTAGCAGGGAGACTGGACTTGATGAGTTGTTGAGGTCCCTTCTAAACCTGCCATTCCATGATTCTGTGATTTGGAAACGGTGGAAGCCATTCTTATTAGAAATAAAATTGTTTGATTTTATTTGAAATACTAAGCCCTAAAACAACTTGTCAAATGTTGAGATGCATTCCCTTCATTATTCTTTTTAGCTGATATGCAGCGTTCTAAAAAAAGATCTGCACACATATACGGAATAAATGTTCTGTGGCTCCCAACTGTGCAGGAGAGAAAATGTGCTCATGACAGTCTTTTCTGTTGCAAGAAATGCCTAACTTCACAGAAACTCAAAAGTTATTTTGCAACATTTTTGAAGAGATTAGTATTCTTTTGGATTCATCACCAGCAAGGTCTGGAAATAATTACTGTTATGGATAAATTCGGTTTCAACTTTTCAAGAAAAATTATCCTGCCACCATCTTTGCAGCCATTTAAGCAATATCCCTGGATAACTACAAAGAATAAAAGAGGAACACTGGCAAAAAAACCCAACCCAACAGAGAATAAAGTATGATTTATCTGCCTAGTGCAAGAGCTATTGCACAAGGACAGCATCTTCCATAGAATTTAATCGTTTTTTGCTAAATGTTCCCCCCCAAAAAGGAAAGCGCACCATTTAATTACCGTAAGGAACACTGCAGTTCAATAATATCTGGAACCTTTGGTTCCAGGAACCCAAACCTCCCCAGGTGCCTGTGCATCTTTTCATCTGCTCTTGCCATCTCTGTCTTCCCTGCTGCGTTCATCAAGCTGCCGCACTGGAACATCTGAAGAGCTTTGCCTGTTTATGTCCTCTGTGCTGACTTGATGCCATGCAAAATCACCATCTGGAGAATAATCCACAGAAAAGAAATCTGCTCTTCTGCTTTCATCTCTTCTCTCAACCAAGCCGCAGGCCAGCAGCAGACCCAGCACAGACTCCCAGCCCTCCTCCTCCATGGCTTGACATGTGTGCAGCACATGAGCCGCCTCGCTGGGGCCTTGGGCAGGAGAAGGCCATGCTGTAGCTGGAGAGCAAGAGACAGCCAGAGCTGCTGAGAGACCACCTGCCTCACACCCTCCTGTCCTGCGTAGCAAGCCTCAAAGTAGTTTCCTGATCCAAACACCAATTTACTCATTTGAAATCTGTTTTTAGCAGACAGCAGCCTGGGAAGAAGAGAGCAGAAAGCAACCGCTCTGTCTTGCCGTGCATGGTGCTCAGAAGGTCCTCAAACTACATGACCTTTCCTTGGGCCTCAGCGACTGCCTGGGGCAAGAACTGTGTGGATGAAGCAGCCCTGATGTAGCTGCTACCTACCTGCCCTGACAACTGCCCTGCACGCACCTTTGCAGCCCTTGCCAGTGTGGACAGGCCTGTCTGTCTGTAGGGGAGGTGGGAGAAGCTTGGAACAGAGTGGGGAGGCTGCATGCACGGCTGACTAGTCACTGGCTTATGGCTTCATTTGTTAATTGGCTCTAGGAATCCAGAAGGGAAAAGCAAGCCCATTTATGAAGGCATAAACCATCTGCATGTGGAAATTACTTCACCGATTCAGAATCCGATGGACAGTTTGAAGAATACAAACTGAAAGAAAAAAATAAGGCTATTAAATTATCTGGCAACTTTCTGCTCAGCAAAGAGCTGGGGGAAATGTATCCCTGCTGATTATATGTGTAATAGCTCCAAAAGTTAGTCTGTATCAAACAAAGCCTTACAGCTCGACCCTGTCTGCAGAAGGGAGAGCAGTTCTTTAACCGACCGCTTTCAAAATGATGTAAGGCTTTTACAAGTGAGCAAGAAACAGAAAAAAACAACAATCTGATTGGTGAGATTAAGACATACACACTGCAGCTCATAATATGGAAAAAATACATGCTGTTAAAACCCAGACTGTTCCTTTACCACAGCACTTGTACGTACCCAAGAGTGAGACACCATCTGATGTTGTTGAGCCTTTTGAGAAAAAAATACTGCGTCTTGAAAACCAAAATTAGGAAAAACACAATAGATGTTTCCCTACTTTGCCCAGCACATTGCTACATTAAGCACTTACTGACATATGAAAATTATTAACCAAGGTCAGAGGCTCCAGGATTTACTTTGATGGTATTAATCACTGTGAGCAAAACCCAGAAACATTCACCCCAATCCCAGCTCTGACAATGCCCACTTTGTAATGCTAGGCAAACCATTTCACTGCCTAGCCAAGTTACACTATCAACAGCCTGGGTGATGAGTCAGAAGTTAATTGGCATATATGTGTATTTAGATTTTCCTTAGAGTCCAAGCATAAGCACCTATCCTTTGAAGATATAATGACAAAAAAAAACAACAAAACCCAGGAAGATATTTCCAGACAAAACTCTTCTGTGGATGGTAAGTACAGCTCAGAGTGCATTTTCTGGTGTTGTGGTCAGTCTATTTTCATTTGCTTCCCAAACTGAACTGAGAGATGGGAGAGCACCAGCATCTCCCCTTGGATCCTGACTTCCAATGGAGCACCATCCTTTGACGGAGAATGGGTTGGTCAGTACAAGCAGTGCTGGAGAGGAATGTGGTTTGCTTCTTGGCTCATCAGGCAGCAGTGAGTGTTACCGCTCGTCTCAGTGAGCCTAGTCACACTTCCTCAGCATGCCCGACTGCACTAGAACTAGAGGTTAAACAACTAGTTCTCCTGCAAACAAATGCATATTCAAAATCCTTTAAAATCATTAAGCAGCGATCTCCTAACGTCCCTAGAGGATCAGCAGTTTCCGAAATTACTCAACTGACGGACCTGCGGTTCTGCTCCAAGCAGAGACTGGCCAGCTGGAATGAGATGGAAGATTTTCAGCTGGTTCTCTAACTTGGCTGACAAGGAGGCAAAACCCAAAATATTAAATAAACTCAGATGATTTTCTTTCTTTCCTTAGAGCTTCTACGAAGTTGAGAAAAATAATCAAAATAAAAGCTGATTAAAAGCTTCTACTTTGTTTGTGCACCCCACTGCCTAAGCTACACAGCTTTTGATGGTGGTACCTACAGACATGTCCTGGGGACTGTCCAAGCTCTCCAGTGACGGGGTTCATTTGATGCAGACCAGAAATAAACCTAAGTATGTTAGAGGAGCAAATGCCTGCCCCAAGTCTTCCTCTCCTCTGTAGCTCCCACCAGCTCTGGAACAGCTTTAGGCCAGAAGGCATTTTGAACATGTTTCAGGACTGGCCAGGTGAATAGCAGGCATGGACAGGACCAAACATAGAGCAACAGCTCACATGGAGATCTCCAGCAAGAATGGATGTTGGCAAAACAAAACAGAGGTAGACTCCAGATTAAAGCTGAAACAAAGGGTGGCCATCAGAAAGATCAGCATGTCTACTGATCATTGAATCTTACACAAGTGAGGACAAAGATGTCAGTGGTTTAGATTCAATACCATTCAACGCCATTCAATTTCATGACCAAGCCTGCAGTTAACCTATGCTAACTGTAAAGATTCTGGTTAATATTCTGCAAAATATTTCACATCTTTTGTAATTTAAATAAGTTCTGAAAGCCACACTGAAAATTAAAAAAAAAAAAAATCAACTAAAAAAAAACTCCAACAAAAATAAAACAACTGAAACAACTGTTCTTTTAATAGTTACCAACTACATCTTAACTGCCAAAAAGAAAAAAGTTAAAAGCCCTCTAGCAACCTAATACAGCTTTTCATTTAGCTCTCTTTAAGCATATAGCTTTTCAGTCGGAGGGACCGATGTTTCTAAAGCCAGACAAACAGAGTGGTTTTAATCCCTCATTTTAAGAACAAAGACAGTGCAATTTTATTTATTTATTTATATACTCATTAAATATTTGATGATCCAGTTTAATGACATGTGAAAAAGTGCCTTGGAGCAGCCTGGGGAAGATGTGCTGACAAGGGCAAGGTTTCCCATCCTACTATAACAGAAGACAACCTACTCCAGGCCATTAAGAGGCATTTGCAGAAATTTAGTCTTTAACATCGGAAATCGGATGGCAGAATTCACAAATTGCAGAATCTATGTTAGCAGTAAAAATCTTTGTGAAATCTTGGTAGAGAGGAAAAACAAAAAACATTGCCAACAAAGCAATGAAGTGAAGAAAGCAAATATTGGCCACTGAACAAAAGGTGGAGGTACGTTTCATTACAAAAATCTGAAGGAGTTGGTTCTAATCACTGACAGCACAACTATACATTCCATTGCAACTGCAGCTTCATCAGCGGTGTGATTCTGGAAATGAAACTTCTGGGGGTGTGCTAAAAACATAGTGAGGAATGCAAGCAGGAGCCCGATCTGATACAGAAACACACACATGTGGAAAATGTGAAAACAACAAAATGCTGAAACATACAGATGATGGAGCAGGGAAAGGACCGCTCGCCTGCAAACAACCAGCAGCGGACGACGGCCGCTGCTGCCTTATTTATTTTCCCACTAGAGGGAGCCAACGGAACCCGATTGGCAACAACCTCGCCGCCCAACAGCACAAGCGAACAGCAGAGTTTAAACGAAACAAACGAGCAGCCTGGAAGCTGACTGCAAGCTACCAGTCTGGCCTCCCCCTCTACAAAGCAGCAAGCTCTTAGCGGCAATTTAAAGCGATGAAATAAAGGGGCTGAATGAAAATCCGCTCTCTTCCTTTTTTTGAAAGTAACATCAGGACAGGAGTGCTTGGCTGCTTCACCCCCTTACCATCCCTTTTTTTCCTCATGTTCTCATGTGAAGAAAGTATTGTGACTATTCATGCGATAAGACAAACTGCCTTCCCTGGATGTCTTACAATCACATTTCATTTTTACTTTCTACAGTTCTATCCAGATGTTCTCTGCAGACCACTCCTACTGGCAGAGGCACTGAAGATGAGGTTGCTTCAAACTTACTCAAAAAAATCAATCAATCACAAAAAGCCAAATACCTCCCTCACGCACACAAAACCAACTAACCAAAAAAACCTGCCACGAGTTTCTGCTGATTGAGGCAATAGAGTAATTTTAGCACTAATATCGCAGCATCCAAAGTGACTTTGTACATAATTAGTACTTTGAATTGTCTCCTAGTCTGGTGATTTATGATACAAAACCATGGTTCTCCTTCCAGATTCCAACGAAAGACTGCTATCATAATCATTATTTTTGGTGTTGTGAAACTTCCTGAGTTCTCCCAGATACTCACTACAGCCACAATAGATACTCTGAAAAAGATTTATCAATTGTTACTAAATGTAGGCACAGAATATTTTCTCTGTGTGCAGTCCCCTACAACATAGCCCATAGCATGTCTGCTGTCAGTGAAGGGTTCAGTACCCATGTAGGTTTCTCTACTGCACTTAGAAGACCTGTGACACCATACTTATGCAGGATAAGACCAATGAAGTGTGAAGCAAGATGTGGGCAGCAACTTTCCACCTGTATTTTCCAACCAGGATTGTCTGACCTTTGAATAAGCTTCAAATTGGCAATATGCTGCCAGAAATAAAAGGGCCCTCTATCACCAGAGTATAAACTTTCTAAGAACTTATTTACCTGCTCATTAATGCATTCCTAATACTTACAGATGAAGACTACAAGGAATTCTACCAAATCTCATGTTTAATGACATCGTATGTTCCACTAGCTCAGCTAAGAACAGGCTTCTTCCCCAGATCACCGCTCAGTGAGCATACCAGGTACACTCTTCCCCTCTTGGTAGGACCCACCAGAAACATGCCAAGGCTGAGGATAAACAAGAGCACTGTGTTGGAGACAGAAAATCTTGGCCTGTGTGTGCCTAGCTTGTGCATTCTGCTTATAGTCAGAGCAATAGCTCCAATAAGTGCCCCCCTCCCAGGCCCTGTGACACATACTGCAACAGACCACAGCGTTGATGGGAAAGTCAGCTCATCCTCCTCTCCTAGAAAACCTGCCTTAGTTCTCTTCCCTCTTTGCCATGTGCTCTGAAACAATGCCCTAAGAGGCCAAATAAAGACCACAATTCCAGGTTTATTTTGTGCCACATCCTCGATTAATGATGAGTGCTGTTCTTGCCTTCATGGATCCAATGCAAGATACCGGAACCTAAGTCAATTCAGACAAGGGGCTGGACGACACAAGTCAAACATAGGAAACAGGCCACTCATTTTAGCTATATTGCTCACTTGAAGTTAATTCAACTTTGAATTTTTGCCTGGCTGAAAAGCTGAAACCATGTAAAACTGTCAAGTTTTACATGTTTCCATCCACAAAGAATAAAATGACCTAGATTCTCTCATTCTTAGATTCCCTCACAGTTCTGGCCAGATTTTCAGAGGCTTGCTAACCTTGGCTGAGTTAAGGGTTTATAATGAAACACTAAAAACCAAGTATGTTCGAGCTGGTTTGGATTTTATTATGAATGTTTTGGATGGCTGTAATGTTAGAGTCAATTCAGACATTCTGGGTACTTTTCATCCAAAAAACTGCTGCTTCGAAAAAAATCCCATGTTTACAATAAATTAAAATCAATCATTACTTTGGGCCTGATTCTCCACTGCTCTATTCCAGCACAGCATCTGGTTTCAGATTAGGCTCCTGTAGCTGCAGTGAATGTCCCTTGTTTTTATATCCTCTTACTCACCACAATAATGAAAGTAATTATTGGAAAAAGTTACTCGCAACTTTAAACGTATAAGGTAGCAGACGTAACAGTGATGAACAAAAAAATAAAATGCTATGAGGCAGACAAAAATAATGCTGGCAATCCAGAATACATAAGTAATCATTTTAAAAGTGCCTATAATTAAAAAGATTGTGTCTTCAAGATCCTTAGAAGTCTCACCACCTTGAGACACATACGAAGATACGCTATCATGGTATAGTTTGAGAAATGGATTATGATTTAATGGAGAGCTTCATCCTCATAAAGCTTGACCAAAGACATACCTTGACTGTCAATCTACAGCTATGGAAGAAGTTGAAAGAAAGCTATCTGACATATTGGGGTAATACACATTTGTCATATGCTTTCTGCTTTAAAGCAGAAAAGGCGCAGCTCAGAGGGCTCAGGCTAACTAGATGTGGTGTATGAAGGAATATAAAAGTTATCACAAATGCACCATGAGACAAGCTAAATAATGAAGCACATGCTTTTCAACCCCTGAAGATTTCTCATTCTTTGATTAATAGGCTCTAAGGTTCTGTCAACGTGCAGTGCAGACCAGTCAGAACGACGACTTCAAGCGTGGACACAGTATGAGATGGGGGGGGAAATGAAGATGAATTATGCTGATACTTAGGGTACTAAGTTTGAAGAAATCAGATGTGCACATGCTACCTTCACAGACTTATAGCACTTACTTCAGTTGTTCATTCTAAAACAATTCTTTTTCTCCTAAAAAAAACCCCCAAACTATGAAAAAACCCCACTCTTACATGCTCAACTTCTCAATCATAAGGTTGAAAAAAGAAGAGTTTCGTATCAGGAAAAGAATATTCTGTAATACACTAATACTGTGCTTACCTTAACAACAGACAGTAGAGATGCCTGTTTTCAGTTGCAAATGAGAACAGAATAATTCCTGGTTAACTTCGTCTGCACTTAAATGAAATAGTTATGAAAGGAGAAAGAAAAAGCATGCTTCAAACTTTGCCAATATCTAAACAAAACAAACAGCAGCAGGGTTTTGTTTTCACTTAAGTTTCATTATACTTCATATACAGAGAATTAGTACAACTTAAAACTGTTGTGTATTTAAACCCATGTGTACGATGAGAGTCGCCAATATGTTCATTTGCAAGTGGAAAAGTCTCACTCATGCCATTATTTCCTAGCATAACATATTTTCATATGTTCTGGGAATCTTTTTCCCGAATCAAAAATAGACCTTAACAAATTATCAGACCTGTACCAAAAGCCTAGACAAGAAATCTGAACTTTGTGGAGTTTGCAGTTGGCTTTACAATTTTATGGATAATTTTCTTCTAACATAACAGAACTTGGATGATAGTGGCAGGAGAACGCCAGTCATACGATATTGGTCGGGAACAGAGCAAGCGAAACAACACTGGTAGAGCTTTTGCAACACTTCAAAAGCCAGCCAGCCAGCCAGGGGCAAGTTACACTGTCCCTAAGTCACTAAAGGTTAGTCAGAAGAAAGCATCGCCTTGATGCTGCTTTGCAGACTGGCAGCTGAGTCATGTCCTCTTAATTTCTGCTAATGGCCCACTGCAGGCCACTTATGTATGCAACCTTAGTGACTGTCAGAAAAAGAAAACTTTAGTTCAGCAAAATGCACCAGTTGTAGATCTCTCAGATGAAAACAACTCTCAGCCAAAATGCAACTAGTGACTTGCATAATGCAGACATGAAGGCTTGGAAGTTATCTGGAAAGAATTACACACTGGAAGAGGGATTAACCTTGCAAATGTTAGTCCCCAGAGGGAATTCAAGATGTCCAGTCATTGACGGGTGACGTTTGGCACTTTAAATAAGCAGTCTCGGTGAGAATTAACTTTATGCAAAAAAGCCAATAAACACATAATAAATTTCAGATAATTCATTAGACAAAACACATGTTAAAACTCTGCATTTTGCTTCTTTGTCACCTGCTAGAGTTGCATACTCATTTGTCTTACATCATCCAGAAGAAACAACTATGGAGTAAGGTAAACTTCAGGGCAATTAGGTTTCCACTTAGCAGATGGAGCAAGAAGATTTTCAGTCTTACTGAAGTGGAAATACAGGAGAGCTCTCCTGAGCCAGCTTCTGTGCTGTGTATGTTAGCACTTATTCAAGAGCTTTGAAGAAGAAATCCATGAAGAAGCCCCTATAAAACAACTATGACCTCATGTAATCTGACTTAGCAAGGAATCAGAGGACACCTTACAGCAGTTTCTAACTGGAAACTGCTCAGTGGTATTTCTGACACCAGTTCACTGATGAATCATTTGACAAATATTAGGTCTCAATTCCCACATTTTTCAAGCTAGTTTACCAAGCAAGCAAAATATTTGTCAGTCTTCCTCCATGCTCTGGACATATTTCTACCAGTGGTCAGTACTGATACAATATACAACACACGATATAATACATCTCAACTTTTGCTACAGCTGTAGAGTGAACATGAGCCTATAGCTTACAGAAAAACCACTTTATGTTTTACCAACACACCTACAGAAACTACTTTCCATCTGACTAATGCTAGTGATAACAGCAACCTCAGAAGTACCTCAGACAGGCAGAATGGCCATGAACTTTCCACCACGCACATTCCAGAATGATGCTTCTCTCCTTCAGCTGTAAGCTAGAAGAAAACATCTTAACAGCATAACATAAAACAGAAAATAACCCTTTTTCTCCTCACAATTTGCATGGTGGAAACTCCAAAGAGACTGGGAAGAGCAATAGCAAAAGAGGTCTTCCAATTGTGAAGCAACAGTAAGTTGCAAGGTAGATGGTCATCAGACATGAGAGGTACAGAGTGTTAAGGCAGAAAAATCAAGCAAATAAATCAATGCAAAATGGCCAGAACTTTCACATGGCTTTTCGTGAATGGGAATAAACTTGTGAGGGTAAAGAAAGAAAGATTAAAATGAGAAGACGTCTTGTTAGGACTATTAGAAGTAGAGCGCAAGTGAAAAATATTGTTTAGATCCCTGACTCTTAACATAAAAGATCCAAAACAAGAACAAAAACATCACTTTCAAGATTCTACTAAACTCTTAAGAGAAAGCAAACTCTAAGGAAAAGTGCAGGTGACACTCTGAAATGACAACTTGCACTATTACAGTCCATAAACATTTGGGAAAAGCCATTTGGTCTCATTTGTCCCAGTTCATTTAATCTCTAAACAGAGAAGCTCATCTTCTTAAGACTAATGAAGAAATAATTTCTTCAGCCTGGTAGTTCAAATGTAAGCAAGTTTAAAATTAAACTATTTCCAATACATTAAAAATAACTGCTCTCACAAAGATATTCACACTCATCTTCCTGCTCTGAAAGAGGCAATCCAGACCCGACTCCAAGTTTCTTGCTTTGAGTGTTGTTCCAAAGCAGTTACTGTTTAAGTTTACGTAATCAATTTACTTGGCAGATTTAATAACACTGAACGGTATCAAAGTGACTGAAAAAGAAGTTATAGTTGTCTGTTATTCAGAGAGCATTAGACTGCAAGATTCTCCTTCTTAGGAACTGTAAAATGAGTCTGCTATTAATACCAATTCCTCCAAGCCATACTCCTGCTGCCCCTTTTCCATTAGATTCTTCTTGATAATTTTGTGTTTTTACCAAGGGTTGGGCAAAAGCTGTCTCATTTGAAGGTCATTCCAGGATTTCTACTTAAACACTGTTTCTCCCTCCAAATACCCTTCATTCTCCTTCTTCCCTGTGTGACTACACAGCACTGTTGGGACAGGAAGCAGCATGACATTTCTGAAATAAGATCTTCACAAAAAATCCAAATCCCAACCAAAAAAAACACCCCCTCCACCTCCCACCCGCCCCCAAAAAATAAAGCACAAAAGAAAATAACACAAAAAAACCTCCAAGCTTCTCAAATAAACAATGACCAAAGCAAAACAAAAAACCCTCATTTTTTTACAGCAATTTTGAAAAATCCCAGGTGACTGTAATGAATCAGAATCAAAAGGTGACAGGAACGATTTTTCAAAACTACAGAATGAAGCAAAACTAGTGGAAAATGGTCAGTAGCTATGTATTCACAAGAAAATGTATGAACCTGACCTGTAGAAACTATGAGCTAGTTTTTGGATTTAATTTTACCCAGAACTCTTTTCTCTCCTCAGAAAGGTGGGCCATAAGGTGTAACTTCTGCTGCTGAGGAAATACAGCAGAGCCAAGCATGCTCGCCTCACCGGCAGTGCGACAGCACAACTAAGGTTAATCCACCTTCATCATAAAGCATAGTCAGAAAAATGTGCCCACGTCTCATCTCTATTCTTCTGTTAAGTAGTCAAAGGCAGCAGCAAGAACTCCCCAAGACCATCTCTTCTTCAAGCTAAGCAAGTCGTGCCCTGTCAGGTAGGTACTCGAGGCCCTGAACTACCATGACAGCTCTTCACTGGACTGCCTCCATCACATCAGTACCTTTCCTGAACTGGGGAGCTCAAAGAAAACACAGTACAGCAAGTATAGCTTCATAAGTGCTAAGTGAGAAAGAACAAGTCTGCTGAATTTGCTGGCCATGCTTGTGCTAACGCAGCCCAGGATGCAGTTGGGATTCCTCAGTGCAAGGGCACACTGCTGCCTCATGTTCCCCAACACGGTCTGCAAAGCTGCTTTCTTGTCAGCTGGCCACTAGCATTTCTGTATGGAGTTGTTCCACCTCAGGTACAGGACTCAGCATTTCTCTTTGGTGACTTTCCTGAAGATCTGGTCAGGCCATTCTTCCAGGCTGTGGAGGCTCACATCCCCTCAAGCATATCACTCACTTCCCCAGGTCTGGTATTATGCACAGACTAGCCAAGAACACACACTGTACCATGATCCAGGTTGTTAACGTGGATGTTAAACACTGTTGGCTCCAGCATTAACCCACAGAGACCACCTCTGGTAACCGGCTGCCAGTTGAACTCTATGTCACTGATTACCAGATGATTCACACTGTAACAAATGATTCCTTCATAGTACAAAATGAATTTCAGAAGCAATTAAAAAAAAAAAAAAAAAAGAAAAAGATTGAGTTCATTAAAAAACTACTTTATGAAAACATCTCCCAGTGTCTATCCAAACAGAAGCTTGTTCCCTGGAAAAAGTCAGTGTGGCACAAGTTCAGGACTGTATTGCTGCAATGTAACCATGAACACAGCTATTTCTCATCTCTAGGAATGATTTACACCAAAAGCTGCTTAGAGTTGCTGCACTGAAGTACAAGCTCTAAAAGAGCGTGTCAGTACTGCCACAAAGATGGCCAGCCTCACAGGGAGACCTCAGTACCTTATGACGTGTATGGGTTAGATCACTGACTCTGAAGCATCCCAAGAAGATGGAGATTATAAAAATCGTCAATTAAAAATAAAAGACCTAATCAAGTCTGTATGAAACAACAAGGCAGATTCGTCCCCAGAAACCGTGCATCAAAAATGTTACTGATCTTGCATAGCAATGTTACTGTTTCTGAATCCTTCAGTGGTGCATGTTTTGGCAGAAGAGCTGAATAATTTGCATCATTCTGTATTTTCACATAAAAGCCAAACATTTATACTTGCTGAGCAAGGAATTTCCACAGCAACTTTTTGTGCAAGAAATCCTCACTGACTGTTGGCAAAACCACCAGTGGGCATCAGAACACAACCATTCACAGTTGAGGGACAGCAGAAATTGTACCTGACCTTCAACTTAGACCAGGAATCAACATGTTGCAGGAGCAGGGGTTAAAAACACAGCTGGAAAGCTGCATCCCAGGGCCTAAATCAGTGCTTTTAACTAATTTTTAACTGCTACAACGTAACACAAAGCCAGGGCTATACTGACCCATAGTTTCTAAAGAAATACAATGCCTTTGATTTCCCATTTCACGAGAAAAATTCATTAGATGAGCACGACTCCTCACGGACCATAGTTCAGCTCCAGAATAGAACTGGAAAGGGATCACTGAGCCCTGCTCCCCACACTGCAAACCACCACACAAAAGACACTCACTTCTGGAAGGAGTCCAAAACATCTGCACTGGTCCCAGCATCAGCCACATGGCACTTCCCCCAGCCACATGAGAAAAGACCAGCTACTGTGTATCACAGCACAGCAGCAGAAAGGCCACTGGCCACTGTCCGAGACTCTTACAAGCCTTGGAATTCACCAAGGATTCAAATACACCTGGGGAGCCAACTACTGCTTGAAAGCTGGGTAGTGGTGGTAGTGCAGTTTTACACAACCCAAATGGCCTTAATTACTGTTATTTATTCTGATTAGTAACAAGACAGACATTCATACTGGTATTAGTTTCTGCAAATGCACTGACAAAATGAGCCATACAGTATGGAACCTGTTCATACAAGGACAGGCTGAGAGCTGGGGCTGTTCAGCCTGGAGAACAGAAGGCTCCAGAGAGACCTGATAGCAGCTTTTCAGTATCTAAAAGGGGACTGTAAGAAAGAAAGGGACAGACTCTTTAGCAGAACCTGCTGAGACAGGACAAGGGGAAATGGTATGAAAGTAAAAGAGGGGAGATTTACATTGGATAGAAGAAAACAGTTTTTTATGCTAACATGTTGCTCAGAGAGGTGTTGGATGTCCTGCCCTCAGAGACATCCAAGGTAAGGCTGAATGGGGCTCTGAGCACCCTGATCTAGCTGTAGGTGGCTCTGTTCATTGCCGGGGAGTTGGACCAGATGACCTTTAAATGTTCCCCCCAGACTCAAACTTTTAAGCACCTACTGGCAGACTCCACAGTCCATTCAGGAGGTCTATGCTTACACTCCACTATCATAAATTTAAGCGATCGTTTTGCGGTTATTTAAAGCCTCTTTTTCTCATTCTGTTCACTGTATACAAAAAGAGATTATTTCTTTCCAGGTAAGTAAGAGGCTATAGCGGAGTGATGGTTTGCTTCTTTCTGACGCCAATTTCCTTCAGGTTGAACATATATTCACTCAACACCGTCCAGACTCTTTACCAGTTTCACTGCCCTTCTCTGGAAACACTCCAGGACCTTGATGTCTTTCTTCTAGTGAGGGGCCCAAAACTGAATACAGCACTTGAGATGCAGCCTCACTGGTGCAGAGTACAGAGGGACAATCACATCCTTAAATCAGGTTGGGTTGCTCTTGCTCCTTCTGAGTGTCACCAATGCAAATGCACTTAGGCTCATTCGCCTTCATGACTTACCAAGAACCACAGAGCACTTTGAGCCGGATGAGCCCCACAGGGACCAGTGAGCCCACCCCTGCTCCCCTGCCTGCATCACTCTATTGGCTCTCTGGACCCTGCACCTCATCTGCCCCAGTGTGATTCTGTGATTCATCAACTTCACAGCAGATCGCTGTGCAGTACATATGACTGCCTATACAAATCCACAGCTGAATTTTGCTTTATGTTCACAAACAAGATAGTGCACACAGAACTTCTGCCCTCAGTTCCAAAAATCCTACTCCCATTTAGATCCACTTGCCATTGAACACTACTTGGGAGACTCATATTTGATGCTAAGTATGAGATGCACTTACTGAAAAGAAACACATTGAACAATGTTTAAGTTTTTAATCTTCATAAAAACTGACAGATCACGCCTTCAGGGGGTGAGGGGAGCTTATGAACTACCTGCTAAGAACGTAAAGCCTTTCCACTTAAGCATTAATTTTTCTAATCCAGCCCTTCATACTTCTCCTGCTTGAGAGCCTCCTGATGAGATGAAGTTATTCACAGTGATTATTACCCATGGTGGATGTTTCTATAGAAACAGACTTGTGCACCATACAAACATCTTGCCTTCGAGAACCTGTGCTATTAGCCAGCTCTGCTTGCAGCTGCAAAGCAATACTTCAGAGGCCTATGTCCCCACAGTGGGAGCAAACAAAAGGTGCTTGTTCTTGTAGTTCTGTGGGCCGTGAAGCAGCAGTAAAGAAGACAGCATTCCTTGAGAAGTCCCAGTCACCTCTGAACAGTTAATGACCCGCAGAATGGGTGTAAGTACTCTACAGCATGCCCCAGAGGCCCACAGCAGCTCTACACTGCTTCTTGCCGAGCTTTAGCTTCTTACTGTGCCCTTTTCTGAGATCATCACGCACAAGTGAGGAGGGATGGGGAAAAGGCAGTGATTTTCTCCTAGAAACTGCATTTCCTATATCAGTACAAATCTTCCTGGAGGCTGCAGCCATAACAAAAACAAAACTTTTGTCAGACAAAAAAAAAAAAAAAAAAAATCAAAATCTCACATCAACCTATCTCCAACAAAGCTTCACCTTTCTAGACAGTGCTCAGCCAAGTGCACTGCTTCCTTATCAACCAGACCATTCCAGTGCCTGTTTTTGAAAGGTGACTGCCATGAGGCACCTCAGAGTGCTCCAGAAGTTTAAGGAAGCACAGAACTGCTAGCATCTCTGGAACCCAACTCCTGCGCTTTCATAGACTGAAAAAGCACCTTGTCCCCTGAGGTTCCTGAGGCTCCACCTGGCAGAGGTAGCACACTGCAGGGCAGGAGCTACAGATCCAAGTTCATTTCCCTGGCACCTCTTCCTCATGCCATACTGCATCCAGCAAATAGGAAGCAAGGGTGCACCAGCAGTAGCCTACACAGAGATCTCTAAATTTTCTCTAAAATGGGAGGCTTCAGGTGCAGCTTCTGCTTAATGAATGCTTACCAAATTGGACAGGAGAAGAAACAAGTGTAATCTCAGCTCTTAACTACTCTGTGAAAGGCCGAATGAATTCCAAGAAAATTTTTCAATCAAGTAGACAAAAACCTGTAACTCTACTTGAAGGCAAAAGGAATGGAAGGGAGAAGCTCCTGAACAGTGATAAGGTGTGAACACTGACCTGAATCTCCAATAGCACATTTCAGTGGAGGAAAACAATCAAATCACCACTCATTTATTCTTCTTTCCCCATCACATGCAGTCAACACTTCACGCAGACAAATCCTGTTTTTCAACACAGCATCCTGGGCAATGCTACTATAGATGGAGTTGCTGAAAACAACGCTATATGTTCAAAATGTGCTCTGCAGAGTTACAGCTGTTACTCCAGTTATGAGTAGCAGGTAATCGCTCGACAAATAGCATGGGAATGGATCAGGTAGCTGTGGCAGAAGTGAAGCCATTTATGCAACTCTAAGCCACAAGTGTCAGGCAGGTTTAAGACGCAATCTGTACGCAGCCTCCATCAAAGCTGCTATTTTCTTACTGCTATCATTAGCTTTGACTAACACTTAATCAAATACACTTAAAGTTCATTCACACTGAGACAGTTCCAAGATACGGAAAAGACTTGCAGTATCATAAGCAAACCCATTTCCACTCCCAAGTATTTTATCTGCTGTTGAAAAAGGGCATGTTGGCCACAAGCAGTTAGACCTCCTCTGTTTGTCACGCCTTAGTTTTTTAATCCACTATAGAAAATTAAACAAACAAACATATTTAATAGAGGAGATCAGCAAATTATCATTGCTTTCAAATTAAGCAACAGATTACAACTTCAAAGAGTGCAAAAGACAGATGGGATGAGAGCACATCCTCAAATGGGGCACAACTGCCAATATCACTCTTGTACTTTGAAGTGGCAAACTAAATCGAAACCAAGGTACAATTATAGTTCTTTACAAACAGCATCTTAACCTAAGAGAGAAATTTTACCACAGTGAGAATCACTTGTAAAAACAATTGTTTCAATTTTTTTCTTTAGGTGATAGAAGCGGGTGTATAACCTTTTCCACTCAACAAGCTACCTAAGCAACTGCATATTCACTTACTTCTCACTAGATGGAAATAAGTCCCTCCAAAGATGTCTGCCAGAAGACTGGGATTTGCCTTACTCAGGGAGAGGTCAGATTTGAGTTCATGTCCCCTGTGTCTCAGGTAAATGCCCTTCGTAACTGAACTTCCAGCTATTTCAAAACCAGATGGTACCTCTGCTTCTGAAGATGCATGTATTCCTGTTACAAAGTTTGGATACCAACTAGTCAGCATTTTCCAAAGAAAAAACATCCTTCCTCAGAAACATCCTCTGTGTCAACAGACAGAATAGTGCTTTTGACATCCATCTCTAAAAATATTAGGCAACCTAAGTGCCTTCTATTCCCTTATTAAATTTCAAATGATTAAACTAAATGAAAAAATGAGAGCCCAGTTCAGCAGCACAGGCACACTCCTGCTGAACAGTGATGCCTGGATTTAGCTATGGCCATGCCTTTGAGCTGAGCTCTAGGATCAAGCACTGCAACTTGTATCTAAATCTTGCATTGTCAAATCTATCCAGAAGGGAGGAGGCATTTTGGTGCAAGCCATCTGCTCTCTTCCCTCTCAGGTTCCACAGTGTATTACTGACAAGTCCTACTGAATTTTGAAAGCATGGGCAATTAAACATATACAATGTGTTTGCAAGTAATGTTTATTTTAAATATTTGTATATGCATGTATAAATTTTAAAAATCCCTAGAAAAAACAGGAAGAGAGGAAATTAAAATCTGCAATGTATTTTAAGGCCACAGATTCAAGCACACATTTTATAGATCCATTCACTTCCATTCTACCTTCAATGTAAGTTGCCACTTACAATATAATATGTTGACAAACTCATTTACTGTACACTGAGCTAACACAATTTAGCAAGCTCTTCATACAGCCAGGAAAGAGATACAACCATATTTCTGCTCTAACAGAAAAATGCAGTATCTGTAATAAGTTTCCCAGTTGCTTCCACGGCCTTACCATTACTTCTGGGATCTGCAAAGAGTTAACTACTGGGTTTTATAATTAGTTATGCTAACAGCATATCTTGGTGTTATTCAATCAATAGAACAGCCCTTTTTCTTCCTCCTTCACAGAACAGACTTCTAATTAGGGAGGGATTAGTTCATCTCCCACTTTGCTCAAAACTTTAACATACAGTGGTTACAAGAACACTGTTAACTAACTTAAATACACCACCACCTCCTTCCCTAACCTACTGGGATTCCTAATACCTCCTGCAAGCAAGAAGCACATGCTGAAACTCCTTGTGATTCCCGTAGCAATTCACAGCATTGAGCATCTCACAGATTTGGGCCATTCAAAGAGTTTAACAAGTCTGCATATATAATGAACTTTGTGAGAAATGCTGTTTCCATGGAGTGAAGAAAGTTATTCCTCAATGAGAACTGCTCAGAGCTGTTAATTAATGTTTTCTTCCCACTAAGGGTCATCTTGCATCTATTTCTATTCCTTCATACAATGGGATTAGGAGCTGCAGCAGTAGCGAGAGCCAAGGAGGTCAAAGTGTTTTCTGCATCCATGAGAGGTGGGGAAAGTTTTTAGGAATGGAAGGGGCACATCCAGCACCAGTAGTGAAAAACTGTACACAGCTTTTCTACACAAGTTGTATGTACTGGTGCAAATTGTACCCACATAAAATACACACTTCTATTGCTAACATCGGACAGTCACAAAGATGGGTGACTAACCCATGTGTGTTTTCAGAAGTGGTTCCATCTCAGGGAATGCAGCCTTAGCATAACACCACACCCACAAAGTTTTCAGACGTGGTGGGCCTGCAGTTAGGGGTTTTCATGGTTTGGTTTGTTTAGTCTTTGAGAAAGAAGGGACAGAAGAGCCAGAAGAGGGGAGAGATTCTGTAGCAGACCCTGGGGAAGATTAGAGGGAAAGGACAACAGTCCAGGGAGAACAGAAGAACCATTTTGTCTGATGCTTTGCCAATCCTGTGTTAAACAACAAAACAGTGTTGGAAAAGAATCTGTTATATGGCAAGAGCTCCATCCTGATGAAAGATAAGGCTGAGCACTAGCTTCTGCTATCTGAGTTAGTGCTGTAAATCTTGGCTGTTGGAAGCTTGCTCATTTGGTGAAGATTTCAACGTTCACCACTAGCTACTGCACAGTAGCCTTGAAGTGCTGTAAATTTAGTCCATCGGTTTACAGAGCCTTTTGGAGGACCAACATTTTCAAAAGTCATTAATGATTATCAGCAGTAGTTTCAGTCTTCCAAACAAACATACAAAAAAAGACTAAATAACTAGAAAAATCAAAGTATACCTTTTCAGTAAGAAGATTGTATTTTTCAAATGAACTCTTCTTTTGATCTCACTCAACAAAATAAGCAATTAGAAACCTTCCTTTTCTGAAAGTCTCCTCTGTCCTCTAAGCTATCCAGCCATACCCACCTCCCAACCCAGGCATTTCTGTTACTTTATGGCACCTCTTCTCATTGCCATAGATAAACACAGGCTCTGTTCCCACTGAAGTTATCTCCTTATTTAAGCCAAGAATCAGTGCAGCAAGATGGAGAAAACTAACTGGGACCACAGCAATGGAGCTATATGGCTGTGAGATGGTGTAAGGAGCTTTGATAAATAGACAAAGGGGAAGATTGCCATGTAATTTGTAGAAAGATGTTACTCTACACAACATACTGAGAAACACTAGATTGCTGTCAAGAAATGGATTAAATACAACTTCAGAGAAGCACCTAAGAATGGAATTCATCATGCAACTACTTTCCATGATCTTCAACATATGGTTATTGACAGTAAGGCTGTTTTGTTCCCTTTCTATAGCGTAGATTTCTGATTATATTTGTCTTCCCTCCTCTCTTAGCTCAGAATTTTCCATAGAAAAAGTCATGAAAAAAGAATCTTGCAGCTACAAAGTGTTGCATGCTCAGAGCAGCACCTCCCTCCTCTCCTCTGAGCATCACAGGACAGCTTGTACTCATCTCTATCACCAGCATACACATGTAGCTCATATCAAGGCTGTGAGGAACTTGGCAGCATTTGTCTCTACAGGCTTGCCACTCCCAGAGTTTTGTTGCTTTCTGACCTGAATTATAACACAGAAGCATGAGCCAAAAATGCCTACTTTTGAGTTAAGAATCACAACAATATGAAAAAGCACAAGTTTGTATGGTTGAGGTGAAAAAACTGTACTAACCACTTAATTTCTGCGAGCTTGACTGAAGCCCAGATCCCATAAAACCAGTTTGGAGAAACAGGGATTTTCTTTTGTTAGGCCCAGTTTCGGGTTAGGATTGGAGACCAGACCAATGCTCGTACTCATTCCCTTGTACAGAGTTCATTTCAAGTGCAAGGAGAGACAAAACCACCCACTACTTCCACATTTAACTAAGTTAACCAAAACCGGGGTCTTTGTTGTTTATAGCCTAAGAAATAAAACTACCAAGAAATCCTCTTTTTTTTTTTTTTAAACAGAATTTATTATCTATCACCCAAGGAAGAAGATAATTACAGGATTTCAGTTTTGACACTTGTAAACTTCCAGCGCGCTCCGTGTGACCTGCAAGGCTGCGGGTACCTTAGAAATGCCAAAAGAAAAACCATCACCCTCGGAATTTTACAGAACTGCTGCTATCAGAGGTCACTAATGGCTCCTAAAAACTTTCCAAAAGAGCAGAAATGCTGGGAAAACACTTAAAAATAACAAACCTGGCCCCAAAATAAAAACAACAGTACTTGATTAAGAGCAAAACAATACAGAGGCTTCAGCGTCTGTTATTTGTACACAAAAGTCCAGGGAATTATAAACTGAGCTCGGAAGGGAATATGACAGGACAAAAAAAGTCATAAACCAAACAGCCCCTATCCTAAACTGCCCGTATATAATAAGAAAGTGCTTTAAGGCAGGAGTGTGTGTTTGTGAATTTTGGCTGCATCTGTTGCTGTGTGCTGCAGCGTTCAGACGCTTGGGGATCTGCCATCACAAATAAAATGAACGGTTTGCCATCAACATACCAAACATTAGTGGTCTCTAACATAACTGCAGGTTTTGCTCATGATTGCATTGCCAAATGACAGCAGGGTTTTTGTTCAGCTGCTTGCTTCACGTTCTCACTGTGAAACAACTGCCTTTATAGCTATCTGAAACTATGCATCAATAAATATGCTTTGTTATACGCTTACAGCGAAACCGCGAGGTTTCAGCCATTAGCATTCAGCTCCAGAGCCTTTAATCACACAGCCATTTTTCAAAATAGTTACCGTGTGAACAACAGAAAGAAAATGCTATGGTTTCTCACAACCCAGTCTAAAAACCCAGAACTGGAGAAGACTTTTCCACGGGAATACCCACAGAATGTTGAAAAGGAAGTTTGAAATCTAGCAGTTCTTCAAGTTTCTAGCTTCCTTTGATTATCGTTTTACAAGCAGTGGACTTTTGGCGTAAGCAATGGCCTTCTTGTTTCAGTGTGGTCAATTAATACAGGATCAAAAACTCAGATGTGATGAAAAGTGAAAACATTTGGGTTCAGTGCAAGGAGAACAAAATACCATCCTGTACCTGCCCGTGGCTATACCAAAGTTCAGGTGAAAGCACTAGAACTTGTCCAGGAAAACATGCAAAACAGAAAGACGAGTGCCTTCTTTAGTCAGCCAAACCATGTTAAATGCACACTGGCAGAAGAGCACGTTAAAGACAATGTCTCTTTTAGAAGCAAAAGTGCAAAATATCACGATGACAACATCACTGCAGGCAAGGTTTGTTAGCCCACACCCAGGAAAATGAGAGAATTATTCAAGAAGAAATATTAGCATCCTGCCTTTGTCAGTCTAACAGAGTTGAAAGCAAAATCTTTGCCATAAAGCAGTGTAAAAAAATCCAAGCAACTATTCTTTCCAATTACATTGCACAGAGTAGTCAGCTGTCAAAAAAACCCCAAAACAATAAAATAAAACAAAATACTAATCACTAAAGCCCCCCTTCTGATGGAACTCAGATGTAGGAGATGTCCGCTCACAATTATTTGAAAGTATTTGCATGTGTTCTATTAGCTTTCACACATCTCAGTGTACTGGTGCACCAAACATTGCCATCCTTGAAATAAAACAGCGACTGGAGCATTAAAGAACCAAAACTTGCAAGTTGGATGAAAAAAGTTGGAAAGATGAAAAAAACAGCAGGAAAGGAAGTGACCACTATGTGCCAGTTACTCCACTGCTCTAACTTGTTTGCGATTTCTTCTGACTTTGCACCCTGTGGGTCCTTCTCATCTCCCTCTGTGTATTTCATCTGGACATTCTGATATCACTAAAATGACCATGCTTGTCTTTACTGAACATATATTTGCTTGTATAAGAAATTACAGAATAGATATTTCATGGTGATCCCCTTAAATATTGTGTGCAAACTGATGTTGGAATCAAGCAAATCCATGCAAGCACAATGCACAGATGTGCACTCTTCTAATACAAGCACAGGGTCAGCACTCTACAAAACTACTACAGAATAAGATACACAAAGAAGTCTCACTGGCAATGGCAGAGGCCAAATGTAGGATAATTTCTGCATTTCTCCTGAATGTTCCACATCCTGGAAGTGACCCTAGAAATTACCATGCCACAGATGACATCTCCACATGTTGTACTGCTCAAGCTTGGACCAGATAGGGTGGAAGGAGAAGTCTGACATCAAATGAAAAAGTGGGCTCTGGCCACTGTTTTCAGAACTGTGTCAGCCCACGAAAAATTAGTCTGACATGAGGTATTCTGCTATATCAGTACCTTTCAAGAGTGGATTTTCCTAGAAGTGGTTCCATATCCTAGTTTACTTCAGCAGAACGTTGTCTCCCATAAGAGACAAATAGATGCTACTGGTTGTACTTTGGCAAGTCCCTCAGTAATTTCTTACTGGGGTATGGTGCTACTAACAGGCCTCGGCGATCTGACAGGGAAATGCACACACAAAGGACCGGTTGCTCCTCCGCTAGAATTTAATGATTCTAAAAACTGAACTGTAACCAAGCCTTAAAAAAAAAAAAAAAAAGTAAAAAAAAAAAAAAAGTTTCCAGTGCTAGATCATCCATATCATCAGCTCACAGTCAGAAATCAACTCCACCTGACTTTCCAGTTGTGTTACAAAGCACCTTCTCTTGACATCTGTAAAAGACAGTGAAATGGAAACGCAAACTGGAGAAGCCATTTCCAGAAGATAAACTCTCCCTCTGGCTTGCAGCTCAGCCAACCTTCTATCTGGAGGAAAGACCTTCGTGATTATTTTCCTGCCTTATTATTAGGCTAGGAACAATAGCCCTTTTGTTCTATGGCAAGGATACAGGAGCCGAGTGCCGTGCACAATTGTGTGATCATCACACAGCGCTGTGTCCCAACCTTTCTGAACCCCTGCAGGCACAAAGCTAACCAGCTGACTAGCCAGGAGATAAAGGAGGGTCCGAGGCAAACAATGAACAAAATTGTCACTCCGAACAATGCAGAAGGCCACTCCAGTATTCCCACAACCTCTTGCCAGTTTTTCTTCCCTTGTGTGATTTCCTCCGTCAAGTAACGGCTGTCAGTTCTGACTGCCTAAATGATTAATTATTGTGACTGTAAATATTCTTATGAGAAATGAGAAGGTTGACCTAAAGCCAGAATGCTTGCCACGTGTGTTTCTAATAATTATCATAACTTCATGTCCTTGAATTTGAGGAAGGCTCTGGAACGCTGAGTGGTTTCCTCCCTGAGCTGCCAGCCCCAGCCCCCCCCCCCAGCTCTAAGACAGGTTCAGCTTACAGTGCCTTATGGCACCTCATCACTGCAGAGGGTACCCACAGAACCAAACTACTGCATGAGCCAAGGCAGAAGTAATACTCCAAAGACAGAGAGGCTCTTCTTGAAGTGTTTTCCCCCGGTTAGGATCTAATCAGAGACTTCTGGATGTGCAGCAGCAGTCACAGCGCTGACTTTCAGCCGTCTGACAGCTGCATCTGCTCTGCTGCACTTCAGGGTACAACGGCTTCACACAGCCATATTGCCAGATAGAATGGTAACAGGTTGGGCATTCATACTGTGTTTTCAGTGCGTCAAAGTCCTTCACGCAGCTATGGATATTTCTGTTGTTTACTCACAAGGACAAGTCCCATTTTGTGAAAAAAAAATATCAGGGAACAACTAGAGCATGAGCATCCAACCTTCTGGTTTTCCTTGGCCATTTTCAGTGAGGAAAAGGGCCACATATAAAATATATAATACAGGTCATGTATGTAAGTAACAAAACTTACTTTTTTTTTTTTTTTGTATTTAAAACATAAAAAAAATAGAGCAACAAAGACATAAAACTAGCAGGATATATGACCTTGTTTTTGTGAAACTAATGCATCAATGTCTGGTTCAGCTGCACTGGTTGCAAGTCTTAGCGAGTTCGTGAGGTGTTTGTCAGATTTTTGATGAAATTTTACTCTTCCTGTGCTTCCTTCTTAACCGTAATTGTTCACATATGTGCACACTGCCAAAAAACAGTGGCATGAATAAGGCCATTCCCATGAAGAGAGGGATATCTTTCTCCAGTAAGAGAGGTGTTATAGAAACCAGGTAAAAAGACACAATCAGATTTTTGTTTGAACTGAATATTGGATTGCAACTCTATACATTCCATTTGAAAATTCACGGGTAATTATGACAACTGAAAATGGAGTAACAAGTATACAAAAACACAGATGATTTTTTTGGAACTCTTGAAACTGGTTCTCAAATACCTTTACCAGATCAGACAGCATGGCAGCATGTATTTTGCTGTTCACAGGACTTTGTTTTGCCAATGTATCAAAATACATAAAATTATTTGCCATAACTTGATCTTGCCATAATTACTTTCATTCTGAATGTTGTTATGGCTTGAAACGTGGCACAGGTAAGCTGATTTTCACCTTGAATAGAAGTTTAACTCATTTAAATGAGTGGTCAAATCCACCAATAACTCATGTTCTATCACAAATTTTCCTTTTGATTCCATAAGTGACTTGATTACATTCTGCAAATCATAAAACCTTTGTAGCATCTTACCCTGACTTAGCCACTTTCTCTCAGAAAAGTAAATGATGCCCCCATAATCAGCATCCACACTTTCAAGGAACTCATGGAACTGGCCATGATTCAACCCCCTGGGCTTTATGAAATACACAGCTTTGACAATGATCTACATAATATTACCAATTTTTAAAGCTTTCACACACAGTTTTTCTTGATGTACAAGGAAGTGAAACTTCATCAAATGTGAATTGCTGGTGGCAATTGCATTGTCTTCTATTACTTGTATACATCCTTCTTTTTTACAAACTGAGGCCAGGGCATCATCAGTAGCTATACCAGATATGCTGACAAAGGTTAAATAAATTCTCTTCAGTGTAATTTTTATTGTTTCATATAAATAGATTTAGTTGCTTCTTTTAATGGCACCAAAGAAGCCATTTCTTCAGTGACATCACATTTGTTATCAATACCTCTAATAAAAATGGCACAATGAGCAATATCTGCAGCATCAGAACTTTCATTTACTGTTGAAGCACAAAAAAGCATACGTTTTTGCATATAATGTCTTTTCAAAGTGTAACCTTTGAACACTGACACAATTTCCTTACAAATTTATCTCAACAAAAAAGTGCCTCTGTGTCCATTTTTCACTGAATTCTCTTCCTTCCTTTTTCAGTTCTGTTTTCTTCTGAGATGCCACTAGGTAGGTTGAAATTAATATTATCTACACTTGCTCACCAAGTGGCACAAGCACACGTAATGTGTAATACACTCAGGTCTCCATTTGATTGAGTGTGTGTGGTGGCTGTGAGAGGTAGAGTCACACTGCACTGCACCCTCCCCTTGTCCTGGTTTCAGCTGAGACAGTGTTATCAGCACACCAATGTTTGCTTGCTGCTGATGCATAGGAGCCAGGGTAGAAGGAGGGCCATGAGTTGTGCCAGGCTGCAGATTGGACATGCTCACACTAGAACATCTCCACCTTAGAGAACTTTTCACTTTTAAAACTAATGGACCATATGTAATAGTAGGGACAGAAAGCACTGCTAGAAGTCCTTTGCGTTCACTTTGCAACAGTAAACTAGACACTGAGCTTAGTGGTGGTGAAGTTCAACACAATTACAAGCTTCGCTAGAAAGCATACCTTTCTTCTAGGTGAAGAGATACTCATTTCAGTTACGATCTGCTTTGCACACAGCGACATGGTAATGCTCAGCAGAGTCACAGAGATCAAACAGCCAGAACAACCCCAAATACACCATGAAAGCAAAAGATTTGCTTCCACTTGCACTGCTGTAATCGTAATGTGACAGCTCAGATGCTTGTGATCCAAGTACATTGTGTGCAAGGGAGAAAAAGACATGTTCTAAATTCAGTACAATTCTGTAATAAATACCACTAAATCTCATACTGATTAGTCTTTGAACTCCATGCTTCAGCCATCATACTGGGAGAGGAAGGCTACAGGCAGATCTCAAAAAAAAAAAAAAAAAAAAAGGGGCGGGGGGGAGGAATGGAACAGAGATTAAAGATAGTTTTTATTATCCACAGTAATGGAAGCTTAAAGTTGGAAAAGAAAGAAATAGAAAACCAGGAATGAACATGTCCAGGTTTTTACACCATGTGTTTCATGTGGAGCACTGCGTTGCTCAGAGTCGCCAGGCAAGCATGTGCGAGATCTGGCAAGATAAGGGGAGGAAGCAGCAGGAGCTGTTACAAGGAAATCTACAACCAAGACATGGGATCTTTGGAAAAGTTGTGCTAATCATTAGGAAAATCATGTATGCAATGGAAGTTCTACTGGGCATGTTTGTTTTTCCTCCCCACCTTCACCATACAAAACAAAAATTGTTTGGGGGTAACACCCTATCACTTGTACCTTCCACCACAGTGCCCTGGTATGTTGGCCACTTTCAGATCCTATGAAAATAAATGACGCAGTAAGAAACAGATAAAAGAAACCACTGCCTTAGCTGACTGAAAGCTAACTTGGCAAAACTGTTACTTGTTCTTCACACAATGTGTCCCCTCTAATGACACGGGAAGAAATTTACAACCTGGAGCAATGGTTATGGGGATTCTGTTTATTTCACCAGAAAATGAACTCACAGCACTGGAACATCCTTACTCTCCAATAATATTGTAGTGACTTTTTCTTTAGAGTAATGATTCTTGTAATGCAGCCCTCGGCATGAAAAGAAATGGGAGAGCAAACAGCATCTTTACACAGACAGTGACAGGTCAAGAGGGAATGGCTTAAAACTTAAAAGAGGGAAGATTTAGGCTAGATGTTAGAAAGAAATTTTTTACTCAGAGGGTGGTGAGGCTGACACAGGCTACCCATAGAAGCTATGGGTGCCCATCCCTGGATGCACTAAAGACCAGACTGGATGGGGCTCTGGGCAGCCTGAGCTGGTATTTGGCAATTCTGCCCATGGCAGACTTGGATCATCCAACTGGATGGGCTTTAAGGTCCCTTCTAACCTAAGCCATTCTGTGATTCCATGATTCTGTGAAATACTAAATGCAGTAAGATATTCAAAGAAACATTTGCATATCTTCCTTCCCCTATCAGTCTACTCTGAATGAATTAACTTTGCAGTTCAAATTTATGCAGACTAATTTTATGAAACTCATTTACAGGTACACACACACGAATAACAAATGCAAAATAAAAGCAATTCTCAAATTCAAATAACAGAACTGGATTTGCACTTGTTCTTGGCCTCGGCTATCTGCTGTCTTGAAACTCATGACAGTCACTCAATGAAAGACTTTTTATTATAAGATCATACTATTTGGAGACTAGGGTACAAACATATGCTGGAAACACTGTCTCTGGTTGAATTTTAAATGGCTCCAATATTTAGGTTTCTATTTCTTGTATAAGAAACTGTTCTACCCAAAGGCCCCATTACTCTTGCCTTCCAGTAACATTTTCTTGGTTCCAATTTAGATAGGCCTCACGTCACTTTAGCGTGGTTGCACAATCTCCACACCAAAGTAAACAAAATTCCTCTTCTTCAAAAGATAGTAGACGTACAGTGAATATTTGATTTTCTGGGATGGTTCACAGCACTCAGACATGCTGTTCCTATCACTTTCATACATTAGTAAATCCTTGCTCATTGTGGCAAAATAGCACACTGAATTTTGGCCGATTCTGTCAGGTAATCGTTGCCTCCATGTAGAAAAAGGCATCTTTGTGAAAACAAAGCACATGGAAGGGATTGCAAGGACAGAAGTTGCAGATAGGAAAAAAACCTATTTGCCAGCTGGTGCGTTTTTCTCATTTACATAGAGAAGGCAGAGAATTGATTATTTTGGGATAAAGTCCTAATGACACTGGCACAAGGAAGTCTGCTGAGAAATCAGAATGCTAGTCATAACATCTTATATATCACAACAGCTGAAGGCGAGAGGATGACTTCATTACCTAAGAAAAATAAGCCTATTGTCATCCACTCCTTGGCTGTGAAATAAGAGCTAGCAGTATTTTGCTCACATGAATGCTGGTGACAGTCAAAAAAGTTTAATAATAGACACTTTTTCCTGAACCTTTCATTCTCTACTAAATTTTAACCCTGCTATACCAAGCACAGCTTGATCCTCACCATCCAGCACAACTGAGCATAAGCTAGTGGAAACGTCTGCAAGCATAGCTAAGGCACAGTACAGCACTGGAAGCTCTACCACTGAAGACCTCCAAAGGGAAATGGGAAAGAAAATGCACTATACACACCAAACAAGGCATTGCAAACCAATGCAAAGCTACGCAAAGCTTTCATATTGTTCTTCTACAGCTCTAAGTGACAGGAAGCAGCATACTGAATGCTGAGTCTACAGGTATCAGTTCGCAGAGTCCTTAACCACAGAGGTGCCACACATACCTACTTTAAGGTATCTATTTCAGCATAGTGTAAACACACTGTGTAATTGCGTGAGATGACAAGGGAAGCCACAGTCTTTGCAGAAGGATTAAGTCAAATTAACTGCTGATTGCTAAAGAAAGAAATTTAAAATCTTCAAAGTATGTTCAACTGCACAGACAAATGACAGCCATTGAAGAAAGCCAGCAAAGCTCCCTGATTTCACTGTTATTCCAAGGTTCATGCTCAGGTGCACGGACAAAAGCAAGTTTTACAAGAAACCAAGAGTTGAACGGTAAGGGAGAAGACAGATGTAATAACTAGAGTATGTTAAATGTGATCCTTCTCTTTGGGGTCTTCTTCTCCCTGTCTGACTACTTCTGGGTTACAAACAGTAGTCCTTTTATTAGGTTACACTGCTAGATATATGCTGCAAAGTATTTGTAGTATTTGCGATATTAGTTTGTGCCGATACCAAGGGATACGCAGTCATTCTCAAAATAGCATAAAGTAATTCTGACAATTCATGACATACATTTAATTGTACTATCGAATTGCACGGGGTTTCTCCCAAGCTCATCAGCCACAGATTTAGTGGTCTGACTGCTCTGCGCTGGATCCCTCGGCACACCAGCTGTAGCACTCACCACTGCAGCCTAATAGACAAAGTAATAGAAGAGAGTTGGCAGGAAAAAACAAAAATGTGATTTTATGGGCTAGCATATACCCGCAAAAACAGTGGTGGAACACAAGCCCAATCAATATAGGACCATGGGGACCCCTGTTTATGTAACACGAAGCCAGAACGCATTAAACTCTAAAGTTCTTTCCAGTGTTAGAGGTTTGCAGCATGCGTTGTACAGACCTTGGAACGATATCTGACTCGCTCTGCCAGCAAAAACATAACAGATGGAACTGTCAAGTCTTCTTGTTTAGTGGCGCCTGCTCTTCTAACACGTGACTTTTTTAAATAACAACCGTCACTCATCAAATAAGCCCAATGTCTTTTCCAGCACCTGTGAAAAATGTTTTGAGGACAAAGAACGGATTTCGAGAACAGGCAATCCACAGGCTTCCCTTCAAAAAGCCATTCCGGACCGTTTCAAATTTCATGCTTTTCACTATTATGTTTCTGGCTTTATTGTTGGTGTACAGGACTTGCATCCTACACTTATAAGACATTAATTATGACACATTTCACTATTTCTTCCTTTTTGTACAGTAAGCAAACAGTGGGCACGTGCCAGATGAAGTGTCATCTTAGAGACGAGTCAGTCACGTACATCGTGTAAAAGTGGCTGCAACAAGGTTAAGTCTCCTGTCCCAGAAATCCCATTTAGAATTTGCTTACTCATACCATTAGGGATTCAGAGAAGGCCTACAATATTCTCAGTCCTGTCAATGGAAGTAGAGGAAAACCACCATAAGCTGTATTTGAAAGCCAGTCTTGGAAAGCAGAACATCATGACATTTCACTGGGATCAAATCCTAAAACCAGATGCTGAAAAGGAGTTCAAAGTTGGAACTTGGAGTCTGGCTCCTGCTGCTTTCTTCACTTGTCCTTAGTGCTACACCCTAACCTTGGTTCTACTGAAAACTGAAGACTAAAAAAAATCACTAGCACAAGGTAATCCATAAAGCAGTCTTTCTGCTTAAACATATTTCTAAAAGAATACATATGGTCCTATTTCACAAAAAAGAACACTTATCTCATAACAAAGAGCCCATAAAAAAATGCTGCAGCCATACAGGCAGAGAAAGAGTTAATGAGTACAATACAATGGTTTTCTGGGGCCTCACAACATTGCGTGGGAAGCTTACAAAAAATCACTACTACCAAATAAAATCATCTAGCAATTAATTTTAGACTATAAACTTTCCATTATGAAAACAGCAGTAATAAACACTGTATAAAAAAATACAAAAAACCTAACCAACCAAAATAATAATAATAATAATAAAAAAACCACCAGCAGAGCTGTAGTTAATCAGAATACCAGGAAGGGAAAAAGCAAACTTGGAAGACTGACATTGGCACAATCCTTGTTGATAAAAAGAAGCAGCAGGAAGCAGGCAGCTTACGCAATATGGCTTAAGCAGTACACGTGTGAAAATTCAAAGATCTACAAGCAGAAAAATGAGTACGAGGTATGAAGAACACATGTCATACAAACAGAACAGTAGCATTTACAGAAAGGTCCATTCATAACAGGTAACTTGCTCTTTTATGATTTAATTGGTTGTTTCCTGTAGCAGACATGTTTTTGCAAGTTTTAGCTGGTTGAATGACAAGAAAATATTCCACATTTTCACTGCAGGTGCAACATCAAGACCTGAAATTATATTTTTGCTTGTAAATTTACAAGTACCTTAAGATCACCACAAAAAAAAAAAAAAAAGCTCACTGTAAAGTAAAAGCTTTTCTAAGGCCAAGCTACACCTATAATTTGCCCATAATAAATGTACGGATATCTAAATGCATAAATACGCCCAAGGAGGCTGTGGATGCCCCATCCCTGGAGGCATTCAAGACCAGGCTGGATGTGGCTCTGGGCAGCCTGGTCTGCTGGTTGGTGACCCCCACATAGCAGGGGGTTGAAACTAGATGATCATTGTGGTACTTTTCAACCCAGGCCACTCTATGATTCTGTGATATATTTGTTAAATGTGAATTATTTGCTCAGGTTGGTAGGACTTCAGTCTCTCTATGACCGTGTGCCAGAAAAATAAAATTGGCTCCAGCTGTAACTATCATTGGAACCAGATAAAAGATTTTTATACCTTCAACTTCTCTCCAATGGGGTAGCATTTTGCAAAGCTCACCTGAAATTCAATTAACAAACTGAGCTTTAATGCACATATTCTAAGCCTGGTGTTGAAAGAAAACTGCAGCAACATGTCTCTTTAACAGAGATAACCATTTAATGGGAAGCAACTGTCAACAGTGGTCCATTAGATGCTTACATCTAATTAACTACACACACTAGTCAACACTTCACTCAAGTGCTCAGTATTAATCAGAGCTGCTGGCTAATAAGGGGCCTAGATGCATGCGCATCCACATTTGTATAAACATGTGGTGCTAACCATGATACTGTCAGTCTCCTTTAAGAGAGGACTAAGTTTGTCAATTCACTCCATGTTTCTTGCAGATGTTTATGAATGAAGGTTTTTTTTTATTGTTTCTTTGTTTTAGGGGGTTTGTTTTTGAAGGGATGGCTTGTTTGCTTACAAATTGTTTTATTGCTCATCCCACCAAAATAACATTGAGAAAGTCCGTTCTGTGGCAAAATCTGTTTGAAGACCTAAAGAGAAGATTAAAAGAAAGACCCATCTCCATCCTTTCTGCAGCAATAAGGCAGTAAAACACCATTACAAACTGCCCAACATTCAACTCAAGTGAGGATTACAAACAGCTACGCAATCTACTTGCCTTCTTGCGATACTACATTGAGAAAGCTCATAGATCCCCGTGAGATTACATGCAGCATGTACTTAGTTGGCAGAACGCCGCCACTGGAAATTCTGATAAGATTCCAACTCAATTAGCTGAAATTCGGCTGTTACACTGTGCTGCTTTTATTTCGCGTAATGAAAGCGGCTGCGAAGTTTCAGCCGCACAGAAAGCATTTCTTGAAATTCCAAAATACTGCAGCCTTTTCAGTTGTGATGTATCCATCAGCTCTCAAATACTGATGAACATGGCAAGTTGATGGCATGGTCAGATGAGCGACAGTATATGTAAGGCAGTGCTGTGGCAGCTGCTCTGCACAGCATCCTAATGCCTCAAGATGCCATGGAAGGGTGGTGCTCTTAGGCAACTCAGTGTAACTTTTGCTCTAAGGAAACAAACGTAACACAAAGTCATTTGTCCACTGAGAATTCTGCATTTCTCTGCCCACTCTACCTTATGGCAAGAACCATACTGATTCTCTAAAAGCTAGCAAAATAAATTGCTGAAAAATGGTCTTTAACATGTACTAAGTCAACAACAGTACTGACAGCCACTGCCTTCCTCCACCCCTCCCCCGTGCCTTTCTCCCTCATGAGCCTCAGTACTCTCTGAACAGTGGGAGACAATTTTTATTTAAAAGCTTCACAGGTTTCGCAAATGTTGTCTGAATCAGCTCATTCTCATGACAGTTCAGATGTAGGATGGGGAAGCATCCCAGAAGACACAACTTGGATCAGGCACTCTAACATAAAGGTCACAAAGCTCTCCCCTTCTTGTACAGCTAAGGTTGCCACATTAACCATCTACTAACCTGCATGATACAAATACAACACCTCCATCACTGAGCAGGCCCCCAGCACAGCAGGAATGCAAACCACACATTTACAACATGGCCACGCAATCATTCACGAAAGGCAGACAACAAAGTTTGGGGAATTCATTGGTAGCAACCTCACTTGCTGCTTTAGCTGGGACCCTTGCATCGGGAAATAGGAATACACTTGAAGCCACTGATGCCTAAAAAGGAGGCTGGCTGACTGCCAGATGGCCCATCCTGGTTGTCCTTCTGAAGATCTGAGCAGGAATCAACTACAAATATAAGCTGGATTTTGCAATTACCTTCCCCAAAACAGAACGCATTTCTAACATGTTTCTGTGTCAAAGCATCCTCTCTGAAAGAAGTGGGGTTTTGAGGAAGGGCTTTAGAGTTTGGGGTTTTTTTGCGTGGCTGTTTTTTTGAGAAGGTTTAATCCTTGGAAGGCAAAGCTACAGTCAGGAAGGAATGAAAGGTCTTCTGGACGGTCTAGATGATATTCAGTACAGAAAGTACTTAAAGAGTACCAGCATGGGAATGATGTATGCAAGTTGTGATCACAGAGAAGTTCAGATCTCTGTGTGTACAATAGAGCCTAATGTCCCATGACAGATTTAAATTTTCACAGTCTTACAATGTGAAAGGCAGGAGCAAAGCTGCAGGTCTAAATATGGAGATGCAGCCTGTGGTAGGGATTTTTTTTTTTTATTTAATGTACAAACATTTGATTTTGTGCCTACAGGAAAAATACCCAATCTTTGCTTTGCTTCCATTCTCCTTTTCTATTAGGGTTTAATTGTTGACAGACTTTGGCTAGCCAAGACAGGCAGTTCACCAAGTTGTTCAACTTACAAAACCAGACTCAATGAAATATGATTTACTCTTATCTACAAACAGTTTGATATTCATAGGATCACAGGTACCAAGGCTACCTTGTTCTTAAAGCAAGAACAGAAAAAATGTCCTTTTTAACTTATGTAAATGCATGAGGCCTTGGTAAAATGAAGATGCCTCAATTCTTCTCTCCTCCGCTTTCATTCTCAATGCCTCAGCCACTGCCTGATAAAAAACATATGAAAGAGGCAATGCAACAACAAAACATTCTCACATTCCAAGCATTACCATCACATATGCTGAGCACCAGACTCAATTATACTTTTAAAATGCATTACAGATGTAGCTCAAACCAAATGGGTGCAAGATGTACAGTCAGATACGAGTGTACAGGAGAGTGTTAGCTGGCAAAAGGCAGGCAGTGTTGCTTACATTTTGCCAGCCCAACCTTCTCCCTTTTTCCCTCCCCTTCCTCCTTTCTCTTTAAGAGTTTTGGCAGCTGTCTCAATCTCTTCAAATTACTCTAATTGGATGTTTCTATGGAAACAGACTAGAAGACATAGTACCTCTCCATTAAAGAGCTATAAAAACAAGAGGTGCACCTCGAGAAAACAAAAGGGAAAAAAAAAAAAAGCTCTTACCAACAATGAGAAACTGTACAGCCTTTAACAGTTTAACAGAACACAGCAAACCAGGACCATACTGATGCTGCCAAGTGACCCTGTGATCTGCTGGGATTCCACAGCGATGGCTTTTGACTGAAGCAGAGTTTTTTGTGCTCTTTTCCACACAAAATTACTGTGGGCCCTAAGTACCTACATTGGTGGCCCTGATACACTCTCAGACAGACCACACTGTCTGTAACACAAGATATGACCTTCTTGTGACTCCTCTCTGCAACCATTTAGTTTGACAGTCAGTGCATTTAGCAACATCTCAGAAGGGAGATCTCTGGCACAGGACAGCATTCAAACTGGAGGAGCTGGGAATGTCAGCGCACCCAGAATGTGTGCTGCTCCTTAATCAGGTTACACAGCTTAGCTCTTTAATCAGCACTTGCTTTGCATAGCAGAAGAAAAGCCCCTCTCCTTCCTAACACCCACACAGCAGAGAGCTGGATGTCCACACTCTGATGATGGCCACTGAGAAACAAGACACAAAAATACCAGGTGCCAATGTCCCTAACTTGGGAGTACCAGATGACATTGAAAACAGTTGTGCTTCACATGGTGCCTCTTGTTCACTCTGTTGAGCAGTTACCACTGGAGGGAAGCTACACTTACTTCAGGTATGCCTATTATTGACAATGAAATGAAATTCTGCTCATTAGAAAAAAAAGCCTACATCCCAATAACTCCAGGCCTTTGGGTCCTAGCATCCAGCCCACCATTTTAGCCCATGGCAAATGAACGAAGCAGCAACAGGATTCCCATCGCTTCAGATCCTCATGCTATTGTAAATCCATCAAAATACACTGCCTGCTAGTAAAGGAATGCCACAGATGCCTTGGCTGAAAAAAAAGTACATTCAAGATTAATTCAATTGCAACATTCCCTTACCACATAGCCTCATGTGACAGGAAGGGCCACATGAGGAAAGCAAACTAATAAATAAGCAAAGCAGTTCAGAAGTACAAAGCAAAATTAAAAATTAAGAGAGTGAGAGGAGAGGAGAAGACTAATGCTTCATTACTTCAGATGTCTATGACACTGAATGTATTGGTGTGAGGCCAGGAACGGCTAAGAGCTTTACCAGCCAAAGCCTGCTGTAAGACTGATTCGTGGCCACAACACCAGGCATCTCCCAGCACACCTTGGTATTTTCAGTCCTGCTGACAGATCCTGGTAATAACATTTTCCTTCATTTATTTATTTATTTATTTTTAAAACGACTCTTCCAACATTCCTCTCTCTGCTTACAGAAGATACTGAAGACACTAACACTTGGTGAAAATTACTCTCCAAACCCAAAATGCGATACTGTCATTAGAATTTGTGTTTACTAACTTCTTACGCTCTAAACTGTTGACCAGCTTCTCTTGAAATGTGTCAGAAAAGTTGGTGGAGATTGAAGGAATCTGCCTTTAAACAGTGTCAGCAGCTGCCGCTGCTCAAGTTCTGCTCTCAGACTCCTTGAAGCAATGGAACTTTGCAACTTCTCTGGACTAAACAAAGTGCAATGCAACACTTTTTCCAGGTTCAATGAAGATGAATAAAACTTAAATTACTACCTTGGATGTAATACATGCTAAGATAAATAGTCCTTACCCTGTAACTTTTTTAAAAGGAACGTATTGATTTCTAGCAACCAACAAGATAAAGACAGAATTTATTAAACAACTCTTGACATTAATGAGGAGTACTTAGGACAAGTCAGAGATTTTTAGCCCTGAAATAGAAATCTGAAAGTTTTATGCCACTGCAGCAGCAGGAGTGTAACCATGGTTTTTGTTCAAGCCTATCAAGTTGGGTTTTGGTTGAAAATCTTGCTAGAAAGCTATACTGAACGCCTCACTACTTAACCTTTAAACAATATAATAGCTGCTTAATCTGATCTTGCAAGTTCCAAGGTCTAGGAGCTGGAACTGAAATCCAAAGCAGACAACAATAGGTTGTGAAGGAAATAAAACATTAAATACAGTGAGCAGTTGCCAAGTGTTGCCTTCACATCAAAAGTTTATTCTCCACCTTCATCCTACCCTACCTTTTCCCTATAATTCCCTTAAGCACAACTGCATACTTTGACACACAATCAGTCACTACCATGCTATCAGGACAGGTTATCCTCCGAACTATAACTGATCTCTGCCCCGTCCCACTATGCCCTCTGAAATTTCTCTTACATATTCTGAAATACAGAATTTGGTAGTTCTTCTGTGAACTCCCCTTATTCCAATGACTGCAAGACTTTCTCCCAGAAGCAACAGCTACTCCTGTCTTCCTAAGAAATGTAAAAGACAGTGACAACTACCCTGCCAGCACGAAGCATGCTCACTGCTCATGCTAGGGAAAGGATTCACCAAATTACAAGACAGAAAACATATTCAAAATTTAAGAAAGACTCCTTCTATTAATCAAGTAAATGCATTATGTATGACAAGAATCCATCTCTTTCTTACAATGCTACAAAAAAGCCCTTATTTTCATCAGTTTCTTGATCAGTCATCCTAATTTCCCCAGTGTACTGGGAACTGAAGTCCTTAACATCTGGAGTTCTTGTCTTTATATTGCAAGCCATTTGTCCAGAAAAATAGCTGAAAACAAAAGCCCAAATAAGACAGCTAATTATTCATCTTTAAAAATCTATTGTCATTTTCCTCTAGTTCGAGAATATTCTCATGCCATGCTTAAAAAAATCTGCAGCAAAAAAGTACATCTCAAGGACAAGTTCACTAGCTCTCACTAGTAAGAGGAAAACCATCTGGTATTTCAACAGAATTAAGAAAAATATCCATTTCTTTTAAATGGACAGATAGGAAAAATGCTTGGCACTTGCAGAAGAGTAGACTTCTTCCTTACATGAAATTCTAACAGCCTATAAGCTTGTCTTTGAACAAGACAATGTAATTTCATGAAGCCTTGTGCAGCTTCACACAGATGAGAACAATAGCAGGAACCTGAACTGCTGAGCGCACACATGAACGGAAAGGCTCTCGCACAGGCAGCAACCCAAAGTCATACCTAGATGCAAGCTGGGACAGGCCACTGATTTACTACTAAGTCAACTATGTTCACTGTCTAGAAAAATGAGCATTTGCACGCACATTCCAGACAATTCGAGCTATTTCTGATGTAGAAAACAGCTTCCATATAACCCAACTCCTACTTACACACAACAGTAAGTAATTACATAAAATACAAAAGTAATTCTTGCTGCCACTGTGCAGGACAGCTGTGGTATGTCATTGCCATTTTCCATCTCAACCCCTGACAGAAAGCAGTAGTAATTTTGGTACACACACTGCTACAATTATTTTTAAAAGGAGAGAAAAGGAAATTACCTACTTTAAAAATTAATGCTGCGTATTACTCAGCAGTGCACTGAAGCAAAGGGAGAGGAAATTGAAGAATCATGTTCTTTCCAGCATCAGTGCAATACATTACTTCTTGGGACATCTCAGTCCCCTCTACGTGCCTTCTGCTCTACCTGCCCAAACACTGAGCACAGCTCACACCTCCAGCATTTTCAGAGGAGATCTGTAGCTGCATACAAATTGACCCCATTTCCCCGCTTTCATGAACTTCATATTGTCCTGTGTCATTGCTCATCTCCCTGCTTCCACTGAAAAGTGAATAGAAAGCAAGACTGGAATGGAGAAAGATCAGTTTGTCCAGGTATGAGCCAACAGTAAGCAGTTTTTGAGTGATGCTAATTCAGGAGCGGGATTTGAGAACATCTGGCACATCTTTGCAACATTCCCATACAAGTTCTGGTCTATCATTTAATACACAGTTAATATTCCCCATCTTCTTGCGAGAGCTAAATGAGACACTTTTAGCAAATGTTTCCTAAGATAGTAGAGAAAATAAATCAATCTGTACAGAGTTCAAACACTAAAGCATACAGCTGAACATACACTGTTTAATCAAAAAGTTTAGTGGAGGCTGTTTCTGACCCATCAGGTCTAACAAACAAAGAGGGCTGCTCTTAAACTACCATAAAGGTAGTTTACACTCTCTGCCTTTCTAAGCGCTAGAAGTCATTTGTTCCCACTCTAGTGCCCTGTGCTATGTTAAATTTACACAACAGAACTACCAAGTTTACTGCAAGAGTGCTATCTATTACATTTGTTTCTAAAATGCAGCACTGACAAACGTTCTAAACCCTACACAACTGTCTGTCTGGTCAGTAGTGTTATCAAGCTTTGTAAATGTCTGGTAAAACTAGGATAATTAAAATACTCAGGCTTTCTAAAAATAAAATACAACTATTGCTGAGGCAACACACGTGAAGAGAACTGAGTATCATGCATTGCTAACTTTAAATTTATTTCACACACCCAGCATTGCATTCCCCTCACTCAGCACAGCTTGACCAGAGCCATATTAAGTATGACTGCAGACATGTCTCTACTCAGGTACTGCCACCTACTACATGCATATACACACACATACATACACCTTGTGCTCCCAAAATTAATGCCCAGAAGCACACACCTAAACAACTTTCAAGAATAATCTACCCACAGTCCTATCCAGCATTTTAATATTTCCCTTTGAATAAAAGCAAACTTTGTCCTTCCTAACTGCATCCAGGTTTGGCTTTCACAGTTTGATGCTCTCAGAGCAGCAAGTTAAAAATCCAAGGTATCAATGGAAGCAAAAAGCTGTCACATAAAAACTGCATCAGAGAAACTCTGTAAATGTCTTCATTTTCAACTGTTACTTTCCATTTGTTCTTATTCCTCCTTTTCCAGCCAGCCTGTAATAGTTTAAGCATCCCATACATTCATTTTTGTCTTTTACTAAACTAAACAGGCAAGTCAGTACTTGCTAATCATAGGGTGGGAATGGATACAAAGTACAAAGCAGTACATAAGCACACTGAGAAAAAATGTCATTTAAGACTTTCAGTTACAATCCCTCATTGATTACAAAAGCTGCCCACAAGAGTGAGTAAATGGATGGGTGGCTATTTAATCTTCTAGGCATGACCTGTGGTGCAGGAGCTAACTAGGGCAGGTTGATATGACAAGTCATGGAAGATGCAGCATGGATCCATCTGTAGGCTGTGTCTTCAATGAAGCAGTTGGTGGCGTTATGAAGTTTACTCAGCATACCAACAGGCAACACATCACAGACTTCAGTGGGCTACCACTGATCACCAACTTCAACTGATTCACCTCAAGTCACAACAGAATTGCCTAGGTTTCACTAGGGTTTTTGCAAGAATGTTGCTCATACAGGCACAACTGATACTGAAGTTTAAGCCTGGGTAGGACTAAACCAGCAGCATCTCCAGACCAAATGCTACGAAAGCAGTCGCAGCTCCATGTCTGTACAAATCCAAGTATCAAGCTTGAAGCTAGCATAAATAATTTACGGAGATGGCAGAGGGATTTTCTACCACAGAATTTAACAGACAAGAGTTGCTTACTCATTTAGAACAACTGTATTTTAAAATCTTGCATTTATTTTTGTGCAGAATACTGCCATCTCAATCCTGAAAGCAACTTTTAATAATTTGGCTTGGTATCTTTTGCAAAAAGTTGTTGTCTACCACTTAAAAAAGATTGTGCACACACGTATGTTGTTTCCAGGGGAAAGAAAAGCAGCCATGCAGGTCTGAATGGAACAGCTTCCTGCATTTCCCCAGAAGGCAGTGAAGAGTGAAGAACACACTGCTCTATCAAGTCCAATTTCATCCTTGCCTAGTAAGCTACAAGAAAATGTCACAATTCATCTGATGGAACAGCAAACATAAACCAGCACCTGCCACAGCTTAAGTGATTTCTCTAAGCTCCGGATGGACAGGAAATGCCTTTTGTTCACTCCTTATAAACACTTCCTGCTACAATGTCACTAAAAATGTTGTAATATTTTGCCAGCAGCTGGCTCTGACTGATGGCGTGATGCAGTTCAGCTACTCAATTTATGTTCATCCTATGCCTCATCTACACTTACGGAGCATATCAATTCCACAGCTTAAGCCAGTTAAGTAATTTAAGATTAAAGCTCTCAAGGGTCAGTGCTGAGATCAATACTGTTTAACATCTTCACTGAGGACTTGTATGATGGGACTGCATGTGCTTTCAGCAAATCTGTGGACAGCACCAATTCAGCATGAGCAGTCAATGTGCTGGGGACAGAACTGGGATTCCAAAGGATCTTACAGGCTGGGGAAAAAAAATAAAGGGATCCACACAAATCCTATAAACCGCACAGGCAAACAGCAGTCCTGGGCCAGGGCAGCAGTTTTGCCTGAGAGGACCTTGGCAGCCCCAGCCACAATGACTTTTAACACCTGTCAGGCCTGCAGCCTTGCAGCAAAGGTAATTACACAGCGCGTGTGCTATTTCAGTCACATGAAGCTGGCACGGCCAGGAAAACTAGTTTTCCTTTGTAGTAAACTCTTGTCAGAGCCCTCCCATAGAGGCTGGTTGCACGTTTGGGCTCCTTAAACAACAAGGATGTGAACAAGCTGCAGTAGGAGGTCTGGAGGAACCCCTAGGTGAGCAGACTAACAGAGCACAAAGCCTACAAGGACAGACTGACCCAGGTAGCTTGGGTTTCTCTCTGGAGTAAAAAGGCCATGGGAGCAGCACCTCTCTCCCTTCAGCTCACTCCAGTGGTGCACAGTGACAGTATCAGATGTAATGGACAGAAACAAAACAGATTTGCAAATAGAGAAGGAATTACTTTGGCGGTTATTGTTGCTGTTGGTTTTCTTTTTTTTACTCCCATCTCAAGAGTGGTCAGACATCAGATCAGCTGTCTGATATCCATCTTTGAAGCAAGTTGATGTAGTTAAACCTCTTCTGAACAGGGAGTATCACTGCAGGATCACATGCAACATAGATTATCACTTGACTCTTGCTGAAATTATACCTCCTATCAAAAGAACAACAACAAAATACATTTTTTTCCTTTTTTTTTTTTTCCATAAAACAAATCGAACAGCTACTGCCTTCAAAACTTTGAGTGATCTGATCCTCTGAAACATCGCTCTTGTCCTTGACTTTCATTTCAGAGGGCACTACAAGAGCTGCATGAATCACAGAGTAGCTTTTATAGACAGGATAAAACCATAACACTTCAGCACAAATTACCAAGTATATTTTAAAATTAGAAATGGGCACATAATTTATTAATAGAAATAATCTGTAAAGAAATGCAAGGGCTGCCACTTTAACGTGTGAAGTATCAATTAGAAGTAATGCATCTGAGTATTCCTGACAGCCAACACACACATCAGAAAAAAGAAAACCAAAAATGTTCATTTCTAATGAAGGTAGTATTATTTAGCCCTCCATTTAGACCACTGAATCACAGGATGGCTGAGTTTCGAGTGGGCTTCTGGTCATCATTTAGTCCAGGACATCACTCAAAAGATGACCAAATAGAGCAGTGTAATAAGTTCTCTGATATTCTTTTGAAAAGATACCTCAAACAGAATTAGTCTTATTGCTTTGGCAGTAACCAAACTGGTTAAGAGTTATTAAAGACAAACTGTAAGGTTGACATCACAATATCCACCAAAACTAACAAGTAAAAGCATTTTCAGTTTGGCAGATAAAAAATGAAAAGAAAGACTTTTTGAGACTTTTTTAAAGTTTGTTGTTAAAACAACAAATCCAGAATGAGCTTCACAACTTCACCTAGTCAGTATTTTTTCTGATTAACTCACCGTGACTGAAAATATGTATTTGCTGAGCTCAGAATACGCTGACTGAAACATCTGACATCATGTTTATGACCAGTATTTGGCAGAACTGCTGATAATTCCAGTGAATCTATACTGGCACCGAAAACTCTCTGGCTGCATGGGTTCCTTAGAAGGTGATATTCAATCCACAGTAGAGCCAACAAGCTCCGGCAGCCACTGAAGGAAAAGTGACATGCTATGAACTGACCTGGAAGGAAAGCTCTCCATTCAAAAGCAGAGCAAACAATGGCAAACTAAGAACTACTTAAAAAATAGAATCACAGGTTTGGGTTGGAAGGAACTTTTATTGATCATCTAGTTCCAAACCCCCTGTTAGAGTCAGGGACTCTAGTACTTAGGCAGCTGCTGGAGGAGGAAGAAGGCTGGATAACATCTGAAGTGCCCAACCTTCAAGCTATCCCACATGAGAAATGCTCTGGAAGGAAGGAACTCTGATTTCCTTCAAAAGTGACATCTAGAAAACAGTATGGAATGGACTGGAAACGCTGAAGACAGGTCAAGATGCATCAGGATAAGGCAGAAACTGCCAAAAATCAATTTAAGTAGGCCTTGAAAGATTAGGAAAAAGAAAGAACTACAGATGAAAATCATTTACGAACAGCCCAATAACTAAGATACAAGAGCAAGAGAGGAACTGTTTTCACTAAAGGGTATTGCTTAAGAACAAATGGGCATTTTGGCCCTGGATAATTTTAGGCTTTGAATGAAAGAAATATTCTGGATCCTCAGAGAAATAAAGCTTTGAAACAATCTCCCACAGAAACAGAGGGGAGGAGAAAAAGTACTTTAAAGAAAGGCTCAACAAGTTAATGAAAGGGACTGCATGAGGCAGAGCAGTTGGCTCAAGTGTCCCAAGACATTCCTCCCAATTCTTTGTTCTCCTCCAGAAAAAGCCAGTAAAGCCCTCACCCACCTTTATTGCACTAGTCAGTATGACATTAACACAATGTAATAATTTGCAAGCCTTTTTTAGCTGTGAGTTGTTTCATCACTATGAGCAGAAAGAACATAAATTAAAAATCCAGCTGAAGAAGCTGAAGCAACTAAGAAATACTGCTAAAGAACTGAGAACTTTAAGAATTATTCTGTACAGCATATAGCTAATACATCTCCCAAAATGGATCTGTATGGAAGTAAATAAAAGTTACTAAAACCCCAATTCTCTCTAGAGGTAGAGATGCTATGAAGTTTTTGGTTTTTTTCCCCTGTCCTTAACTTCAGTCCCAATTCTGATATGCACAGGGCAGTTTGTTAACATGTGCCACAGCTAGCTCCGTTTCAGAGAAAAACGGCTGAAGAAATTCCTTGGAAGCACTTTGCTGAGACACAGTTCTCTTGAAAGCAGCCTCTTTCAGAAGACTGAAATAATAGTCAATCATTCGCTCAATTATAGGAAGAAGTCAGCACAATGGCTGAAGGATTTCAGAAGTAAATATTTTTTCCATTGTGAAACAAATGCTTCCTTTTACAGTAAGCATTAGGAAAACCAATATTAGATGTCAAAGTAGAAACAAAGTTTCAACTGACAGGAATCAATCACAATTCTGATAAAGAAATGATTTTTCTTTTTTGGTGTAATCTTGTATGCAAATTGCCTTTACAGCAAACTTTGATCCCTACCTTTACCATAAGAACTCTATTCCCTAACTGCATAAAAAACCCATTTTTCTAAACAATGTACTGTCAAAAAGTACAATCAAAACTGATAAAAGTTCTTTCCTGACAGTTTACTAGCCATATTAGAATGAGTACACAAACTGAGCACAGAGAAGAGCTATCTCCCTTCACAATAAAGAAACTTGATTCTTAGTCAATTAAATACAGACTTCAATTAGTCAGCTGAGTACAGAATTTAGAAGAAAAGCAGAAACGGAGTGACTCTTTCAGAACACACCACTTCCACTGCAGAAAAATGCTATAGGCCCATGTAATCATGATGCAAGCTTCAGGGTAGGAGGAGTTGGGTCTGGAGATTGTTACACATACATTGAGGACTTCTCTTCAGCTGCTGGAGTGTCAATTGAAAAACGGAACAATGTAACTTAAGCCTCCATAAATTAAATGCTACTCTAAACTGCAGCTAAGTTGTTCAGTGCTACCAGTTTAATGGTTCCTCCTTGGTTTCATCTTCAGCTTTCTGTGGCTTACATTCCTTGACTGTATACGTCAATCCATATAAACCACAGTAGAAATTGTTCAAACCGTGGTGTCTAGGCAGCTGTGCATATCCAGCCAACAGCAATCAAAAGCATATATACATATACACACACACACATATATACATGAGTGTATATGTATATATATGTATGCATATATAGAGACAGAGGAAGAAATGAAACAATATATAAGTTTAAAAACAACAACAGACTCTGTAGGGCATGCATAAGAGTCAAATTAAGTAAATCACTCATCCTTGCTGCAGATATTAAGCACCATAGTGAAAACTGGCCTCAGCCCTGGAGCCCTGGCAGCAAAGCTGTGGCTGGCCAGAGGGCCTTGGAGACAACCTTGTGTGTGGAGGGTGCTGGATGCCACAGCCCAGCAGGGAGGACAGCACAGACAAGACACACAGATGAAGCTGTCAGGTGAGGAAGGAAATTCTCAGCAGCCAAAATCTCTTCTTTCCAGGATCTTGTGCTGCATTAAAACAGGTTACCAGCAGAAGAGCTCTTTTTCCTGCTGCTTTGAACAAAGCCCCAAGGGAATGCAGAGAGCCTGGCAGAGGCAGCCTGGATGCTCCATGCAGGAAAGCAGCCTCGTGTCAACAAGCAGTGTGGCCAGACACCAGAAAAGGCGAGCAAAGCTGAGCACTAAGCACTAAGTAACAGCACTGGAGTGACTGCTGGGGAAACTCCTGATGCCTCCCAAAATGCAGGCAGTAGGAACATCTCTGCCAGATATTTAATGAGTACTTGCCAGTTAGGAAATCATCAGCCAATTCAATAGTTGTTTTGAAAGTTCATCAAAAGACTTCAATGAATCCCATAAAGCATCTTTAATGCAAAGCTCCACTGAATGCTTCTGTCAGTCAAGGGTCTGGTGTTGGAGTGATGCTTTGTGTCAAAACAATTTGCTTTATTCAGTCCTACTCTGCCATTAATCTGTATTAGCTACAGGAAACGGGGAAATGCACAGTTTTCAGCTTCGTGAACATACATGAAATCCTTTACATGGAAGAGTCCTTGAAATGAAAAACTAAAAAGTAGAATAGTCATCCTACAATTATCTTCTTGAATCAGGCCTGTCCAACTCCCATTCACATTACCTCTCCCATCTGAGAAGAGAGAAATTTCAGAGTTTAAGTGTGTCCTCCTGAAACCCACTTCTAGGCACATGTAGTATAAGAAAGTGACCAGAGACAGCACAGATTTACCAAGGGTAAACTATGTCTGACAGACCTGACTGCCATCAACGACTAAGCAGTTGCATTTGTACACAACAGAAGAAAACACGCAAATTCCATTTGGCTTTATTAAGCCTTTCAATGTCATTCCCTTCAAAATTTTTGTAACCAAGCTGGGACATCAAGGTCTGGAAAGGTGGGCAACCAGATTGGCAAAAAGTAGTTGGATGACTGGGCCCAGAGCATAGTGGTTAACAGTTGAACAAGTTGCTCAGAGCTCATGCAGCCACTGTCCTTGGAGGTTTACTGGATAAAGACTTAGCAACCTGGTGTGACACAGCCACTCTGATCAGACAGCTGTACAAGATGTCTTCCAACCTGAATTATTCTATAGTACAGGAGAACATGCGAGTTTCATAGGAAAACATCTCTATGGGGTTAGTACTGCACGTAAAGATATGACGGATTTCCTAGCACAGAAGAATCCAGGACTAAGAAGCTCACAAAATCATTCCTATGTTGCCTCATATTAAAATTGTTAAAATTATTTTGTAGAGAACAAATGAATTATCCCTGGTCATAATATAAAACCAAAACCAAGACTGTCCCATACAGCTGACTGAATTCTGGCCTTTAGGCTGTATTACAGACAGATCTACCCAAATAGATTAATAGAAATAGTGAGACCTCTTTCCAGCCTGCTTTAATCAGTGACATAGTCAAGGTCTGGCAAACCCCTCACACATGCACTGGCCTTTACTCAGTACTTCTTCCCAACAGCTATTGAATTCTGAGGTCTCAGTCCCTCAAGATGCTCTCTGCAACAAACCAGACTACAAATACTACAACACCTATGAGCCAAGGATGCTTATCAAGTACTGAGTTGCTAAGGACATGTCCACACTGAAAGCTAACTGGAAACACATAAGAAGTTGATCAAATTAGCCGAGGTGAGACTAAACCAGACTGCAGCATTTATTTCCAGGTACCATCCTACTGTACTACTACTATATGCTTCTTTGATTCTAAATACCTTTAAGAACAGACCTTTATGATAGCATTTGTTGATATATTATGCTATTCTGAAACAGAAAATAAGTGTGAAAAATAAATGAAATAATGAAAGCACTGCCTTTGAGTACAGAATTATGTTTAATTTTTTTTTACTGGCAGTGAAGGAAGGGAAGAAAATCCAGATTAAAGACTTCCAGAAGATTCCTAAATCCACAGATTCTCCAACTCTATCATTTGAGATCTTTGACCAGCCCCTTCAGTTTGGAAGCTATGTAAATAAATTACTCACTTTTGGAATATTCAAGCTGTCACTGATCTCCCAGAAAGATATGCGAACAAATCAAAACGCTTAGCATGAGTCTGACATCTCCAGCCAGAAAACCTCACATCACTAAGTCAGTTTTATTACAACTCTCAAGATACTGATAATATAAATGTATTTTGTCCCCTAGCTTAGGGTATCAGCGTGCCTCAAATTCTGCAAAGGTTTCTACTTCCAGACCTGACAATGGGAATTCACAGAAACGCAAACAGCTAAAACAGCTCAACATGACAGCACACACCCGCTGGTGGCTCCTAGAACCCAATATTATTTTTAGAAACTTGGTTTCTGAGAGCCAGTTTCCAGATATTTCTTCTGGAATAGGACCAGAATTGCACTTTAAGTGCAGGTGTGAATGGTAAAAACCACTTTTTGCCACTGCAGCATTTGTGCTTGATATCATAAAGCTGCACTTCTGAAATAACGTACAGCTATTCACAAAGGTGGCAAGGTGACTTTGCATGGAGCTAATTCCTCTATGCAAAACAATAATGATGACAAAACAAAACCTAACACTCAAAAGGCATTACTCCCTTCACATGGATGGGAGAGATAAGGAAGCTTTCAATCACTTGCAGATTCAAGTCACTGCACATAAGCACCTGATTTATGGGTACAGGCGCTATTTGCCTCTGCACGTTATGGTAGGAGGACTTCACATTTTGTTTTTTGTGGCTCCAGTTTTGCTTCAACAAGGCGATTGTGGGTGGAAGTAACCAAATAGCACGTAAGATGCCAAGTAGAGGCCTCTGCAAACTTGGCCCACAGTATACATCCTTGCTTCAGCCTTTGGTTTTCTGTTCTGTTCATTTTAATCCCCCGTGCTTCTAGCATCTGCAAACTGTTTAGCAAATTTAAGTCCTTCATTTATCTATTTACAACCCAGCCTGCTTTCCTATATTATTTTACCATCAGATTTGTGGAGTTGCCATCTTTCCACTTGGATGTTAAATGAAGTTGGAGAATTAACGATGCTGATCTTCAAACTGTTGTCACCAGGAAGTTGCAGGAACCAGTAAGAGTACACTCTTACTGGAAATACTGCTGCCACAGATGAGAAGGCACTATGAAACACTAGCAGCAGTAGTTTGAGAGGGTCTTAAATACAGTTTTGGTATCTCTCTAACCATTTTGTTTTACTAATGCAAATTATTTCCTCGCAATGAGTTAATAATAAGTATCAGTGAGATGTTAACTATGCTACAGGTTAAAGATTACTTATCTTTTTATCCCTCCTCAACTCAAAAGAGAGAGGGAAAGCTTAATGCCTTGTTATGTTTTTGATGAAATTCCATACAACACAAAAATAGACAGTGGAGGATCATGGAAGATAGAGGTAGATCTCTGAAATGATATTACACTATGAGCAATTACTGCTGTTTTTTTAATGTATTAACACACCAAATTTTCCATTGTAGGAAGGAACAAAGGAAACATGATGCAATTACAGCAGAGACAATGGCATTTTTATGTGAAACACAAATTGCCCTTTGAAAACCCTACATAGACACTCAACAAAGAAGTAAAGCTTAGAAGAAGCTCCCCACCACACCTAAAAAAAATGGAAAATAAATACAAAGGGTGTGGCATGCAGCAAAGTAAAAAGAATCTTCCCCTTACTACAGCTTTCAGTGAGTTGCTCTTTTCTAGACATTTGTTCTGCTTCAAACAGGCCAAGTCCGGCGCGGGACGTGAAGGATTTTCTATTAACACATTTTCAGCTAGATAGCGATAACCGGCCACTAGGTACCTATTTGTGTATCAATGTGAAACAGGATTACACCCTCAACTAGTGAAAACAAAAACAAAACAAAACCCACCACCAGCACACCACCACCTGTTGGGAAACATTCACACTGCAAGGAAGAAATGCTGCGGGCAGCGCTTTCGCCATGGCACAACACTGTTCCTCAAGAGCCCTGCCTCACTGAAAGTTTCTCTTGCTTCACAGATCCGATTTCGAGTTCCTAGATGGATTGCAAAAATGAGTCCCATGGAGTTCTGGGTAATCCACTTGGCTCCCACCCCTCTTCCAACCCTTCCAAGACCGCAACTGTTCCAAGGCAAGCGCAGAAACCCAAGTGCACTTCTCATTTGATGTACTGTGTAAGCAAATAACGTGTCTCTCTTCTGGAAAGAGATGCGAGTCCAACAGCTGTGCAGGGGAGGCTGGCCTTGCTCCGTGCTGCTTAATTTATTTCAGACCTGAACAGCTAAATGACTTAATCGGTTTCAGCAGCTGACCACTATGATTTGATGACCACATATGGCCAAATGTTGAGGGAAAAAGAAGGCCTGAGCTAGCAGCGCAGCCAGAGCTTTTAAATGCAGAACAGGTGAGAACACAAAATCATTTGGTTACCCAAGACAGTCAGCTGCAGACACAGAAAAACAAGACAGATGTTTGCAGTTGGTAGTATTCACTTTTAGAAAACTGACTTTCCTTATGGACTTCTACATTTGCAATAGATGTCCTGAGGAAGATAACTGGAAAGGCACCCAGGGACTTTAATTCCCTTTAAGAAAAATTCCATAGTAATTCAGCGTATCTGCAACAGATGCTCATTTTTAAAAACCATGGAGCCTTCAATCAAAATTCTTCACCAAAAAGATATGAATGAAACTGATATTTACATTTAATCCACTGCATCACGGGACACAAAATACCAGACACTGAATACTCAAACAGCAGGGAACATGCTGCTTGACATAGATGCCAGCTAACACCAGGCAAGAAACTTGGGAATACAGATATAAATCTGTTTTTTATGATCTGGAATCTGCAATTGTTTTGGATGATAAACTGCCACTCTCTTCTATCCTTAAAAAAGCATGCACCAAGTGAGAAAAAACTGTTCACATGGCAAAAGGAACAGTAGCTGACTAGTGGGAGAATATTAGAGTATGTGTAACTGATGTCTGACAAAGCAAAAGCACTATGTGGATATAAAAAAACAAATAGCAATAAAATTTACTCAATTCTGGGGGAAAAAAAAAAAGTTTCCAGAAGCTACTGAATTATAGGTACATACGGATATTTACATATAAGTTTACCCAAAGGAGTGAAAGAAAACCCAAAATGAGCAAAATACTTGGGGAAGATTCACTAACAGGGTTTAAAACAACAAATAGCAGTAGAGTGAAAAAGTGACTTAAATGTGGTAACATGCTGGAAGAAGATTTTTCTCAACCATGAAGTATAATTTGACATGAATATTGTTTCTGGCATTAGGCATCCATAAATAGCATCATGAAGCACATGCTGTTGAGCCAGAAATCATCACTGCCGATTAAACAAAATCAGCCTCCCCTTCTTCCCCTCTCCCTTGCTATATTCAACAGCTCTACAACAGGAAACGCAGCTGAATTTTAAATAGCAGCAACGTACTCACAGAGAGCCTTTCTGAAGCACAGGTCAAGTGAGAACAGCAAGGGCCATCAGGGCAAAACTGACCCTTGGGTGAGACACAGGCACACAGAAATTATTTTGGTTTCACAAATTCTGTCCCACAGCTCCAACTCTTGTCTTGTACAGGAACATCGGAAGATGTCAAGAACACTTCATTGCAACTGTACTTCTACCAAAGAGCAGAACTTACAAGCCACAAAAGCAGACCTGTCTGAGCCAGCTTTAAAACTGCATGCAATAGTACAGAACCAGAGCACAGCAACCAGTCCTCTCTTGGTTAACAACCACAAACTCATTAAAGCACCATGGAGGCTAAAAAGATGGGTAAAAATACCTCTTCTTACAGTTTGCATTCTGCATTTCTAGGATGTTCTGCCTTGTTGTATCCAATAGGGCTAGTTCTTAATGCATTAAAGCTCAGAGAAAAGTCTCTCTAGGATGAAGGAAAATGAGTGTACTGGAGGGTTGGAATGAACAGTATTTCTATACTTGAGAACAGAGGACATGTTAAAACAACAACCAAAAAACGTGAGTTAACTCCGTACAGGAGTAGCATGTGCAGGCGAGAATTTCTGAAGCAATCTAAGGTCATTAAAAAAAAAAGAAATCAGGCCTTTAAGCAGGCTAATTGCAAGATTAATGCTCATAAAGATGTTTTTATAACAGTTAAGTAACATGAGCAAAAAATGCTGATGCTTGCATTTACAAACATACATAAAGGACTTGGCTTTTGGCATAGATGAGTGAATTGAGTACTTTGAAACTCAATGTCAAAATTGATGGATGCCCAGTCTAAATGTATTCAAATGGAAACATGCCAGCATTCTAAGAGTTCACTTATTTCTTTCTTCTTTCACTGGGGGTTAAAAAAAAAAAAAAGAAGAAGAAGAGGATGAGATTTGGGTTATATTCATCTGCACTTCATGATGAACAGCTGGAGTAGGCAGTACTACAGAGTAATATTTCACCCATTGATCAGACAAATATTCGTTAGGTCATAAAAATCTGATTATATTGCAACAACCCTGTACTAAGTCAATGCTAAGTGCTGGGTCTTACACTGTGTGTGTGGCAAATATACTCACTAAGAATTACGATCTACTTTGTTTATGCCCATTTTGAATGCTTTTCTCCTCAGATGATTTATAGTTTTATTTTTTTCTTTCAAGGCTCAGTTCCTAGAATTCTTAAACAGTTCCATCTCAACCAATTCCAGATTGTTCATTAGCTGTTTTATGAATTTTGAGATCTTATGTTGCCAATTCAGCATTCCCATTGCCGCCTCTTTTTCAAAAGCGAAGTGACTTTCAACTAGTAGGTAATTCACCCCAAAACTGAGGTTTAGATTCTCTGAATAGGGCAACTTGCCAGCGTGTCTGCTGTCACTAAATGGGTTTTTGTTTTACACTATCCTCCCTGGGGCCACTTTAAGACTTGTTTGGAAATTCCAACCTTCAGTCCTGATTAGTCCACAAGTGTCCCATCTCCTTGAAATCCCACATCTACTGAACAATGTCAGATATGCAGCCTTCCTTCACATCATCTTCTGGCTTTAGCAAAATACCTCCTGCCTTCAGGCACCCTTGGCAAATCCATTCCTCCTTGGATTGGAAAGAACAAATCTCTCCCACAACCTGGGGGGGACGGATGGCGACAAATTTAGATTAGTTTACTTGTGTCTATATCAACACTGAAAAAAAAAAAACATTCATTCTTTCCAATACAGTTGCAAGACTTTCGCAGAAGGCACTTAAGAAGCCCTAGTGCTGCTCTCACTGTCTGCAACAGATCAGTCTCCACAAACCAGAAAGTCTGCTTTCTGTAACAATTCTTGGTAAACAAAAGCAGAAATGTTACTGCTTTCCAAATAACACTGATTAGTGAGTAAAATGCTGGCTTGCTGATACGCTGCACCACCCAAAGATACAGGAAAGTAGGAAGAAGAATACTCTGAGAGCAGGATACTCCAAGAGGTCTATTGATCCTTCCTTCAATTTTACATAATTGGAATGACCATACAATGTACGGTAACACCCAGAAATACAGTGCTATTTAAACACTCCTAATCAAGGAGAAAGCTATAGCGTTAGTATACACATTCAATTTGAATGCCCCTACAAGAATGTTTTTTTCTTAAAGCAAGCTGCGCAGTTAGCCTTTAGGATGACACAGTTTTTCATTCTCATCCATCTACTGTTTATCTCGTGATTCGTATTTAAGTGCTGGGCTGAACTGCTGTATTACACTGTGGGTTTTTGTTGACATTGTTTTTATTATTATTTTTATTTCTCCTTCCAACAATTCTAGTAACATTCACGATGTTCACATTACTGGAAGGATGAGGGGGATTTGAAGAAACCAGGCAAATGGTATTCTGACCTTTGCTCTTGAAAACAGAAAAAACCCACACAGATGCCTGAAACACTCCCTGGGTGGCACTCACTGAAACATCCCCCATAGTCTCCCATGCAGCCACTGCATACAAAAGTTTGTTTTCCTCTTCTGATGATGCTTGAACAGTCAGAAAGAGCAACGGGCCAGCAGGAAGTTCTGCTGATCAGATAGCCATGCTGCACATTCACTGAATATTTTCTCTCTGTAAAATATTTGGTTGTACTTAGTAAAAAAGCCTGAACATCAGTTGGTCTTGTCACAGAGAAGAGGTACAACAACAAATAAGCACCAAGCTGATTTTCAAGGGAGGGGAGACATGACCAAACCTATCTGAACTGTTTATTGTTTCAGAAAAAATGGAGTCAGCAGGACTAGGGAGCCAACTGCCCCTTGTTTTAATGCGCCTCAGGATGCCATTGGCCTTCTTGGCCACAAGGACACTACTGGCTCATGGCCAACCTGTTGTCCACCAGAACGCCCAGGTCCTTTTCTGCAGAGCTCCTCTCCAGCAGGTCAGCCTCTAACCTGTACTGATGCACGTACTTATTCCTCCCCAGGTGAAAATTTTACACTTGCTGTTGTTAAACTTCATCAGGTTCCTCCCTGCTCAACTCTCAGCACGGCCTTCCAGTGCATCAGCCGCTCCTCCCAGCTTTGTATTGTCAGCAAACTTGCTGAGGATGGGCTCTATCCCTTCATCTAGATCACTGATGAAGATGTTGAATGAGACTCAGCACCAACCCCCAGACTCTGAACTGCTCATGTCAACCTTTTAAGCTCTGCCAGACACCCAGCTTTCAATCCACCTCACCTCACTGCCAACACATCTATCCCACACTTTCTAAGCTCCATAACAAGGATGTTGTGGGAGACAGTATCAAATGTCAAAAAAAAAAAAAAAAAAAAAAGCAGCACCACTTTTCTTGTAATCCCTTACCTCCTCTGTAAGGTTTAATTCCAAGATAGTCTGATCTTACTGCATCCCTACAGACCATGGAAACATTCCTAGATTCTTCCCAAATGGACAGGTCCTTTTTCCACATTTCATATTTGAGGAACTCTATACTTTCTTACAAAGAAAGACATGTCAAAAAGAGACACTAAAGACAGAGACTCTGAAATGTGTCCAGGAAAGGACAGCAAAGCTGGTGAAGCATCTGAAACATAAGTCTTAAGGGGAGCAGCTGAGGGAATCAGGATTGTTCCGTGTGGAGGAAAGAAGGCTCAGGGGAGATCTTACCACTCTCCATAATTCCTTGAAAGCAGGTTGTGGCAAGGTGGGCATCAGCCTCTTCTCCCAGGTAAAGTGATAGGATGAGAGGGAATGGCCTTTAGTTATGCCATGGAAGATTCAGTTTGGATATTAAGAGAAATTTCTTCACAGAAAGAGTGGTGAGGCATTGGAACAGGCTGCCCAGGGAGGTGGTGGAATTGCCATTCCTGGAAGCACTGAAGGAATTTGGAGATATGATACTGAGAGACATGGGTTAGTGGGCATGGTGGGAATGGGCTGACAGTTGGACTAGATAATATTAGCGATCTCTTCCAAGCTTAATGCCTTTATGATTCTATGAAATCAATCCGGCAGGCCAACTCTGGAAACATTCTGTCTTCTACTCACTGATGGGTACCACTTGAACACTGCCAGCTCTGAAATAATTACTGTGGCTGGATTGTCATTGCCACCAATAAAAGAACTTTATTTGAGGCTTCTGTTTATATACAGCCCTTAAGGTATTTTCATTGTGTAGAGGCTGCATAAAAAGGGAATCAGCACAACTGCAGAATTAACATTCAAAAGTCCATTTTCAAGCAGGGCTTCTCTGATCTGATTAAATGAAATATTCATCCACAAACGCAAGCTGTATTTATGGAATCCCTGTGTGATCTTAAAACAAGAGTCATTATCCTTCCACATTTGTAAAAAAGAGAACTGATACTTGTTTTAAATAACTCAAATGCATCCTCCCTCCTTTGTCTTTGCAAGACAAGACTATTATTTTCACAGCTGAAAGCAATAATTTCTAAACAGGAAAACATTGCCAAATGAGAAACTTCTGATTATCACCAAGGCTCTTAACTGGTTTTTTTTTTTGTTGGTGGTGGTTTTTGTTTTTTATTTTTTCCTTCTTTTGGGACTTGTTGGTGGTTTTTGTTGACTTTGGTTCTTTACTTCCAAACAATGATCTGCAAGGAGGGTAAACTACTTACAGGAAAGTAGTTCTTCAAAGCATTTATGCTTTTTCTAAAAGCATCATTAATGCAGCTCACATTTTGGCACCGCAGCTGTGCTCTACTAATCTTAGGACAGGAAAAGCTTTACTCACTGCACTTGGAAAGGGAGCATGAACATCTTTCAAAATCTTATCTATTGAGTAACAGCAATTTTCAGGCTGTATTTAGTAAGCATCACAAATCAGAGGCTAGCTTCTGCTAGAACCATCTTGCTTTAAATGTTCTTAAAGGCTGAATTTTGCTAAATGAAAAGAACAGTGTTGGTTTTACGCAGGCTCTCCTCCTCTGTTGCTCTCAAAGCCACTCTTACGCTACCACCAAGCAGCACCATACAGACCAAAATTACTTAAAATAAGCCAAATCTCTGCTCAAAAATCTGTGCCCACAGACATGGGCATGCACATATTAGAGTAATTGGAAAGAATTCTGGCAGTAGCCATCATACTGAAAAGGCTGAATAACTCTGACAATAGGTATCAGAGAAAAGGCTCAAAGGATGGAAGCACAGAATTGCTTCTTTCAGGGAAAGAATTCAAACCCATGCCTTTTTAAAACAGAGCTCTAATACTCCCTCTATTTTCTTGACCTTCGATGTACTCCCAAATAGTGATTATGATTAATTTGGGTCACTCATGAGGCTGTATAATGCAATGTAGTGCAACGATGACAGCAGAGCAGCAAGATCCAGGCTGCAAAAGCAAGGATTCACTCAAATGCAACAGCAGCGAGCACAGAAATAAAGAAGCTGCTTACTTTCAGAAGACCTCAGGTAGGCAGGGATCTCCAGCAGGATACCTTTGTCTCCATTGTCAAAACCTAAATGAGGTCTGGGAATGAGCCAGGATCCACCCCTTCCAGTCACTCCCCTGGGCTCCCCTGACTCAGTCCTGACTTCATACAAGCCACTCTGGTTCAAGCCATGATTTAGGGCTTCCCCTGCAGACCGTTATCTATATTTGTGTCTGGTGACCTTCCTTTCTGGAAATAGAACCATCTCAAAATCATACCTGTAATAAGTGCTCCTCAAGACAGCTAACATCCTGACACTGGATAACAGCTCATCCCACAGTTGGCACAAGGACACATCACTGCTGGATGCAGACCAGCTACAGACTTGGTACTGTGGCCATGGAAGTGGTATGAGTTGCTGAAAGATGCCTTACTACTATGAACATTAAGAAAAGAGACAAAAAGTCTTATCCTACAGAACCTGCATAAGTGAGAAAACAGCTTTCCCCAGAGGTACCCCACATAATCCCACAAAACTGCCATAGGTAACACTACAATTGTCCTTTCACTGTGACATCTGGCTCTGCCCAGCTTCACCAATTCCCATACAGAGGGAACAAATTAATTGTGACATCACAATCAAAGACAACTGTTTAAATGTCTGATAAAGAAGGGGTGTACTTTTGGGAGAGGATGGAGAGAGGTAATACTTATGGGGATTAAGCCCCCTCAACTTTGAAAACATTCACAAAACCTCACAGCAAAGGATAATGAGAAACAGCACAAAGCTATAGATTGGGGGAAAAAAAATGGGGGAAAGAGGTAGGTATGCACAGGAAATTAAATTGATTACTGTGGGCATAAAATGGAATGCAGATGAGAATAAATAAACTTTGGACCATTAGAGATCCAAAAGGACACAACTAAGTACTGTAGGCCTCTGAGTTCCAAGGGAGAGAAAGACATGGGCAAAGACATGAAGACAGAGAAAAGAACATTACATTCTCTTTGAGCCAAGACTAAATACCTGTAAGCAAGGGTGTGCTTGGTAGCGATGTGAATGAAAAGAAGGAGGAAATCCAACACATGGAACCAATCAACAGTTCTTACACCATTAGTAACCATTAGTAATTTTCTCCACCCCCAGAACCCTATGCAGGGTCCAGTGGAATTAACTGCAATAAGTTACTAGCCAGAGGATGCATCCCAACTGAGTTTGTATAAAAGCTGGACTCTGGGAGAATTTTAAACAAGTTACTTCCACTCTGTATTGTAACAAATATTCCATAGAGTTTTGGAGCTCAGCCGAACTAGATCCATCTTCTTCAGCTTCATATTGCCGAGTCCTGAAGACGATCATCATTCCTTCGCTTTCCCTGGACTCTAAACATACAGCAGGTTTGCCAGTGGGCATCCTGCCATATGTTTTGTGGCACCACCACAGCGGCACACTCATACACACACTAGCAAAGAAACATCTTTCAGAAAAGAGGAGTGTCGATGGACTATTATCCACCCTGTGACAAAGCCATACAACGGCACACTCCTGCACAACAGCTGATCATTGGCCAGGTTTCATTAAACCTATGACAGCAATTCTGTGCTTCACAATGAGCCAACAGTCCTGCACCTGCAAGTGAGTTGCTACCAGTGCCTTTTCCACTTCCTTATAAACTCATGCGGGAAAGTGAAGATCACGGTCTGAAGAAGGGTTGGTTCTCCAGGTGTAAGCAAGGCACTGACTCACTGCTATTTACCTGTAAGGGTTCAATTCTTAAAAGTAAAAAAAAAAAAAAAAAAATTAAAAAAAAACATAATGCCATCTTCACTTTACTCAGATTCCGATGGCATCAAAATGAGAATACAAAGGAACGTCAAAGCTATGATACAATATAGTATGTAACCAATAATGGGGGAAATTAAGAACTGAATTAGAGCAAAACAGCTGAATATCCTGGGTTAGATTTTATGGTAATTATGAATAAGGTTCAGCTTTCCTCAATAGGTTTAGTTTCTCAAACAAGATGTTGCAACTATTCAAGATTCCACTGCTGTGGAGTCTTTTCTTTGTCAGAGAAAGAAGGAGCACTGAGCCCTCCTCCTTTCTTAACAAATATTTTCTCTCTTAACTGCCAAGAAAAATGAGGAGTGATGAATTAGGACTATCCACGACCTTAATGTACTTCAGTAATTCACATAACACATTAAGCATATTGTATCACTCAAAAAATGTTTTAAATATTTTAATGTATTGCTTCATAGTGTAACAAATTATGTTCCAAGCAGAAACTCAATCCACAGTGCTAAATACATGGATAATAAACATGAGAGGCAAATTCACGAAAAAAGAGAAAAACTCTAACATGGGATATTTATGCTGTGTTTTCTTAGTGTGGCAATATTATTTCCCACTGTTCTGATAAAGCCATGACATTTGAGCATTCATAATAAAAGCTTACAAATACCACTTTACTCCCTTACTTTGTTTCATGCTATTATGTGGCAGGTTACTTAACAAAAGCATAAAAAATGCAAGGATTTGTGCTTGCATCGGTGAAACAGGATCACAAATTAAATGCTAAGAAGAACTGCTGAAACAAACATGAACATATTTTTGCTTATGTAAGAAACATCTACTTAATTTGTTTTGCCTCAGTCCAAGGGAAAGCCAGTGATATCTACACTATCACTAGTAGCATAATCCTAAATTTTCTGAACAAGCAATTCTCTCTACTGAGATTAACATCAACAGAGCTTTGTTGGGACATTACACTTAAGACATACAGCTGGAAAAGTAGCCCCCAAATATTTGTCAAAATACCTGCAAAGGTGCAAAGGATAAGACAAGCTCAGCTCATCATTAACATCAGTGATTAGAGTAAGTCATGCCTTAGATCTGGTAAGACAACAATCAGCTGATCAGTACATGCAGAATCACCTTTTCTGCAAGTCAGCATCCATCTTAGTGTTGATCAAGTAATAATTGCTATTGCAAAATTTCTTCTTTATTGAGCAGGAAAGAAAATTCTGCACTGGAGTTAAGAAAGCACTAGCATGGCTTAATTGGTCACACTGCAAGAGTCAGCACCAATACTGATTGCAATAGCAGTTCATTTAAATGAAGACAATCATGGGAAATGGGAAACCATTTACTCACAAAGATACCACAGATGATACAAAAAACTCTGCAGAGGCAAGCCATCTTTAGGCCCTACACTGTGAGTAATACAGAAAAAAACCTTTTATTATAGTAAGCTGTGTGTTTCAGTCAGTCCAGGAGACTGAAGTGAACAAAGCTAACAGAGAATAACAAATCTGAAGTGCAGGTGTCAGGCTTTGAATTGCTTAGCAGTTTTTCATTTCTCATCCATAAAAAAAAAAACAACGTAAAAGTAACTAGATACACTTAACTCCAGGGAAAAGATTTACACATTGCAACTGGGAAATGATAGACCAGAACAAGAACACAGATGATTACATTCACAGTTGCGTAACTCACACCTACCAGATAGCGAGAGTCACTCTGTGCAACTCACTGGGACAATAAGACTATCCTTTTCAAGGCAGTTTCCCATTCAAAGGCAAAATTAAATGTAGAATTTTCACACACACACACACACACACACACACACACACACACACACACACACCCTTGACCTCGCTTTTATCCCTGATTTCTTGAGGATAGTATCCTCCAAACAATTTGGAACACAGTGCACACTGTGCAGAGGTTCAATACTGCAAAATTAAGACTTCAGTACTGAAATACTGGCAGAGCCATATCCACTGTTGCACAAAATACACATTTAAGTATAAAATATACTAATATTTTATTTCTCAGCTTTCTCGGTATTTCTCAGCTTTCAGCTGTAGGCACTTAGAGGATACTGCGATTTTAAATTTATGCATGGTGTATTACACTCAGTAGTGCAGCTGCGTAATTTTGACACAAAAGCAGAGAAAAACAAACAACCAAGGTTAAAAAATTGTTCTTTTTTACTAGCAAAGAAAAATTGCATTTGATTAAAAAAGAATCAAAATTGGTAATTTAAGATAGCTACAGGTTTATAGGCACATACACATTCAACTACATTGGTGTCTGCACCGTGCTTCAGTTGATTCTCAACTTAATATAAAGTAATTGGCATTAATAATTTAACTCAGATTCTTGCATGCTCTCAGGTGTGTGTCTAGTCTTAAACCAATCGTTTCTAAACTATGTGAAAGAGGAAAAATGTTAAGGAGATGCAAAAAAAAAAAAAAAACAAGATGAAGGCAGATTAACTTTAAGAGCGATGGATAATTCTGTTTTGGTTCAGGTCATACAGTGGTATACAACTGTAGCCTCTTGTCTTATATTTGAATAAGTGTATTGAGTGCATTAAAGGAAACATGTGGCCTCCACTTTCAATAATGACAGCTAACAGTTCAAAATCAACATGACAGTTCACTTTTTAGATGAATATAAATTCCCTTTCTCCCTCCACATAATGGAACCACAAGTGGCATCCAAAAATACTACTGTTCCTTCTCTTTTGCCTGCCAGCATCATTTGGACATAAGTCATTTACTCATAAGCTTTCTATTAAGAAAAGCACAGAGCCTCCTTCACTGCAGATTGCCAAGTGGGCAGAGGCTTTTGTCCTCTACAACTGTAAAGCTTTAGTGGACAGCTGATCACATGAATTTACAGCTGATAAATTTACCTTTACCTTCCTGGCAAAAGCTGTAATAGACAAGTAGGGAGGGACGCTTCAGCTGATACGACAATACAACAGAATATTTGGCATGTAAGGAAAGCACCTCATACCTACCCGTACACCCTCACACACCTCACTGTAAGCCTACCTCCTGGGAGACAGTAATCTGAAGAAATAATTACAAGGATAAATGGTGCTTCATTTTTAAGGAACTCACAATGAATGAGCAAGGAACAAGATATAACACATTCAAGGAATAAACAAAAACAAAAATCCACATTCTCCCTTTGGAAAACATGAAGCTTTCTAACTAGCCTGTGTTCCCAGAACTCTAAAAGCAGGCATCCGCAATCTGCATGAAACGGCACTGTTGCCGATGCTTAAATTCTCTTGTTAAATCTCTCCCATTTTATAGCTAATCGCATTTTTATAGCAGGCATGAAGCACTCTACAAGGCCCTTGCTGAGCTGTTCCTGTAAATCAAAACCTTATTCCATCGTTCTGCTTGCTGGCAGCAGAGCAAGGTTACTTTTACCATTTATGGTTGTAAAACCCATCCAGCTTTTTCCCCCCTCCAGTTGCTGCCTTTTTTCCACTAGTTTTTCCTTCCCCATCTTACTCCAAGAAGGATATTCCAAGCTCAGCTAAACAATTTCAGAACTCATCCTTAAGCTTCTTCTTGTCTAGCAGTATGCTTACAACCTCATGAAAACATCTAACAAGAAGACAAGTGAAATATTAATACAGTATCAAGAGCCTCTTTTCCTAGCTTAAGTCACACAAAACAAACCAAAGCCACACAAGAGCAGCAGCAACTCAAAAGCTCTTTATAGTTATCACTATGTGCCTCACACATATACTAGCTCATAAAATAAGGCCCAGATTGGACTGGAGGTGCTCAGAATCATCGTTTCACAAAAGATATAAACACTCACTGCAAAGTAAGAACAAGAATAAAGAAGCAACACAGTTAAATCTTACTGCTCGACCACCTCTATGCAGGACCCCGCTCAGGAATAAAGCAAGCTTAAAGACAACAACTCCACCTTTACTGCCCAATTGCACACACAATCCTCTGTCACCAGGTATTTAACTGATTATGCCTCTACTCATTATGGCCATAGACTGAAAGGGTTTTGCCAGACTTGGTCCTGTTCTGCCCTCTTTTGCCACAGAATCAGACTGAAAGGACTGTCACTGCCCACCCACAACCAGAGCAGGGCACACACCAGCACCACTCCATAAGCAGCTCCTACATAGCACAGAACAGTGATGTGTATTGGAAACTTCTGAACTTCGTGCTAGAAAGGGCTCTGGCCTGTGTGTATGACAGCAGTCTGTGCACACACAAACCATTATAGGGATGTTACTACAGGAAAACACATCCCTGGTAAGAAAAGCAAAGCAACACTTGCTGTTCAGAAATGAATTTCTAGTGCTTTTTCCAACTGACTTGAAATTTACACTGCTTCGTAGAGATACAGAAAGATTATATGGCCTAAACCTGAGTTAGCTTCCCATAGGGAACTGCTTTTCCCTCCAAAGCAGTACTTTAAGCCTGCTGCTTAAATTTTGTGGATCGAAAGTTAAGCATAACTCAGTCCCACATTTAACTCCTACATTCATCTCATCACGGGATTTACTGACGCTGAGAAATCAGCACTAAAAGTTACTGACCTCTAAGTTTACAATTTTCAGAACCTTATAGGTAAAAGGAGTAAGCTAGTTAGACTGTAACGTACACATGCACAGATAAAAACTTTCCAAGCACACTGTTCTCACATTAACTGAGTGGCTCATGACAGAGAACTGGTTTGTGAATCTGCCTTGGTAAAGCCTTCTTGCCTCAGCAGAAATCTGCAAGTAATCAGCAGAAATGATGCAATTACCTGCTTATCAAGTAGGTTTTTTTAAAATTTATTTCTGGAAGCATGCCTTAAATGAAGCTGCTCATTTAGATGTTTGATTTTGTACATAACTTATTGTATATTCTATATATACACACCATTTTCCATCTGGAAAAGCACACTGGCTGTACTGATTAATGGTGCCATGATGATTACATCACTCTGGACTTTGCCCCTTGTAATTAAATATATTTCACAAACAATGAGACAGTGTATGATCAAAGGAAAATCAATTTGTAAGGTCATACATTCTTGATGCACGCAGACCACCAGCATGTGGTGCTCGAAATATCCTTGCATCCCTGCCTCTTAGGTGAGGGAACTGAAGTGTATGGAGTAAGAGCTCGGTGCTGGGCACTAGAGGAACGCGTGCACACATCAAGAAAAGGCAGGAGCATCCTGCTCTTTCTACAGAAGCTGCCACACACTCACCTAGCCCAGCAAGACAGTATCAAGGAGAAGAGCTTCCTTTCACCCAGAGAGGGTGTCCCTGGGTAAGAACTGAAAAGAATTAAAATTTAAGGACATCCCTATTTGTATTCTCTATTTCACTATCTCACAAAGGTTCTCACAGCTGCTAGCTTTACCTCCTTGCCAGGAAGAGAAGGGAGAACATCCACTAAAAAACAACTCCAGAACTGAGGCTGCCCACAAGAAGTTTCTTGCACTTGGAAGTAAGAAACTTCAAGACAGCAGTCTTCTCTCATGCTTAACTTAATTAGCTCCAGATGAATGCCTTTGAGAGCTCATCAACAAAATGGGCAGAAGGAGTGTGCTACAACTTTCCAGCTCCACATTCCTGCTATCCTAATGGCAAACCAAATCAAACACAGGTTGTTTGTTGATCAAAACTAGAGGTCATGTTACAATTTCACAATAAGTGAATGAATACCTGAAGTAACGCTATTACATCAGTGGAGTTACCCTGGATTTACACACAAGTGCAAGTAAAAAGCTCTTGACTTGTTACATCCCAAGTTGCTTACAGTGTGGCTAACATCACAACGAAGCACAGTAGCTGAAAGATTTAAAGACAATTCCACTTGAATGCATTTGAGCAAAAAGAGCAGGTTAGATTCATATCTTACTGTCAACATAGCAAGGGTCAACATCAGTACTCTTTTCCCTTACGCAATGAATTGTTAGATCTCAGATCTCAACTACACTGCTGTCCCAATATCTCCCAGGAGGAACGATAGATTGATTAATAAAGTTCTCTCTCTCTCAAAAAAAAGGCCTTTGAAAGTAGAAACATCTGCTATATTCATTAGTCACTGCTTGGCCTCCATTCAGCAGAAAGACAAACTACAACCTCTTTCCCTTCTCTTACCCAGAGAGATCACAGTAAATGGGATCCCAGGTTTATGAGAATGATAGCTAATTCTGGAAGGGAAGATGGCTGTGAAGCTTACATATGCTTTTTGCTGCTTGCACACAACAGCGTAGGAATGTATTCACACTCACAAGCATCTCATGGTCAGTCAGGAGATTATGATTTACACCAGAGACACAGAGGTTCCAGTAGCAAAAAGAAATCTTTAGATGCAGCATTTAAGATAACATACACACACACACACACACACACATTATATATATATACACACATATATATACACACACACATTAAGAGTTATTTGAAATATCTAATCTTACAACACTGAAAAACCAAGAATTGTTGCAGAAATCAGGCAATGTGAAATCACGTGAAGAAAATCTGAGAGTCAAATTCAGATGCCAGAAGTGTGGGTTTACCCCTGCTATTCAGCTGAAAGGACTGAGCAATACTGGGCTCATAGACTTTTTCTTCTGTACACTTAGAAATAATAGCAAGGTCATAAAGCCAAGTACTTGACAATTAGAAAACACGTGTCAGTGTGCTATTAGCTTGTCTCCTTTTCTCTCGTGTGGCAGTAGTTATTCACAAGACAAAACTGTTTTCTGCTGCTCTCCTTCACTCAGGAGTGAAGTCCACACATGACATGCATGAGGCACGCTGCTCAAAGAGAACCATGCAATGAGGTTATTAACAGCCTTCGTTCACAGCAAAATGCACAAAAGGAGTTTACCACTGTGCTGTTGTTCATTACAGACCAAGAGCCCAGCTACCCCTGAAAAAGTCCATAGAGCTGCGGACAGCCACTCTGCACATGTGGACAGTGTGAGTACACTTTTTAAAAATGATTTTAACTTAGAGTTAAATCTTTAGACATTTAACAATCCCCAAATGACTTAATAGTCAGTTTCCCATTTTCTGGGTGCCCAACATACATGATGATAAATGTAGGCCAGTGGATCTGTGCTGCAAACTGCTTTTCTTTGGAAAAATAAGCTTTTCTTTGGAAAAGTAAGCCCTGCAAGTCTATACATGAGCACTCAAAGTTTGTCAAAATTGCTTTTGATTTGTTTTCTCGACACATTAGAACAGCAAATACCACTGTCCAAAGTATACTGTGAGGATTACACCTGAAGTACTGGTACCACGATTAAAATGACTGCAAAAAAATACAATAAAGCAGGAACTTGATCAAATAGCAATCTCAATACCAATGGAGGCAGGAAAGCTCTGCAGTGCAGACTGTTAGAATATGAAGGTATGACAAAAGTAAGTTCACAGAATTTTCTAATTTTTGAGTGCTTAAGTTCAAAGCCGTGACTGTTATTTGAAGCTGTGGTACATAACTTCTGAATTTATTGTTTAATCCAACCTAAAATTGAATTTTACATTGCAGCCTTGTACTAAAACCCACTTATTTTGAAAACTACAGATCAACTCCTGATTCACCACACAAACCTCTGCTGTTCAAGCAGAGGATTCAAGAACAGCAGTCATCATATACCATGTTGAAGTGCAGTAAACTGAATCAGAGCTGGCCAGTAGGTTCCAAAGCTATTTACAAACATGAAACACTAAGAAACCCCACCATAGATTTTGGAGGCTTTCTATCCTATCCCACTCTTCCTGACCAGGAAAGGAATCTTATCACTTCACCTTTTATTCCCATTTTCTTTCCATTCTCAGATAGACATGTCTAGCTGCCTTTGCAGAGAAAGCAGACGAACACTTCCTAACCCTATGCCTGTCTCTTAGCTTCTAGAATTTGGAGGTCTGGGGAGTGGACCATGGAGGGTGTTCTTCTTTGTTTTTCCACAAGTTTCACCCTTAATTTCTTTCTCCTCTTTCTCAGTTCAAGCTACAGCATCTCTGCAAGCAGAGAAAAAAAATAACTGGAGAATCAAGAAGTAGTTTCTTGCTCAGCTCACTTAAGGTCATATTCACAATGACACCTAAGGTTTTAAAGGCTAAGCTCTAGTAATTTTCATCAAACACAGCCAAACCAAATTTTCAAGGGCTTGTGACTCAATAAAATTTGGATCAGGTATCCCAAGGATACACGCTTCTGTCAAAAGCCATTGTACTTCCAAAGCCTGGGACTTTGCATTTCCACATCTAGACAAATTAAGCTTTCAGTAAAAGTCTTTAGAAAATTATAAAATATTCTTCCCACTTAACCTTCTGAGAAACAGTTCAGCTGCTGCAATGAAAAATGCTAAAGTAAAAATTAAAGATTAGTAGTACATATCACATCCACATACTATCACTTGCATACAGCAGAGTGAATGCAAATGTGTTACGTCTGAGATGGAAATGGCAGCGGGAGAGAGATTCTGCAACTGACCAGTATTTTAAGCCTACGGGCTTAGCAGTTCACTAAGAAATGAGATGATGCAAAAAAAAAAAAAAAAAAAAAAAAAAAAAAAAAAGACACTGCAAAATAGCAGCAATCACCAAAACAGGCCAAGATAACAGTTACAGGAAACTACAGACAACGTTCTGCTTAGTCTTCCTATATCAAATATCCTCTCATCCCACAGCTTAAGGAAAGACTTATCTAATAGAGAAAGAAATGATGACTTCTGGTTTCATTTATCAACTGGAGATTAGTAGGGTACAACACGACCTTTGTATCTGTAGAAAAGCGATCCCTATTATTAACACATTCTTGCTCTCACAAAATAATTCGCTAAGTTATAAGTTTACCATGCGTCATACTTCCAATGAATTCCCTAAATACATTTTCATACAGAAGAATGTTTAAGTTCCATTTTACCCAACATGTCTTTCAAGTAGAGGCCAAATTATTCTTCCGTTTGTCCTTCTGCTAGACTTTACTATAGTTTTAATGCCAAAAGGAGCCAACAACAGAACAAGAAAATGAAAAGTACTGAAAGCTTGCCAGAGTCCCTTAATAGTACATCTCAGTCACCTCAGAACTACCTTGAAGTTGCACTGTCAGTGATACTTTCTAATTTATGAAGCAATTCAAATCTGTTCTCTTTGAGCAGGGATTCTCTAAATACAAAATCTGTAATTTTCTTACAAACTAGAAGGATATTATCTTCCATACAGCCAGATGGAGCCACTCCACAGTATCAGTACACTCTTACTTCATAAACAGCAATTCGTGTTCAATTTACAGGTTACAAATAGCAGCAAGTAAAGCAAAATGTACATAAAGTAAAACGTTCATTTATGAACAAACCTGACAGGATGCCAGAAAAGAGGTGGAGAGGCACAGGTCAGCAATAGCCCCCTTTCATCATCCTCTACTTCACAGCAGTACTAGCTACAAGAGCAGAAGTTTAACAGACACCTACGCCAGACTTTCCTTCACACCTCCAGCAGAGACTCCTAACCCTACCAGAACCTTGCTCAACACACAAAAAAGTTTGATCCAGTATTAAGTCTAATTCCCTCTTTCAGATCTAATTTTCTTACCCACAGCAAGCATAAACAAACCTTAATCCTTCCTCCTTCTCAGTGTTTTTCTGTATTCAAATATCCGTGTGTTCCCTCCTCCCTAATTTAACAGGCTAAATAAATGTAGGTATTTCAGTAGCCTCAAACTTTCTGGACTTCTGTTCATTCTTATTTTCCCTTGAATTTACTCTAATCATTATACTTATAATAAGACACACTCATAAGTCCTCAAATCATCTACCAAGGTGCTTTTTAAAAGTAAATCCAAAGTACTGAAATTCAGTCTTAAGAGAAGGTTGCGTATTTTATCTTAGCACTTTGCAAACTGAAGGAAGGCATTTAAAGGCCAATGTGAAAGAACTTCATTTACATTTGCTTTTCTTAAGACCCAGCAGTGGTTGTTGCCACCTATGTAGCATTTTTTACTTTAAATACATGAAAGATTCTGTAGTGTCAAACTGTATATCTGTGCCTAGCTCAGTCCCTTCCTCCTTGCCAAAATGGCTGAAATCTACCTAAGTGCTTCAGGACGTGGAATTCATTCATTACAAAGGTACTTGCCTCTTGTGACACCCGATGGACCACATATATCTGAGAACGGAAATACCTTTAAAAAGCCCCATGGTGTTACAAAGTGCAACACTGGATGGTCTAAGCTATTCCACTCAAGTTTGCTTTGGCAGATATTCAACCCTCCCATCTATTCCTGCCTTGTTTTCACTCGCAAGACTTGGAAGAATTCCATTCATCAAGTCTACCTAGATGGAGAATTAAGTTGGCCTCTAAAATAAAACGGGGAGGCAAAGAGGGAAAAGTAAGGCAATTCAATACCGTTAACAATTTTCTCACCATGGTTCTACATATGCAGCACAAAAGTGGAAGGAAAAAAAATAGTTGAAATTTGAAGACAAAAAACTACTTTTCAAGTCATGCTGCCTGACATAATACAACGTTAGCTAAGTATGAAAATCTATTTTTGTGAAAAAATCATTACAAAAATAATGTCTCAGAACTGTTTTCTGCTAAAGGTAGTAAAGGAAAACATTCGTTTCAAATAGTATAATGGTTTTGCAACAATTGCCTACAAGAGATATTTGCTAAAATGCCTCATAGGACTAAAGAGCTTCCAGTCATGCACATATTTTATGTATATACCTATAGAATGGAGAAAAATTTGTACATGTGCGTATATATATACACACACATTATATATGTACACACACCATGCATAACTTAGAATTCAAAGCAAACAAAATTAATTTTCCATTTTATTTTCAGATATTTCACTAAATCACAACTGTCACAAATGAAGATCTTAGTCATAACCAACCAGATTCAAATTAAATTAATTACTTACGAAATCTAAGTTACTTAAAGCAATACAATTCCTTTTACAGTGACGTGAATTTGACTTCTACAAGCCAATCTGGTTCGGCAGAACCTACAGAGTGTGCTGAAGTATTACTTCACAACACGTCACCCTTGGTAGTGTATTTTCTCCTCTGTGACACAGCTAAATAATCAATCAGATCACATACTCAAAGATCTTCTTGAGCTCCAAGCTTTTGCCAAATACTATAGGTTAAGTCAGAACCTTGAAGTTATGCCAAAGCCTTTGAACATCAAACTGAGGTATTCTTAATATGCATTTACTCAAATTAGAAATAAGTTCATTACATACAGGATAAAACAATTCAATAAGACATTAAAATTATAGCTTAATATCTACCTTTTAAAACAAGCGTAGAAAACAAACATGAAAAACAATAAAAAAAATAGCTAAGAAAAATGAAATTTGCTTAGGTGGCAGATAACCATCCTGTTTTTTTCCTAGGCCAAAAGGGACTAAAATGATAAATGACAACTTCCATAGATGGGTTCTGAGACAAGCAAATTACCTGATTCTTACCAAAACAACCCCCTTTGCAGAAGTGATCTCATTACATCAGAAGTTTCTATCCACTTTTGAAACAACAGGGCTTTAGGACTTTCAATAATGTGGAAAAAAAAGTCAGCCTATTGTCAGCAAGCTTAAATACACAGCTGGACTCTGCATGCCATGGAAAAATATTGAGGTCTACAGATCAACAAGTTGACATTCACAGTACATTACTTCCACTCTGTTAACTGTTTTGGCAAGCAGCGATTTCTTGTACAGTCATCAAGAAGTACAGACAATAATTCTTGTATTCTCCCTTCTAGGTCTACACGAGACCCTTGATTAATGGTGTCTGAGTTTCACAAGCAACCTAAATTGACATATTTAGTAGGGAAGACATGGAAAACTGCTTGCCTACCAGTAGAGGTTAATCATGTAGCTCCTGTACAAAGATTAGGCTTACAAAAGATGGGACAAATTGCAAAGGGACAACAGACTGGTAACTTCCCACCACGGGAATTTTCAGAATTTTTCTTCTGAAAAATTTAATTATTTCTCCACAAGACTCATCTCAAGCAACAGCTGCTATTGCAAGACTGCAATCAGATGCTATTTCTCTGTATCAGAAGAATAAATAAGGAATGTTTACAACCTCTGAACTCATTTATTTCAGGTATACTTGTTTTCAAAGTGCTTCCCCCTGAGCAACTCAGATCAAGCTATTCAGTTATGGCTTTGCTTCTCAAAGCAGTTTAACCAGACATCTAAATTGTCCAAGACAGTTTAACCACTTCTAATAATGTAATGAACTTCAGAGCATGCAGCAGGTAAATAAATCATGGTGCTCACTATGACATTCTGTAATAGGATTACAATCCTGAAACCCGCAAGAGTTAAGAAAAATCAGGCAAGGTTTTTATTCCTTTTTCCTGTGCATAATTGGTGGAAGAATAGCTACAATGGTCACTTCGGCAATCAAGACTATGTTTCTCCTTGTGGAAATAGATTAAGAAGCATTTACATCCTTACTGCTATAAACTTAAGGCATTTTTTTCTCTGAAACATATGCAGTATGGAATATCAATTCATTTCAAGTGAGATTATCAAAATTGCCGCACTGCACAAAATTCCGACATGGAATTCCATTTAGGTTTTTTTTTTTTTCCCCTCCTGCAAGCAGACTCTCACTTCTTTCCTTTATGTCTTCCATATACAAATAGGCTAGGGATAGCCTGTAAGTGTGTTTCAAGAAAGCCACAAACTACTACTTCATGCCTCTGTCTCCTTTCATGTCGGGGCTTTCATGCTGGCTGTCCCTGCACTGAAAAGGAGACATTGACTTCTTCTGCTGGCCAGGCCCAAACATAGTGTTTAGGACATGGCAGTACAACAGAACTAAATGCTGTCCCTAAACCTGACCTCTCAACTAAGAACAGTAAGAAGCAGGTCTTCAGCCTTACCTTGGTACCACATTCAAAAGTGATGACTCCAGAACTTTGTTCAGCTAAGATGCTTTGACTGAAAATTACATGAAAACACTGCTCTAAGGGCTCAAGAGAAAATGGTAACTCATTTGTCTTTAATTCTGTGAACACAAACTGCCAAGAATGCTCTATGATTCTGTAGCTAACCAAGCTTTTGAAAAGTCATACACGTCTATCATGAAAAAAATCTTAAGGTCTTCAAGCTCAGCAATTCCAGTCCAGAGAAGCATTGCAGTAGGAAGGGCTGTGCATACCAGTGGCTTCTGACACACACTACCAATGGTCCCTCTCACCCTCAACTTGTAAACCTCAGTGCAACTATACTTTATACATCCTTGGAGAGGATTAATTTAATTTTGATTTCCTCTCTGTGTTTGCTTTGGAGGTTTGCAGCTTGAGCAATACATATGACTAAAATTTGGCAGCAGATGTGTAATATGAAGTATATCATTTCAGGCTGGCTAGCACATTCAGGAAAACAACAAGCAGGCAGTGAGGACAGCTTCATCCCACATTCAGAAAGCGAAAGATTGATGTAAGAATAAGGAAAGGCAAGATATTTTCAGGAGCTGAACTTAGGATGGACGAGGCTCAATATTGTCCATGTGGCACAGGAAATACAGTGCTCAGCAAAACAAGCTTGGATCACAGAGTAGAGAAAGAGGAGAAAGGCATACAGGTCTTCAAACCCACAGTCTTTCCATCATCCAGTGGTACTGTTGGCATTTTGGTTACTAGTGTTATCCAAAGCATGTTAGAGTAAGGGTAACACTAGGGCAATGAAAAGAGGTATTGCAGCCACAAGAAAGCAGACAGAAATAAAAAGATTTTGCTGGGCTGACTTGTATATTTGAGCACTGTGTTAGATTAAAGAATGCGTGAAGCATGTTGAACATAGTTTTTTTTCAATGGAAGAAATAGGAATTAAGTTCTGGACCATACTGTTTCCAATGTAAAATTCAGTGAAACATCCAAAATTTCAGTCTCAAGTTTTACTCCATCAGCTGTTCTTCACAAAGAATTTGTAGCACGTTATACTAAACCAGTGATGTTCTATGCACAATGGAAAGTACGTTCTATCACATTCCAAGTACACAGCAACAGGATTACTTCATTTTTAGCTTGTGCATGTTTTTTTCCATGGCTGATGTGCATTTGCCCAGCTGAATCAAACACTCAGGATGTGGTTCTTGGCAAATACTGCTGTCACGACCTTAGCATTCAAAATACTTGATAAGAGTGCCAATGCTTCCCAACTCTAACAGACTATCTATAAGGACAGGTAAGCTTCTGACACTGCAGTTGTACGTACATCCACATTTTCAGTGCTATACAGCAGAGAAGCTTTATTTTTAATGTAGAGTTCGCTACCTCTTCTCTTATCTTTTGGCAATGCTGTTTCATTTCCTCAGTCAGAATCCCATGCCTTTAGTTTAAGTAGTCCCTTCACTCCCCAGAATAAAATTCAGTTTGGTATTTCTCTGATATGGAACTGAACTAATGTGAAGCAGAAATGCCAAAATCAAACAAAATCCTAGTCCATTCAGACTCCTTCATTAAAAGCTGAATGTTAAAGCTAAGTATGACCATTCACGTTCAAAAGTTAGACACGAATGGACAAAAGCTATCAGATTCAACTCCAGTCCTTTAAAACAACCTTTAAAAAAGTTAATGTTTTTTTCCCTACACTGTGTTTGATACAGTCCCAGTATACAATATGAAATGTTCGCACATTAAGAATCAGAACACTTGTTTCAGTACCTAGATATGACTACCAGCCTCCCAACCACACCATCACCTTTAAACTTTTGCCACAAAGTGTTTCATTACCTTTGTTTTGGTCCAAGTACCTGTATTAGAAGACCATAGTTATACAGTTACTTAAGATGACATGATTTACAAGACAGTGTGACACAGTTAACAGTTAAGCACCTGGTTTTTCCTGGCCTTGTTCTGTAAACCTACAAGTCTTTCCTTGCAGAAATGCTTATTCTTCTACTGCTTCCAGATGTTAAATAGGAATGGCTCTGACTAGGACACCTGAGGCTTCAAAATTTTTGGCTAATCTGCACATCTGCATTAAGATGAATCATCCTACAGGCATCCAACTTGGTGAGCAAAGGCATAACTTCACTCTGCCAAGAGTTCTGCGTACGATGCCCAGACAAACTGTGGTCAGAAAAGAGTGTCCTTCATTTGGATCGAATTACCAGACATGATATACACAAAGGATATTAAGCTAGAATGCCAATAAGACAGAGTAGAAGGTTAAAGATTTCTGAGCCCAGAAGACTTAATCCTGAAGATGAGCAAAGCTGTTCGTGGAACAGAAGGGTGCCTGCAACACTGGGTCAGAAAAAACAGTCATCACTGCTGACAAATTACCTCAGCTGATACCTGAGACTCTATAGCATATAAACATACTCAGAGCCAGAACACAACTAATGGTTGGGGTTTTTTTTTTGTTTTTTTCTCCCCCAAGCAGCAACTGAGGCAACACATTCTTTTCAACTTTTCTAATGAGTAAACATACTTATACTTCAGCCTGCTGTGCTGCTGTGTGAGGTGAGGGCTGGCAATGTGTTTTCAGTTGAGCATCATTCCATGCCAAGTTTTTAGAAATTCCAGTGCACTCACAGATGGGAAAAGTTGAAGCTCATCCAGGTCTTGTATTCAGTTTCTTTAACAGAAGTTAATGAATATGAACATAAATAAGCAAAATCATACACAAATAGCACCTAAAAAACACACAAGTTTCTTGCTACAGAGAAATGCATTAGCATTCAAATGGAGACTGGCATTAATGACAGAATCATTTTTCATACCAAAGGTGACCTTGCTCCTGATGCTAAAAAGAAGCTGAGAAACATCCCTCAGATTTTCTAGGAGGTTTCAGTTAGCTATTTTCCTTCTGTCGAGGCTTTGTGTGAAGTTTTATTACTAGCTTTAGGGATATTATTTTTCTACATCCCTTTGACAAAGAGGACCGGTTATTTCAGTCCAGTAACAACTTTGTAAAAGGTTGGGTGTGCTTTTCATCTACAAGATCCCTATACTCCTGTGCAAATGAGTCCTTGTGGGAATGGTTCATCAAATATTTCCATTTTTAAAGAAATTTTACTGATGAAATATATCTGTGAGATTGCAAGGCATCCTTCTCAAAGATTAACTGAGCTATTTCAAAGTCTTGAAGAAACGTGGCTTCATTAGGGCTTAAGACTAGTAACTGAAACTTATCTTACATTTGCTGAGATTAAAAACAACTGCATCGAGAATGACACGTGAACTATTTTTAGAGCCACAGTCACAGAGTAAAACCCTGAAGTTTACCTTTTGGATTCATGAAGACTATCTGATTACTGAAGCAACACGATAACATCAGTTTTTCCAGGAGTCACAAAATTCCAGAGGTTCACTATGGTTATGCTTGCTGTTAACTGAACCATCCACAACAGAATGCTCCTTTCTTGGACCTGAACTGGCCAACCACACAAACAAAAAGGACACAATTTCTATTACGGGGCCAAAGGAAACAATGTATCTTTTCAGCAGTATCTCAGCCCTTATGGTTATAAGAAAAATATACTGAGTAAGAGTCAATAGGATGTAAATGTTTTGTCATATTTTAACCACCTTTTTTATTTTAGTAACTTCGCAGCTAATGTATTTTGTTTCCCAGTTTCTTTCACTGAACTAGCTTTACTGCTTGCACTTTCCAACTATGTTCTCTTTCCTCCACCCTATGATCCTAGTTAGACCAGCATTTTAAGTTACTGTTACATTCTTGTTCTTTCTCAAGTAGCACAGCTTATAATATATTTCAATAGGGTGGCAGTCGCTCTAATTTAGAACTCCTAAATATTACAGAGTAAGGAAGTCATGGCATATCGTCCTTCTATGCTCATTTTATATCTGAGATATATGAGAAAAGATCTTTCTGGCACAGACAGGAATAAATAAGTTGCTTTAGATATATTCCTACTTCTGTGATAGTAGTAGATCCACATTGGAGAATATTAGAACCACATAGAATTCTGCACTGAAGTATGAATAACAAGTTACAAGCAGAGCTATAAGAATAGTCTGAGCATTAATTTACCAGCAAATTTGAGAAGATATCACTGCTCTTCTCATTAGGCAGGTGTTCAAATCCAGTTCATACATCCTTTTGAAATAGCAGACAAATGCTGGATATCTACAGGTAGCCATGACAAATAACTTAGTACCTTCTTACCTAAGAAGTGCATGATGTTTAGTTTTGAAGCCTCATAGGTACAATATATTTTTAAAAGCCTGATATCATCACAGCAGAGAAACATTCCTTAAAATGTCAGGGGAAATTGAAAAGGAAAAAAAGTAGTACTTTTTGCCGTGTTATGGGTTTCTTCTCCCTTGCCCAAAGACACATTCTTAGAAAAAAAATCATGTGTACAAAATTAATAGACCAGCACATGAAAGCATTTACAGATCAGGCTGAAGAAAGACCAATTATCCTTCACTTCAAACAGTCATTGCATGTGATTGGCAGAATCTGAAGCTAGTAACCGAATGGTCCAGCTGTTACTTTGACAGAGATAAAACTTCATGAAGGACAACACACTCTTAGCAAATCCAGCCAAATATTTAAACTTCAAGAAATGCTGTGAGAATCTGTCTTCCTCAGTTAGAGGCTGATAGAAATGATCTTCAATGAATACTGAAGGAAGCCTGCGTATTCAGCATCCATCCAATGCCGCATCAAAAAAAAAAAGAAAAACAAATGTTCCTCCAAAGAGTTTTTTTCCCCAACAGATGTAAGTCAAGTAGTCTGACAAAGCAGCAGTACCAATAGACACTCAACTACTGACTGCTGTCTGTAGTTTCAGCAGCCAAAGCAGATTCAGTCTTGTGAGTTTTGGTGAGATTCAGAGTAATCTGTTAAAATTGGGTACGTTATCTACTTGATCAAACTGATTCACATGCTTAATGTTCCAAATACAAACGTAAGGGAGGACAAAGTGTGTAGTACAACTGTATCTGAGATACAAGGTCATTAAAAAAATTGGGGAAGTTTACTGAAACAGTACAGAAAAGGTCCGCTTACAGTTAGCATCAGATTGGACTGTAATTCTGGCTCAGATTCCAAGCAATGATTAAAGTCTTGTTTTAGAGAAAAAAGGTGTCATTTCAGGAAGTAAAGTTCAAACTAATGGTTTATTTCAGTCCACAATAGAGAAGGAACAGATGACCATCAGGTTCCCAAACCAGAGCCAACAGATGGTAGCCTGGTTACGCTTTTACCATTTTATCACATTTGTTTCTGTCTGGAAGACAAACAAAGCAAAAAACAAATAACCACTAACACAGTACTGAAACAGCCCTCCCCGGTGCCAAGCAAATGACGGCTTTGCATAGCGCAGGGCTTCTGAAGTTTCAGGTGCCACACAAAGTTTTTATTGCTCAAGTGGGATCTAACAAGCTAAGCTGTCATGGCTTATAAATGTTTATCTTGCCAGTGAGGGGAAAAAACAAATCTGCATTTATCTGCATGAACACAGAAGTATTTTCAAATGAAGCAAATCACAAGCCTCACAGTTAGGAACAAGAATCTGTTCCTTCTGCCTACATCTTGAGATCTCTGAATACAAATATTTCCAGCTGGGAGCCTCTGGAGGAGAAATATTTAATTTTAACAAACAAGTAAAAGATTTCCCACAAACAATAAATACTCAGTAGTCCTGTAAATTTTCATTTTTATACACAAGATGAAAATGGGTTTCATTTTAGGGAAACCCAAAAAAAGCTGTAGATTTAACTAGCACTGGTAAAAACTGAAGTTTAATTATCATGAGTCTAGTGACAATTTACAATGAGTATTTGTGGTTTATCCAAGTCACAGCAAGCAGCACAAGTTTCAGTCATTCAGAACTCAAAAGAGTTCTGAAATCAAGCTTCATCTCAATCATGCATTCACATCCGCAAGGCAGCACAAACAGGACACAGATAGGCTAGATGAAAAATCTCTGTACTTTGCCAGGACAGCTGAAAACTAGTTGATCTAAATGGATTACCAGATCTTACGAGTGAGTATTTACAATGCATCTCCATCAAAATCCCACCTGCCTTTTGGCAAGACTTTATGCACACAATAGATACCAACAGAGTAGGTGAGAAGAAACCTCCCCTCTTTCAACATAGTTGATCAGCTGCCACAGGTCCGTGTTTTGCTGTGTTAGAAAAGAAATCTTTATTCAAATCGTAAAAATGGCAAATATACCTTGATTTTCAAGGGGCTGCAGCTCACAATCCACACTCACATTTAAATATCAAAAAAAGCCTTAAACACGAGAAGAAATATCAAGATGGAAGGTTACTGAACACAAAACAGGAGCACCACCGCAACACAAATTAAATGTTGAACACTGGATGATTAAGACTCAAGAAAAATGTAAAGTGCTGATCATCAGGTTATACTCATAAATTCTGCTTATACCTAATGTAGTGTAATTGCCTAAACCTATGATGATCCACCAGTCAGAATTAACAAGAAATAAGAATAATAACCATCTGTTCTTGAACTGCCATTTTCATCAGCCAACCTCAGTGCATATGTCAAAATCTGAAGAATGCTAGTGGAAATAAGATGCCAAACTTCAATAACGTGAGAAAAACACCATAACAAAGCATTATGGTACAGCAGCAACAGATGAAGAGAGCAAGTCAGCAACATCAAGCAAATACTTCCCAAGTCTGCAGCTAGGTTTAGCACTGTTGGCACTATCATTCTTATGAAATATACAGCCATTTGATAATCTGACAATAATAAGTGATAGAGGAAAACAGAGGAGGATATTTTGTGTTATAAATTTAAGCTATGGTTCAGCACTTAACAGGAATTTAACAGGAGTTAAAGGCAAAAACTTGATCAAAAGAATGAAGTAAAATTGGAACGGCAAGTTCTAGAGTTAATCTGAAGCAGTTTCCTAGTGTCAGTTCACAAGTTCTGGAAAGCAGATAAGCCATACATATTTAAATATACATCATTAGGTTATATATATTCTTGAAACAGTTCAGACATAGCAATTAAAAATATATTTTTTTTTAGACTAGCAAATGTTGGGAAGTCATCAGATGCTTCAAGATGACTTTGCTTTTCTGAGAAGGAAAAGTAGTTATAGCACAGGCAGTAACGAAGAACAGCTGAGGGTCAAAAACTCCCTGTGACAGTGGTATACAAGTGGGTTGGTACAGAACTTTACAGAAGGAATTACGTCTGGGATTCCAGGTTTCTTAAAATCAGATTTAAAGATAACTGAGTAGACCATAATCACTCCTACCAAGCATCACATCTTGTGCTGGAAAAGGTAACGCTAGGCTTTTAAACTGAGGTCATTTCTCTCTAACTACACTGTAAGTGCATTTGCTCACATTTCAGGCAGCAGATCAAGTAAGACTGCAGTTTTATGCACCTCTCCAATTTGTTCCTAGTATTGTTTGGGCAGGCTTTAAGCATTCGGCTATACCATTTCAGTACAAATTAGCCAGAATAATGTAAGGTTTCAATTTGCAGTTTTAACCTAGCCAACATCCTAACCACTTTTGCCTTGTATTTGAACTCTGATTTAAATGTCGATTGCAATGGTATTGTTACAATTAGCAGAACAGCTTTGCAGGAACACTGCCTATTAGATAGCAAAAGCATACAAGATGTGGTTAAACACAAAAAACAAGGGCTAACAACAAGCCTCTATACTACTCTGTACCTCCACATACTGCTCGAGGTGATTATATTTGTGTATGCATTCAGATATGTTGGTTGGAGGAATTTAAATAGTGAGCTCTGTTTATTCTGCCAAAGTGTTTATAGATTTGGATTTATTAACAGTCACGCCTCCCACCCCTCTTATTCCTCCCCAGTTTTTTTGGCTTCAAATGACTCTATTTTGGCACATTGAGTAACACAACATTTCACTTTTCTAGAAAACTTCACCGTCAGAAAAGTAACACAAAACCCTAGGAAGCTTACCTGGTCTCTAGTTTCACTGCCAACTGAAAACAGCCACAGCTCACTCAAAGCCAACTGAACCTCAGCCCAGATCCAAGTAAGTAGGGGCAAATTCAGTAATTCATATCAAATTCAGACATGGCTTGTTGCACAGAAAGACTGTGTAGACAGTACTTCAACAGGAGAACCAAGAGCCTGAACTCCCAAAAACACTGCAAAGACATGAGGACAGAGATAAACAGGGAGAGAACTGCTGCCATGAATTAGGAATTACGCATATGCTTACATGCATTCAGGAAGACCAGATGTAAGTTCTCAGTTCCAGCACTGAATCAGTCAGTGTCTGATGTTAAAGACAAAATGAAAGGAAAAATACTAAAGAATCAAAGTGGGAAAAGATTATTTAACAGGTATCAGACATGAGAATGAATCAAAAAATTCTTCTTGGCAAAAGGACAGTAAAAAAAAAAAAAAAACAGGTTGGAAAACAGCATCTCTTCAACAATTTTTTCCATAACATACAATTATTTGCATGTCCAGAGAAGATGTACAAGCCTTTCAGAAGCTTCAGTGGAACTGGACAAAGTATAGCTGAACAAAGCTATCTATCTTATACCATGAAACACAACACACAGAAGCCTATTCATCAACTGGTTCTCCAGGATTTTCATCTCTCTCTGAAATAACATCAGGACTGTACTTACCCAAATTTTCCAACTCAGATGCCTCTTCTTCATGAAGCTACTTTAATATCAAAAGATTCAATATCAAAAGATTTAATTTCATCTTCCTAAATTTTCATAATGTCCATCAAGTACAATCACAGAATTGTAGGGGTTGGAAGGGACCTCCAGAGATCATCGAGTCCAACCCCCCTGCCAAAGCAGGTTCCCTACAATGCAAAGATCTGCTTAAACACACCAAATCAATTAAGAGCTGTTTGGAGATACAGGGACACCCAGCCTTTTTAAAGAACGGGATTGTGAAGCCAGTAGAGATTAACAGGATGACATCTTCCCTGAAAAGACCCTATAACGTGTATTTCATCTCACTTTTTTTTGCTCACTGGTAAATTGAAATGAAGGGCATATATCCCAAATAGAACTTTTTGTATTCAACAAATGTCACTTAATATGTGCTCACAAAGAGCACTGACAAGGGCTTTCTAATACAGAGCTCAAACAATTCTGGAAAAGAAGGTTCCATAAAGTTCTTCAGGAAAATTAGAAAAGGCAATTACTAATTTCTTACACTTCTGAGTATGAAAGGCTGGGACAGAAATGTATATCATTCTTAGATAAAATAAGTTACAGTGTGAAACTACTGCTTTGAGAGTTCTCACATATCAATAAAGCTCAATCTGTCTTTCCATAGTTCATTAAAAAATTGTTTGAAAAGCAGCTGCTTTTTCTATTTTTCTCTACAGTCCTCCAGAATGACTTCGACATTTTAGGTGTCAAAGCAGAAATAACTATATTCCCTGTTCCTACTTTCCTCTAGGCATTAATCATGCATTAATTCACTTACAGTCTGTACAATAAAGAGATGTAGTAGCAGTAGTCAAATTCTGGTCACTTCTGAAAGTCACTTGAAAGTTATTTTCTTAAGAAATGAATCAACATTAGAGCACAGCAAACGTATGAAGCACTTTTAGTACTTTTACTAATGACTTTATGAATAGAAGATAATTTCTCTTGAAAAAGTTTATTCAGCTACACTCTTTTTCTTGTTAAACTGAACATAAATCCAGTTCCAGATACTTAGGTACCTGGTACTTCTGCAATTAGACAAAAACTTGAATGAGCACTTGTAATTCTATATTCAGAACAGTAGAAGTCTTATGAATTTTCAGAGCTCTCAGTCAGACTTGTAGATTGCTAGCCACCAGTACATATTTATTTTTGAAGGACTGCAGCAATTACAGACATGTCAGAATGAGAACCACTACTGGGAGAAGGGTAGTTCTTCATCCCCAGCTGCCCCTTCCTCTGGAACTTACTACATGTCAAGAGAAGAGGACAGACAGCACAAATTCCCTAACACAGACTGGGACTTGCCAACATACCAGCCATTTAAGTTTTGTTATCAGGGACTCAACAGAAAAGGATGCCAAGGACCACAGTAACATTACTTCATTGATCTTAACTAGATGTCATCTCATACAGGGTATACAGTAACACTCTTACATGAGTAATTAAAGCATTACATATCTGTGAAACGCTACACTTTCACCCAAATGTGATTTAACGAAGTGAATGGTTCCTAATGGATGCAGTTATTCCAGTCACATTACTGATGTTGTTTCTCTCAGAACTGCTGAAAAGCTCAAATAAAACAGAAAGGAGGATGCAACTACCAGAACTGTGACTGGGCATCTTCCTTGCATGTATAATACAGAGATCTAAACTCTGGATGTAATACCTCTTCTGCTGAGATGCAGTGCCAAAACAAATGCATTTGCTCTCCACACTAAGCATAAAAGGCAATGCTAACATGCAAAAAGCTGTGTCCTCTTCATTTGTCTGTTTCCTAAATTGAGTCACTTTCAAGTTTATTTAAGGTACATGAACATCATGTGATGAAGACAGATGCTGGAGTTCTAAGGATATTGCTGAAGGAAAAAAAAAATAAAAATCAAGGTCTCTAAAAGTCAGCATCAGTAAAAGCAGATATAATTTTAATTTCTGCAGAATACAGCAACTGACATCGCTATATTTCCACAGAATTTAAAATAAACATTAACAGGATATATTCACAGGTATTTCAGCACTTAACCCTATTGCTAAAACAGTATTTTTGTTTCAGGCCTAACACTCCATTTTGATTTTATAGAAACTGAGAAATAAATTAGAACTCATACATGAAGCTCATGCACGAGCTCTCAATTTAAAGCAGCCTCTGGATTACCATTTAAGAGCATCTACACATGAAGTGCAAACAGTATTGATTTTTTATTTAAAAAGCTGTGAAGTTAATATGAAGCATTCAGCCTGGACATAACATTCCATGCTCTGCAGGTAAGTGTTAGAAGAAAGCTCCCTAACCAAGGTAAGCCCATACAAAAACATTCGGTCTAGCCTTCTAAATCAAACTTTAAACAATAATATTCCGGCTAAGGCCATGTCTAGCAAATTGCATTTAAACAGCCCACAAAAATCCATTTAGTCTTTCATTGCCAGAACAGCAACAGGGGGTAGCAAAAACTCATGTGTTCTAAAGTTTCTAACTGTAAGTGATTGATGGGATAAAGGATTGCAGACAATGTCTGAGACTGGAAAAGAGGTAAAATGTAGTGTATATTCAAAGCTAAAGAAAACAGCATTGTCAGAAGAGGAGACAGAGCAGAGGCAAAGTGAATGCACATCCACAGCTCACCATGCTTTCTTCTGAGCCAAGCTGTAGCCAGACTGTACCCACAGCACATTCAGTTATTTACGCAGAGAAGTCCTGACATCTGTTTTTTGCCTCCTGCCCTTTACTGGATGATAGAAAGTAAAAGCCACAGTGGGTGCAGCTTCAGCAAGAGACAGAACTTCAGTTTCTGCACCAGTGCAGCCTCATCACTGCATCATTCTCATGTGCATCACCGCTATCTTGAGTCAGAGTTTAGGAAGCTGAGAGATCTGCCAGTAACTGTCTGCTATTTGCTGGTAGATGCTGTGCAGTTCACCCACGAAGATGTTTATAGTGCTATCAAATGCTGTCTTTTTGAAGCATAAAGATCATCTCCTACAACTCTACAGATATTCATGACCTACAGCATGAAGGAGGGCACTACGGCACTGCATTTAGGTGATAATCACATCTCCCATTCCCATCAAGAGATTTAACTGCTGTCACCTCAACAGCATATCTAAGTCTGAAACACCACATAGGCCATTTCAAGCAGGTAGTAACTCATTTCTTGAACTCACCCTCTACAGAAACATCACAGCACTGAAAATTCACAAACAGAATGAATGCAGAAGATCAAATATGGAGTTCATTTGATTGCTCACACAAACAACAAGATAACACCTGCTGCCACAGAGCTTCTGAGGTAGTTTCCTCTTTCAAGGAAGAATCTTGTCTCACATCTTTCTGCAGTCCCTGGGAATTTATAGCTGCCTGCAAGTATTTTACATAACTGCCTCTCTAATGTAAAGTACCAAAGAGCTGCATGAACTGGTCTTATCATTTCCTTCCTAGTTTTTCCATGGCTTTTCAGGGATTCAACTTCAATAAGTGTTTTGTCAACAGAAGAGAAGAGATGCTGTGCAGAACTGGAGAGAGTTAGGTCTGTTTGCAAAGCTGGAAAGCAGGAGACAAGAAAGGCCTTCAGCCTTGCATAAAAATTCTGTGCTCTTCACAAAGCTAGGCACCCAAGAATTCAGCCACCACTAGAAATTAAAGGGTTGCAAAGAAGCTGTAACTTTTTTTTTTTTTTTTTTTAAGAGTTATTTCCCATGCCAATGAAGGTGAGAAAAAGCTTAGCAGCAACCTTTCATTTTCCTATCTACTCCAGACCTAGGACATACACATTTCACCACACACATCACGACTCATTCACAAGACAGCATGCAGTGCTATGAATTTACAACACAGGGTTAAAGTAAAGGAAAGAGTTCAAGTGTTTGCCCCAGCTTCAGCCTCATGTTGAAGAGCAATATGCACTTAGTCTCCATGGTGGGCAGGTACTACTGTAACATGACAAGCAAACACCAGAGGATAGAGTACTATAAAGGTAAATTTAACTAAACAGTTGTAAAAAGTTATGAAAAGACATAAGTGCAACTGCTAGTACAGTGCCTAACACAATCAAGCTCTTGTTCTTAGCTACTCCCTAGACATTACTCTGTAACTGAACTGTAAAAAAGCATTCAGTCCTTTAAGTGCAGAACTCTTCTCATCTTGCAGAACATGCGATTCCTTCTCTTCGTTTGAATCCTCCTACAAGGCAAGTCTACTACACAAGGGGGAAAGAGGCATCATTAGTTAAGAACGAAACCACTGAACAAAAACCCACAGACAAACTGGTTGAAAAACAGGCCTTCCAGTCACAACACTGGTTTGTACAGGACTCTGTGGTTTTTTTTTCCCCCTCAACACTACTTCCACTTCTCTGCTCTCACTTGCCTTCATAAAACCCTCACGCTCCTTGGTTATGTCATTTAAAGTACCTGACAGATTATACAGCAATCCATATTAATACAGCTCCATTAAGTGACCCATATTAACTGCTCAGCAGAAAAACTTGGTAGCAACACAACAGCAGAACAGATAGAGGGATGGACTACCACTGCTGCTATTAAAATAAGCGTTATCTACACACCTTCCTATTTTCACCCTTCTGTAAGGAGTGTAGACTCATGTCTGAAATTGTCTTCAAGAGTGGGAAACAACTACTGTTGTGAACTTCGTATCTGCACAAGAGCTCAGAAAACATCTTTACTACAGCATCTGCTGGCCTGTATTTCAACCTCCCTCACTAATGAACTAAACAGCTGCAAAAATGTGGTGAAGATTTCACGATCTACACCGGTATTCCCTGGCTCTACAATAGGTTAGATTAACAACATAAATCTTAGAGATTAATAAAGAATTATTTTGCGTTATCTGATTAGAAAATAAGGGAAAAGAAATGTTTTCCTGATTAAAGTAAAACAGAAATTTAAAGCAATTGTTAAGGACTGACTTCAGAGTTTCCACTACTCCTTTGTGCTTTTTTTTCTTGGCTGTCATACAGAAAAGTTAAAATGCTTTTATACATTTCCTAAATTTACTTGGCATCTTGGCAATTCATCTCCTTCATGCACCTCAAAACTTGCCGATCTAAAGCTTAGTGAAACATGAAGTCTACTATTCAACTTAACTTTATTAACTGTATATTCATTTATTGTTAAATTTATTGTTCAGACTAAAAAGCAGAGATTCTGAACCAGAATCTCATATGATTCACAGGTGCCAGATCTTCATTCTTGATAGGGGATTGTGCATGCCTAACAATAAACTCTTGTGATTTATATGGTCATTTATTACTTACATGAACTCCTTTTACTGTTCAGATTCTACAGTTATAGCTAGACTTGCCAAACGAGAACAATTCAAACCCTATGGTTTCTTCTAACAATAAGAAACAAAGCCAGACTGAAAGCAACCAGAGCTTATAACTTCATTTGTAATGGCAGAAGTGAAAGAAGTCAAATTTATTGTTTTATAATTACCAAGTACAACTGATATATTTTGACTGAGTAGAAACTCTAGTTAAGGTCTATAAATGTATCATTTAAAAAAAAAAAAAAAAAAAAAGCTTTCAGCTTACATTACTAAACTACATACAGATTTAATGATTTCCTCTCAGCCTCTGAAGACACTCTAGTAAAAACTAGGGCCAACGTACCTCCATTTAGCAAAGCACACCTACTCACATGTAGTAAGGCAGCAGGAAAGGATCAGCATTTCTCTGTTCAAGAGCCAGTTAGTGCAATGTTATGTTACTACTGACATACCAAACCTTTCCTTCCCCTAGACATCAAAAATCTACTCCCAGGTGGTAGTCTAGTAACTGCAGGTGAGATGCATAAATCTAATTAAATCCTGTCAGCTCTTCATATCTATAGACACACTTCTGAAAACTCTGTAGAAACAACTCACATTTCACGATGTTCTTAATATGAAAATAAGAGGTTGAATTTTAACCTAGAACACATGCCAGAACAAGCTTCCACCAAGTATATTCTTCAGAAATAAGTTCAAAATCAGATCACATCTAAAGTATAAAAAGTTTTTGCAACATTATTCAAAACTCTCCACTCTTTCATTCTGCAGAGAATCCTTTGTCACAAGCTTAAACCAGAAAACACAGCAGGCAGAAGCAGAAACTCGACACAGGAAGAAAAACTGTTTTTTAATTTCTAGTATGCTAATAGCACTGTACACAGAAGGAACAAGGAGGAGGAGAGGTTCCTTTTCTGAAAATAGCTAGGATTATGCAGGGGGGCCCGACCTGAGTAATGAATACCAGATGCCTACCTTCACTGGTAGCTGCATTCTTCTGGGCTTTGGTGGGCGTGTGATCTGTACTTGAACTCACGTCGGATGAGATGCTTGAGCTGCCTTTGCCTGCAAAAGGAGAAAGAGGTAGAGAGGATGAGAAAGAACAAACGCAAGTATCCTCAGCAAAGAAGAAAGGCCCTCCATATCAAAACCTGGAGAAGTTCCAGAAAGCTTTAAACTGATTTTAAAACAGCTGATGTTCATTTTGGACTCATCTAGGTGGAAGCTAACTGCATGGTAGTTCACACCATATGCATCCTTACATGTACTACAGCTGCAAACAGGCTCCAGTGTCACAGGGGTTTCATATTGAGTGAAAAAAATGTGATTAATGTCATTAAGAGAACTTTCCTAACCATTTTTCTAATTCAAGTACCTCTAAAACAGATCAGCAAAAGTGGACACTGACCCTTATCAGCACTGATTAAATTCCAGATGTGTTAACTAAGTTTAGATTTAGGTGCTCACACGACCTATTTAAGTCATTTGATCACCTGAAAATGAAAGCAAGGTCACTGCTGTTTCTTCCTACATCATACTACTGCTTGAAACAATACAATTTTGAAACCAGTACTTTCATGGTTGCTATTTTTCAACTTCTTTTTTGTTTTTGTTAACTCAGATGGGTGCTGCAGAAGAACAGATGAAGCTGAAATGAGCTTGTCTTTCTGTTCACCTGGAAAGATCTAAGAATTATTCATCTCTCATTCTCTCCATTCATTCTGCTTGATGTCAGTAAGTATGAACAGGGACACTCTGCTCCTCCAGCAGGAACCAGACCAATCACCCTATCAGCAATATACGAGATACACATAGAGCATAAAGGTAACAAATGCTGTAACACCTTTAGAAATTATCTATTCTTCCAACGCTGCATTGCTAAAACCCTTAAGAATTATGTTAGCTTTTGAACCAAAATTACACTGTATGCAGAAAGCTAGCTGACACCATGTTTCTGTCACTTGAGTAAACCTATAATCACAGGAATGTTAGCAAGAGACTTTTCTGATCTGTTATTTCAATCAAGCATTCCTTGGGGTTCTGGGTTACAGTATGCCTGGTTTTCATAACATTTAGATGTAAGGAGGAGGTCTGCTTTTTAAAGGTGCCACAACAGAACAAGGATTTAAGTTTTAATGCAAAACAACTGGAGAATGTGCAAACGTAGGTTGCTTCACAACCAAGGTACTGCCACTTAATCCGTCAGCCAACCCTAGAGAATTGTTCTCTGCATAAAGTTGCTTAAGTTAACATGTTTGGATTTGAGAGATGATTGTGGAGTGAAAGGATATTAAAAAGGCCAGAAGGAAGTGAAAAAATAAATGGCTAAGGCCAGTAGTCGGGTGGGGTAAAGAGAAAAAAGCGCATCAGTGATTCACTGACTGCTTTTTACATTCCTTTAAAGAACACTCAAGAAGCAGCGCCCCTAGAATATCACTTCCATTGCTCACAAGCTGTGGCACAAGTTGAAGTAATGGACTGTGGTCTTTCCAGAAATGAGTGCCCCAAAATAGCTCTGAGCTCAGGCAACTACAATTGCAGTAAAAGAAATCCAAATGAGAAAAGAGAAGGCTAAGTGTGAAATGCTAGTTTCCAGGAAGAGACCAGAGAACTTGGAATGCCCACAGCAGCTGATATTAACGATGAGCTAGTGTCTTTGAGGGTACTGCCACTATCAACAGCAGCTGCAAAGGCAGGACAACATCTGAGGAGTATCAGCTCCTCTTAACAGACTGATACAAATCAAATTGCCATCATAGGGTGCTGAATGCCAGTACATCCAATAGCAACAGATTATTTACAGAGCACACTTCTGTAGTAACTGTGAAACATTAGATGCATGTCAAAGTATTTCCCTACCACTTCAATATCAAAATATTTTAACTCCTCATGAGAAGTCAAAATTGGAAATTAAGAAAAACACTCTTGTTATTGCTTGCATTGGATAACAATTCTTCCTACAAATATACTTTAAGTATTTTATTATCGTCTTAGTATTTTCTGTGTTAGTATTTTATTGTGTTACCATCCTCTTACCACATACAGCCACAAAACAAGCCTTTTCTCTGTCTACATTGAAATGCTCCATTTGGGCAGGGAAGAGAAGCAAGAGATACTTGCTGGTAAATTTTCAGCAAGTGTTTTAAACAGATTAGCAGACACTACATCTATTCTTGTGATGTGAAATTGCCTAGCTTTAGCTACTATAACCTCATGTACACGTGCAAGAAATAACCCAGAAGAGCATTCAAGCCTTCTACATACAAGTTTGATGATCAGAAAAAGTATATACTCAGGAAGTTCATAGATGGCACAAAATGAGGACGTGTGGTTCTTGCACTACGACATCACTGCCATTCTAAGGAACCTTAACAGGCTGAGAAATGTGCTGGCAAGAACCTCAGGAAATTAGTTCAACAAAAGGAAACGCCAAGTCCTGCAAGTGGGGAGGAATAACCCCTGCACCTGGACATGCTGAGAAACCATCTACACAGAAAGAGACCTGGGGGTCCAGGTAGACACCGGGCTGAACACGGGCCAGCAACAAGCCTTTGTGGCAAAGGCCAGTGATGTCCTGGCTGCACTAGACAAAGCATTGCCAGCAAACAGAGGGAGGTGAGTCTGCTTGAAGACTTCACTTAAAAAGTCTCCAGCCATTCTGAAATCACAGTAAGTGATTAGGCAGCAAGATGTGTGTTAAGGGTGTTACAACTGTAAATCAAGCAGGCTTGCATCAACACAGCAAGTAGAATCTGCAAGAGCTAGTTAACTGCATATACCAATAATCTTACCCACGCTTTGCATTCTAATCCGGTCTTTTTGAAGACACTTGCCTTCCTGGCAATAAATATCACTCTGCTAAACAGTTCTAAAAAAACCTCAATACCACATGTGCATTTTTATGTAATTTTTTTAAAGCATTTTACAGCTTAGTGAATAAGTCATTACCTTAATGGCTATAGGAATTCAACAGTATTTATATCAGAGTGAAACAAACTCCTATCATGCTTGGTGCCACAACTTCACCTTGCAAGCAGTCTATTGAATCTTGTTGCAAACAAGATTATACAAAATTAAAAAAAAATAAAAAATAAAAATAAAGGCAGCAGCAGTAAGAAGCTGTATCTCAATACTTTACTGTTCTCTGCTGGTAGTAAGCATTGTCCTACTCTTTCATAATTTTCAATGCTAGTTTAAGAATCACTTTTGTGTTAGAGAATCCCTACTAGTCATCAGCTTGCTGTCAAGAACAACTTGCATTTTGTTAGTATTCTGTATCCATTCCCCTATTGTCTGTTTCAGGATATCTTTTCTATAAGAAAGGATATCCTTCAGAAGGATATTTGACCAAGTGAACAAAATGCTACCAGTAGATACTGTTCACAACAATAAACAGAAGATTGGATACTTAAGAAGTTGTTGAAGGGAGGCTTGCAAAGTGCATGGAGATGAGCAGTAGGAATTGTGAACAGAGGATGTCACCACTCTTTGACTTCTACTCACACAAAAATCCAGTGAATTTGACAATTTGAAAAACAGGTATTACTACCAAATATTGTGCTTTCTGATTCCATGTGTATGCTGCGCTGTAACATTTCAACTGAAATTGTTGTTTAATTCCATGGTGAACCAAACTGACCTTATTGAATTGCCAGATGCCCACCCAATTGCTCCCCCTAGTCGTATCGTTAGCATTCACAAATGTGGTTACACATACTTTACTTAATGGTGCACTGTATCGTGTTTTGTTCTGTGAGCAAAGATATTCAGGTTAGGGATTCTTTTTTCTTTTTCCCCCCTTCCTGAATAGTTTATCACAGAATAGCAGGGATTGGAAGCAACCTCAAGAGATCATTGAGTTCAGCTTCCTTGCTAACGCAGATACTCTATAACAGAATGCACAGCTAGGCGTCCAAATGGGTCTTGAATGTTTCCATAGCAGACAACTTCATCGCCTTTACAGTTTTCCATAAAAATGATAAAACAGAACTAGTGATGCTTCTGGAATACTTGTAAACATAAAAAGTGATGTAGAAAGTTAGTACCACGGGGGTAAGACAGACAAACTAAAAGCCATTGTTTCCCTAATTGCAGCAGTTACCACTTCATAATTAGTTTTTAGATTTTAAAGAAAACCTGAATATATCATAATGTACTTTTAAATAAGTAGGAGTTAAGAAGAAATTCTTTACTATGAGGATGGTGAGGCATCAAAACAGACTGCCCAGAGAAGCTGTGGCTGACCCACTGTAGAAGCGTTCAAGGCCAGGCTGAGTGGGGCTTCGAGCAACCTGGTCTACTGAGACACATTTGTGTCTATGGCAGCATAGTTAAAACTAGATTTTTTAAGATCCTTTCCAATCCAAGCCATTCTACAAAAAAGCTCATTGCATGAGCCAGCAATGTGCTCCTGCAGCAAAGATGGCTAGCAGCACTGGGCAGAGCACTGGGCAGAGCACTGGGCAGAGCACTGGGCAGAGCACTGGGCAGAGCACTGGGCAGAGCACTGGGCAGAGCACTGGGCAGAGCACTGGGCAGAGCACTGGGCAGAGCACTGGGCAGAGCACTGGGCAGAGCACTGGCAGCAAGTGGCATGCATTCTCAGGTCTCATATTCACCCCAAACTCATCCGAGACAAGGTTCTTCCGCAGCACTTCTCTCAAGGCATTATCTGCCTATAATACACCATGTCAATTCTAAGTGCTAATTTCAACCGTGCCACAGGAAAACTTGACGTATTGAGGCACAACACAGCTCTTCAGAGATGAGAGCACCTTTTCAAATCAAAAACTGCCATGAGAAAGTCATAGTAAGTGAATAAAACCTGACAGGGGCTCTAACACAGTGACAACTAGAAGGACCAAACAGAGAGCAATACTGAAAAGATTACAGAAACAAACACTGTATTCGATTCTTTGCTTCCTTTGTGACTCTTTGTAAAAATTGAAGGCCTGACAGATGTTTCCCTAGTGTGGCTTGAGATTGCCTAAAGCTTCCTTCACGCTTTCAACAGTTTTTGATTTTGCAGCCAGAAACCAAACTGCACTCCAGTAGTAGGTAGATAGGGTGGTAGAATGCAATTATCATTTTGTGTAACGTAATGCACAGCCAGAATGAAGGTAGCATGGCCTTCACACCTACAAGTAATCATACAGCCACACAGCTGCAATTCAAATCATGCCTCCAAATTGCTTCTGAAGAAGGAAGAGCATGGATGTTATTTTGTTTGTTTTAAATCTACCAGTGCCAAAGCCCTACAATTTGCAGAATCCTTTCCTACGCCTGTCTAACCTAGTATCTTATTTCCTACATATTATTTTGATTCTACTGGGGAGAAAAAAACAAAAGCATGTCACATGTGCTTCCCCAGACCATCCAATGAAACATTATTAGAAAATTATGCAAATAAGTGCTTGGCCTTATTTCATATTTCAGTATTACTGCAAAAAAAAAAAAAATAAAATAAAAATCTTTTTTCCAGCTGCTTGTGAAACTAAATATTATCTTTGTACTTCAGCAGCACATTCATTGGAGCAGTATTCTCCAAACACCTCTGTCTTTTAGGCTGTCAAAGACTTGCATTTTGTTTGTTATTCTTAGGTCCTGCATTTTATCCAAACGGAAGCATTAATAAACACTAGAAAAAAAAACTCAAACATCAAGTTCTATCAGTCACACACACTGCTGGAAAGTGTTGAGTTCCTCAGAAGTGCATCAGGACAGAAACAATGCAATTTGAACTCGTCTAAAAATTAGTCTGTAGCTGCTGAAGACTGAAACACCTACTTACTAAAAGCACTTACGTAAAGCCTATCTTAATATGCACGGTGCTTCTGACTGCATTACAGTCATCTTTTTGCACTTTGTTATTTGGCTCATTACTACTGCACTTGCAATTAGCATAAAGATGCAGAGTGAACTATGAGATACAAGTCACAAGAGACATGAAAATCACTGACCTGTGGGACAGACAAAGGTGTGCCACCTACAAGGGAGCCTCTTTCATTTTTCTCTAAAATAGATTTAGTGGGTTTTCTTTTTCAGCACAGTTGCTCTTGGATTCCTGACATGTGTTTCTGTCTCTTGGTAAGTAATTTGTTGGCTGTTTTGGTGTTGTTGCTTTTGTGCTCTATCTTACATGACCTTCTAACATTACACAACAGTCTGACATCTTTGAAGTCACCTTGGAAAAATAACAATATTGTTCTTGATTCTGTGTTTTATTTTCTGACCCATCTACCTTCAGCAGATAACAACAGAGTTAGTTTAGGACTCAAATGGACAGCAGAACAAATCCATCATTTGGCTAGCTTCCAGTCAGCAAGGATCTTCCCACACTCCCATGACTTTCAGTAAATTGCTGAGGAGTCTGGCTACAATGCTCAGTAATTTCTTCAACACTCTTGAGATGAATCCCATCAGGCCCTGTGGACTTATGAACACTGAGCTGATACTGCTGTTCCTTTAGAATTTCACGATGAAGGATGCAAAAGTCACTTCTCCAATCATAGACCTTCAACTCTGAAGCATGGGCAGCCCAAGATCAGTTACAGTTGAATAGTAAGGCAAAAAACTATATTAACTGTCTTTGTCTTTTTCTCCTGCTTACTTATAAAGTGACCATTCACTCCAAATAACAACCCAAAGTTTTCCCTTGGTCTCTTCTTGCTGTTGACATACTTGAAAAAGCCATTTTTGTTGTTCGTGGCCAGTGTCAACTCAAGTTGGGCTTTGGAGTTCCTTGTTCTCTCCCAGCAGAGGTGAGCTGCAGCTCTATACTTTCTCTGTGAAACCATATCTTGCTTCCATAGCTCCTATTTTCTTTTCCTGTCCTAGCTCAAGGCAGAGTTCTTTGTTCAGCCAGGCTGGTCCTCAGCCCAGCTTGACTGATATGCAGCACAATGCAATTGCCTGCTGCTGTGCATTTAAAAGGTGGCAACAAGTTCTCACAGACCCCTAAATCCTCTAGACCAAATTCCCAGGAGACGCTGCCAACTAACTCACTGACAAGCTTCAAGCCTGCTCTCAAAGTCCAGACCCTTGTTTCCCTACACAAACATTTTGAACTAAATTAATTCAAGATTACTGAATCCAAGACAGCCACCTGCTATCACCTTTCCCACAGAGCCTCTGGTCAAAAGACAGATCCAGGATGGCTCTAATTGTAGTTGGCTAACTCAGTATTTGTGATAGGAAATGAACCTCAACATACTTTAGGAGCTTACCAGCCTTGCCGTGACAGCATGATACTCCCAGTTTACATCTGGGAAGTTGAAGTGGCCTGCAAGGATGAAGACAACCGACCTGAGATGTCACCCAGTTACCTAAACAATAGCTCTTCACTGCTAATGTCCTAGGTGCTAATGTGACGGTGCTCCTGCCCATGGCACTCCCTCTGGGTGGGCTCCACACCATTTCCCACCACTTGGACTGGCTGTGCTCACCAGGAATGCCCATCTCTTACCAGGCTCTTTCCCCACACCACACCTGCTGGCCAACATCTCCAGTTTGGGCAGATTTCTCTGTTATCAGGCTTCCCCTCCAAGTTAGAGCAGCCTGCATGACAGAAGACAACACTAATTTGTACCCACACTTGTCACCCATTCCAAGTGTTAAGTTTTATTTCTCATACACTGGGAAAAGGCCATAATCAATTTAGTCTAGGAAGCAGATATTATTTAAGTAATGCTGCCTGAGAAGAAGAAATGCAAGTTCCTTGTGGGAACTCAGTGAGAAATCAAGATGAGAAATATGTAGCATCTTCTTTTTATTACTTACTAGGACCACCATTCCTTTATTAAATCCCAAAACATAACCTTTCACTACAATAAATTAGCTGAGGATATTCCAAAAGCCAGTCCCACTCTGCTGCCTTCTGCTCAGCTAGAGAAAAAGCAAAATAAAGCTTGAGCTGGTGGGCCCTGATTGCACTTTAGCATAGGAAGCATGCCAGTGAGTGAAGGCAATCTGAGAAGATGAGCTCCAGCATAGACTAAGTGGCTGCAGACTGACTGCTGCAATAGAATACACCAGGTGTTTGGTACAGGTCTAAATTACAGTAGTGTAACATTCAGAAGTCTAAAACTGAAAACACTGAATATGTGGTTGTCTTCCACAATAATATTATCATCATTTAAAATCTGTATCTAGATTTACCATGAGCTACAACCCACACTTCAATACAAAAGTTAACTTCTATGAATCTTACTGCTCATTTCTCTTAAAGCACAACAGCTTTAATATTCTCAGTGATCATTTTCATCCACTTACGAGAGCTGCATCTAACATGCACTGATATAGGTGCCCATAACTGCTAACATGCACAGACATGCTATGTTCTTAGTGAGATGCAGATGTGAATGTTCTGGCATCAAAACCCTGCTATTCTGCTTAGAGCTGACATAGGGCATCATCAGTCTAACAGATAGATCTTTAACCAGCACTTAAAGAAGCAATTTTGCAGACCATTTCCTTGAATACAGTGATCCTCAGTCATCTCACATCTCTCCACACAAAAGGACATCTAGAAACAGAGCTACTTGGTCAGTCCAGCTGCACAACTCTATTTGCTCCTCCATGGAGATGATTCAAAGATTCAAAACAAGCCACAGTCCCAATCCACTGTCTAGGTATTCCATGCTTTACAACAGCTGACCTCTCCTCCACTGAAATCTTGTAACACACTGCCAGTTGTTAATTTTGACAAAGTTTTCCTTGACTCTCTAAGCTTTCCATGGTCCCTGTTGCTGGCTTCACTTGCGGGCCCCCCCTTCTTCAATGCCTCCTTTGCAGACCGCTGCTTGGGAAAGGTCAACAAGGGAAAGCAAACGGTTCGACTTACCAAAACAAGCATAGCAGCACCACAGAGCATAAAGGCATCTGGTCAGACATCTGATGAGTTTGAAGGCTTTCCACCAAGATGTGTTCCAGTTTGTACTTAAATCAATAGGCAGTAGGTTTCCAGAACTTATCTCACGATACCATAACTCCCACAGTTTGTGATACTGTCAGCTAAAATCTAGCAACATAGTGGTATCACGTTAAAAATATTCACAAGGTTTTACTTTGTATTTAGCTTTCCTGGTCCAATACTACTTTGGCATAAGATACAGCATATATTGCTAATCTGAAAGAAAAAAAAATCATTTCCCTCTCAATCAGAAACCTATAAAATTTCTTCCTATAACTTCGTGGCTGCTAAATCAGACACTGTGGAAGTAAAAAGATCTCAATAGCTAAAGGCAGCTGCTGTGGCAGTGATGGCAGAAGGACTGTTCTGGCTTATAGTAACATCAAAATAACCAACTTCACAATAGTCCCCAGATTCCCAGTTCAAATGTTGACAGCTGATTAAGTCAGAATAGAAAGTAAGGAGATGAGGTGAAACACCTTTCATCAAGACAGTACAAAGTATTCTGGCAACAGTGAACAGAAGGCTTTCTCATCACAGTACAACATGAAACTCAAATCCACTTTTTCTTTAAGTGAAGAAGAACAAAAAAATCTGACAGCTAAGGAGAAACAGACAAGGATCCCCTTAGTCCTTTAGATAAGCACAGTCACTTCCAGCTTTTCTTCATTGATGTGCATAGGGAAAGGGAGAGTGGGAAGGAGAAACGGGAGAACTAAGGATGCAAGTAAAGGAAGACTTCAAAATTTAGGAGATTACGAGAACTAAAAAGATGATTTATGAAAAATCTATAGTAACGCAAAGTTGTATTTCAAAAGCATAAGTATGTGATCTGCACTCTTAAGAAATGTCTACATTTTTCCCTACACAAGTCTACAAAAGTTACAAGCCACATTTACATTCAGAAATCAATCCATTAGCATAGCTCAATTAAACACATAATAGTAAGAGAAATTCCATGTTTACCATGGCAAATCAAATCAAGCTTTAAGACTGTACACTATATATTTGACAACCAACTGAACTGTGCAGAACATAGATAAAAAGGAGAAAGAAAACTAAAGAACCTCTAAGTAAGCATTATCCACAGGGCATCTAGCAATGTTGGCAAACAATATATATATACACACACACACACTTTCACTTGATGAAGTATCCAACATCAGTTTCAAGTCTATAAAATACGGTTTCCAACTCTCAGTGACACAAAACTGAATCATAACAGATTATTCCATTAGAATGGAAGTAATTGCATTACTTCTGTTGAAAACTTTAGTTTCAATTGCCTAATCATCATCTTCTAGTCTTCACTCTATATAGAACATGACAGCACAATTTGGTGCTGCAGTTCCTTTCTGAATACTAAGACTTGGGAACAGAGAATTGTACAAATCAGAGGAGCAATTCTTCATCAAAATTAAATGGTTTTAGGGCAAATTCAGCAATACTTTTCCTCCGCAGTATTATCAGTATTTCATCTGTTTCCTACATAAACCTTAAGGATAGTTTATAACCTGCACTATAACCTTCAGCAGGGTGCTGTTATTTATAACCCAGACAGGTCTTCCAGGAGGAAAAGGACACATTAATACAAAAATGAAGGCAGGTAGCATGCAGCCTGTTGATTAATAAGTAATTCAATTTTGTTCATCAATAACTTTTCCATTCTTACTAGGTAGCAGTATGTGCGCTACTGACATAAGGATTGTTTGGCTATAATTTGAAAATAAGAAGATCTCTTCTGAAATACATACATGAAGCTCAGATTAAGCTGAGTAATTCTATAAGAATTTCAGAACAATACTATTTTCAGAAGTATTTTTTATCTAGCATTGCTATGAGAAGACATTCTACAGTCTTTTCTTTCTGCAAATACAGACATGAAATAATTCTAGGAAGAAAGAAAGCTTAGAAAAAAACACACTCCTTCAGTAGTGTTCAGTATTAGCACCTCATTAGAGAGAAAAAAAGGAAACTATGGTACTTCTGCAGCAGAAGTTAAATGAACAGAAACAACACGACGGCCCCTTACAGCCTGAGCCAAGATAAGCAGCTGGAAGAAGGCTAAGGACAGCAACCACTTAACCTTGGCTTGCTGCAACCCCAGCAGCTCACACCATTCTACCTGAACCAGCCCGAAGTCTTCTGTTTTTGTCTTAAACTTAAGAAGAGATTAAAGTCTCGTGAGAGCTTTGGAAAGGCATAGAATCAATTGGCTCAGGACAATGGAAGCCAAAGGCATTAGCCAAATTTATAGACAGCAGGCTTGCTAGTGACTATTGCACAGGACAGTCCAACCAACCTCCAGATCAGGATGTTCTTGACTGGATGGTTTCTGGAAACCACAGAACACACCAGGATGCAGACACTGCCCTTGTCAGCCCTGCCTGCCCCTGCTCACCCCCAGGACCTTCTCCACCTGCCTAGGTCCCTCAGGGCAGCCCCAGATGAGGCACAGAACCAGGTTCCAGCTCCTGGCAGCCCCACCTTGCACCATGCTGATTCCTGCTCTGCTCCAACGCCACATTACTTCCTCTGACCCAACTCATCAGCACAGAAGGGGGACCATCATTTGACACCACATCTTCACCACACTTACTATATTGGCACACATGCACCCTGAAACGCTCAGCGAAACCCCAGTAAATCACGTCCATTTCTTCAACCCACTTGAACGTGTTTTAATTAAGCAGCAGTGGTAAAAACTAACAAGTCTCAGCGAAAATAAATATGAAAAATAGTTTCTTCAGTGATTCAGCAAAAACAAAAAAACAAACAAAAAAACAAATAAAAAACAACACTGTTGAGCTTGGTAATAACTTGAGGAAACTGTTAAAACTGCATACAGAGCACATTAAGTGGTACAACCAACTGCCTATGGCAATGAGTACCAGGAACAGTAATGAGTACAGGGAAACAGTTCATTATTTAAAAAAAAAAAAAAAAAAAAAAATGCTGTGAAAAGAAAAAGGGTTCATAACATGGGAATGAAACTAGAAATCCAAATGGGGTTGTTAAGTGATCTGAAGCTAATGGGAAGCACAGACTGGGCTCTGTGGTCACAAGCTAAAGCCCAAGCACATTACCTGCAAGCTCCTTCTGGTTCTTCCCTGGCAGGATCTTCCACTCAATTACTCAACTAGATGGTTTTTGCATCATCCTGAAATCAGTACCCAGTGCAGTGAAGGGAGGTAGACGAAGTTGTTCTATGTAAAGGTTAACACTTTGTTCCTGCTGACTTTGAAAGTGATGACATGATGAACCAAATGAAATGAAGAGTCCACAACAGCTTTAATGGAAGACCTCACCAATCATCCAAAAAAAATACAACTCAACTCTTTCCATTTTTTTCAGTGTCTCTGGCTAGTTTTATTCTGCTGAAAGCAGTCATCGTTGGCAAATCACTCCTGAGAGAGTGCAATGTGACTGCTCTTTGACTGCAATATGACTGACAAGAAACACTCTTGAGGCAACAACAGAAGTGTGGAGTAGAAATGCCTGACAATTTAGCTGTTCAGGATTTATTCTACATCTTCCTGCCTTTGCTCCAACTTGTTTCCTAATTTCTAGCAACTATGTTTATTAATGGGGCTGAGAATTTTAAGTTTTTGCTAGCAGATGGAACAAGTTGGGACTTTTGCATGTAAAAGCAGAGCATGGAGCAGAGAAGTTAGATCCTGGGAATAAACAACAGTTGTCCATTTCCTCTCACTGCCTCCTTTTTGAAAAATCTTGTCTAGTGCCATTTGGCACCTTCTATACCTAAGCACTTCTTAAATTAGTAAGCATCTATTCTTGCAGTTGTAGGCAATAGCAAGCTGTGCTTAATTTCCAGGGAAGCATATAGTTTACATGAGCCAGAGGGAAACACCTGCATCTCTCAGATTTAGTTCGCCTATGACTGCACATCAGATCAAAACATAGCTGACGTGAAAGAGACACAGGTGCAGGAAGCTTGCTCCAGTGTTCATTTCCACAGCATCCTTTTAAAAGGACAGCTTATCCTTTGCTAATTACACTTAGGAGAGCTGCTAACAGCTCGTATGATTTTTTACTAACATATGTTTTAACTAAATGCCACTATAAAATTACAGCCTGAGAAATGCCTCATGACATGCTAAGAACCTGCCTTACTCCTCTTAAAGGTTAGTCTTCAAAAACCACCTGCTCAGTAACGAGTCATAGTTCTTGTCCAACTTAATTACAAGTTTTGTTGATTTACCTTGTTCTCCACCATATTACCCAGTGCCATATTTGGTAAAAAGTCTAAGAACTAATCCAGGAATTCAACAGAGAAAGGACCTTCAGAAAGTTTTGAGATACTCCAACTGGTTGATCAGTACGTAATGCAAAACATAATTGAACTGAAATGCAAAAATAATTCCATGTACAATGGAATAATTGTTAGTTGGATGTTTATTAATACTGAAACACAAGTTCATATTTACTAAAGCTGTCAAGATACCAAAGCTAATACTGAAGCAGCAAATTCTCACTTCAACATTATCTAAGTGTTTCCTTCTGTAGCACCTTCATTAAATGAAATCTGAAGTCAGCCCTTTTCTAAACATAGGTACAAGCTGTAAGGCTGCAGCAAGTCCACCACAGTCCTACACCAGGTTATGTTTATCAATTCTGTCCAGAGAGCTCACTAGTACACCCTGATCATGTCCCTGGGCAGCAGCAGTCCACATTTTGATTACACTGCCTTCAGCCATTACCTCACCTGCAGTGGTGGCAAGCAGTGCTTGCAGCAGAAATAGAACAGATCCCATTCCTGCACAGTACGTGCCTCAGTGCAAAAGATCTGCTACATTAACTTAAGCCAACTCCAATAGCATTTAAACAAACAGGTCATTTTCTCTACTGGAACCAATAACAGCATGATCATCTTAAATATATGACCAGAGGACCTAAAAGATGGCACTTGAAATCATCACAGCTGTTTTTCTACTGTCTGTCACAGCCAAAATATATACAGTGAAACTTATCCTATGCCTACATTAGAAAACAAGTAGGAATACGTGCAAAGTGTTTGGTAGCACAGGTAAGATCGTGTAAGGAATGCTTTCTAGAAAAAAAAAAAACTGAAAAAGAAAAAAACAACCTGCTTGCAATAGTGTGGAACAGCTGCTTGTACTGAACAAAAACATCACATTACACCTCTCAAATAAATCAAAATCTACTAAAACGTAGAAAGTAGCTGAAAGTAGCTATGCTTTTAGTCTGCTTTTATAGGGAACATTCCTAGAAAGATATTCTAGAATAGGATCCTACAATCTCTGTAGAAAAAGATTCCTTCTGCAACCTTTTCAGTAGGTATAGCACAAGAGATCAGCAAGGCATCTAATAATTCATAGTTAAACCAAAGAATAAATGTTATTTGATCCATGCTGCCCTGGAAACTCAAGGACTTTACACATGAATACATGCAGATACATACAATCAAAGAGAAATCTAACAGCGTTTCCATTTTTAAGATCAATTCTAAAATGGCAGTCATACAATGCTGTAAACATTAGCTCATTTCCTCACTAGCTGCTTCTTAAAACGCAGTGACCTTTTCCTTTGTAATACGCTGCACTTTTAGTTAAAGTGAAAAACAGTCAAGTTTGAAGCACAACCCTAAAATCCAGCTTCAGAAAACATTACCATAAAATGCAAAGCTGTAGAGACCAGCATCTATTAGTGGTTCAAACATCTTTGATAAGTCCATTTGCAAGTGATCACATATATTCACAATCTAATATCTAAAGCATTTAAAAACACACTACTACTGAAATCCTTCACCAAAGCATTTTTGGCACATAAAGGAAGGGACAAACATTGTGCGTGCATCTATTCAACTGGGCCAGACATAAAGGTTGAGCCGTCTCACAGTTCTGGCTGACAGTGCCAGACAGCAGACGCCTTTTCGGTGCAGTTATCATGTTTTACTCTGAAGAAAAGCACAACACCCTAAGAAAGGGCTACCTACCATCAAGCCTTGGCTTCTTACATGAAAGAAAAATAACAGTGACTACCAAATTCTTCTTTTAAAAGGAAAGTTTTTTAAGGAATCAATTCTTCATCTGTCACCAGGATGACCTTTTACTATGCAAAACATGCAGACAATTAAATCGCAGCCTAAGCATTTCTTACACCTCTCCATTGACCTGCGATAGTGCAGAATAACTTTTCTTAAGCATTCCAGCAGCCCCCTTTTCCAAAACAATCTTGTTTCACAACACTAATAAAAAAAAATCTTAAGGTGCACTGTTTACTTTAAGCACAATGAAAAGCATCGCAGAAAGAGGCAGTATTTTATTCAGACTCATTCATGCTCTGCTATACCCACCTTTCCTGTTGATGTCCTGAAGCTCACCATTTGTAGCTCCTCCTCCTCAACCTTCAGTGCCACACATTCCCTACTGACACTCACAGACTACAGTCACTCTCTCAACACGCCCTTCAAGCTTCTGCAATATCTGCAAACAAGGTAGCACTGAGCCTCTCTGCTGAAACCCTCCTCATCTTGAGCAGTCTTCGAGTAAGCAAGTGAATGTCTCACAAGTCATTTAGTATTAAACAATATTTGTTTGCTTATCTTTCTATACCTGATAAATTCAGGGGAATAGGCTCTGGAGGAGTAGAAGTTTATTCCAGTAGGTGCAACTAACTCAACCAATCTTTCAATTCTGGAAGAACCCAAAAAAAGCTTTCTACTTTTGCTGATAAGGGCAAACAGTTAATCTCATTTTTGCTGAAGAAAACAGCAGAGAATTAAAACAACAGTGCGAGTTGATCAAGTACCCACCACAGGGCCTAAAAGAAACTGCCAAGTGACATATAACAGGATCCCTACAAAGGAATGCAGGGTCATGATACACATTATCTTCCATAATGATTTATCCCTTTTTAAAAAAGCTGTAAAAATCAAGGGATAAAGTAGGTGGTCATGTCACTCTCCTCATCTAACAAGTCTGCACTGATACAGTGCGCTGAACTGGACTGGCTGTCACGGCAGCATTGTAAAAACAAACAAAAAACTGCAGAAGTATCTGCAACTGCCAGACAACTGAATTGCATACTTGCAAGTAGCTTCTTACTGCTCTTCCTGCACAGACAGGAGAAAGAGATTCAGCTCACTGAGAACTTGTCAGTGCTGCAGAAGAACTCATCTGTTCTTCTCTTTCCAGTCTCTGAAGTGGAAGAGCATCCTCTGGAGAGCACAATCCCTAGGACGCATCAGGTTTCTCATCAACTGTCTGCTCAACGTGCCTGTGGAGAATGTTTCAGTTTCCTCATGCTGGAATTTGGCAGCAGTCCTGACATTTAATTAAGCAGTTTTTTGAAGCACAACAACATAAGGCAGACCAAGAGATGCAGAGGGCTAATAATGTTCTTAACCGCTCTGTCTGGCACACGGTACAAACTGGGGGAGTATCCCTGCTGTACATTGTAGCATTTAAGTCAACTGGGTGCCTGAATCAGGCTGCAGGAGGTCATCTGTAGCCAGGAGTGCCAAAGCTGCTAACATTTTCAACAAACAGTGGAATTTGTATTTTCAAGTGAAAATGGCTGGCTAGAATTCAGAATTAGTACAGGAAAATTGTGTGGTCATTGTGAAATATGACAGATATTTGATGGCAGCAGCTCCTCATGAGAGCAGAGGGGCAGCACTGAACTCTGCTCTCTGTGACAGCAGCAGGGCCCAAGGGAATGGCATGGGGCTAGAGGTTAGGGAAAAGGTCTGCACCAGAGGCAGTGGGCACGACCCCATGCGCCAGAGTTCAAGGAGCATTTGGACAGTGCTCTCATATACATAGTTTGGATTTTGAGCCTTGCTGTGTGGGGTGGAGAGTTGGATTTAGGGGGCCCTTCCAACTCAGGATAGCCTGTGAACATGACTTCTTTCAGTACTGGGTAAACGTAGCTTATATCCTTACAGGTTTCCTTCTCTTGGGATAAAAGGTGTGCAGAGTAACTGTGCCACTGAATCTCCATGAAAACTTAAGGCCCAAAAGGAAGACAACAAAATAGCAAGCACAAATGTTAGAATTTTCTAGGCTTTTTAATTCAGATAATTACCTTCTCCACAGATTACAGAAAGGTCAGTACCATCAAAGCAGCTGACCTCTTGCTTGGTATCCCTAACTCTAGTAACAGAAGTTAATTTTTGAAATGTAATTACCACAATCAAGCATTACAACTTCTACTTTCAGCCTGTTTCTCCATTGCTGATTTATATCCCCTTGTATTTTCATAGAGGAACCAAGGATGACCCACCAGAAGTACAAAGTAAGCATATCACTCACAACTTCGTTCTGCCTCTGGGAAACAAGTCCCATTTCTATCTTCACTGTCCAAAACACACCACAGTCTTAAAAAGAGGTCTATATGGGAGGTAGAGTTCCCACTTTCTCCAAGCACTGTAACAGCATTTTCCTACAGTTGTTCTGGCTTATATCAACACTGCCATTTAGGCCCTCTAAATATCATCTTTTACACAGTCTCTTTTATGTATATGTAAGAGACTGTGTAAAAGATTAAAAAAAATAAAGATAAAAAAGATTAAAAAAAAATTATTATAGTTTAAATCAAGAAATGCTTTCCCTAAGGCACAGTAGCCTTTCCCTGCCTCCAGCTATAACCATGCTAACAATCCACAGACAGTTCACACAAGAAACACACTTGTGACCCCTCTCCTTAGCAGTTTTCAATCAATGAGATACACATTATAGATTTCATTGGGCTGATCCCTCTCCATGCATCACTCGGATTCTTGCACCGCCAAATTTGTGCCTCTTCTACTTTTCTACTCCATAATGTTTTGTTTCTGTAGCATAGTGTAGACCTTTTGCAGTGGGAACACTTCCCATTGTTACTTACATATTGCTCGAGTTCATTAGTTCAAAGTCAATAACAAAAACGTTACTCAAGACAGGTCTCTGAGGGAACACCATTGGTAGCATCCTCATTGTGGTGACTCCCTCTCGAAAATAACTTACTATACTCTTCACATCAGCCAAGTTTTTGTTCACTCAAAAACAAGTTTCATTTCAACCTCCCTTCCCCCCCTTCCCCAACAGGAAAGCTGTATCAGAGGATTTAATTAAAACTAGATGAGTAAGTCTAATGGAGTGAATGCAGTCAATTGTCTGACATTTCAACAAGCAAAGAATTAGAAAGGATGAAAATCGGGCTATCTCAGTCTTTTTTCCCCATCAGCATTTAATTTCTCCCTTCTTCACTCAAGTCACTAGGGTGGTCTTCTCAACCTGAGACGCTGCTGGCAAAATGCTGCTGTTGAACCTCGTTCAGCAAAGTAACATCCATAGCTAAAATAGCTGTAATGTTATGGAAGTTGAGCTATTTCCTTTAAGTCTAACCCATGTTTTCTAGAACACCTGGTCTGGGTGTACAAACACCAAGGTTCCACACATGAGAAAAGATCTGTAGATTTGGCCATCAAAGCTCTGTAAAGAAAGTGGCTCCCAGACAACGTAAAATACAAGTAAGATATGAGGTTGCACTGTCTTTTTCAGAGCACTTTGCATGTTCAAATGAAAACTTACGAGAATAAGAAACCTTTTAAAAGCTTCTCCACTGTATACAATAACTGCAGTAAATTATCATAAGTTGTTCTGATGCTAAGGTTGGATTTCTACAGTATGAAGTAGCAAACAAAACTTCAAATTTAATTCCATATGATGTATCAGATAATAATTTTATATGTACTGCACTTTTAACTCTATGAAGTCAGATATTTAAGAAAAATTGGCACTGAAATTCACCACAAAAAAAATCTAACCACCTGCAGGCCATTAAGATTTATTTTTAACATAAAAATAATATATTCTCATTTATCTTTAAATCAAAAGTTCCAATAATTCCATTAAAGTGGTAAAGCTAATTTCTAACTAGACCTTTCTAACTCTCACCTATGTTACTACATGTTAATTATTGCAAGAAATTATGTTTATAATATTACTATCTGCATATTCTTTGTAAGATCTGCAACCCCACTTGCATTAAAAGCTAAGAGAAGACACTCATGCACAAGTGAAAACTTTTGCAATGAACACTAAGAACTCCTGCAACTATTCTGACTGCTTAGCAGACCTCCTTCAGGAAAAAAGCACTAACAGGCTGGAGCTGTCTTATGCATAAATACTTGGGTCTTGTGTGGTCACCCTTAACACCATCCTGATCTTCAGGCAAAATCATATTAAAAGAAGAGGGGCAATCATAATTAATAGTCAACTTCAGATGTTTCCATCAATTATGCAACTGAACAAGAAAATCACTGGGAATGAAACCAACTTATTTTCAGGGCTTAAAACATAGACCACTGCTAGCTCCAATGGCAGAGATACTAAAACAGCCTAGACAGGCTGCTTGAACTTCAGTGTCCAATGCCTGCTGTAGATTTTCTGAAGATAATCTAGAAGAGAATACAAACAGAAAAATAATTACAGTAGCAAGCCTCAGCTCATGGACTCTCTACTGGAAGGCATAACAAAGCAGAAAACAAAAGATGGACTTCATATAGTTAACTGTGAAAACCAAGCAAGGTATTGAGCTTGATCATCTCAAGGCAGAAAGCCTGAATGTCTTGGAACGGAATGACATCTGAATGGAAAGACCTCTGATGATACAGCCATAGTGAGAGCAATTATAACTACTTAGATTGTCATTTTCCACATGTTTATTTTTGATCTGTACACAAAGTGAGAACCACATCTCACTACTACTCTTTTAAAATCACTTACCAGTTTCCATAGTGGCTTTCATTTATTTTAAATGAATGAATGAATGGCAAGCCATAACACAATTCCAGCTTATAATAAAGACCTGACATTTAAATAATAAGTATGTAGGTTGCTCCAAAACTAATGCCTCCTACTTTACTCCCATGGAAACTACAACTAATACAAAAAAAGTAACACTATTTTGATAGAGCAAATTCTTAGCTACAAAATTGTTTTTCAACAGTCACCATCATTAAATATGCATTTTCACCAGCAACTAAAAATACGCTGATGAAAATCAACACCAGTGGAGGTGACCCACTGTAACCACTGCAGAAACACACCACCACTGCCTCACTGTGCTCACATCTACTCTTTGGTCTCCATAATCATTCACTAAACATCAATGAGTGTAAGTGGGTGCCAATTTTTCCATATGGAGGTATTCAGTGACAGACCTTTGCTTCAAAGGTACTTCCATGCTAGAAACCACTCCATCAGGCTGTCCCTCTGCTGCCATCTCTCACATAGCAACAAAATGAAACTGAATACTGGTGGGAACATTTAACCTTTACTGCCATACCATCAATATCTACAAGAAAGACATCGAGGCCCTGGAGTGTGTTCAAAGAGGGGCAGTGTAGCTGGTGAGGGGTCTGGAGCACGCGTCTTATGTGTGACTGAGGAAGCTGGGATTGCTCAGTCTGGAGAAGAGGAGGCTCAGAGAAACCTTACTGCTCTCTACAACTACCTGAAAGGAGGTAGTGGTGAGGTGTGGATAAACATCTTCTCCCATGTAACTAGCACCGGGATTAGAGGGAATGGCCTCAAATTGTCCAACCTGAATCTCCCCTGGCACATTTGGAAACACTTCTCTGAGGGTGGTCAGGCACTGGAATGGGCTGCCTAGAGAGGTGGTGGAGTCACTGCGCCTGGAGGTGTTCAAGAAACACTTAGATGTTGAACTGAGGGACATGGTTTAGTGGGAAATATTAGTATTAGGTGGACGATTGGACTGGATGATCTTAGAGGTCTTTTCTAACCTTGGTGATTCTACAATTCAGTGATCTGCCTTTGACATCATGGGGCAACATAATAAAATAAGAGACATTACTTTTAGAGCAGCCCTCGCAGTTGCATTGCTTCTGAATTTCCAGAATTACAAGATTAACATTATACCTAAAAATCAACACTAAAAAAAAAAAAAAAAAAATTGTCAGGACTAGGTTCCCTCTCCTCTTATGGCACTGCAAGAGGAGTTTCCCTGAAGTGGGTTCCCCCACTTTTTAGCTCACCTGTCACAGCCATTTGGTGACCTAACATGGAGAGGACCAGAGCAACTGACATTTCCAAGCCCCAGTTACTCTTTGTAACCTTAAGTATTAACACTGACTCCCGTGTGTGGAAGCAAAGCAATGTTGACACGTCTATGGGTATCTGACATCCAGCTACCAGAAGCTGCTCCTGCCAGGAGATACAAAACATGGCAAATGAGCCAGTAACAGGAGTATTCCTTGGAGGAGAGAAGCAGATGCTGGGAGTGTTCAGCTTTTAGTATAATACCTTAAGGATTTAGAGTACTTGGCACTCTTCTTTTAAGAGTACAGTCCAGGAGAGAGCAAAAGACCCTACCAGATCTGAAGAGAAATATGACCTACAGAAAAAGTCCAGCCATAGCCATCAGACATTTGTTTAGTCATGGATTACCCTAGCCTGTGATGGGAAAATGTCTCAAAACTGCCTTTTATTTTCATGTTGAAGGAAATGCTCACTATATAGAAACCAGTATTTACGAAAAGTGAGCCTAAGCAAGATTACATAATTACAAACAGAGAGACATGCAAGTTAAACAGCTTTGAGTCATAGCTGTTATCAAGCTACAAAATCCTCTTTTTGTAGGATTCAGCCAATAATCACAGATAGTAAATGTGTCTGTTTGCCTGTCTTCTGTCCTTACCAAAGAGGAAACTTAGACCCAGCGTTCCTACTCCTCTTAAAACCCTGGAATAGGTTCAAGTCCATAAAGGATTTCTGCACAAGTTATTTGAAATTCACATGCCAGATCAACCTTACAAACATTAGCTGAAATTGTAACGTCCATTAGCAACAAACATTTCTTCCCATGCAAAGCTTCTACGCAGGTAAGGATCTCAGATTAGACTTTCCAAGGACACTTTACCAGATCTGAGGAAACCATTACACACTGTATCCAGAAATGACCTTTTCCCAGTATAAGCCAAACTAGACCTAAGACTACCAGTTAGAATTAGCTCATCAAGTCATCTGGTAAATGAGCTCTCAATTCTATTTTAAAGGTTGTCTTGCTTTTTCCAAGCAGAGCAGAGCAGAGATGCCCATAAGAACATTCCTTACATAGGTACACAGAGGCTTAGACTTGCTGACAGTCACTCTCAGTGAAAGCCGTCCCAGTTGGTCCCATCAAGTCCAGGCCACAGCTAAGAGATACAGCAGTCCCATGTAATACAAGGAAAGTATTTGAGAAAAAGCTTTCTCAGGGTAAGATGAACCCAAGTAATGACACGCTTCAAAGGTTTTACTGTAAAAATGTTTTATAAAACCCATCCCTTATTGAGAGCTATTGAAAACAGATGAACAATAAAAATGCTTATGCAGGAAAAATAAAAGCCTTGAGAAAAGGCAGCTTTATTTCTTACTGTCCATAAATCCAATGTACTATACATGTGATGCACTATACACATGACAAAATTGAATTTCCAGAACCCTAGAAGGGTCCTTTATAGTTCAATACAAATTCATGAAGCTTCAATTAATTATCTTATCTTGAAAGGAGAGGAATAGCTTAGACAACTAGGTTAATACACTGTCACACAACATGGCTGCACTTTAAAGCAGAGCCAGAAAAGCATCATTACACAGCAAGGAAAAATTTACTTTCCTTTGCTAATGAAATTTTTCCCATTGCTGCTGCTCTGGGCTCAACCACAAGGTGTCAGAAACATTTTTTAAACAACTCTACAAGACACATGGCCTCAACTTGTAGGATTTAATTTTAAAACAAAAAACAGTTGCAGCGTTTTACTTACACTAAATGCTTCAGCTGTAGTCATGCAAATAAGGAGCAATTAAGTAGTAACAAGAAAAAGCACATCTTGTATATCTTACATTCCTACTTCATCTATCAGTCATATCCCTGAATCTCTACCTTACAGATTCTTACAAATCTTCATGCAGTTACTTGAATCCCTAGCAGATGTCTTGAGATCCCCTGGTAGGTCTGTCTCCTGATTCTCTTTCTTCAGAACACATTTAGACTTCCAGTGGAGGATAGGATTCCGGGGCTCCAAGGACTCCTTATCTCAGCCAGTACCTGTATTCCCGAGGACTGGGCAAAGGTACTTCCAAAAGCATCTTTACAGTCTTACCCATGCAGTCTCTTTCATCAAATTACTACCTCTGCCACTGTTTATAATTTCCTGTAAGATTTTGATTTCAAGCACTAACTGATGGACAGTTTGCAAGGGAACCCCAAGCTCTCAACCTTGAGAGAGAGACGAGCATCACCTGAACAATCAATACACAACATTTCTAGGAATCCAGAAGCAAAGAATTAGTATTAAACTCCAAGAAAGAAAAAAACAAAACAACACAACACAACACACTGAGTCACTCCCTGATGGAAACTGATAAAAAACTAGACCGCTCTGAAGGACTAATACTCAAAATCCTACATGTTACAGAAGAAGGCAAGTAGTCCCCACTGCAGCAGCACACTTTCACAGGTCAAGTACATGTTTTGGGTTAGCAGAAAGCATGGTAATGAATCCCAAGGAACCAACCACCAGTTGAGGTTAGCGTCAAAAATAGAGGCATTCAAATCTAAATGGCATTTATACATTACACATGTGCACACAACACCGAGATAAGTGGTGCTTTGCTACAAATGAGGCATAGGGTACTCTGTAACAATTTATTTTATTGTCATTAAACGTTCAAAGAAGCAGCAACTCTAGTCTGTTTATTATGGCCAAATGCCCAGATTTAAATTTAAAAAAAAATTTTTTTGCATGCTTCTGTTTAACCTAAAGACTGAATAGTTTCAGCTGCAAGAAAAACAGAAGTCAGAAAATACAAATGACTTTGCCTTGAGGCAGGAGAATTTAGGAAACCTGGCAGGTCGTTATCTTCACGAAGTAACTGAAATTTTGCCAAACCTGGAGATTTACACAAATTTCCTCACACTTCAGCAGCACATCAGTCCTTCGCATCCTCCACTATTATCTTCAACCCTGATTCACAGTACAAAAATCAAGACCTTTAAGTGAAAGTGGAAGAAAATCCTGCTTGTAGACTCACCTGTAGCTTTGGCGCTGAGCGCTCACTTTCAGGGCTGGAAATCTTGAGGGAAAGAAGAGACTTCTCCCTTCTCTACTTGATAATCTGGCTCTGAACTTCTGCCTCCTTCCAGATCAAGGAGCTTTTATCTAGTTCTGTCACCAGATTTATGAGAAATGCAAATAGAGACAGTGGACAGCAAGGCCCAGTGTTCTGTGACTCCTAAATTTTCCTTTGGCTGCTGTAGTTTAGTTGGGCTTTCTTATTTCCTGTGCCTCTCATAGACAATAAACAGAAATATTCCAGACATGACTTTTTGTCTGGGTCCCAAGAAACATTTTCAAAACATCAGCACTTGCAGTGCCCACTCTCCCACACTACTCCTAAAACTATATATCAGAAGCCAAATCCTTACACTCCTCTGAAGACACAACTGTGCTATAAGCATAGAACAGCATGTTAGCCTCTCTGCAATTTACTCTGAGCAGTTAGGAAGTGTAACTAAGGGGTACTACCTCAGGATATCAAACATCACTGTGCTGTCTGAACTCCACTAGCACTGCCTGAGCTGCAGCAGTCTCAGTAATGCCAACCATCACCATGCAAGACCACAGCCAAGGCTTTATTCACCTCACAGGCAGTCACTGAACTACAAAGAATTGTTGCCAGATTTCACAAAAGAATCAGATTAACCATGCTATCAAATGATAAACCCATTTTACTTCAAAGCAAATCTTCACGTAAGTGGCAAGCTAATAGAGAAAAAAAAAAAAAAAAAAACCCACAAAAAAGCTTGCTTACCTCTCAAACTGATCAAACTCTTTCCAACTTAGATAAAAACACTTCAGGACTGACTGCCTTACGAGCCAGATTCTCGAGGTCTCTTGGACTACAACCAAACAGGAAAAATAATACTAAGCTACTCTAACTCTGCATTCTGGGAAAAGGAAAGATGAAAGTTACTCCTTCAGCAACTGGAGGTAAGCAACATATTTATATTTACGAAAGCTGATTGTATTGCTCCACATTCTAGGAGTTAATCCACCACTGCCCAGATGCAGCTTCCTTGTCTCCATTACCGCAGAATACCCCACTGGGAATTCCCAGGGGAACACTCAGCTTATTACATCTAGTGTCATCATCTCCACCACAGACAGCAAACAAGGTGAATACATCGGTGAATTCATTTTAACCCCTAACTCCTCAAAAAGGTTAGCCCTGCATAAATAGACTAGGGCTGTCATGCTTCACTGGGTCTATTCAGTGCACTGCATTAATATATATTAACAACAGAACATGAATGTTAGCACTATCTAGGCATTAAAATATTAGTCACATTCTACCTTTAATGAAGATGCTCTTAAAAGTTTTTAATACCTGTAGCAGGCAGCATGAAATAAACTCCTTGTTTTTAAGAAAAACTAACAAAAACCCACTGGTGAAGAGAAGAATACCTACATGAAGGCCATATCTTCAGGTTAAAATATGACCTATGACAGAAAACACAGGGTATATATTTTCCTTTCCTTCTCTGTTGCAGCTATGAAAACATTATGGTAAACTGTTTATGAAAAATGCAATTAGTTGATTTCTGGTCTGCTGGCAACTAGATTTAACAAGACTCAGCTGATGCATTTCAGAAGATAGCCAAAATTTAATGACCTTCCTGTGTAACTGATGTGAGTTATATATTCTCAAGAGAAGTATTGCAAATCTGGATTCCAGCCTCCTTAACACATTCCATTCTCATATCACTTGTGTTGGGCTTTTCCTGACCCCCCCACTTCAGGAGGCAACTCTATGTCTGACTGGCCCTATCAGAATATTACCACATTTTAATAGTGAAAATTGACAATACAGTTCTATTATTCAAATACAGCATTACAAGAAACAAGCCTTCTATTTCAGGCACATTCATAGCTAAAAGCAGTCAGTTCATTAGATAATTATCCAGTGAAGCAGTCTGACCTACTGACTGTGAGGCACTCATACAAGTAGTGCTTTAGTTGATTTAAGACTTCAGCAGGTATCCAACAGAGACAGTCTAGAAAAAAACCTTACCTTTCCATATATACATATCCCTTCCCACAACTCATGGCTTTGCTTGAGATTATACTGAACTTCCTCCTCAAAACCTCCTGTTGTCAAGACAACATGAAGTCATCTGAAAAATCCTCAAGTGCACCAGTGTTACGTTGTTACAACATAGTAAATGTTGAGAAAGAGCTTCTAAGTTCACCTTCAACAGAATGTAAGAGTATTTACTGCTTGTGAAGAGAAAGAGAGAAGGTGGAACACTTCTGTTACTTCTAGTTCTGACATACAGCCATTGACAACTAAGGATTACTCCCCAGTTCTCCTACAACTCTACTGAAGTACCAACAATATTTATTGGCCGCATGCATCCAAACCAATGAGGGTGGTAAAGAGATAACACCTCTTTTTGCTTTTAGCAAAATTATTTTCCATTGCTCTACAGAAACTCAAGAGATCAAAACCCAACCAGGTGATGTATAGCATATGCAAGCATTACTAAGAAGCCTCTTCATTCTGTAGAAAAGTAGAGCTCACTCAAGATAGAGAAAAAGAAACTGCAGAGGGCTTCAGGGGCAGTTCAGACATGCTGAGTATGAAGGGGTCAAAGAGAATCAATTCCTCTATTACCTCACAGCTTCTGTAGAGTACACTTAAAGCAGATTAGGAATCGGTAATAACCCCAATAATTCTTTAAACTTGCTTTTGAACTCTAGTGGAAAACACTACCTACTGAAATTATCTGGCACACTGAGATGCCACTAAAATACTTAGAGGGCTTGAGCACCTCACCTGTGAAGAAAGGTTGAGGGAACTGGGCTTGCTTAGCCCAGAAGAAGAGAAGGCTCTGGGGAAACCTCATTGTGGCCTTCAGTACTTGAAGAGAGCATAAAAACAAGAGGAGAAATGGCTGTTTAAGAGGGTGGATAGTGATAGGACAAGGGGGAATGGTTTTAAACTGAGAGGGAGGTTTAGGTTAGATATTAGGAGGAAGATTTTCACACAGCAGGTGGTAATGCACTGGAACAGGCTGCCCAAGAAGGTTGTGGCTGCCCCCATCCCTGGAGGCATTCAAGGCCAGGCTGGATGTGGCTCTGGGCAACCACTAGATGAGGCTGGCAACCCTGCACATAGCAGGGAGGTTAAACTGGACGATCACCGTGGTCCTTTTCAACCCAGGCCATTCTATGATGATTCTACAAAGAACTTCAGCCATCTTTTCCAAAATGTTGTTCTAGGGAATGAGCCAGCAGACTTAGGGGTTCTTCAAGGGAGAAGTAGCACCACTTCCAGACCTTGGTAAATACAGGATTTCTTCAACTAATATTAAAGGGAGACTTAAAACCAGTAGAACTCATTCTCCTAAGAGATTCTATCTACACTCCACTTGCTAGTCATAAGCCAGCAATTGCAGGGTTAAAGCAAGAATGCTTAAGGATTTTTCTTCTCTTCAAGTGCACAGTTAATAACCTGGTCTTGGCTCCAAAATGTCTCCTAAATTTTCAGAATCCTTCACAATTTGTCTTACATTTCCTCCCACAGTCACTCAAAACCATGGATGGCAATCCTCAGCAACACACCAATTAATAGTATGATTCACAAGAAGACCAGTCTCTGCGTCCAACCTACCGCATTCCTTTCAGCCAAGTGCTGATATCTGATTTAGGAAGAAAACTGAGGAAAACATGGATATGATTAATCAGTGCTTGAAAGGTACAAACAGACAAACCACACAGCCACTAACTGCCAGCACTCCTGCTTTAAAGGCTCCTATGTCTGTCCAGACTTGTTCTGGTTTAGAAGCTAATCCTATGGAAGCTGAACTTCACTTTCCAGGAATGCTGCTGCTCATGTAGGGACTTAATTAAGAAACCCTACACTTCAGTGAAGGACGGGGTGATTGAGAGGGAAAAGCAAGAGATGTTATCCACAGAAAGGCATCCACAGAATTCTCTATAGAAAGTGAAGCCTGTCAAAATGAAAGTAGGAAACCCAAAAAGGAGCAATTCTGCGATGCTCACTTCTGTCCAACTTGCTCCTCCAACACTTCCTCCCAAGCTCAGAACACATAGAGAACAGTGTGCTTTAATTGCACCCCATTTGCTGACCCTGAACTAGAGAAACACATTCAATTTTAAGATGCTGGACAGTCATTTTAGTTCAGCAGCTGGAGACAGAAATACAGTTTGACATCCTATGGTGAGAAGCAAATGACATCACCGCCAAAGCCCTTAATTAAAACACAATGCTTCAAATCAATAAATTCCTGGACAACTGAGCAGAAACTAACCCTTCCGCTTACTCCCAGTTCCTGCCTTACTTCTTGATAAGCTGTGAGCCCATTCACAGTTGGATAACTTCTCAGTTATGAGAAAAACTCTTGCTTGCAGCCACTTGAAACCAAAGTGGGAAAGATTAGTAATTGTTTGAGAGAGAGGAAGTTTCACATTCACCTTTGTTCCAGCAGTTCCTGGCAAGAGACAAAATACTCACAACAAGCATTCATGTTCCCCCACAAAGACAACCAAATACTGTGACAAAAGGTACACTCACAAAGAAATAAATAGCAATAGTTTCCCAAAAGAAACAAAGACACAAGCAAAATATTCTACCCATGCATAAGGAATGCCAATGAAAACTTCCTAACAGACTGTAGACTCTATACATAAAAATGCAAAGAAAAACGGTTTGGAAAAAAAATCTTAAGGGTGACACTTTTCATGTCTGAACATTTTAATTCAGACACTGGGTATAATTCTGAACCCAGAAACTTTCACAGACTTGATCGCGGCATAGGATGTGCAACCTTCCACCTTACTGGAAAGTAACCTCCTCTCCTATGTAAGAGAAAAGTTCCTGAGAGGTGAATTAAACCTAAAGATAGCTCTCTGGAATTTACACTTTGGTTTTAATATCAGTGTCACGTAGAATACCATACCAAAGCCAGAAGATGCTCCTCTGTGTATTGAACAACTTGAGATGAAATTCTTCTACATCTGAATACTAACCTACATCTATCAACACAATTTGAAAGGGAGCTTTAAGGTTGTTCTTTTCATTTTTATTCAATTCTAGAATATGTAGTAAGAAGTAAATCTCTAGTAAAAATCACTTTTATTTCTACCAGGAACTGATGAAGTCATGGCTACATCAACTTAATAACTACAGAAATTATTTCCTACCATAACTAATCCTAAAGTAACTTATTAATTAAGGCAACAATCTCCATTTTCTAGAATAGCAAAAAATGTGTTCCTGGCATAGCTCTCCCTTCCGGAACAGGCAAAACTTAGTAGGAAGTTTTTCCTAAAAACAAAGACCATTCATGCTGTCCAGACACAACAAAAACCAACAGAGTCATATTTGACCAGTAGAAGTCTTGGGAAGATCACAGAAACACAGAATTGTAGGGGCTGGAAGGCACCTCCAGAGATCATCAAATCCAATCCCCTGCAAAGCAGGCCCCCTACAGCAGGTTGCACAGGTAGGTGTCTGGGTAGGTCTTGAGTATCTCCAGGGAAGAAGAATCCACAACCTCCCTGGGCAGGAGAGCACTGTCAATATGAAGAGTGAGTTTCTTTCAGCAGTGGAAAGGACGACTTCTACCTTACCACTGTAAGGTTTTAATAAGAAAATAAAATAAAATAAAAACCTGATAATCTCTAAACCAGCTGCAGACAAAGGTTTACAAAACACTTTTAGAAATAATCAGCTACTTAAAGACAGCCTAAGCACTTGCCAGAACTTGCTGTAGTTGAACTCTGCTGACAAAAATCCAGTAGTACCTTCTGTACATGCAAGCAGCCAGCAGAACAGAATGTAGCTGGGGAACACTTAAACTGGATCGGAAGTAAATCCATGAGGCCTGATCAGATGCATCTCAGCACTGATGAAACTGGCTAGGGACATGGCAAGGTGAGTCAGTTATCTTGGAAAGGTCATGGCAATTGGGAGTGGTTCTTCAGGACTGGATGGAAGCAAAAAATCACCTCTGTCTTCAGAGTGGAAAAATGCACTGTCGGCAGGATGAGAGGGGTGATCCTACTCTTCTGCTTAGCATCAATAAAACCACACCTGGAGTACTGGGTCCAGGTTAGGATTTCAGTACAGAAGAGATACAGGCATACTAGGGAAAGTCCAGCAAGGAGCCAAAAAGATGAAGAGATTGGCACATCCAGCATATGAGGAGAAGCAGAGAGCACTTGGACCTCTTAGCAGGACAGATTGGAGGAGACTTTCCCAAGTAACAAAGACTGAATCAAAGTCTTCTCAGTGACAGCCAGCAAACAGACAAAAAGAAATGCGCACAAACCAAACTATAAGCCTTCCATCTTAATATAAGAAAACACTTCTTCCCCCACCTCTCTCTTCTATAAAGGTGACTGAGCAATAGAACACGCACCCACAGATGCTGTAACAGCTCTGTCTTTGGATATGCTTAAAATCTGGCTGGATATGGTACTAAACAGCCTGCTCTAGCTGGCTCTGCTTTGAGCTAGAGTTGGACATCTTCGGAGATGTTATCGGTGTACTTCAGACTCTAAAACACATCAAGATACAGCCAGGAGTTGATTGGAAAATGTCAGTGTAATGTTACTGCCTGTGCTGATCTCCACTGGCAGTCCAACGTTCCAGAATAAGAAAATAACTCCTCAACAAAATGCTCTGCAGCAAGAGCACCTATGTTCTCAAGCCCTGCTAAAAAACAGATGAGGGCCCTCAAGCTTGTTGGCTACAAAAGAGTACAATCAAACATGAACTCAAGGAGGGAGGTCAACTACTAGATCTTCTTGACACACAAAAGCATATTGTTAGTTTCAACTTAATGCTAGCATTGCTAACTGGAATTGAAATCCCACTGCTCTGAGGCTTTTATTTATACCTCTCAATAAATCCAAAGGTTCCAAAAATTCTAAAAGCATGAGTCGTAGTAGTATAACATCAACAACTTTCACCACATATTTCAGCAATAGCTTATTGTTTCCATCATCTCAGTCAAATAAAAAGTTACGCTGATGCCACAAGAAATTTTCTTATAAACTGTCAGAGAGAAGGCAAATGGAAAATGGAGAATAGAAATGTATTTGACTAGGTACTGTAGAAGGGTGGTACTGTGCAGTACTCCAATTGGTGTTGGCAGCCACTGTCTTAGAGCAAGTACTACCATCATCGTGCACTGAGAAACCAACAACATATTTCATACGAGCTCGTGAGCACTGTAAGTAACTCTCAAGCAGACACACTGTTCATAAACTCCCACAGCAGCTTTGCTGCTTCGGAAGGATGGGATTTAATTGAAATACATAGTCTAATTAATGCGTTTGGGTTTTTTTTTTGTTTTGTTTTCAAAACATGATTTAAGGAAAAAAAAACAAAAAACAAAAAACACCCTCTATCTCATCCAGTCACACACACCTAAAGGATTGGGTGCTCTCTGGTAACACAGGAGTACCAGAGCTTTAAATGGATGGTCTGATTCTTCATAGTACAAGCAGTCATACAAGATTACCGTGTGCCGCAATAGACTAGACCTTATCCAAATTCTCCTTTCACTGCCATACCAGTCTGACTCTTGATCAAAAGGAGTTCTCTTCCTGATGAACTATCATCGATATTATTTCAACATTTCCAGCTTCTCCCACCATTTTTATTGTTTCTTAGAACAAGACATCTGAGCTTTTAACTGCTGTTTTCATAGCATTACCTGCAAATTTCATTAGTGTGCTTAGAGAAACAAAGGAAATTAAGAAAAATAAGTTTTAAAATAGATTCAAGAAAGATTATTAAAAATCCTTCTTCCAATTTAGTAGAGTGTTTCAGAATACTTCAGTATATTACTATTTCTCCTGCTGTTATACACATTTGTACACAAATCTCTGAGAAAGAGTCATGTGATTTAAGATGTTGATATGACAAATTTATGTATTGGAGACAGGAATTTCCTGATTCAAGACACAAGCAAGAAAGAGAGCTTCCTGCTTCTCCCTTTACTCCACAAAGGTTCTTCAGAAGGATTTACTACCCCATCATGCCCCTAATGCTATACAGTACAGAGCTCCAGGTTAAGTACTTCACTAACATGAACACTACTAGAGCAGGGATACAATAGCAAGGAGTCTAACCACATGACTCCTGAGTTCAAGGGTCACTATCCCACTGGTTTCCAAACGCTACAGTAAGCATGTTTGCATATCAACTCTCCACATAGATGAGTTAAAACAAGCCCTTGACACTGAGCAAAGATCCACTAAAATCAGAGCAAAAGCTCTGATTAAAAGAGAGCCAGACATATAAAAGCTGGGGTTGCATTTTCAGCAAAGTCCTGTTGAGCACAGGAAGGAAAAAGTGCTGTGCTGATTGCTGCAATAATTACCCAGTTCAAATAGAAACCAATGTGTTAAGCCCCAAGTTGTATGGAAACGCACTTTTAGAACAGACATCAGTTTGGTGGAGCAGAAGAAATGCATATGGAAAAAGAAAAAATAACCAGCAAGTTCCCTCCCATCCCACCATTTACTTATTTAAGGCAGAAGTTACAAAGTACGCAGCATGATGAGATGTACTTCACTAAGAAAAGGCTGTTGTTGAGTTTGGCTGCCAGCATCAAGCTGAAGCCTTTGTCTTCGATACCCAGCCAAACCCAACTGACTCAAACCTTCCTTCGAGGCAGCATTTGAAACAGTGCATATTCCAGACCTTTCTACAATTCAGTCTCTGTAACTGCAAGCCTACCTGTGTCTTTTAACATAAGCATCATATTAGGGATGGCTTTCTGAGATTTCTTGTGGAGGAGCTCAAGAACAGAGGATTTACTATCAACTTGATGACATATGCTGTAGACCACTAAGGAAGTTGCCATTCACTGCACCCTTACATGACTGCTATTGTGGTGTCTGCCTTTGTAGATGGCTACTTACAGAGAATTCGGCAGAGCCCACAGCCATTCTTCAAGGAGTTAATAATGTCTGTGTATTGACCAAGGGAAGGGTTTTATCTCAATAAACTCCTAAAGCAAAGCTGTTGACGCTGCTGATGTGAGGGACATAACCAGACCAAACTAAACTTTTCCCTGAGGTCAGCTACAGAAATACTCAACGTAATACAGCAAGATTCAACCTAAATGAGGAACAACAAACAGCGCATCCATTCAGTCACACGCTGTACTTCTGTATTTCCACAAAAGGTTGTTTCATCTCTGTATTAAGAAAGCTGAACTTCTAGTGACAATCCACCACTCATTTTTGTATTCTGAAGGGCTTTTACTCCTGAATTAAAGTTGCCTTAATTTATTAAAGAATACCAATATGGCTGACTACAAAACAAACAGCAGAACTAAACCACTTGTGTACTTCAGCCTTCAGATGTCACCCGCTGCCTTCTGCCAGTCACTTTCCTAACACAAACAAGACCCACAAAGAAGCAAACCAACTCCTAGTTAGGAATTGTTAGCAGAAGTAAGGAATACAGAAGTAGCCAAAGGATGGAAAATGCCAGAAAGCTAAGCACTCTGAGGAGATTTTTGGAGCAGCAACTTCGACTTGAAAGCACACAGGCAATTCTGAGTGTATATGGATGCGCTTCACAAGTAGGAAATGGGAAGCAGCAGCCCAGTAAAGCGCAGCACCCAGACTCAGACCCTGACCCTTCCCTCTCTCCACCCCCCAACCCCCAGACCGTGTGAGCTGAACAATGAAAAGTAATACAAGCACACAGTTTAGAGAAAAATTACTATTTGGAGACAAACTGCATAAACACACAAACACAATCCTTTTGCATTGCTCAGTTGTAGGTTGCACAAGAAAAGCCTACCCTTTGCCAGCATTTACAATGGTCACTTATGGTTAGCAACTGTCAGAGCCCAAGTTCTGGATACTTACACAAAAATTATCACAAACTCAACTCAGACATGAAAACAAAGCAGGAATAAACTGCACAGCCTGGGAGACACTTTGCACCTAACCTGATGAAGTCCTTCATTCTACAAGCTTCACAGGGGGGATAAACAAACACTGGCCTCAAAAACTTCCCTGGCTACTGATGATACAGTGTACAGAGAGGACACTTCAGCAGAGGAGTCACGATTTCATCATTAAATAACTCTATAAAACACTTCTACCATTTCTTCCATTCCCTTACCTTCATTAAAATATTCAGTGAGGCACTTCAGGTTCCAAAAAAACAATATAAACTAATGATAAAAGTAGATAAACTGCTGTGAGTTAACTCTTATTTAATAAAAACCTTAGTCATCACTAATAAAGTTTCTCTAGTGCAAGACCACCATGCCATACTGCTGTTCGTAGAATCACAGAATGGCCAGGGTTGGAAGAGACCTCAAAGACCATGAATCTCCAACCCCCCTGCCACATGCAGGGCCACCAACCTCCCCCTTTAATACTAGACCAGGCCCAGGGCCCCAATCCAACCTGGCTTTGAACACCTCCAGGGACAGGGCATCCACAAGCTCTCTGGGCAGCCCATTCCAGCACCTCACCACTCTCTTGGTAAAGGACTGTTCAGACCTGACATAAGCATCACTTGTAAAGTCAAATTTCAAACATGTTATGGGGAAGTAAATCCTAATAGGCCTACAGATTCTTAGCAGTGGAATTTTTGGAGAAAAAGATTTCTTCACACAGTGTCTCGTGAGTCTGAACCTTCACCAGCACCACATAAATAGAGATCTGGTTTGCAAGCAAAAGCAGCACAGTTCACAAGCAGTGTTCAGTAGCAGCTCCAACAAAGAGAATACAAGTATGAAATACTGGGTCTGCAAAGTAGGCTGGGAACATTATCCCCCTCCTGAAGGAAAGGATTTAAGAGAACAACCTACTCTGTTGTGAACACAGATGGTCCTCTTTAACCATGGTGCTTTACGCTGGCTAACAATGCAGTTCCAGGAAAGTTGCAGCTGCACACACCAGCCCATGCTACACAAGCACCAGAAGCCACCTCCACTGACTGTGCTGCTTGTGCTTTGTGGCTGCCACCTCAGTGATGTGTTGAGGCTTCCACTCCCACATTCACATCAGTACAACACATGGAGCTGCATGGGAATTACCCCCTGAGTGGTTTGAGAACAGCATGCTCGCCAAAAAAAGTTTGGAGAAGGATTTTCAAAACCAGAACTGGGTTAAAGTTATTCCCAAAGAGTTTCCACTTAAGCCTTCTGAAGTTACACGTGCAGATCCAAGAAGAAAAAACAAGTCAGCTTGTCAGCAAAGCTGCTGACTCAGGACATCCATCTCCTTGCCCTAGCTGCTGTTCCATCTCTCCCTCCCTCACCACTGGCTGCACACAGCAGGGCTAGGTGTCTGATCAGCCCAGCAACACATACAGGGGGATATGCTTCCCTCCAGCCTCCTCATCTCCAGGCCAGGAATCGTGCCTTATTTATTCAGCTGTAGCTCTCCCCAGAAATGTATTTTAAACAGAGATCCTTGAACAAAAAAAAAAAAACAACCCTGACTTTCAATGCTTCAGCAACAACCGGCTGCTCCTTCCATTCTCAGACATAAACTAGGAACGCCTCCCCTCACAAATCAAGAAAAGAATTAAATCAGTGACAGAAAGGTGAAGGATTTACCCCTAGGGCAAGAAAGCAAAGGACAACAATAAGCACTCTTGAGAAAGCAACTAACCCCACGTTTCCACTACATCAGTGCAAGCCTCAGAAGAACTGCTTCATGCTCAAATGGATTTCTTGCTCCAGTAACCTGGAAGCTTCTGTCATGCTGCTCAGACCTGACCTCTGGAACAGGTTCAGATAGACCAGCTCTGAGCTTTAACACATCACTCAGGATCTACCACACACTAAGGTAAGCCTGAAATCTCAAGCTCTGCATTTTTCTAGAGAAACAAGCTCTCGTAAGCCAATCCCCATAAAGAAGCATTTTGAAAGACCAAGTGATGACTAGCAAAAGAAAATGCATTCAGTGATTTACTTCTAAAGCTAGGTAAACTCCCATAAACAAGATTTGGTACGCTAAATCTCTCTTTGAAAAAGAGAATTGAGGTCATACCTTGTCCACTTTTCTGAGAAGCACTTCTACTGACATTTAAGATGGGTTCACACTAGCGCTATCCTGTTTCAGAATGAAGTTTGGGGAAAAGAGATACACTGCGAGGAATTATTCACTCGGACTCTGAAACAAGTTGTAATATCAAAGGTGAAAAGATGAGTACTTTAAGCAGACAATTCCCTGATTTTCTACAGATTTACAAGATGTAAGAAAACTCTGCATAAAGCAAGTGTAGTTTTAAAAATCACATCAATTTTCTTCCTGAGATCCCAGTTCAGACATCAGCAAGCAGTGAACTAGATGACAGCACCAGAGAAGTTTAGCTAAACTGAGATGCCTCCCTGCATCCCTAGAACTGCACATGCTGCAGTACGATGTTAGCCTAAAAGCACACAATACTGAAAGTTACACACCCAATTACAAGTTCCTCTCCATTGACTTCAACCTAGAGACACAGGTTGCTCTCAGGGCACAGCATAACGGGATACGGTTTCCTCAGAGAGGTATGGTGCCTCCACTCTACTGAAAGCATGACTGCATGGTATTAAAAGCACCTTTCTACAGCAGTTACGTAGTCTGGTTGCCAATGGCATTGGAAGCCCCAGATGGAAACAGAGTACCTAATCACAAAGGCTTCCTTTTGTCAAATCTAGATCTATTCTCCTCTCCATCACCCAGAGATAAAGCAGAGATCAGGAGCCTCACTGCATTTCACAGCACATGATGCTGTGCAAAGATCCCAGGAAAGCCAGTCCTAGAGCACACCGGCAATGCACGGCACAAGTGACCTGAACTGAAAGACCAAACTATTGGCTGCAGTTTTGTTCTTTGTTGCTGTCGTTCCATCGCTCTGTTATTTCCAACCAAGGTAATGGTCAGTGCCACAAGCAGCTGCCATCCCAAAAGCTGATCCCACTGCCCCCCGTGGTCCCCGCGGGCAGCCATCACAGCTGCCTCCTTCTCACAACGAGCCAGCTCCCGCTCCCAAAACATTCCTGCGGGCCAACAGACGCAGCCCTACTCCCAGCATCACGCCCAAACCCCTCGACAATGGCATGTGCAGGCGATCAGGAGCGATAAAACGCCAACCCTTCCCATCCCGGGGACAAGGCAGGATTTCCCCGTTGGGAGGCACCAGAAGAGGCTCCGATCCCAACTCCCAGGGACCGACAACCCGACGCGCTCAACTTCTGCAGAGCGAAATGGCAGGAGCGGGACCTATGGATAACAGCTGGAGAACATTAACTCTCCCCCACCCGCTTCCCGGAGCGGATTTTTCTTCTCTCCTTTTTTTCTGTTCAGACAGGAAGCAGTCATACAGCATAGCACACGATATAGGAACCCTGAGTCGGGAAGCCTCACAAAGCCTCACGAGCGCAACTCAATTGCAACAACTCCCGCACTATCGCGACTTGCGCCGCGGGATGGGGGCACGGGCAGGCGATAGGCGACGCGGAGGGGTGTCCGCCCCCGAGCTACGGCTGTCCCCAAGCCGAGATCCCCCCTCTCTTTGCTTACCTTCGCTGCCGTACTGCTTGCCGTTGCTGGCACCCATCCTGCCGCCTTCATGCTCACCGCCGCTCCCCGCCGCCCACCATCTCGAGGCGAAGGCGCCTTCCCTGCCCCAGTTGTAATCCACGGGACCCGCCGCACAGCGCGCGGGCTCGGCTTTGGCTTGGCTTTCCTTCTTCTTCTTCCCTCCTTCGTTCCCTCCCTCCTCGCAGCTCGGGCAGCCCCCTCCAGCCACTTGTTGCCGGGCAGGGAAACCGGGCACAGCCGCCGATCGCCGACTTTTGTTAGCGGCAGGCGCCTCCTCCCGGCGCCCCACACCGCCGGGCCTTGGGGGGGGGAAGGGGGGAGGGAAAAGCCCAGCCCCGGCCCCGGCCTTTAAAGACGCAGCGCCCGGCTTGAGGGCGACCAGCGCCGGGACAGGCGTGTGGTGCCCCAGTTCAGGGGGCGGGAGGTATCTGGGCGCCTCAGATATTCGGTTTCACTTTCTGGTGGGTCCTCAGTAGACCCTGAAGCTCGCAGAGGCTCCATTGTAGAATCACAGAACGGTTTGGATTGGAAGGGACCTCAAACCCAACCAGCCCCAGCCCCGTGCAATGGGCAGGGCTGCCACCCACCGGGTCAGGCTGCCCAGGGCCCCATCCAGCCTGGCCTTGAGCGCCTCCAAGGATGGGGTACCACATGGCAGCTGTGCCAGCACTTCACCGCCCTGATATCTAACCTGAATTTCCACCTAACATCCACCTAATCTCCCCTCTTTTAGTTTAAAACCATTCCCCCCCCCCATTGTCCTACTGCTGTCAGACCATGTGAAAAGTTGGTCTCCATCTCGTCATGGCGCCTTCCATGGCCACTTCATTGTTTGTATGTCCTTACTTAAAAAACACAAATTGCTTCAATTCTGATTTGATTTAACCAGAGGTTGAACAGTTTTTTCTGAAGCACACAATCTTACATATAAAAAAGCCCATTTTCCCAAATTTATCCCAATACACACTAGACAATTATTGCATATACAGATAATTTTGAACAAATGATGTCTTTGTCAACATTTGCAATGGCAACATGAGCCATATGAGAGAGCCTAGAATATGAAAACTGACAGCACCACAGAAAAGATTCTAAAATGTGAAGATTTGTGAGTATTTAACTTGAAAAAATTATGCATTTTCATCAAGAGGTGAGCTAATTACCTCAAGTTGAAATAAGTACCAGTGCTAATGACTGACAAGTCATCAGGCAACTTTAATTACACTCTAATCCTATGAGATAGCAGATTGTTACAGGTTCTCCCTATGAAAGGTCCTGATTCAAGATGCCTACAGCCCCTGCTCAGTTCTCTCAAATCAGAGGAATAGGAAAATCATGATTTCAGGGGCTTGGTTCATTAAACTGCCAGCTGAGGTTCTTCTGAAGGACAATGTGACTTAGCCTAAACATATAATTTTCTGTAATCAGCAGTTAATTACTAACCACTAATATTAAATGGATTTGCTCAGAATGGCCATGGATGGCCATGTTGTCTTTCCCTGAGAGGAACATCAGGGCAGTGCTAGTCTCCAGCTGTGCTGCAATGCAACCAGCCTGTGTCCCTGCTCCATATGCAGTCCAGCTGTGCTGAATCTTACCCTGAAATGCAGCGACAGGAGTATTGCAGTAGCCACTGCAAACCGCTCCCTTGGCAACCTCTAGCCTCCTTAGTTTTGTCCTGTGCTGCACATCTCATGGCACTCGACTACCTGAAGGTGTTCTTCTCAGAGTTGGAGGGCCAGAGAGGCCAGCAGTCCCTCTTCTAACTTACGCATTGACTACAATAGCCTTTCTTGTGTATGAGAAATGTCATAGACTGATTAGAGACAGAAACTCACACGGACCCAAATTCATATCTGTAGTTTAGGTATTCAGACAGAACAGAGCTGCTGTGAACAAACACTCAAAATCTGATGTGACATAGTTGAAATGAAACCCTTTCTCAAGAAGCATTTTTAAGAACAGCACAAAATGATATTTTGTGAGACATGAAGTTCAGCTGTCAAAGGAGCCCTGTAAAGAATAAAGGCATTTGACAAACAAATTACCACTCCATAGAGCTTATGGCACAAAGCCCAGGAATATTGACACGAGCAAAACCAAAAGGAAAGAAAGAAGGAAAGACATAAGGGAGAAGGGAAGGAAGGAAGGAAGGAAGGAAGGAAGGAAGGAAGGAAGGAAGGAAGGAAGGAAGGAAGGAAGGAAGGAAGGAAGGGAAGAGAAAGAAAAAAGGAAAGAGGGAAGGGAAGGGAAGGGAAGGGAAGGGAAGGGAAGGGAAGGGAAGGGAAGAGGAAAAGAGAGGAGAGAAGGAAGAAAGGAAGGAGGGAGGGAGGGAGGGAAGAAGGGAAGAAGGAAAAAATAGACAGGAAAGAACATCTTGGATGATTTTGAAAATCTTGGTTTAGGAGCAGCTTTCAGATAAAAAAAAAATGAGTATTCCTACTGAGTTAAACTCCTTCGAGAGGAAAATGAAATGGAGAACACATGGAGAAGCAGTACAATACAGAACTCATTTTGGTACAAAGACATAAAACTGCATTTGTCACAGATGATACTGCTGAGCATGAGTGATCCTTTTATGTAAGGCATCTAGGACAGTCAGTCTTGGAGTTTTATAAGCTCCAAAAGTGTCAACTTGAACAGAGAAGGTGGAAAAAGCTGGTGCAAAGAGGATGTGCAAGTCTCAGCTTGGGCCACTCATCACGTGTCAAGCACTTGGTTTATTGTAGAATTCACTGAGGGATTCACTGTGGGAAAGTGGGAGGCCAGTTATGCATAGGCGTATGGTTTGGGGCTCAACACCACTTTCATGCCTAAGAAGGTATTTTCAGAGAAGAGCATTCCATTATTTCTATTCTTGGTGAAGTAATGTAGTAGTCCTTTTCTTGGGTGGTTGTGGGCTTTTTGTGTATGCGTTGTGTCATTTTTTTTTCATTTTTATTTAATCGTCATCTTCTAGTTGATGGGTACCTTATTTGTAAGCAGCTTATATGGAGACCATTCAGCTTGAACTACAAACATATTTGTACACAAACACTGATCAGTGTCTCTTGGCTGTGACTAGGTTAGCTCCTAGAGCTACATGATATAATTCCTTAATTAAACTCATTTCATAACAAACCTTTAAGGTACCTTAGCCTTCAAAATGGTGCAAAGGATCTGAAAGCATGTCAGTTCTGCCACATTTTCAACATCAAGAGGATATAAAGTATTTTCTGTTAGGACTAAAGTAACATCATAGTTTGTCTCTAAAGATGAGCAGTATATGCCCACCTGAGATGGGAGGAGATAGAGAACTATCAACAAATGTTCTTAGAAGAGTGAGAAGGATTTATCATATGACATGTGCCTTCCTATATTGCCGTTCTCCTTCTTCATGTAAAGACAGCAGTGCATTCTTCTTAGACTTGTTTCCAATCCCAGTGCAAGAACTTAAACACTATTAGAGCTGAGGAAGGACAAGAAAACTGTAGGCTGAAATGTTTATGTTTGGATGTGCTGCTAAAGTCCTTCTTGGGAGCATTTTTATTACATCTCTGTTCAGTGTGGGCCTCCCTTTGTGCTGCATTACATGTCTCACAATGCACCATGTTTCTCTTCCATGAATAAAACCACAGCAATTTTGGAAGCAGTAGCCAAACAAAGGGCTACGAATAAAGGAAAAATAATGAAATTTGAAAGCAACTGTACTATTTCCATAAGGCATCATCACAGCAATTCCAAGACTAACTATTTTGCTCTGGGATTTTTGCCACAGTTGTGGGTTGTTGGATTTTTTTTTCTTTCCTCCTTCAGTTTAAGTCTAAGTTTTCCTTTCTGAAATTAAAAAAAAATAAAATACTTCCAGCTACTCCCAACTGTCTTTATACTGAATTTCAGTTGAAAAGGCATTTGTATCCCAAACCATCAAATCCTAGCAACAAAACTAAGACTATTTTCCTATTTGGCATACGAAACTCTGATTTCTCACACCTGAGAAACCTTAAGCATTTATTTTCAGACTTTACATTTAAATAAGACAATTTTTTTTTTTTTAAGAAAAGAAGCCAAATAATATTTTTCTAATTAATTCTGCTTTTACATCAGCATGTTCATATGGCTACATATATTTTTTTGAACACTCCATAATAACATGTGTTGACTGCTTTTGGGCACTCTAAAGTGAAAAAGAATCCAAAAGAAATTTGACTAACAAGTTACTGGCAACTTAAAGCAATTATCAAAAGCATATTGTTTTATTGACTGCAAAATGATCCATGAATATTACCTACCTCCCACAGGAAAGATATGTCTAGCTTATCGTTATCATTACAGATAAGAGTTGAAGCCCCATTGCCATATGACCTGAGAGTACATCATTCTTCTCATAAGCAGCCTTACCATAATGATGCATCAATTGAGCTACATGGCTAAGAGTCTGCAGGACCTAAGGATAGCTCAGGTTATATTTGGAGAAGTAGAACTTCTGGTAGACTCTGTTCTGCTGCTGAGAACTCTCATGCTGTATCTTCCCATGGGGTCAGGCTGCTCCAGCTAAGGAAAGGCTCTAACTCCACAGTGACTGTGATAGATATGGTTAAAATGCTCTAAATCCAGGTGGTGCTCATGTTCTAGGACACTTTGGACTTGAACAAATTTGTCTTAGGATTGGTGCCGACAGAATTGCAGAACAGATGAAGCACAAGCAGTTCTATCAAACAACAACCCAATTTTATTTGAAGCTCCTTTCAGAAATTCAGTTAATTTAAATCTCAACAAGATTTCAACCAAGCCGAGATCTTAAGACATTTTTGCTGATTTTTCAGTTTTATAGGAGAAAATTCTCACTTGGATCAACTTTTTTCCTTCTTCTAACAACAAAAGCAATAAATAAACCTCAGACTGTGTTGGAACATGTTCTACATTACACATAAAATCTGTTGAAAAGAATAGTGAGCTTGCAAAGTCAAGCTCTTAAGTCTGAAGTGTTCAACAAGACAAGAATGAAGACTGTGTGCAACTCCAGAACCACCATCCCAAATTCCCCTGCCTTGTCCACAGTACACCTTCCACAGCAAACAAGGCCAGGGCCCACAGCCAGCACTGCAAAACCACTTCATTTCCCAGAAGCAGTTTGCGATTATGTAAATTATGGCATTATAATGCATAAGCACAATGCAGACAAAGTAGGGATATACCAGCAAAATTAATTCTGGCATTTCATAGCTTATGTCTGACCTTGCAATTTTAATGGGTGTTTTTTTTTGTTTGGTCTAAAACACAGAGTTGGCTGGTGTGGGCTCCAAGAACGGAGCAAAGAATGAACTCGTGGAGATACATTGCCTCATCTCAATGACATCTCCAGCAAACATTTCTAGGGCTGGAAACTTCTGTTCTGCTAAACTGACTGCTGTTAGTTGGACTAAATGAAAAAGTGATGGCAACAGAAGATTTTCCGACTGCCACGGAGATGTCTACACTGTCTTCGTTCTTAGGAACCCTGCTGCAGCACACCATTCAGCACACCATTTGGCCAGGTTTCCCCTCTGTAAAAACAGTCTTTGTGTCCAAGCTTTGCATAGTGGATACTGAACTCTCCCTGAAGAGGAGTTGAATAGACCAACTGTTTCTAACTATCTCTATAAGCACTGTTCCTTCTGCTCTGATGTTGGTCCACCTCTGGTAAAAACAGTGCCTGCCACACCACGTGCACACCAATGCCTCATTTCACAGCCTGCTCTTCACATCTGGCACATCCTGGGCTCAGTTTATCCCAGAGACTCAACAAAATTTTCTTCAGCCCTGCTAGTCATCTGCTCCTGCTTTCTTCCTCTGGTGCCTTCCCTTCCAAGGTGGCAACCAGCAACCTTTTGCACTTCCACAGATTTTTTTTCCTCAGCATTAATTCCTGCTAATTTCTCCGTACATTCAGACTTTATCAGTGCTCCCTGAAGCAACTTTTCTCTCCACTGCTCCAGTTCCATTATTCTGCCTCAGAGTGATGTTAATGCAAAACATCCTAACAGAATTCACAGGCAGTGGCTCTTGAATAGTTCAGCCCTAAAGGGCTCCCACCCAGTTCTTTATTCCTTACATAAAGAGAGGCAGCACAAGTTAGCGACACAAAAGAGTGTTTCACCAAGTTTCTTCCAGAAAGTTTTATTCTATTTCAGAGCTTTGTGAACTATTGTATCTGAGCTGTGCAACCTGCAGTCCAAATGCTTCTTTTTTTCCTTAGCAATGCATTTCTGCACACAAAGCCTAGACTTCCTTCATACTCAGATATGATGTCCCTGGTTTTCAATAAAAAATTCACTGATAGCTCTGCCTGGGGCTTAACAGGTGAAAAAACATCTTTCATATGTGGCTTAAGTTCCAATCGGCCTTAAAGCCCATCTAGTTCCAGCCCCATGCCATGGGCAGAGCTGCCACCCACTGGATCAGGCTGCCCAGGGCCCCATCCAACCTGGCCTTGAGCACCTCAAGGGATGGGGCACCCACAACTTCTCTGGGTGACCTGTGCCAGGACTTAACTACCCTCCAAGTGAAGAATTTCCTAATATCTAAGCTAAATTCCCCCTATTTTAGTTTAAAACAATTCTCCCTTTGTCCTATCAGTATCAAACTGTGTAAAGAGTTTGTCTCACTCCTCATTTAAATCCTGGACAACCACAGTGAGGACACCTCAGAGCTTTCTCCAGGTTCAACAAGCCCAGCTCCCTCAGTCTGTCTTCACAGGAGAGGTGCTTCAGACCTCTGACTATTTTCGTGGCTCTCTTCTGGACCCACTCCAACAGCTCCCTGTCTTTCTTGTGCTGTGGGCCCCAGGCCTGGAAGCAGTGCTGCAGTTTGGTCCCCATGAGAGCAGAGCAGAGGGGTACAATCCTCTCCCTCTCCCTGCTGGCCACCCCTCTTCTGATGCAACCCAGGATACTGTTGGTCTTCTGGGCTGCAACTGCACACTGCTGGCTCACGTAACTTGTGTCACTCTTGGCTCTTTGATGCTTTTAGGTCTTCCCTTAGCTCTGGCAGATATCTCAGTTGCTGGGCTGTCAAGACAGCCTGTGCCCACTGAAAGCAAGCTATACACCTTCTCTTGAAGGCAAAGGCAATGAATGGCATCTGTATTGGCAGCAGTGCTGCTGTTACTCTGGCACCACATCCTACAATCTTCTGGCAAGAACCAGAACTTTGTTATTAACAGCGTGATACTCTTGGAAAGTGGCTGCATGAAGAAGCATTACCAAGAAGTTCTTCCAGTACTGTGACCTGGACTACTTGTGCAACAATGCAGGAAAAGTGCAACTGTGGGCAACTATCAGCATCAACCTGTTGAAACAAAGCTAATGCACAAACACCAGGTGTTCACAGAGCATAATGATGGCAACTGTCCCGATGTGATGGAACTGTTCAAACCTATGAAAAGCATGCATGCTTCCTCTTGCACAGCAGGACAGCCTAGTCTCTGGGTTCTGCTAGGAGGTTTTTCAAGTCAGTGCGGAGCAGTTTTTCTGTCTGTGGCAAATGTCCCAGCAGCGCGGCTGCAGCACACAGAACAACCAGGTTCAGCAGAAGGCCCCCTGCCCCTCCCCGCTTTCATCCCCCACAGGCAGCCTGCCTTATCCCATGTGTCCATGATTAATTTAAAAATTCACCATGAGGACAGTGTCCACATGTAAAGCCAGCACAATTAGCCTGCAGCTGATATTTCCAGACGTTTTATGAGCCATCAGCTAGCAGGCTAATTTCTGGCTTAATTAAAATCAGTCAATTGCTTCTAGGAAATGTAGTGTCATTGCTTCTTTTCTATCATTCAGATCTATTGTTCTGAATATTTTTGCTCACAGATGTTAAATCACTTGCACATGTCCTTGACTGTTAGGAGAACTATTACAGGGACCTTATCAGGAAGTGAGCCGACAGTCGAAGCGTTCCTTTTTCAATTTGATTTTCATTGATACTTCTGTTTTGTGAAATGCTGCCTTTTGCTGCACAATTTGCCTCTCACTTTGCCCCAGGAGAAGTCTGTTCATTTATTACCACAAAGCCAGACTGAAAGAGATACCTGAACATAGTGCAAAGAGTGTGCCAGACAAAGGTAGGTCCTTTCTTCAGTATACGATGGAATGAAATGAAGAGCAGGTCTTCATATCAGCAGGCAGACAGCTGAAATCGGGTTCCTAACTCATCTCTTTCCCCTGGGAATGAGATGAAACAGTCCAAGCAGAGAGCAGTAGCAATCTCTACAGGAGTGTCTGACATAAAACCTTGGATTCTATATAGAATTGTTGTCTATTGCTAAGGCCCTGGTTATTTTCTCTTTAGATGTTTTTTCCACTCTGTTATCTTTTCTTGCTATGTCAAAATCTGGTATTATATTTCTTAAAGAAATATCCAAATTAATGGCATAAGTTTAAACATTTCATTATCAAAGCTGACATCTTCTAACTGCCAATTTCATATTAAAAACAGCCATGAACAGTTTAAAAGCCTTGAATGGATTTCTTCTAGTAGATCTTGCTCTGAAAATACTGGGTTTTCACCAGCCCAAGTTGTGTGTTCTCCTGTGTAAGAAGACACTGCACTGTTTTTAGCAAGGCTTGACATCTGAGTGTTGCCCCTCATTCAAGGTGCCAGGTATTCACTTAAACCGTTAATAATCTTAGTAAGTACAGGTTTGTGTCAGCATATTTGAATGATGAACACCTAATCACAATCCTCTTCGCCCCAGCTTCAGGGGTGATAGATAGATGCCACAAACAGGTGAACAACAGTGGGATCTTAAATTGCCACAGCCTTTTGCTGGAGAATCATGAGCCAGAGTCTCAACCTAAGGCAGAAACTGTGAACTTCAGCTTTTTCCCTCTGGTTGCAACACTGCAAGACATTAAGATACACATTACAAGAGCCAGTCCCAAAACTCAAGTCTATGATGCAATTAAAGTGGATGTTGCAGTAGAAGCAGTGGATCATCAAGGCATTAGTAGCTAAAAAAGGTCTACTCCAACAGCAATCACTTGGGACTGAGCCATCAGTCAGAGAATAGGAACATCACAGGCACTGATAACCTCTATATTTGTTGCCACTACTCACCAGTAGGGAGGTCACTCCAGACGATCCTGGACAGAAAGGATGGTGATCAATGAGGACATGTTATATACAGTTTGCAAGAGTAGCTTAGATGGTTTGAGTTCCTGCCTAGTGAAGTCAAGTCCAAATCCCACATACACCTCCCATCCAGCTTCAGTGTCAGCACACCACAGGCACAGACTATGTACATTTTTATGTTAGGGGAGACATGGGATTCAGGAAAGCAGTTTACCAGGGCGATGGAGCTCATCTGAGATTTCTCTCCATGTTGGAAACTGGAGTGCACACTTTGTGGCAGTGAGCAAAATGCTTCCACTCTTACTCCCAAGCAAGAAAATAAACCAAATAACCCAGTATGTGACAGTAGGAAACGAAAGCCTGATAAAAGCTCATGAAATTGAGATATAACCAAACAATTCTTCTGAAAGAGAAAGCAGGATGTTGTTTAGGTACTGCCTGATCCTATGTCAGCATACTTCTGGTAAGCTGCCTAAAGTAAGCTGAGTTCCTGTGCATGGGGAGAAGACAATGGAATAAGAAGATGCTCAGCATTTGTTGGATCAGGGTTTCCTTACTGGCAGTTCAAGAACATTTCACATATTTTTGTTTTTCAGAACCAGTTTTGATGCTTTTAACACTGAATAACATCTTATTCAAATTCTGTCAGAACTGCCACTGAATAAGTCTTTGCATGGAGAGAATAGTATTAAATCTGAGTAAGCACATCGGACTCTGACCCACAATCACTCAATTTTATTTGCACGTAAAGACTGAATGCTTCACATTTGTCCACTTCTTGCTTTTTTTTTCCCTAGAAATCTCTGCAGACCAGAGTACATCTGTTTAGCAGGCACAATTCCCAAATTGACGCATACTTTTAGTGTCATTCTGTATCCAAAATCTGCGTGCTTCTTTTAAAATTATTTTTGAAGATTCACTGTCATTAAATGTCATCTAAAACTGTCAGATTGCATTTTGAAAGAGTCTCAGGATGAATGTGTTTCTTGTGCGTGTTTTGAACAACATGTTAAAACCCAGCGTCCAGTCCAAATATACCCATTCTAATGACCAATGTCACTAGAAGGTTATATTTAGAAATGCTTCTAAAATCTGCTTCTTTTCTTTGTTCTTCTAAAGGATAGTGTTCATAATGGGCCTTGAGGTGAGAATCACTCATAGGAAGGCTTTAAGCCAAGGGCAGCCAGACACATGGACACCCTATTGGCCTGGCTGACAGTAGCCCTCTTCACCCCACTGGCACACAGTGGTGTCAATAAGTCCCTGGCTGAGCATCTCCATTCTGTCACCCATTGCAGGCCAAAGCTGCTGGATCAGGGCCTTCCTGTCCAGCTCAGTGTCACACAGGGCATTCAGGATGAGATTCTCCACTGCCACTGCTGACCACCACTGTATCCCAGACATGGGATGCCCCAGCCTCAGGCAGGAGACTACTCGCCATAAGCTCCTACTTTGTCTCCTCGGGCTCCTGCTCATCTGGCAACAGCAGAAAGGGTAGTGGGAATGGCATAGAAGCAGTGCCTGCCAGGAAGCAGGGAGGTACTGATGGTGCTGGGAGGCAGATTGTAAAGCCCAGGTCAACATCCCCATTCCACACAGCAACGTGAATGACAGTCACGACCCTCCTGCAGAGCAGGCAGCTCTCTTTCTGCCTGTCCCAGTGCAAGATGCAGCCCAGACAGAACTCATGATGGCACGGTATGGCATAGGCAATGTCCTTTTGCACACCACAACAGATGGGACATATCCATGCCTGTTCTGCTGCCATAGTCTTCACACTGTGGCCTGCTGGGGAGTAAAGAGGAGGAGCTGCTCTCCTCTACCAGTGCCTCAGTGATGAAAGCTGCATGCTGCAATAGAGAGGCCATGGTCATTCACTGTCGCACTGGATTCCTTAGCAGGAAACCCTCCCTGCCCCACAGCTAGGCTACTCCATGCCTTCAAAGATCAGGCTGCAGCCCTGTCCCTGGCAGTTTCCCCCATCCCATGTGTCCCCACCCAGCACACCTCTGCTGCTGCATGTGCACCTTGTGGGGCATGGGTTGCCTGAGCCAGATAGGCCAGGAAAATGCAAGTGATGGCTGTAAGAATGGGTGCCAAGGGCTGCTGCCAGCAGCCCAGCACCGAAGCCAAATGCTAGCTCCAACTCCAAGCCTCACACATGTGCTTGGAAGAAGTGCAAGCACAAGACAGACAGGTCCAGGCACTGCTTGTGCCCAAAGATGAGCAAGGAGAGTGACAGAGTAGTGGGGACGCCTAGTCTGATAACCAAAATTCAACATGGTAGGGAAAATCATGCTGGCTTTACCTGAATGCCATGGAATGTACTGCATCATCAAACACCATTTTTATGACATTTTGTTCTTGAATGCTTGCTACTATTAGCAAGGCTAACCAGCACCCAAAGTTGCATTCTGTATAACTGCGGCTTCTCTGACTGCTGTCCTCTAACTGCCCCTTCACTGATGGCAATCAAGTTAAAGGCTGAGGAAATTAAGGCATTTTTAAATCCATCTCTTGGCACTTACGAACTCTGGTGACCCGGTTCAGAATGGCTCATTATAATGAATAAATTAATGAATAATTCAGAATCACTCATGGAAGTTTCCCTCAGCAATTTTCCTTCACATCTCACGTAGTGAGCAGTGAAGACAGCTACAATGTTGGCTTTATCACAACTTAGAGCTGTTACAAGAAATTAAAAGATAAGAATAGCACCACGTGCAATTTCAAGTAGAAGTTACGTTGTACATGGTGATATCATGCCAATGTCCTCAAGAAAGCATTCATTTAGTGTGCTTAATGAGGGCAATTTGTCAACAATTTCACACACCATTTGCCCAGATTCCTCCAATGCGGCATTTCACTGCATGCTCCTCACCCCCCCAAATAAACTGCAAGTTGTATACAGTTTTGCCTGTCATTAATCATCTTTTCAGCACTGCAAGTTCAATGCTGCTTTCCCAGTAGGAGACCAAGGGAGCAACCTAGCCAACAGAGGGAAAAGTCATGGGAAAATAAAAATATAAATGTTCGCTACAACAACAAAAAAAAAGATGAGCACAACCCCCCAACCCTAGCAAGACCCTTCTGCCCACAGTAACTGCTTCCAACAGCACTTTCTGCAGCTCTGTTCTTTACATGATTTGAGAATACAAGTGGGGCTTCTTGCAGCTAAAAAGCAAATTCCCACCACCCCCACCCCAGTTTCTGGGATTATTACATTTTTGTTTTCAACTAGGTACAATTCTTTCTAAAGAAAAAGAAAAGCATTTATTGAAACTGTATCTGCAAAAGGCTTGACTTAATAACTAACTAACTTAAGAAGCCATTACTGTTGATTGTCAGCATTTTTCTGCTAACCAACACGCCTGAGGGAAAAGCAGATGGAAAGTAATTAATAAGACCAAGAGTGAGGTTTGCTGGATGTAACTGATACTGTTGGTAAATCTGGGACTCATAAATGATTCTCCTCAATGAAGGGAGACAGATGTTTCTGCAATTTCAGCGACGAAGTAGGAGTGAGCAAGTAGAAATGAAAATAAACAGTGAGCCCGCAAATAAGAAGTGCAACAGATATCACACACTGCCTTCTTTTCTCTGACACTGCTGATAAGTTGGAAGAATTTAGGAAGTGAAGAAAGGGGATTCTTCGAAATAATCCTATTAAAATCATTCTATATGCCAATAATTGTAATGTTTTGCATCTTATGCGGACTTGTCCAGTAGGAACATGAGCTAAAGAAAGCATTAAATTTGCTTCTGAATATCTGAGCTTTTAAGGAAGCATGGGATGAAGGGCCATTTGTGCAATAAAAGCAGAAATGGAGTGAAACAAAAAGGCAAATAGGTGGAGCTAGGCATTCACCCTTAGCACAGGATCCCTCCCCATTCAGGGACAGGCATGCAGGGAAGCATTCTTGACAACTGCTTCTTGGAATCCTATAAAGAGCTGTCAATGATTGTCCCCCCCCCTCCACTGTGCGCCCCCAGAAAGAGCCTGCCTCCCCCCACCCCATGTACAAACCTCTTCCAATTAGTCAAATAACCTCTATTGCAGAAAACAAACGTTGAAGCTTTTCATATTTACTTCTAAATTGAACCTTTTTTCTGGCAGCAGTAGTACATAGTGAGCTACCATCACCACCCTCAAATTTAATAAAGTAAATGCATAGAAGCTCCAGATGTGAGCTTTGAAATCACACCTCTGGACATAGTTTACTGTATGGTTAGAATCAGAAAGGTATTGTAAAAATGACACCAAGAAGATGTAATATTGCCAACCGCAGAAAATTCAATTTGCTCTGTTAACAAGGCGAAAGGCTTTTTCCATTTCTTTCTCTCCCATGATAGAAAATTCAGTGTGGCTGAACGGCTGCAGAGCGCATTTGTGAGTCAGTCCACCCCTAGGGGAAGAAAAATCAACTGTGAACATTCAAGAGCTACCTGGAAATCACTGGAAGTTATGAGCTGTACTCACCTTTTATCAGCAGAATGCGCTCAAAACCTTCTGCAAGGAGGACATAGGAGAGCCATGGAGAGCTCCACCAGCAGCTTCTCCTGCCACAGAGATGGGAGAGCATCGGTTTCATTAACATCTTGACTAATTTTGTTACTACACGGTGAAACATGGACACCATCTTAAGATACACCAGATGGAAGAAAGTGGATGAAAGGCCAAGATGATGCTTTTGCCTCTGTGCAGAGCCATCAGTAGCCAGCAGAAAGCCTATAAATAAGTGCAAATAAGGGGCAGAGGGAAAACACCACCCTTGGCTCCACGTTACAAAGGTGTTATTTTGAAGTGACTGAGGTTCAGGAACAAAAACTTTCTAGAAAGAAAATCAGAAAGCCACGCTCAGGGGTCCCTCTCATGAAAAATCTCACTACAGCTCATATAAAGTTGTGGAAGTTTCTACCATGGGAGATTGTGGAAATACATAGCATAGGCAGATTCAGAAAGGATCACACAAAGTTGTGGATAGTAGGTCCATAAACAGGAAGAAAACAGAACGGAGTGCACCCTTTAACATCTGCAAGTCATCCTACAGTGGGGCAATACAAGGGGAATAGACCAGAGGAGGTGATCATGTTTGCATGGTCTCACTAAACAGCAGCTATATTTATTCATGCTGCTGAAGAGAAAATCTACAAGATGAGATGGTCCTCTGGCCTGATTGTGCAGAGCTTTTACAGTATTTATGTCCTTCTGTTCAGGCTGTTAATATCTGTCCTGCTTTTAAGTAGATTCCGACAGGAATGTATGTGACATTCAGCAGACACACCTCAAAACTACTGAAGTATGCCATCATGTTTTCTGTACTGAACACAGCTGCATTAGCAGTGATATTTTATGGGCAGCCCTACAGTTATTTCATTATTTCAGAAGCCTGAAGAAAAACAGCATCGTAGTTTCATGTCCTTTTATCCACACTCCTGTCTGCAAAGACAGTGGTATCAGGCACCAGTCTCCTGCTTAAATCTGGTGTCTCAGCTCTGTCCACCCCCATATTGTTGTTCCCTAATGCATTCTTGTGACAAACTTGGAACAACATCTGACCTTCGAATCCTCTATCCACTTCTCTGCTGCCTGCCAACAAATTTTGGCTAACACTTAAAGAAGATATCTCACCACTGACCTGGCACCCTGAGTTATCAGCCTACAGCGAGGCCCCTGCAGTTTTGTAAATCAGTTCTCTTCAAGCACCCCAGGACTCCTAACCTTGCACACTCGTAGCCCATGTGTATTGGAGCAGTGCGATTCAGCTTTATTACTGCATGCTTATTAATTCAATGTATGTGTGCTCTTTTGCCTTAAAAAAAAAAAAAAAAAAAAAAAGCACATGTCTGAATTGAAACAATTAGAAAAGCACAAGGGACTACAAATGTTCAGACTTGTATGCCAAGTGCTCTCTGTAAGTTCAAACAGGTTGGTGGGGGCAAAGAGACTGATCTCACAAGCTATCTCAGGGCTGTCATGCCCTGAAAAGCTATCCCTGCATATAGAGACCTACTTCTTGAAGCTGTCTGCTCCAAGCCTTTTTGAAGATGTTAAAAATTTGTAACTTTGTGTCTTTAGATAAAATACAAAATCCTTCTAAAATTTAGAATTTCACATAAAACAACATTGCCCAGTTAACAAATCACAGTGGGACTGTTTGTTGAAATAGATGTATTGTTTTTAGGCAATCCCATTGCATTATACATACACTTGTCCATACACTTCTCAGGAGAGTTTTTCCAAATATCAGACTTGAACCTTCCTTGCTTCACCTTGCTACATTCACTGCAGACATGTAAGCAATGTACCTGAGCCTTCCCCTCACTCTTCTCACTTTTGAGATGAAACAACTCCACTTCATTTAGTCCTTCCTTGTGAGAAACGTTGTTAAAGAGTCCTCCTCATCCTTCCCAGTGCTCTTAGTCTTTAAGTGTCCCAAAGCACAGCAGCTAGAACCATAGAATCATTTAAGATGGATACGACCCCTAAGATCATCATATCATCAACCTATCCCCACCATGCCCACTAACCATCTCCCTCAGTGCCATATCCGCACAGATCTTGAACACCTCCAGGAATGATGATTCCACCACCTCCCTGGACAGCCTGTGCCAATGCCTCACCACTCTTTCTGAGAATAAATTTTTCCTAATATCCAACATGAACTACCCCCCACACACACACCTTCAAGCCATTACCTCTTGTCTTGTCACTGGTTACCTGGCAGAAGATACCAAACTCTGACTTGCTACCACGTCCTTTCAGATAATTGTAGAGAGCAATGAGGTTTCTCCTAAGCACCCAAGTGAACACCTTCCCACAAAGGACCCTTCTCACACAGGGTCTCTCTTGTCTCCAAGCCTGGGCTCTGAACTTATGCAGCAGCCTGACGTTGTTGATTTACATTCAGCTCTTGACTTGTCTACAGGCTCTGCAACAGGCACAGGCAGCTGCACTCCCTTGCCTGCTTAAATTGCTGCAGTCCTGGTGGAAGTGATAAATTGGCTGTTGTAGATTTATAGTCAGTTAGCAGATGACTCAAAATTGCATGCATTTCACTTTTATTTTTTCTTTACTTTATCCACAAAGACTGAAACTTTATAGTGTTTGAAAGTGCAACAACTTTTTCTTTCCTTCTTACACTTCAGTGAAAGGAAGGTCAGAGAATGCAGATGCACTGTACAGGACAATGCACATCCTGTGCATGCTTGTGTCCAGAACACCAAGTTTGCCAGCCCTCATGAGTACAGAGCTCATACACAACTGCTTCTTTCTTATATGGAAATGGCTGGCAGCTTTTGACTGATTGCATACTTAAAGCTAAACTGTGATCACAGTTACCCGAGCAAATTGGCCAAATGAAGGAACTAGCAGTAAGGAGCCCTGGGAGCGCTGTGGGCAGACAAGCTGTGTCCCTCACATCAAATAGCTGGGGGTTGTTCATGGAGGGCTTGTGTACCCAAACCCAGTCCTAGGACAGTGAGGGTCCTTTGGCATGGAAGACAGAAACAAGCATGGTGTGTTAATGGGTCTTAACATGAAAAACTGTAACAAGTTAGTAATTAAAAGCTTTTTATTTTTCCTCAGAGTCAAGTTAGAGAAGCAAAACTCCTTGAGGATCTCAATTCTAGCTGCTCACCAATTTAATTCCTTACTGCTGAATATTGCAGTCAGAAACACTGACTACAAAAAGCTCCTCCAAAAAGCCAGTCAGAGTTGGTATTTATTCTCAGTACATCTGTCAGCACATGTCACCCTGTTGGCTTGTTTCTGGCCATCTTTAGACTCACAGGTGAGCACACCCACACATGCCAAGGTACCCATGAGGTCCCCCCTGAAGCTGGGGCAGTGCAGGAGCTGCTCTGCAGGAAGGTCGACCCCCAACCATGGGGTTGGCCATGGGCTGGCAGCACAGAATGCGGGCAGTGCCATGAGTGGCAGTAACTCAGCGAACCTGAGCACCAGGAGGTGTGTGCTGTGGTGTTGCAGGGCTGGGGACAGATAAAAAGCAAAGGGCACTTGGTCTCCTCACGGAGGAGATACAATTCCATGGCATTTCAGGAAGAATGAGCAATTTATTCTATCTTACAAACTCCCTTCTGCAGTGCTGTGCTTATGAATTACTATTGTTCTAGCTGCCAGTTCTCCATTTTCAGCCTTCTCTCACTGTGCACTTTTTTTCAGAGGAGCAAATGGTGGAGTCTGTCTGAGCAGAAGAACAAAAGCAGAGCCAAGGATGCACTGCTGACTCACCAAGTGAACAGCGCTTTTTCTTTTTTTAAACAAACTTGTTAAATATATGTACGCCCAAATACCCACATCAATTTAAATGATTTGCAGAATGCCTCTATTAGTGCATCAATGGCCCAAGGAAATAACACGCTGTTATCAAAGAAATGATTCTCATACAGGGAAGGAGGAGGACATTCACTCTTTTGCTTGAGAAAATTGTTCCTAATGTTTTTTGTTTGTTTTCTGAGAAGCTGCTTTGCTGGAGATGTTGAATCTTTAGCTTGACTGGGAATTACCCCGAGTCATGCCTCTCCTCAGAGCTTAAGATTTAAAGCACTCTGGACAACTGGCCTCATGAAGGCTGTGCTGGCTCTCAGCATCCAGTTCAACACACAGAACTTCAGTCATGGAAAGCACATTTAGCAGACCAAGTCAAGCTGTGCAAGTAAGTGTTCTCTGGGTGTTAGGTGAAGAGGATCTCAGAGTGGAACTATCTCAGCCAAACTTTATTGCTCATCTATCTTACTGCTACAGAATTAAATGCAACCACATCTATCATCAGAAACCTTTTCCTCTATTAAAAACTAGACATCAGACATTGACTGATTGGGCTATACTGACTCAGTGATGGAAGTGTCAGCAATGTGTCTCAGAACGGGAGCCAAAAGCATGAGGAATAGTTCAACTTATGGGGTGCTGCTGCGAGAAATCTAAGAATTTTTGTAAATCAACCCCAGACTGCACTGTGCAGGGAGAGAGGAGAACTCGAACACCACCACGCAAAATAATGCGGTCCTACCACATGCTCAGGCTTGTTCAGTTTACTGCAATACCCAATCTGCCAATATTAATTTCTTCATGAAAAACTTGGGATATCATCAAAGTGACAAAACCAAAACATGCTTAAATTTCACTCACTTGAATGACATTTCATGGAAAAAAAAGAACCCAAACTACAACAGGAGCAGACAAGGAAAAAGCACTGTGTTTATAGAAACTACGAGCATATCTTTCTTCAAAGTTAGACCAACATTTTCACTAGGACCTACTCATTAAAAACAAATTAAAAAAAAAAAACAACCCAAACCAAAACAAATAGCCAACAAAACCAAAATCGCACAGAACCACTGAGATTTTCTGTAGAAAATAGAATCCACATTTCTACTGAATACCTCTGATAAAGAAACAGGTCCTTTAGTAGTAGGAGTGAAACAGTTAAATTCTAGATATCCTACATACTCCCACCTTTCCCTGCAGCTGAAGCTGTCTGCACATAATTTGAGAGCTGAATTAAAGGAAAAGAGTACAGTATACATAACACGTTAAACTATGAGTATGAAAAGAATGTATGTGAAAATCTTGCATATTTTTTGTTTGCCTTTAATTAGAGATGGATTCCTGATCTTGATTATCCTTAGCAGAAAATCAAGACCAGTCCCTGAAACCAAACAGTCTTCCCTTTGTGGGCCTCCTCCTGATTTATGTAGGGCTTTAAACAACACACACACACACAAAAAAACCCTTAGAGCTGAGGTTACTATTTTTTTCACATCAGTTAGTTCTTATGAAGATGCAGATGGACCTTTGTTTTAGGATATTTATTTCTCTTTACACCTTACAGTGCAAGCAAACAGAGCTAAGAAAAAGCACTACTGAAAGCAAGGTACTTTCAAAACCACATTTTGCTAATGATTTTAATTATCTTCTGAGCGATGATCTCCCCACTTTAAGATGTCCCTCATGGCAACTTCTTTCGTTGGTTTGGATACTATTGAGCCACCTATAAGCAATTCAGAAGCCCCCATTACAATATATTTTGTGATAACTGGTCTTGGTTCTCTCAAAACTGAATATAGCACCCTGATAACTGGATTAGATCATTTGACCTAATGTGGCTCCAGTCATTTTGCAACAGTAATCGAGCCAATGAAATGCTGGCAGAAGTTCCAATTCCAGCTGTGGCAAACACTCAGTGAAATGCCAAAGCTCAGCTTCTGAAATAGGTTGCCTGTGTGGTTCACAGCTGGCAGGGGCGCGATAGGAAGAAGGTAAAATGGCAAAGGGACGATTACAATGCTAGGAATTAATGCTATTAACAGAGGGAAATGTGGGTTTTACCATCACACATTTTATCTGCATGCTCTCTCCTTGCCTGCACAAGGAAATATTTGAGACCTAGAGCTCCCCCGTAAATCCCTGAAGATTGTAGAGATTTCTTTCTTTCCCATGGCTCCAAAGAGGAGTAATACAGGGAGGTTGAAGTCCTCCATTCCCATCACCCCCTTAGTAATGGAGCCATTCTGCCTGCCCTTAGGAGGAGAGAGAGACAGGCTGATCTCTGACATGCTGCAGTGTAGAAGGAGGTCTTCCCATGAGAGGGAGTGCTTTAGAAAGCATGCTGAGCCAAGGGCAGAGGGAATGAGATGTGGGCAAAGCAGCAAACTTATCTGCTTCAGTGCAAAGCAGCTACTACATTGCCACGAGGGACGCAATGACCCAACAAGGCGCTAAACTAGATGTATGCTTTGTATTGCAAAAGGCATTACACAAAATGTCTCAATCATTTCCCAAAATGAGAGAAAGTAGCAGGTCAGTGTAACATGAAATGGACAGAGCCTGGTCAAATTCTTACCAACTGAATACAGAAAAAATAGAAAACCTGTTTCGCATTTATGCTTTCTTCTACAGCCATAGAATAACACATTCACTTCATGGCACTGACAATTTCTGAAGCTATCAAGAGATCAGCCATTATTCCTCATCTCTGTTTTACAACTTTTTCATCTGTTTCACATTTCTCGGCTCTTTTACACGGTACTTTCAACAGAAATCTGACCACCATAACTATAGCACTCATACCACGCAACTAGCTCGGAGGCTATTTGTGTCTCATCAGTGAGCACACTTAAGGAACACAAGACTTAGCAGCCTGATTCAATCTTTGCATGGCAGATTTCACTTTGCACAGCAAAAACCTGTGCACAGGCATGTTGCATAAGGGGGCTGCAGCCCTCGCCAGCAGAGAAGAGCCCACAACTGCCCCTGGTTCAGGTGGCTGCAGGTCTGTGTCTGCCATCCTGAGAGTCAACACGGGTGGGCTCTGGAGCTGCAGACACATCTTGAACCCAGCGCTCCAAGGTAATTAACAACAATGTTAAAAGTCTGGAGGAGTCGTTCCCCTGGCTTCATTTCCAAGCCCCGCAGCGGTGGATTGGTTAGCCAGTAAAGAAACTCAACCAAATCGTTCCGCATGCAGATAGCCTTTCAGCAACATTCTTACTTTTTAATTTGAAATTTACTTGCTGTTCCAATTGCTATTATAAAAACTATATTTTTTTTAGATCTTTAACACTGAAATTCCAGATTCTCCTTCAATTACCTTTAACGAGGTAACTAATATCATTAGTCACATCTGGCTTATCCCATGACCTTGTGCAGACAAATAGGTGAAAGCTTATACTTGTCAGCCGCATTCTGACATGCATACTACCCAGTCACTTTACTGTGTGAAATATTTTGTGCATGATTATCATTGGTGCATGCATCCTCAGAGATGCCAGAATGTGGTGCTGGGCAAGAAGAACATAACAAAGGTACACTGGGAAAGGAAAGGAACCAGTCATAAACTTCCAAAGTAAAGCCACTATAGTCATTGTGGAATTTAAATGTGAAGGCTGTTGGCTCTGCTAAGCCCTCCCATGAGCCTGCAGTGGCACACCGCACAGCAGAAGACACAGGAGAATGAAGAGGCACTGCACAACTGCATTGCAACTTGTATCCCAGGTTTGAAGGTGATTTCAGTAATGGATGTATCTGGTTCTTCTGACTGTACTGTGTTTCTCTTCCATGAAAAGAAGAAGAAGAAATAAGTCTCTAAGAAATGTCAGAGCAATAGATCATTATGAAGGCAAAGTTTAAATTACCAAGTAGAATTCTGTACTCTTGAAGCACTGCTGTCTCAAACCTCAAATCATCCTCTGCTTACCTGCTGTTTGAGAGCATGTTCATGTTCCCACAGGATAAGCCAGAATACAAGAACTACCTGCAAGACTCTACTGGAACAGATACAAAGGGTGAAACTGAAAATGATGTAAAGGCCACAGAGTTGAACATCACAGTCCTTAACTTGTGGGTGCCTGGCTACCAGGGAGGGATCCAAAATCTAACTCAGATGTTAAGGCTCCTTTTACAGCACACTGCAAAAGTTACAGATCTGACAATGGAATCCAAACTCAGCCTTTAAGTCAGAAGCTGCTTAAAAGTCAGACACTGAGTTGATGTCATTTAAAACTACCTGATAAAAGGAGTACTCATGAAAGCAATGAATGAAGAGGGAGTGGGAGGAAGAGGTCAAGTTGTTTGCTCTCTGCTGCTCAGATGGCTTGACATTAGAAGCAGATGGCTGAGCGTCTCCTTGGGAACCACACTGCAGGTCGCTCCTGAAAGCAATGCCTAAACAAGAGCAGAACAGCAGAGATGGAATACTAGGAAAAGTACAAAGTGGTTCCAGGAACATGAAGTTGAACACAACTCCATTCACTCAAGTGAATGTCCACCTCATTCACAGGCAGTCATGCCTACCTCTTGCCCTGCAGCTCAGGTTATTCGGTATTCATTGTTGCAGACATGACCAAAGATGATTGAAGTTTAACTCTGCAGTACACCTGACTAATAAAGCAATTGGCAAACTACTTGTCAGACCAAGGCAAGATCTGAATCTGAGTTTTTCACTTCTCAAGAGGAGAAATGTTGTAGTCGCTATCTTGCCCCCCTTTCCTGCTTAGCACAGACAGAATAGCAGCCACTGTTGCTTTAGTAGGCCCTCTCAAGGTTGGTCTGTTCTAAGAATATCTCCAAAGTTGCTCATAGCAGTCATGCAAAGAAGGTACAATTACTCGATTCTAGACAGGGACCCTACCACAGGAGTTGGCCTGACACTTAGGCCTTTACAAACCAAGGTGCTTACAGTCAGCCAAAACCAAAATGGGGGTGAAATACAGTTTCTAAGCATACAGATTATAGATATGCTGAGTTGGACCTCTGTGGATTGATTACTATTTTCCTACTTAAGAAGCATAGCATTGGGAGGGAATAATACCGTAGAAAAATTCAACCTAAGCCGTACCTATAAAAGCAATTGGAACATCAGACTAGAAATTTACAAACAGTCTATGTAATTCACTGTGAACATACACAGTGGAGTAGCTGCATGAGATGACCCCCTCAAACATTCCCATCATAGGAAAAGCTTACCTCAAATCCTACAGAGGTTTCCAAATGCATTTAAATTTTCTTTAATTGAGGGGAAAATCTTTTCATTTCATACTCTTTGGTAGTTATTTACAATTAATCAACTGAAGGTATGTAAAATAAGTTAGTTGATAATTACCTAAGAATACAATTGAGAACTCCTGTGAAAGTACTCTCAGCTGTGAGAACAATAACGTTAAATATTTATGCAATGTTAAATATATAAGTTAACTGTAAATATTTGAACAGCTTCCAATCAGCAGACTTGGAGAGAGAAAATGAAAGCCAGGAACCAGACTCAAGCAGGCACTGGTGGCCTCCTGGCAATACACAGAACACACTGTTTTAATGAATTCCATCGCTGAAACCAAAGCTTGGTACAACCAAACAACCATGTTTGTTCAATACAATTGTGAGCTCTTTCATAGTCTCATTAGATTCTGCAGGAAAGAGATTAAAGCATACTGTGTACAGACATGTCATTTTCATTAGACAGATTCATTTAAAGAATTTTTGCCTGATTAATCTAGTCTTGAGTGTGTGAAGTCGTTAACTATGTTTATTTTCTATGGGTTTCTTTACATTTTGATTGGCCTTGGAACAGTCTTTTCATAGAATCAGAGAATCACAGAACAGTTTGGGTTGGAAGGCACCTCAAAGCCCACCCAGTTCCAACCCAGTGCTGTGGGCAGGGCTGCCACTCACTGAGTCGGGCTGCCCAGGGCCCCATTCACCTGGCCTTGAAGCACCTCGAGGGATGGGGCACACATAACATGTTGGGCAGTTGTGCCAGCACCTCACCACACTCTCAGTAAAAAATTTACCCCAGTATCTAATCTAAATCTTCCTTCTTTCAGTTTAAAACCATTCCCTCTTGTCTTGTCCACCCATGGAAGAAACAGATTTCCAACCTGTTTATAAGCTCTCTTTAAGTACTGGAAGGCTGCAATGAGGACTCCCTGGAGCCTTCTATTCTCCAGGCTGAACAAGCCCAGATCCCTCAGCCTGTGTTTGTAGGAGAGGTGCTCCAGCCCTTTGACTGTCTTTGTGGCCCTGTTCTGGACCCTCTTCAACAGCTCTGCATCTTTCTTGTACTGGATAAAATGCTGTCATAATTTCTCTTGCATAAAAATCCCTAAATCACAGGAAAAATTTTCAGCAGCCTTGTTTAACCCACCAGCCGTGCAAGAGTTATGCAGAGACTTAGCACATCATTGTTTAAGAACTGGCAGTCTCGTGCAGCACAACACAGCCTGAGGTTCTGGACATACCATAAACCCGTCTCAGTGATACTGAGCCATTATTGTCTACTGGGGCATGCACATTAAATCTGTGATGTACACAATGGGTAGAGCACGTCTCGCAGTGCAGTGATAAAATCCAGACACCCAAGGCATCTGGTATGCTTATGTTCAGTGGCATAATTAGCAGTAATTTCCCACTGTTGCTACCACTATTAGAATTTAAACATGAAAATGATGGAAATGGCTTCATACTTACAATCACAACCAAACTAGTCAGACTGCAGAGCCAAAGACATAAAAGAACTGGAATTGTCATAGTGTTTGATAGTAAGACAGCCAGAATCGGCATGATGGGTAAAGAAACCTGTATTCCACCAGTTGCAAATCTGACTTGGTCATTAAAAAAGCTGATGTTTCAGGTAAACAGTTAAGAACATGTGTTGGTTTCCTAACCATGTTGTATGTTGTGAATGTATTTCCAAAATAAGACTTCTCTCATTTTTAAAGATAAAGCAGTTGGTGAAGTTAAGGCCATGATGTTCATAATCATGTGATAATTTTCAATAGTCTCAAATTTTCCTTTATTTTTTAAAAATACCCTGTTTCAGGCAACCTCATTTCTTGGAACAGAGACATGGATGCAATGAACTGGAGGTGTTAAAGCTTGTTTATGTGAGAAATATGTTAGCAGGTAATTTTGGTTCATTCAGCAGTTAGAAACCAGTTTTCCGTAAGAGAGAAATCTAAAACAGCATGAGACAGATGATACATATTTCACAATGTACCAGAGCATCAGCAACTTCCAGCTTTTCTTCCTATGTTAATCATAATTAACTACTAATAATACAGTGTCAGTGGGTCTAGCAAAATTGCTAGAAGCAACTACAGCACTAATTTGCTGGAAAAAAGGAGAAAGTCAGTGATTTGTTAACCTACAATAATAGCGTTAGCACACACGGACAGCTGCCAGCAGAAATTCAAGACAGTACGTGTATCTGCTGGCTGGATCTGATAGGGCCGTCTTTATGAACCTGCACCCAACAACACTGGCTCATTTCCCTACCTCAGAGTTTTCTCACCTAGTATGTTTTCCAGTTATCTTACTTTCCATTAGCATATCTAAAGATAACTATCAGCATAACTAAAACAAAGTTATCATATTCAGTCACTATTGTTCAGCTGCTTCTTAAATAATAGTCTTATTTCATTTATTATTTACTATTATTTAGATAATCTTGTTGCATCTTATTGCAATAGAGACAGGACTAGAGGGAATGGCTTTAAACTGGAAGAGCGTAGATCTAGATTAGATATCAGGAAGAAATTCTTTACTGTGAGGGTGGTGAGACACTGAAACAGTTTGCCCAGCGAGGTGGTGGACGCTTCTTCCCTGGAATCACTCAATGCAAGGCTGGATGGAGCTTTGAGCAACCTGGTCTAGTGGGAGGATTCCCTGCCTATAGCAGGTTGGAACTAGATGATCTTAAAGGTCCCTTGCAACCCAAACCACTCCATGATTCTGTGATATATTGAAGTAACTCATGCTAGTGAAGAGTTTAGGCCTATTAAAAGATGCAAGAACCAATAGGTCTGTACAGACAGGATAGATGAAAGAGGCAAAAAAAGGGAGGGGAGTACAAAAAGGAGGCAGAAAGACAAAGAAGGAAGTAAGTCTAGCAAAGGGCTACAATGATTATGAGAGGCCTGGAGCATCTCCCTTATGAGGAAAGGCTGAGAGACCTGGGGCTCTTCAGTAAAATAGACAATTGAGGGGGAATCTTATCAATACTCATGAAATATCTAAAAGTTGAGTGTCAAGTGGATGAGGACAGGATCTTTTTGATAGTACCCAGTAACAGGACAAGAGGCAATGCGCATAAACTGGAACACAGGAAGTTTCATCTGAACATAAGAAAGAACTTATTTACTGAAAGGATGATAGAGCACTGGAACAGGCTGCATAGCAAAGTTGTTGAGTCTCCTTCTATGGAGATACTGAAAACCTACCTGAATGTTTTCCTGTGCAACCAACTCTAGGGAATCTGCTTTAGCAGGGGGTTGGGCTAGATGATCTCCAGAGGCCCCTTCCAACCCTTATGATTCTGTGATTGGGAGAGAATAAAAATTAGGAACCAGATGAGAAAGCATAGAAGAAAGATAGAAATCAACTAGAAGATCTTGTTTTGTCTCTCGTATTAAGTTCACTTGAAAGCTGCAGAAAATATGAATGTTATCTGCAAAGTTGAGATTCTAGCTTCAGGCAGCTTCTCCACAGCCCTGTGCCCTAATCAGAATCTACCCCAAAGACAAAATGCATTAACTTAGCACAGCAGTGGGATAGCCTCACCTTAGATGTTAACTTTTGGTCAAGCAGTTGAGCAAGATGGTCTTCAAAGTTCTCTCCCAACTGAACTGTTCTGCTCTGCTCTATCCATCACGATAGAGCTGAAGATTTTGGTGAGCAAGAGGAGATGTTCCCTCTGTGGCAGCCACTTACATTTAACAAGTTGTCAGCATAAACAATTACTGCCAACATGCCATGCTCCATGATAGTCCTCACAAGTAAACAACAACAGTATGAACACACTAAGGAAAAGCCAGATGACGGGCTGGAGACTCCAGTGCCTGTGATCAGAAGGGGGACTGGCAGATTAGTGATCCAATGGACTTGGTGCCAGATATAAGTATGAGAGAACTGGAATCCACTGTGGCAAGCTGGTTTCTCCGGAGAAACCTTTCCCGTAGGACTGACAACAGAGACATCTGTAAATAGAAAGACCAATCCCATGACAAAACACACAGAATCAAGATCATTATTGTACTTTTTAGATCGTGAATTAACACACGTGAGTTAACAAAAGCCTGGTTTTTAAACGGCAAAGAGAATAAATATATTTTTCTACCCTTTTATAACTGTGAGGACAACCAGAAAATGCTTCCAAAATTGATACCATACGTGCAGATTAAAAACAGGCTGCAAGCCAAATCCTCCTCTTCAGTTTCACTGGCGGAGCCCAGCAGACTGCCACAGAGCTACGCTCGAGCAGCAGGGAAAAGAATTTGACCCTTTGACTGCTGCATCAAAAGCAGCTAACTTCCCACTGCATTTGGCGGCCTCAAAAATTAAGGATTACAAATGGCTTTGTGCTCAACGCTGTCTCATGTTCCTGCTTGGGCAGATGGATGCTGATGTCTTCCTGCTCTGCTCTTTCTGAAATTGCATTCCCTTTCCCCTGAAGCAGCATGACTGGCATCCCTAGCATCTTTACTCTGTGCCCTGTACATATTAGACCATTGCTAATGAAGGAAGGTTTTTCCATCTCATCAGTATGTGAATATGTACAGCACTGCTATGCAACGTTGAAAAAGCTAAGAGCAGTAGGATAAAGTACACGTCTTTGCCACCTTCCTTTCCTTTCAAAGTATCATGGAATAATAGAATTGTAGAGGCTGGAAGGGACTCCAGAGATCACTGAGTCCAACCCCCTGGCAAAGCAGGCCCCCTGCGGCAGGCTGCACAAGTAGGCATCCAGGCCGGTCTTGAATATCTCCAGAGAAGGAGAATCCACAACCTCTCTGGGCAGAGCTCCTGTTCTAGTGCTCTGTCACCCTTACCATGAAGAAGTTCTTTCACATATTGGTGCAGAATTTCCTATGTTCAAGTTTATGGCCATTTCCCCTTGTTCTGTCCGCACAGTCCACTGGAAAGAGGTTGGCTTTGTCCCTTTGATTTCCACACTTATGATATTTATAAACATTAGTAAGATCACCTCTCAGTATTCTTTTCTCAAGGCTGAACAGATGGAAGTCCCTCAGCCTTTCCTCATAGGAGAGGTGCTCCAGGCCTTTATCATCTTTGTGGCTCTCTGCTGACTCTTTGCAGGAGACCCCTCTCTTTTTTGTACTGGGGAGCCCAGAACTGGACACAAATCATCTACTTCATCCACTAATCATTTTCCTAACACACAAAACCTGTCAGAGTGACAGATGACAATTTTTCAGTGCTCCTATCGTTTAACTTGTTCATTATTCCAAATGGTTCGATTTCATACCGGTGTACTCAAGTACAACAATTGCTATCAGTCATTTTCAGTCATATGTTAGGTTTTATCTCACGATCACAACCATTTTATTTTTAAGCTGTATGTTCTATATATTGATAAGAATTTAGATTCCCAAACGAAGAATATATGGTACTTGGTGGTAAAACTAAACCTTGAAATGTGATTCTTAAATTAGCAATACTTATTTACATCGAGAAATGCCAGAATCCTTCTCTCTCAGTAAGGGCTGAGAACTGTGTGATATAGAAAAAAAAAAATCAAAGTGAAAAAATAAATAAGTACAGTATGAAAACACCCTTTTTTTCCCCCATCAGATGCAGTACACGCTGCACTCAGATACCTTACAAGCACTAATTCTGCTAAAGCCAAGCAATTTTGCTTTTGCTTTACAAAGAAGCTGATTTTGAAACTTGTAGGTAGCCTCAATTTGACTTTCGATGTGCTAGGATCCAGACTGAGCTAAGAGCAGCTGCGCAAGTAGCTTAGAGTAGGTCATGAATGCCTCCTACCCAGACCTCAGGCTGATCCTGAACTCGGGATTCAGGTTCATCCATTTATCTACATAGTCACATTTATTTCCCAATAAAACAAAAGCACAAAAAAAAAAAAGCCAGAAAGCATACTTAAGGAAGCTGAGGTAGACAAGGGAAAAATAGAACAATACAGCAGTCACATTTCCTGCAAGCAGGTGACAATCATCCTCCCTTCCAGCTTTCATTTCCTAGAACATGAGCAGTGCTTGTAAATCACAGGTGTGTATCTAATGCAAGTCATATTTTCACTATCAGATCTAAGTTGCAAGTATTGCAATTTGGGATTTATCAGTATGTCAGCGGCTGCCCAGAACTTTTTAAAGGAAGCTTCCCATATCCTGCAAGAAGAAAGTCAGCTCCTGAGTTACAGATTAGTGCCTGAAAGCTTGAGACTGGGCAGTGAAGCTGCCCTGAAACCCATTCATTTTGCTTCTGGTTTGGAATTTGTTGCAGCTTAACTGGACTCCAATAACAGTAACTTGAAGGGTCATCTCAAATCCTAGAGTCATGGGATGACAGATGTCCTGTCAAAGCATAATCCCATTTTCAGGCACATAAGATACAGCACTTGATCAAAGTGAGAGAAGATACAAAAGTGCTCACTGCACTATTTGCAGGAGTGGCCCTTCGAATAGTTAAGCCAGCAGAGTGATACGATGAGCAAAACACTGCTGTTCAGCAACATCTGGCTTCTACAACGGGTAGTGATTTTTTAAATGGAACCAGCTTGCTGATCACATGCCAGCTGGACACAGTAAGACAGGGACAGCATTACTTTAAGTGAAGAAAGAGTGAGGAAGATAGATGTTCAATGAAATCCAGTTGAAGACCCCAGGATGAAAGTAGCTGCTTACGGGAACATCTCTCAAAGAGAATCTCTGAAGAACAGAAAGTCAAAATGTTCCGGCTGCTTATGCAGCCAAATACCAATCTTAATGTGTGGCAGATAATTTGATTGTAGATAATACATTCAAAATTAAGTTGGCTACCCAGTGAGCAAGATGCTTTTACTTAGATGTCGAACAACATCAGATCCACCGGGAGTTCAGATGCTCAACCATTTTGAGGTGCACTCAGAAGGAAGAACAGTATTACAAAGTAGTCAAGACTTCCCACTATCTTTTTTTTTTTTTTTTTTTCCTTCTGGAAACCAAACTCTTATATGCTATACAAAGCAAAAACCTCTGATATACAAATAGCATTATTCAGAACATAATTTCTTCAAGAGATCTCTTGTTAGGCACTATGTGCAATAGACCAAAATGTAAATCATTGCAGTAAGTCATGGATCGTCATAACCACAGTTTCTGTTGGCTTGCTGGAATCTTTCTTAGACTGCACATGATTAGTGTAAGTTAATTATATGTGCAGTCACTTTTTTAGTATATACAAATACCACTGTTGAGAGAACATATTTTAACAGATGGAATTGCCAATAAGCACTTTTAACTTTTTTTTTTTTTCGTAGAGAAAAACCTTCTCTTTGAGACTGAGAACAGTACATAAGTGAAAATCATTATTTCATGTCTCAGAATTTTGAATCCATCTCAATAATAACTGAATTCCCTTGCTCTGCACTCGATATTATTTCCCATTTGACTTTTCATGTCATTGGGACCACTAGAAGCTTACATAAATGTATGTAATCATAGGCAAAGGCAAGATTTAGATTTGTCTCTGGGCTTGGCGGTAGCTGTACTGTTTATTTATTTAATTCTTTCATGGTGTTCACAAAATAGGGAGGTCGTTCTTGTACCCACAGGAAGATTTCTTGTCAAAAGACTCAAATCCTCAAACATTGTGCTCTTGGGTAAGAGCTAACCCCTTACAAAGGATGCTTATAGAATTGAACTCTAACAAGTATGAGAGACTTTTTCAGATACAGAAGCTTTTTTATAAAAAGGAGATCCTTAAATTCAAACCTAAAAATTACAAAAGACTTGCATATAGCAGCAGGTGACTGTGAGATATACCTGAAACTCAAGTGGGGAAACAAAAGCAGACTACAGAGGAATACTTGAATCATAGAATGGAAAACTTTCTCAAGGATATTGCACCCTCTGGCACATCTACCAGACATTTGACCACAGCATGTGTACACAACACTGTATTTAAATGATACGTGTTAGAGGTAGAACAAAAGAACAGATAGAAAGGACAGACCAGAACAATTTGCATTCTGTTCTTCTAATAAGAGTAACACATCAGACAACATAAATACCTTGAAGTTCAAGTCCTGTAGAAACAAACCAAATGTCCTCCCCCACCCCACAACATCACAGTTTGTTACTTTCCAAAAATCCTTATATAAGCACTTTTTTTTTTTTTTTTCAGCAAGCAAGCAACAAGCCAACCAAACACTGGGAGAGTTCTGAACCATGACAGGGTTCTGATGTCAGCCAGAAAACAGAATTCATCATGAATTAATAAAAAAAATAAAAAAGTGAGGAGAGGAGATATTGTCAGTAGGTTTTAATCAACTACGATGAAATAATGGAAGGGAAAAAAACAGCAGGAGAATAGCAACCCTAGATGTTTGCATTTGATACTGCAAGTAATGCAGACAAACTGTGTACTCCATGATGTTTAGAAACCTCTAGCATCCAAAACTTAAGTGTACCAGGAACTCTCTGGTTAACTTATCACTTTCTAAACCAAGCCGTTTCTCTCCTTTCACTTTTCAGACACACTGGCCTCCTATAACATTCTATAAATGGATAGCTGAGATCAACATATCCCATGTTCTGGCTGTTCCATATATTTTATTCTTTTCTTTTGTGAAATCCATAGTTGAATGACAGAAAGTTAGATTTGGGTCCAGATTAAATTTAATCAATCTTAGCGTTAATCTCAAATTTAACACAATAACTTTCCAGGAAAGAATACTTTTATCTGCAATAGCAGTTCCCAATTAAAATAGCCTCTCTTGCTTGAATGCCAACATTAGAGATGAGAGACCAAACTAATGTGCTTTGCTTGGCTGGCTATCTAAGTCTTTCCACTGGCACTTTCTCAAACTGACGGCAGTGGAGAAAGGCAGAGGCGGTGACAATATTCAGAGATTTGCCATCACGATGGGAGAGAGAATGGAGTAGCAATCAGTGCCATGGGAAGAGCTGAATAATGTTGGGAATCACTGGTGTAGAACTGGTTCTGATTGAAACGATCCATAAGCGTACTTCAATCAAGAAAGATTTTGCACTTTCTTCAAGTACGCTCCCTTGCCCCTGCACACACACCTCTCTCATTATGGACTTAACATGCACTGCAAGCTTCTCCCTTTCACAGTGCAGTGAGAGAGTTTTGAAACTCTCATATACTACTGCAAACTTATGTGTATGCCCCTCCTATCAGAATACAACCAACAGCAAAAAGGATGTGATTTACATGTAAAGGAGATTTTAAAGAATACCATCTTGACCCTTCACTGAGAAAGCTGGGAAATACCTGACAGTTTACTTTTTTTTCCTTCTACTGCTGAACAGAATTGCTAAAGCCAACTGGTTGCCATCTTCCCCTGTCAGTACCCATTTGACAGCATCCGGCTAGCTGCCGTGAACTTTCCTCCCTCTGCCACTCACGCATACACACTCCTCGTTCAAACAACAGTGACAATCTCCATGCTGTTCTACATGGGAGTTTGTTATTTCAGCTCTTTAGATAGTGCAGATAACACAGAGAACTAAACACAGTCCATGAGGAATCTCCTACAAGGTGATTCTTCAGCAGCTGTTTTTGTTTCTCAGCTCCCAGGTAACTTGTCAGAAGTTTTCTCTCTGCCAGAGCTTGCTGAACTGTTCTAAATAAATAAACAAACAAACAAACAACAAAATCTCCCTTTCATTTCTCTTTCCAATTTAACTTTTGTGCTTCAACAGCGGAAGCAACTCCCACATTGCCAGGGGACACGCTCACCTCAAGCACAGACAGGGTTACTTGGCCTGGAGTTCTGCAGACTTCTATGACTATTCTCTGCTCCCTGTTGAACAGAAACTCCTCTCAAACTCAACAAGGCATGCAAACCCAATATATCTTAAGCTTGCCCATTGGTCCCACTTGTGTCCTTATCATTGCCTGGGATGGAGACAGAATGCTTCTGCTTCTTCTCCAGGTTTCTCTGACCTCTGGTATTTAGGTGAAGCAAGGAAGCACAATATCAGGAGTTAATTTTACTGTAGTTCTCAGCCAACAATCTTATATATATATATATACATGTGTGTGCGTGTGTTGTATATATATGTTTTATATATGTTGTATATATATAACATAACATACTATATATAGAGAGAGAGTTGTTGTAAAAGATATGTAAGTGTATATGCAAATACATATACAAATGTTCTATAGGTCACTCCGAAAGTAATGCCCCCTATTTATTTCCATGGAAACTACAACAAATACAAGAACACAATAGCAGAATTTGGTAGAGCAAATTCTCAGTTGCAAAACTGTTTTTTCGACATAGTCACCACTATGATCTCTGCATTTTCATCAGCCATGAGCATGAGCCTGCATGAAGTACTTGTAACAATCTGCATCAAAGGTGATCCACTGTTGCTGTCGCTACTGCTGAAAACACCACCCATCCTCTCACTGAGCTCACATTCACTGTTTGGTCTCCATCAACATTCATCGAGAGTCAATGAACGTCAGTGGGTACCATTTGTTCTGCATGGAGGAATTCAACAGCACTCCTTTGCTTCATATGCATTCCCATGTCAGACACCATTCTGCCAGGCTGCCCCTCTGCTGCAATCTGTCACACAGCAACAACATGTAACAAAATACTGGCAGAAGGTTCAACCTCTACTGCCATACCACCAACATCCACCTCTGACACTGTGGGCCAACACAATACAATAAGAGGCTTTACTTTCAGAGAAGCCATCATATATATATTGCAACTTGTAGATTATCTTCTTAAGAATAAGCTGGTGTAAATGACATTTTCTGCAGTCACATAGGTCACCTACAGCAGTGTTCTTGGCTGCATGATGCCCATGACTTCAAGCAGCAGCGGACTGGGAAGCAGAAACAGAGAGGAGAATGTTATCTGGTGCTATGAAGGGTAAGCAGTTGAAGTGAGAAAGGCTAATAAAGAAGATGACACTGAACAGATCCATGGCTTTTCACGTGGACAGAAAAGCACTGCAAACACAAAATTGTCAGGCAAGTAGATGGACTGGCGGGGAGTAATGTCACATCTGTTGTCTCAGCTCCATTTGCTAAGTCCCTGTTTTCCTGAGAAGACAGTACTGTCAGCTGTACAGAAGTGACAGAATGTAGTTACAGGGGTGCATACAGACAAAAGCTCTCACTTTGTTCACTGAATAAGGAAAAAGAGAGAAGCTACTGAGCTTCTTATTTTTTCTGGCATCCTATAAACCCCAAGGTAAGCAAAGATAAGTGTTAGGTGCTTTTGGCTTATAAACAGGAAGAAACAGAACACCATCTCAATGACTAACATATCTAGATTAATTGCTGCTGTGAGGGAGAGAGGTAGGGAGAGGGAGGAAGGGAAAATTAAGGAGATAAGGAGAGACAGTGTGTAACAACTGCAAGCTCTCTCTTTGTGGGTAAATTTATGGCAAAACAGAATACTTTCTGCACCTCCATAGCTTCTGAAACTGTGAACCAGAATAACTGTTTTCTTCTTACCATGTCTATCTGCAGTATCCAAGAGGTTATGCTTTACTACATTATTACAGGAGATACACTTTTTTCTTATTACAGCATAGAAGAGTTGAGCTCCCTGTCCACAGACAGCAACCTATGCATCTCTATGGCTTGAAGTGAACTGCCATGCTATACTGTCTTTACCTTTAATCAATCTGCAGAGGGAATCAGCAAGCTGTATTACAAGAAGGGTTGGAAATCTGGACTATTAATTGGGACTATTTTCTGCTTCCCCAGCATCTTCTACAGTACTTCATTTAATTTTTCTAAACTACAGGAGGGACAGTATTTCTCAGGAGAAGCTATTTCTCACTTGGTAATTGTAGGTACCAAGATAATTCTCTGCTACCATCACTTATATTTCCCTACACCACATTCATCTGTTAAAAAAAGATCTCCTGTTCTGCCTAATTTCTGAGAAGGTATGGTTTATTCTTACCATGTAGCTAGAAGCTGCCCTGAAACCAAGAGTAAAGACCTGGCAGAAGCATTGTGCATTGCCAGCTAAGTGAATTGAAGCAGTCATCTTAGAAAGTCTACACAGTTTATGGCATGTTTAACTCACTACAGTATCTGAATCCAAACAAGAAACCCAACTCACTCACAAGCTGTGAATGAGAAAAAAACATTTAGAGGTTGATACATATCTGGGTTATTTATTCCAAGCTTGATTAAAGAAATATAAAACAAACCCAGCCTGCTTTCGGATCCAACTGACACCCAAGTGAAGATGTTGGCAGCAGAGCCTGTCATGAGATCCTGGTAACCCCAGTTCCAACTCCCAGTGCTCCCTGAGCTAGATTTCTGGGATTCATTTTGTGTCTAAAAAAGTTATCTTGTTCTTGCATCTAAGCTCCCACTTCAGAGGCCGGCATGATTCCTCCCTGTGAGCATTTCTGGGAGTGGAAGGTGAGGAGTGGAAGCAATGAGCTACCACAACTGTGCCTATGTCAGAATTTAATGCAGTTACCATCTGAACTCCCCAGAAAAAGTAAGTGCTGCTGCTGTCTCAGCCTTGCTGAGGAGGACAAAGACAGCTCTGAGAAGGAAGGTTGTGATGCACGGAGGGTCTAAGAAGAGTGGGTCAGTGAGCGGGAGAGAGGACAGAAGGGATTTGGGAATGGCATCTGCATGCTGAGCACCTGGCAGTGGTAGGGGCGACGCTGCTCAGACTCCAGGACCATAATTCTTCCCCCATGCCACTGCAAAATAGAATTACCATTTGCTTCCTCTTCTCCCTGGCTGATTAGTACACATGCAACCTTGGAGCTGTCAGACTCCACTCCGAATAATGAGATCATGACAGATGAGAAGGTCTCCCCATGTCCTTTCCTAAAAGCGCAGCTGCCAACCAGCAGAATTCCAAATCTCCTGGCATCGCCATTAGTAATACTGGAGGTGCTACCAAAATCTTAGGCAATATGTTTTGGATAAATTTCAATCATCTCTGCTGCTGACTCAGTGCTTATTTCCTTCACCCACCCGCTTCCTCATGCACAGCCCTGACATATGGCCTGAATTATACCTTCACCTCAATGCAGGATTTAAATCATCTCACCTGCACAGTGGCTTATCATGGATCAGCCACCAAAATGGATCACCTGCCGGGGCCTGAGATCACACCTGCAAATGCCAGGTGACACCATAAGGACAGTATGGGCAAGCAGACTCAACATCTGCCTCCCTGTGGTAAGCACAAAAGGAACAGAAGCTAAATGATGATTTTATCCTCTGCCCCAACACATTCAGCTTGCTTGAGAGATACACCTAGTTTTGTTACTCACACCTTTTGTTTTATTTCATGTTCAAAAAAGTCCTCCCTTTTGCTGTCAAAATAAAGTAATCAAATGGATACCACAGCAGAAGACCTGCTTTGAAAAATGAACAAGGCAAAACCAAAGTGCACCAATATGAGTAGGCATTTCATTTTAAAAGCATCAGTGATTTTTGAGGGTACTATATGAATTATGCCTCAGATACTAATTTAAAATGGAATATTTTCAGCCTGACAATTATATATCACCTCTTGGATACACCTGTACCTTGTCTTCACTTCTCCCTCCCTTTACCTCTGTCTTCTCTGGGAAGAAAAACAGACAGACAGACAGAAAGAGAGAGAGAAAGAGAGGAAGGAAGGGAGAGAGGGAGGAAGAAGCAGTTGTGCAGTACCAAACTGTAGGGCAGTAATTCCAATAAAGGAACAAAAGAGTATTTTGAGGACAGAAAAGGGAAGATCAAAGTCTGTGTCTTCTCATAGGATAAGCAGGCAAAGAAAGACATACACTGTACGTTTTTGTACAAATACATCCTAGCAGCACAAGTAAGGATTGCCTTCCATCATTTACAGAATTTCATTCATTATGGTGAGATACCAAACACAAAAGCGCATGCTATGTGACACCACCACACAATAAAAAGAGGGCACAGTGCCAACCTCAGTGAAATGCTTTGGAATTAAGGTTAAAATACCTCAGTGCTGTTGGTTGCCTCACGTGAGAGCTCCCAAGGCTTTTAAACACTCATATGTGCCTAAATCCTGCTGGGGAAGTAGAAATAGGTCCAGTTGTCAATTCCAGTACTGCCTGCAGTGACCGTGGAGGACATCCATGAACGTAATGACCACCATCTTCTCACCACAACCATCACATGCTGAACATAATGAATAAGCAAACATGACATGGGCTTCCTAGGCTAATCAATTCATTCAGCAGAAATTCATAAGATAATCCAGCCTTGTTTTATTTCTTAAGTAGAAAACAAGAACTTTCATAGAATGATGGGGGCTTCTGTCTCAGAAAAAGTTCAGCTAAATCTGATTTAAAAACCAGAAGCTTTCTTTGGGATGTCCCAGAGAAGAGAGCTCAGACCATCACTTGCTGATAGCTCCCAGTGGAGCAAACAACACAGTAGAAACTTACTCTTTCTCACCGTGCAACTGGCAGCCCCTAATGGCAGCATATCCTCTTGTAAGCAGACATTTGCTTCCTCCTGACTGCCTCTTCAAGTTCACAGCCTCCAGGCAGAGTAACTGCTGTGGGTGGGATTGCCTTCATCTGACATTTGATGGGGCTGGTTATTAATATAAAGTTCCGGCATGGGATGCAACAAGTTTATGTCAAAAAGCCAAGGGCTCAGCAGAACTACCCTGCAATTCCATAGATTTAAATGGAGGAAGAAGCAAGTCATGCTACATTTGGCGTACAGAAATGAAAATGACTTCAGTTGGAGGGGTTTCTTCTGTCCTTATCATTTCCTCTGTCTGTAGTTGAAGAGGGTGATCACAAGCTGTAGGGACAAGCCAAAACAGAATGAGAGGGAGGACCCAAGAAAAAAAACCCTCTCCCTGTGTTATGCACAGGGAAAAATTGTTTTCAGGTAGAGGAGTGGCTCCCTATTATCAGTTTAATATGTTTGGCAGATGTATAAAGTCTTACAAAAAACAATCAGAGAAAATGAGGCTTGCCAGCTTTACCAGTCACTCCAAGAATCTGCAAACTTGGTTTGCTTGCAAATTGTGCTTTATGTCATTGGGTTCCCTATAAGAATTGTGAATGTAGCCTAAAGACTACTTTCAGGCTTTGAGATTTGCTACACTCAGATTCAGATACGATCATCTAATTACAGATTTTGCAATGTTTGTGGCTAGTCTCATTTCAGCAGCCACTTAATTGAACATATTTAGTGTTTTATAGAGCTTAGAGGCTGGAATTCAGGCTCATAAGACCACTTTTGAGCAGACTGGAATGGTCTTGTGCATATACAGATAATTAGATGGCAGTTCAAGAAAACGACTTAAGTATTAAGTAAACAGCTGACTGCTTGGACTCCTTTTCAAGAGGCTCTGTCCCTTATCATCAGCAATACTGAAGTCAAGTCAAAACACTTACCATGCTCTTGCATTCCTCTCAGATTAAATTGCCGTCTACTGGGAATGAACATAAAACAAGTTAATCTTCATCATAGCAGGTTGTAAAGCAGTTTTTCTGTGTGAAAATGTATGCTACTTAAGAAAGAAAGCATTCCAGTTAATATCACAACTCTATATCCACGTACTTCTCCTACCACAACCTCTACGTTTGTTTATGGTTTTATAAGAATAAAAGATATGCAGTAAGAGCAAAGCACCATCTCATGACATCATATTGAGGCTACCAGCTATGCCCAAGGTTTTATGTGAAGTCTTCTCTATGAAACCTTTGGCCTTAAAAAAAAGAAATAATTAAGAGATTAATTACATCTTCTAGCACATAGCAAAAAGAGGCTTTAATGGCTAAGAGTGGTAACAAGACAGATGTGATTTAAACCACTACATGTTCTTGACAAATAAACTAGGTATATCAGACAGCTTGTCTCAGCTATGTTTCCCAACGGTGAAAAGTCCACGTCCAGGAGGATTTTGACAAAATGGATGATTTTTTTTGTCTGTGGCCTGGGCTCTGACAGCCTGTCTCTCTGCCCATCCCGCACTGAGTTATCACTGCAGCTCAACTTTTGCTTCAGGGATTGTCTACAAAAAAAAACCCAACAAAGCAGAAGGAAGTCCTGGCCTGAAGACTGTACTGCCATCTGGGAGCATGTTGCAGGGCAGCATTGTGCTGCTTGAATTAAGTCTGTTTTGTTTTAAAGATGGTGCTGTGCTTTAAAGAAAGCAAATCCCTTCAGTTTATCCATCCTGTAGGCTACTTACATGGTTAAGACCAGCCCAGACCTGGTTAATGCTGCCCTAGTTCACCAGAGCCTTCGAGCTGCCACACCTCCCACTCTATGGAGAACACCAATATTTCTTACTGTCCTCAGTCTCTCACGGTTGTAAACAGGCTTTAAGAGCCCATCTGGCTCAGTGGGATCCAGGAATTGCTATCTACTGTGCAAAAGCTGAAAATAGCTTTGGGAAACATAACTGAAGCGACCAGATTGAATCTCAGGCTATACCACAGTTTGTCGCACTACTGAAATTCAGAGCTCCAAGTGAGGAAATGCTTCTAAGAAAAGCTAAGGAAAAACAACAAAAAAAAAACCTCTCATGCTTACAGAGATGTGCTTTCAGATCTTTTTTTTTTTTTCCACATCTAAAAGAAAATCTCCTGTTTTGACTCCTGCATGTCAGGTACTGAAGTGAAAATTGAATAATCCAGTCTAGCACAGTGCTCTTTTCATGCACTTAAGAACAGAACCTGTATGTGCAATTTCCTTTTTCTTTTAACCTACAGCTGTCATTCAAATAGATAATTTCAAGATCCATATCACATGATATCAATAAGGCACAGTCACATCCTTTTACAGGTCATTAAAAGCCATAAGAAGTGTTTACTAAGTAGACACCTGAAGTTTTAATTTCTAACTCAGTAGTGTGGCTGATACATCCTGCATGTTGTCATTTTCATCCTTAACCTCATGACCTACTCCACAGCCTCCTTCCTTTTGGTACATGTCTTACAGCTATGTAACTAACACCTCACTAAATCATTTTTGCCCACTCTTAATTAAACAATACTTTTGGAAGATTGTCTGTAATCATTCCCGAGGAAGAACCTTTGATGCAAGGGCAATACTTGCATATCATCTCAGTTAGAGACACAACAGCACCATCTACTGAGACTAATCTCTTTAAATCCTAGTATGCTTTTCAATTGTGAGGTACATGTAGCTGATAAAAGCACTGCTTTGTTCTGGAATATCAGTGACAATAAACTGAGTAGGAAAATTATTTCACCTCAATATGAAATTTGTTAAAATTTACCTATAATTGTTGCTTTTCTCAAAGTTGAGGAAAACAGTGGAACTGCCCTCAGTGCTTAAGATTAAGAACAAGAAGTCATTTATTCATCCTGTAACTAAGAAGTATTTTGTGTCAATTTATTAATGTGTGTCAATGCATACACATATTTAAAGAAGGGAGGAATCAATGTAGTCACTCCATCCAAGCAATATATTTAAAAAGGGCTATCTGCTAAAAACACTTAAGCAAGTTTTCAACGCAAAGAAGTAACTAAGAAACAACACTTTCTGTGGGAAGGAGGTGGATTGAATCAGCTTGTCTGCAGACTAAATGCAGTGATGCAAGATTGTGAATTGCCTGAGAATAACTAATCAAACGGCACTCAGTTCCGGATGCTCAATTAACTTAGTAGTTTGAAACGTTTTTCATTGCCCTTTCATGGCTTACAATTCATTTTGTCTTCTTCCTGTATCATATCATCAGCCACAGTTGCCACAAGATGATCTTTTAGTTCTGTTAAAAAAAAACAAACTCATATATATTATATCTAGGCACTCAGCTTAATATGTCTTGACACTGTCTTTGAGTCAGTGCCTAAACATGCATGCTCTGCATGGCTCCCTGCCTGGAGGATTTGCTTAAATCTGCCTATAAGAAGGACTGAAGACACTGAGATTCTGTCTCACTTAAACAAATAAATACAGTCTGCTTTGTAAAGAGCAGATACTGTGTATATTTCCTCTTCCTCTTTTTTTCCTGTTCAATAAGATATGGTGACTGATTAACAACTGAAGAGGTCTTAGAAGTGGTTTTGAAAGAGACAAATCTAGATTCACATGTACAGACTGTTCTACAGAACTTCAATGTCTCTGCTCATTGCTTTCCCAGGGCTTGATACACCTGAGGATACTATGAAAGACAACCAATGAATACTGATATACTGTGCTCAAGACAAACACTCTCTTTAATGAAACAGCTGAAAACACATCACCAAAAATGAGCTGTGGGCCAACAGTATAATTCCACCTCTTTTAGCATATCCTAATTAATTGCTTGCATTTGTCTGGACCTTATGAACCATCAGTTGCAAAATCTGGATTCACTTTTCTGCATTCAGTTTTACTTCACTGTCTCACTTTCTTGCATTCCACCTACAATTTTTAAGTTTTTATATCTGTATTTTGAAAGTTAACCCATGTTAATTAAATAACACAGCATAGCTAAAATGACACTGTAAATTCTCTGTAGTTTCATATAGGGCATTTTAATACACATACAGTCATGATCAGCAAATGCTATAGGAATTACACAGCAATTGCATGCAAATTGCAGTAGGAGACTATTGATTTCTCCATATTAAGGCAAGGACAATTGCCAAGTGCTGCCCCTGGGCAGTAAGCAAGGATTCAGGCTGGTGCCTGCCTGGCTGGGAGCAGCTCTGCAGGAAGAGAGCTGAGGGTGTTGGCAAAGACAAGCTGAGCGCAAGCCAGCAGTGTGCCCTTGCCGCAGGGGCAGCCAGATGAGAGGCAATGGGCAGACACCTGAAACAAGAGAACCTCAAGGCATTCGCGATAAACTTGAAGGAGTAGAGCAGATTGCCCATCGAGGCTGCAAAGCCTCCATCCTCACTGCTTTTCCTCTTGGCTCAATTACTCCAAAGAGTAAAGCCTTTACTTCACTTTATTCTTTATCATTTTTGTACAGTAGAAATGGGTACTGAGACCTTTTATCTATCCATATGCTCACCCATGACAATGGAAGCCTGATGAACACATCAAACTTAATCTTCAAAATTTTTATCACAAATGGAAAAACAAACACCTTCTGTGTTTCATCCAACGCAATATCTCACATACTGACAGACATGAAGATCTACACCACAAACATTTTACATATATAGCATTTTCCTGCAAGTTCTTGTGACTGAGATTAAAATACGACTAAAGGCTTTTGTTACTAAGAGTAAGGTATGGATTCACAATATTCACAATATCTCTTAGTCTCTGTATTGTCATCACTGTGAATTTAAAGCATTATCAGCAGCTGATGTTGGTGAAAAACCTTTGTGGACTGTAGTAAAGACAAAAAAAATTTATTGGGCATCCAAGCAGATGGAATAGGTTGACCTTAACTGGATGCCATCCCCAGCCAGTCATTTTCACTGCCTCTCCTCAGCAGGAAGAGGAAAAAATAGGGTGGAAAAGCTCATGGATTCAAATAGAGACAGGATCAGCTCAGAACAGTTTAAGTAAGGGCAGAAAAGACTTGACTTGGGAAAACTGGTTGACTTACTGCCAACTAAAAATAGGAGGTGGGAAATAAAGAAAAAATCCAAAACACCTTCTTCTAACCTCACCTTTTCATCCTCAGCCATTTCACCTTCTGACCCCAAGCAGCACAGGGAGCTGGGAAATGGTGTCAGTCCCTGACAGCCCCTTTCTGCCACCCCTGCCTCTTCATGCCATGTCCTGCTCCAGCTGGGCCTTCCCAGGGGTGAAGTAAAGCCCTGCTCCAGTGCAGCCTCCTGCCCGGTGCTACTGGAGGATCTCTGCTCCAGCTGTGCCTGGAGCCCCTCCTGCTCCCCTCCTCACCTCCCCAGTTCAATTCAAAGAAGTTTTACAGAAAGAAATGGAATAGGATTAGAACAGTTCTCAGTGACTAATTGGATTTAATACCTGCTTATCAGCAGCAGCCCACAGCAACGGGTTCACTAGGAACCGATATTGGTGCTTGACGGCTGTTTTGCCTGCCTCTGGAAATCAGCTGTGAATCAGGTTCTGAGCAGTGGTATTGAAAAACTTTTTAAAAAATGAAAACATGAAAAACGCTAGGTTTCATTGAGAAGATCAGAGAAGTTAAAATGCTTTATACACGATACAATCTTGTATTTACTGCATAGTATTGCCTTTGTGCCATCATTGATAAAGATATTAACAGAACCAGGTCCTATAGACTTCTCCAGTCAGTGACAGCAGCAGCATTTAGCTCCTCAGCAACTTGGGCTTTATTCTTTGCTGACAATCAGAGGAAATTAGAGTAATCCTTCCCCTTCTGCTCACCTACTGTCATCCCTTTCAGCTTACTCTTGTGAATTTTACAATAACTTTGAGCAAGCATTGCTATTCATGACGTTACCTTAAAAAGTCAGTCTGCCAAATATTCTCTAGCTTCTGTCCAGAATGCATTAACATTTTCATAGTGGAAGTTAAAATTTTAGCCCTGGCCATGATCTCACCAATTCCATGCTGCAGAGGGCTAGGAATAAAAGCACAAGAAAAGCTCTAAATATGAAATAAATGTTTTGTGTGGAGGTCAAGGTGCACACAGTGAGAGGTTCGATGTCAATTCATGCTTTCAAACTACCCAACCCAAACTGATGTTGTGGAAACATGAGACCACGCTGTATTATTACTTTTCAGATTACTTCTGAGATTTATTCCAATCCTCAAATGCCTAGAAGAAATAATTAAATCCATATTCTGTTAAGTCTTTACACAAATAAACATCTTTTTTCCCTCATATGAACTGTTAGAACTGTGAATAAAGACAAAGTCCCCAAATTAAATGGAAAAAAATCCTTATGCTTTTAATTGGCTATCCTCAAGAGAAAAAGATACTTAATAGTGCCTTGTTTTCTTGTATCTTGATGAAAAGATGTAAAACCACCTCAGTTTTCACTCTATGGTTTGTACAGATGACGGTATTTGTTGAGCACTTATGTACAAATGCACACTACGGATGCCAGCTAAATTAGCTTGCCCAGCTTACCTCAAAATCAGTCCTGGCATATGTTCTAAGTCAGAATTAGCCTGTCTCTCCTCAGTCTCTCTTCTCAGTGAGAAACAAGTCAGCTGATGTGAGTAGGAAAGATCACCTTGCCTCTAGCTCTGCACAGAATAATGCATCGGATTTATCACCCATGGGCTCTCAAGCACCATAGCAACATTACTTCCAACAAGTAGGCATAGTAGACTTGGGTGCACTATGAATAATGAAATGTGTTCCTTGGCAAAAAAAGCTGCGTCAGATAACCATCAGGCCATGTATGTATATAATTATGCACACACAACTGGTCCAAGTTGAATAGCTGCTTTAAAAATATCCTTCAAGGCCACATTTTTGAAGTTCTTCAGTTTCACATGAGCAAAGGCATATAAGAAAGAATAATCTTTGCAAACGCATGGTTATCCAAGTCATTTATACATATCGTTGGTTTTTGGATGTTTGGTTTTTTCTTTTTTTTTTTTTTCTTCCTTTTTCTTCCCTTGCAGCATCCTGTCTGCATTGTTGGCTTATTAAAAATACTTAAAGACAAACATTGGGAAGGTGGACATGAACACTGTACACGTGCATGAGCTTAAGGACATTTAACAGTTTGGCTCAAAGATTACTAACAGCTAAAACGTTTGAGAAATTACTTCATGCACTCTGGTTAATGTTCAGGTATGTTTTCCATTCCTGAAGGATCCTGCCAAATCTAAAATGGAGAAGTGGGGGGAAGATATAAAGTACTCATTGTTTCTGCTAAATTTCCATTTTCGGTTCTTTCATTTTGTAATTTAAAAGGAGTATTGTTTTACTTTAAAAAGTATTATACAGTAGGGAAGAGAACTTGGACCCCAAATTCAATGAGTGAACTTTATCCAAACTTCATACATATGGACAGTTCCTGTAACTTCAGTGCAACTTATTCCACGTTTAAGCTGAGACATGATAAGACACTTTGTTAATTCAGATCTGTGTGCACGTAACTCTTTGAACTTTTTTTGGATCAATTCTCTAAAGCAGTTGTCCCACTCAGACAAACATTCTGGAAAGGAGGTGACAGCATTACAGAGAAATTCATTAGTATTACTTCTCTTCCCTCTCCTTCCTTCCTGTGTGTGTGGTATCCTGCACAGGAAAAGGGGGAAAAGAAAAAGTAATAGAAGCAGTATCTTTGTGGTGGGTGAGCAATGAACGGAAACAGCAACAGAGAGAAGTAGTCTCATCTGAGAACAGGAGGTTTTTCTGCCTTTTTTTGTTTTTGGTTTGTTTAGGTTTTTTTTGTTGTTATTGGTAAAGAAAGAAACATGCCATTATTTTTTTCCAAAAAGGAAGAGGCAATCTATTTTACATATGTGAGGCCCATGGTCAAGAGCTAACAGGAAACTGGAAGGAGTTGTGACGCTGGAGTTAGGCCTATGGAAAAATACATGAGTCTGAACAATGGGGCAAGGGGACCAAAATCAATGAGCAGGGGGCAAAGAAGGTAGAAGGTATGGGGGAAAGCATCACTCCTATAATAACTGAAAGAAAGAACAGAACAAGTTCAACTTCGCTGTTACAAAGGATTCAGCAGAAGTCAAGTTTTGCAGTTATAAAATACCATAAGAGCAGAGGGATCACTGCCCTGACCCCACAGCACGGGTAGTGAGGCATATCTGAATACAAAACAGAACTGCTTATGCATGTTTGTCACTAGATTTCACAAGATCGAGAGCAAGTATTGGAAAGATGCTGTCTTATTTGTAATCACACACTACTACATTTGAATTAACACATTTGTCCACAAAAATTAGTGATAATGGGACAAGCACCATAAGATTGCAGCTGCTGTGCTATCCAGACCACAAAACAGAAGATGAGGAAAAAAAAAAATAATCCTTCACTATGACATGAACCAACTGGAGATCTGCACAGTCTTAACAACAAATAATGCAGGACATGTTTTACATCCCATGTTGCATGCAGTTTTTTCAGATTTCCAGTCGGGGCATAAGTGAATGTGGAATGCTATCAGTCTGTACTATGATATTTCACCTAGCAGCACGAGTGAGGCCATCAGGTTGTGTGAACCATCACCAACCCTGTGCAAAGGGTTTCACACCTCCACTCTACCCCAACCAAATAGGTTGAAAATACATCTTGTTTTCTAAGTTTTTAAAGGATACATCATTCTACATAGATTTATATTTTTTGAAACTAATCATTACCTACCAGCTATACATCAAAATTCATTAAGTTGGTGTGGATAGGGAAAAGGTTGTGACAATTGCAGTAGTCCTGTTATGTTTCAGACAGACTTCTGTTTGTGAATCTCACAGTGATGCACAGAGTGTGGCTGGATCTGCAGGAGCTGTACTAAACTAATCTCAGAATACAGAGGTTTTCTTTGTTCAGATAACTTCGTATCGTGCCAGGACTGAGATGACTGGAACTCAGAATCATGGAATGGCCTGGGTTGGAAGGGACCTCAAGGATCATGAATCTCCAAGGCCCCTGCCAGAGGCAGGGTCCATTAATACTAGACTAGGCTGTCCAGGGCTCCACTCAATCTGTCCTTGAACACCTCTAGGGTTTGGGCATCCACAACCTCTCTGGACAGCCTGTTCCAGCACCTCACCCCTCTTATAGTAAAGAAACTGTGGTACGAATGCAAAAGCCACATGGTATTTCTTGCATTGTAGGCAAGTACCAAATCCAGAAGAAACAAAAACCACATGAGAACATGCTTGAAAGTTAAAAAAAAAAATGTTTTGCTATCACAATAACTGACAGCGTGGGCAAAAAACAAACAAACAAACAAAAAAAAAACAAAACCAATACATCACATCACAAAAACTTCGATGCATGCATTCCCTACAACTCCTCAAAGATACAGGCTGGATGCAGCTGATTAGCCCACCACCCAACTACACCAGTGAGCCTGGAAGCAGGAGAACAAAATGGTACATTGCTCAGGAGCCAACCAGTGCATAGTCCTCCTGACTGTAGCTCAAAAAAATAGCATTTATGTTCTGTTTTTAAACAGGAATAAAACCCTTTATCCTCTCTGTGTTACCTATTACTGCTGTCTTCAACTTTGAACATATTTCTCAGAAGAGGCAAAAAATTAGACAGAATGATACAAACACTGTGTCCAGGTGTGGGCCTCCCAGTACAAGAGAAATATGGACATATTGTGGAGAGTCCAGCAAAAGGCCACAAAGGTGATTACGGGCCAGAATCACTTTTCCTATGAGGAAAGGCCAACAGAGCTGGAATTGGAGAAGAGGAGGCTCAAAGGGGATTTCAGTAATGCATACAAATACCTGTTGGAGTAAGTTGCAGAGTAAAAACGACAGAGCTCTATTCTTCTCAGTAGTACGCAGTATTCCAGAAGGCACGGGGAACACACTGAAAAACAGGATAAACATATATAAGAAAAATTTATGTGAGGGTGATTTAACACTCTTATAGATTTCCCAGAGAGGTGTAATTACTCTAACCTCAATTTGACATGATCCTGGGTAACCTTATTGGTGCTGCTCTGAAAAGGGGGTGAATTATAGAATCCTTTGAGTTGGAAGAAACCCTTAAAGGTCATCTAGTTCACCGCCCCTGTGTTGAACAGGGAGACCTAAGCGAGATCAGGTTACTCAGAGCCCCATGGAGCCTGACCTTGAATGTCTCCAAAGTCCTCCCTTCCAACCACAACATTTTTGTGATCGTATGGTTTTTATTTATTATTAGTACTCCTATTATTTACCTTATGTAACTCCATCACTATTGCTAAAAGACTGCTATAAAACAGCATAAACAAGGCAAAACGGGTCTCCTGAACATGGGCTGGAATGCTGAACTGGAAGCTTTGTTTCTAACAGCTGAATAGTTTTGCACTATCTTAAATTTGTAAGTTATTAGCATAACCTCAATGTCTTCACATACACAGGTGTCCTTCTTCTTTGAAGAATACTCTAGAATATTTTGGACAGCAGAGAGAACTGACTGTGGGGAGGGAAAAATGAGAGTAAAGGGGCATTATGTGAACATATTATGAGACGGGTTTTAAATGACCAAATATCCAGATACTTAGTGAAAAATAATATACTAACCTTGAAAAGTTAATTACACATTCAAGTCAAAGGTAATTAAGCAACAACTGCCTCTATTCCTCAATTGAAAAAACAAGCCACAGAAAAGATTATCATATTTGTCTTACAGTAGTGACATTAATTTAATTTGACTTTCAGGTTCAAAGACATCATTATTTTGTATTGGTAGCTCAAATTTCATTGACAGCTTTCCCCCCCCCAGAAGGATACCAATAGGAGTTCAAACTTCTCAGAATAATTTTGAAGGATTTTGAAAATCTGGCATCAGCAATGCAGCGCATATTCAGCATTTAGGATAATCTGGAAAAGACAATCCTTTCCTACTCTGTCTTTACAGTTGTTGCTCTGACTGCTCTTACTTCATTCATTTCTACCTTCCCTTTCTCTGAATTATATTGTAGAACTATTTGTAAGTCAGAAGAAGGAAAAATTAAGCAATTTAACATCTCGAGCTTTAGTGTAGTTTTAGAATATGTATACTTTTGGTCACTATAAATACTCCGAGTTGTTGAGAAGCAGATTTTCATATTTCAATGTCAAATCACTCTCCAAGCAAGGAGCAGAGAGCCTAGACTTCAAACCAGGTCAGCACCTGAGGATGCACAGGAGAATTGGAATGTCTCTGAAAACCTCTGTTCCTGTGCCTGAGACAGACATGTTCCCTCTCTGTTACTTGCCAGGAGATCCAGAGAGGCTTAGCCTTCACTTTAAGACCTGAACATTTCTGCCAATGGTCTCAGGAACTTATCTTAATTGGTTCTGAACACAAACAGGATGAACAGAAGGAGTTAAACAGTTTTAGAGAGAAATGGTCTCTTGGGATGTCCAGTTTGACAGTCTAAATTACAGCAGATTATGTGAAGTATGGAAAGCTTCAAAGATAAGGCATCAGGGTTTTCACACTGGAAGCACTGCATGATTTTTAAATGTGAAAAAATTCACTTTAACTGGGGCAAACATCAGAAAATAATAATTTTTAGAAAGCCCCAGAAGGGGGAAATGAGGAGGTTAGCTTTCCTCGACTCTGAAATTCAATAGTGAAGGAGACTGGGGAGCACTGTGTTCATTCTGAGCCTAAGGAATTTCTGTCTAAAGGAAAACTTAACAGTCACAGCTGAAGAAAAATCCCTCTGCAGCTATGCACTCATTGCTCCCTTAGTTTTCAGCCTATTCTGTTAGGTTGGTGTCCTAAAAATTTCATAATTTAACTTTGTAGATTTACATATTCTACCATGTCTAAGCCTCTGTCAGTCTGAGGGGATATTTTTCAGTGTTCAAATGTGAATACATATGCCACTGGAAAATGGAACTAAAAAAATATGACTATGGCCCATTTACTCTTAAAATATTCATCTACAGAAGTACCTATGCCATTGATGTAATTGTGAAAATTACATATAATTTAAAATAGACATCACCTGGAAAAATGACTTACAGATTGCAAGACAACGCTGAAAATATCTGAGGCCAGATGGAGACTATTTATAGACTATATTAACAGTAACAGCAATGTATGAAAGAACTGCAGTGAATTATTCTCCCTTTCATAGGTGTAGGTAATACAGTAATGGAACTCAATTTCATTTGCAGACTGACAAGTTTTAACCACTGAGATCCTGCTCTTTCCACTGTTGAATGAAATTGAAAGTTCAAATTGAAATGAGATGTCATTTGTAAAATAAAATGACAAAGGCAAATCAATTCCAGTACCTCAGCTATAAGATGCAGGTTGGCTACCCCAGCTGATAGGAGAAAAAAAATCATAAAAAAAGACAAATTATGCTATATTGATATGACAAAGTGTCATTCAGTTTACAAAGTAATTGGTAAGGTCTAACAAGAATATCACTGATAGAACGAGTTCCCTAGAGAGTATTTTCTCCCCATATACCAGCAGTGCATATTTATCTCAGGATCAGAATACCATATCTGGTTCCTTTCAAACCTCATAACTACATCACCAAAGTAGATTTCTTTCCTCAAAAAAAATGGACTATTAGAAAAAAAAAAAGTATGTGCTTAGGTCCATATCATGAGTTTATTCATGCACCAAAAGTTTGAACACATTCAATGAAACTTTTCAATATAGAAGTACTCTTTAAAGCAGTCTACAAGAGCAGACCCAACCCTTTTACCTAGGGTGCACTGTTGATTGCAAAAGACACAGAGGGCAAACACCACCAATTTACAGCAACACAGATGCTGCATGGGACATAGTGAGAAAATAATTCAGAAGACTTTTTCTAAAACAGATTCAAATCTCTCAAGCGATTAGAAGTGAAATTAGAATTGTTTTACAAACTCATAGGAGTCAAGATCTTACTTAGATTATACACTCAGCTGCAGATGTAACTGGAAAGGCTGTAAAGACTTGAAGGAGATGGCTATGAATTAGCAGTGTGAAGCATAGGCTTTAGCTAATAACTTCCACCTGCTGATGGGGGTTGACAAGGCATAGTATGCCACAAAGGTACGTGAAGAGAAAGATGTGAACTTATTCAGGATGTGGCTATGAACCTGCACTTCTAGAATGAGAAAGATATTAGGGTACATTCTGCATAATATTAACTATTCAAGAATAGCTGAGGGATGGATGAAAGCATTCTTTCTTCCCCATGAAATCTCATGGCCCACCTAAGCAACATAGGGTGGAATTCCTGGATGTAAGTGGAGAATCTCTAGTTATCTTTGGGAATAAATGTGTTAGGTCAGCAATGAAATGTTCACCTCTCCTCCCTATTGCCAAAACACAACAAGGGCCCAGAATAACACAAACTATCTTCAGGTTCTTCTTTATAGGCAGCGTTTCTGTATTGACTGTTTATAGAAAATATAGCAACAGCACAAAATACAAAAGGTTATTACATTCTAGCTTCTTGCAGTAGATTTATCAAATATGGTTTATAGCTTTTGTTAAACCAAACTGCTCACATTGAAAATACCACAAGAATCTGAAGGACGGAAACAAAGGCATGTTTCAGCCATTTCTGCCTTTCTACTGTATTGCCATACAAGTCTTGCACTATTTACATTATCTCAAGCTAAATATTCTAGTCATACAATTCAATTAGCAAGTCACAGCTAAAGATAGCTATCTACTTCATATTAATTTAAATATTTAAAACAGCCAACCCCCATACATATAAACATCAAAAGCTATGTAAATATCTGGGAAATATAAAGCATGTGAAAAGTTGCAGACAAAGCAATAGGCTCATTTTTCAAAGCCAAGAAACTCTCAAGTATCTCCAAGCTCTAACCCTAACAAAACCATCTTGGAAACCACTCTCATAATTCCACCCCATCCCCCTGCCTCATGCCTCCTCCTAAACAGCAGGGAAGATGGGAGAAATGACATCATTGATTTTGCTTTTTGAAGGGTCCCATAAGTAGCTAAAACACTACATGGTAGTTTCAGTTAACTGTTACTAAAGTCACAAAATACATCCCAAAATAGAGCAAAGCACTTTTCCAAGCAGAACAGATTTTCCTTACTTTGAGGTCATTTAAAAAAAAAAAAAAAAGAAAAAGCTTGTACCTTGTGCTAAGGGAAGATAAAACTGAGCCAATGCAGGAGCCCAAACAGCAGGTTTTCATCTATCAATATGGGGGCATGAGAGAAAATGAGCATTTAATGCTAATACGACATAATAAGGCTGTTACATAAAATTCAGTAAGCTCAGTGGGGAGCTTCTTAAGCACAGCTCTTTCAAACCACTAATTAGCAGAAGAATGGTACAGAATGAGCATGTTCCTTACATTCTTCCTTTTTTTGGAGGGAAGTAACAGGGTTGATTTTTTTCTTTAAGACACCGAGATCCATGTCATTTAAGACAAGTACCAAAAACTCATTTGTTAACAACCTTTTAAGTCCTTGAACTGCTTTTTGTGCCTGTTTGACAATTGTAGGGAACTGCAGAACACAGAATAAAGAAAATTGTTATCATCTTGCCAGTATTTGAGCACCTCTGAATAAATCTGTCCTTTCTACGTATTCTTGGAGGACATACAAGTGAGCAATGTACTTTAAATTCCCTTCCACCAGGTGGTCAATCCAGACAGAAGAGCAGCATGGAACACAGCTGAAGTCAGCGTGCTCTGCCAAGAATCCACATCTGCCCTTTCGTGCAGCAGTGATGGGGCCATGCTGTACTTTTTACAGCCATGTCATGAAATGCAAGATGCCATTGAATAGTGCTGTAGAAATGTAGTAAATTCCCATCTTGGATACGTTAAGCATTTGCTTCCTCAGTAGTTATTGCTGAAATGCTGCTAATCCTTCCATAAACATCTGCACCTTGACAGGCTCTTCAGAGGTGACCAGCAACTTTCTCTTGGCTTCAGCCAGTCTGATAGATCTGTCCAACGTCCAAGTTTATTGCTTCTCAGAACAGCATGAATAGCTAATAAAAATATATATTTTTATTTCTTCTTCAGTGTGAAGATTCAGACATCATAAGGCATCAAATCCCATAGTATAGACTAAAATATTTCAATTTTTCCTCTCCAAAGGATTTTATTTGTGCTTTCACCAGGGTGCCATGCCCTCAAACCCAGCAGTTTCTCTCCTTGTATAAAAACCTGTTATTACACTGGCAAAACTGAAAAAAGAGAATTTAGAAACCAAGTAAATAAAATATAAAAACGAACTAAATATTTCATTACTCCGAAGCTCTCAAATTTTTTTAGAATGATCCCTTGTTCCCCAGATTTTCATTTAAAACATCACTATGAAGATTTATGATTTGAAATTATTATTATTTTTTTATAACATCTTTTTGGTTGACTTTATCAGATAAAAGTGACTATCAGGGTCTATCAAATCAAATTCTGCTCAAGGAACCATAAAATGAATGCTAAGGAAAGACAGACCCTCACACTCTCATTACCTACGCTGAAGAGAAAAAGCAAACGTTAAATAACAGAAGTCTCATTAAGTTGGTAGATATCTGCCATTAAGAAATGTGCACTACATTCTTAACACACACCTGCTGGTTCTAGCAATATGTCCTCTCTTCTGTCCCTTAAGACACTGGGATGCACACTGTAAGCTGACTTCGCATTTTGCTAAATATAAGCAATTAACTTGTGATCTAAATATAGTAGACTTAGCTCAAGCACAACTGATCTCATTTTCAGCTCTGCTGAATGCACGCTACATTCAGTCTAGCAGTTAGCTTTTTTTCCCCATTTAGACACCAACAGCATTCCCCAAAGAAATCAAACAGTATCATCACATTTTAAAAGATTTGTAGGAAGCTTTGAAAGATTTGCCAATTTGCCAGATTAAAATTACAACATTTCAGAAAAAAAAACAAACCAACACAACTAAACCACAAGAACCTATGATTTTACAACCTACTGAACTTTAAAATCTTAACATGTCATTTTCCCTGGTCTGTTAGACTCAAAGAATCAGAAGCAAAAGACGAGGAAGGGGTTGGGCAGAACGGCAAGTCTGCAAAGCAGACTCATCTCTGTAACGCACACTTTTACATCCCTACACAATCTATGATGAACTTTCAGCACAGTGAAGATGTACTGATGTCCTGAGAGAGACACGACTCCCTTGCAGAATTTCATGACAAGGACAAGATTTACAGCACAGCATGGTAATCTCCTCTGTAATAAAATGAATGAAGAAAACATGTTTTTGCTAGCTAAGAAACAAAGAGAGGCCAATGCCACTCAACAACTGTGGAGAACAAAACATCCTCTTTATGATGACGAGATGCATTGCTACATGGTTACAGCCTGTTAGGTGAAAAAATTGAAGTGTAGGAAATAGCATAGAGAAGGAGCATCTTAAACTGCAGGAGATGAAAAAGGGATATCAGTCCAATAGAGGAAAAATCTATAAGCATAATATCATGGACACTGAAACGAGAGCATTGGCTTCCATCAGTAACACCGGTGTCTGGTCACCAGCTTTGTTCAAAGACCTCATCTGACGTGCTGAAAAGGACCACTGAGACCAGAATGCAGAAGAACGGTTTTGAGGGAGGTTTCAGTGACACCCAGACAAGCTAAAAAAAAATAATATAAATAAAAATAAAAAGCTTGTATTATTCTAATTGCTCCCTACCTTCTACAGCTTGTTTTGAGGAAAAAGAAATATTATTCTGAGCACATCCTAATGTCATCTGTGAGTAGTCAAAGGAAAATATCCAGACTCAGTAAATCACCTAGGAAATGCAGCATTCACTCAATGCCAATGTAATGAAATAAGCCCTCTTCATCAATGATTTTAATTGGTCATCACTGTGAGCTAGGATTCCATACAGTTCCAAATCCAGTTCCAGTTAACCAAATCTACATGGCTGTTGCCAGAAGGCTGGAGATACACTTCCTCAAATGCCCCACTTGCAGCCAAATTCAGTAATTACCAACAAATATTAAACTAATGTAAAATTTCCTGTTCTTCTTGCCCAGCCATTGGCACTGCTTTGTTACTCACAATAACCCACACTGCACACTGACCTGTAACACTCACCTCCTGAGGCATCTGCACTACTGCTATGAATGGTAGTTCATCATCAGTTGCAGACAACATGTTCTGGTACCTTTAAAGATAAACCCATTTGATTACAAGAACTCTGCCTAAAACTGGATTCAGGAACCTGGAAATTCCAACAGAAACTTTGAGCAGGAGCTGCAAAGGTAGCATTCATTTTATATTGATAATGATAAAATTCAACATGTTATTTTAGCCCTCTTTACAATAAAGCATTAGCTATTAAAACAGTAAACCAGGAAATACAATAGCATGCTTTCATCATATAATATGAATAAGAAATTGAATATTCTGAGCAATCTTACCCTTGACAGCACTTTTCTAGGCCTTAAAGTAGTGAGGTCTACCACTACAGCAAAGGCTGACACAGTGAAACTACAACTTCTCCATCTTAGACCTAGAACCCCAAAGACATGTGCCACGTTTTACCCGGTTTTACCATGGCTCCTGCCTGGGTTGTCTATCATAATAATAATTTTCAAGTCTGTAAAAAAAAAAAAAAAAAAAAAAAAAAAAAAAGCAAAAACAAATAACAGTTTTCTATAGTTAGCTTATAATTGGGCAGGTAAACAAAATCACCATAACAGAGCTTTTAATCAATTCTTTTCCAGTTGTATTGGAAGTTAAACTGAAATGCAGAATGTTGGGCATGTTATGAGGTACCCTGAGTACAAAGGAAATAAACATTATTAAAAGAACACGCATTTTGGCATTCAAGATGATAATAACATTTTACAGTTCCTTTGACTTGCTGGAAATAATCAACTCAAAAAGATCAAAGCAACATTAATCAAAGTTTATCTTGTAGTTCTAGGTTAAATTGATAAAGGTAAAATTCCTTGATGAATTACTAGTGGTGCAAATCAAAGTACTTCCTGATCTAAAAATGTTTCTCTCAAAAATTGAAAAGACTCAGGTGCTCCCAAAGCAAACCATACCAATTCATTAGCTTTGTTTTAGCCACAAAAGAAAAACAAAGATCAGTAGTGCATAAGCCAGGGTAACAGAACCTTGCTTCCAGCACAAACGTTGTCTAACCTCCTGCTCTGAAATCAAACATGTTCTTGGTTAATGTTATCAGCTCTGTTATTACACTAAAATTAATTTTCACAATAAAGAAATGTTAAATTTAGGCTTCAAATAAATCCTAAGCAGCAGAGAAATTCTGGGAATACCGCTCAGATCTCATATACCCAAAGTTATATACCCTATGATAAAGCTTGCTTCTAAACTTTAATGACCAGTGAACATGCATGACGATGTGAAGCAGTGGGAATACTGTGAATACAGCCTGTTTACAGAGGACAAAAGAGTGTGTCATAATTAATGGAGCACTCATTTTGTCATCATTAGAAGCATCTGTGCTAGGATCATTTAGCAATTGATTGAAATCCTCTACCAGCAACTATTACATTTGTTCAACTTTTATTTTCAAAATAAATTAAACCTGCAGTTGAATCTTATTCTGAGTTTAACGCAGTAATTTCAGAGGCAAATGTATACAGCATTTATATATATTTTAATTTCTGTCTGGTTTGAATATTCTGCTCTGATACAATATGTACACTTACATTTCTGCAATAAACATACATTTATAAATACAAGCCTTGTATCATCAGCGAACTTGCTGAGAGTAGACTCTATCCCTTCATCCAGGTTGTTGATAAAGATTTTGAATAACGCTGGAATGGCACTGACCCCTATGGAAAACAGCTAGTTACAGGTCTCTGAGTCAATGATGACAGCCCTCTGAGCTCTGCCAGTCAGGCAGTTCCCAACCCACCTCACTGTCTACTCATCTATCCCACATTTTCTAAGTTTCATAACAAGGATGTTATGGGAGATGGTGTCAAATGCCTTGCTGAAGTCAAGGTACACAATATCCACTGCTCCCCCCCCAGTCTATCCAGCCAGTGATGGAAGGCTACCAGGTTGGTCAAGCATAGTTTCCCCTTGGTGAACCCACGTTGAACTACTCCTGATAACCTTCTTTTCCAGTTGCTTGGAGAGGGTACCCAGAACAGGCTGTCTCATCACCTTTCCAAGTATACAGGCAAGGCTGACTGGCCTGAAATATCCCACATCCTCCTTCTTGTCCTTTCTGAAGACTGGAGTGACATTGGCTATCCTCCAGTATTCAGGCACCTCTCCTGTTCGCCAAGACCTTTCAAAGATGAGAGAGAGGTTCAGCAATCACCTGTGCCATCTCCTTCAGCACACGTATGTGAACCCCATTGGAGCTTGTGGATTTGCACACGTAGATTTTGGCTAGATGCTCTCTGATCAGATCCTACTCAACCAATGGGAAATCTTCCTTTCCCCTGACTCTCTTACCTTCAGGGTCTGGGACTCCCAAGGGCTAGCTTTAGTAATAAAGACTGAAGCAAAGACGACATTCAGATTCTTCACCTTCTCAGCATCCCCTACTACCAGGGCATCCACCTCAACTAACATCACTTAACTTTTGCAAGTATCCATTCTTGATTCAGTTGCAATTTAATAGGATTTTAAAGGGCTTACTTCTTAACCCCTTTTGGATTTTTTTTACCCTCTATATCTTAACAAGAGGACATTTAATATGAAAGTAGCTTCCTGTTAAACATCAAGTCATCTCTTCAAAGCACAAGGCTACTAAGCTACAAGAAAGAAGCTGATATCTTTCTCTTTGTTCTCTGATGTTGTTTAGTCTTCAAAGAAGTTTCATCCCCTTTTCCTACCCACGTCCGTCCACTTGAGATAGATATCCAAAACAGAAAAATTCAGTTTGAACTGTTCAAGGCTAGCAAAAAGTTACAGAAAATACAGTGCAAATGGGAAATGCTGGGCATCATAAACTGTGTTGTCACTTAAGCTAATAGCGTGTCCAAATACTAGCTTTCAAATAGCCAAAGTAACACGTGTGAACAATTTAACAAACCTGCCAGTGAATTACAAGTCTTTTTCATGGGTTTGGATGAAGAGAGCACACAGCTGTCCGAGGGCTGGAAAGTTACCTGAAAGCAGTAGTTTGCTGCCAAATTGTTCCAGCAAGCACTGACGAGATCCAGTTCTGGGGATGGGTCAGGAATTCTCATAGTCTTCAGTTTTGGCCATTTGAATTCCTTTTTAATTTATCACATATTTATGGCAATTTTCTTCATTGGTATATAACAGCATTTGTTAAAATAGATTCAGTAACCATAAATTCCAAATTCACCTGCATGTGGAAGCGTCTGAAAATTTTGCTCATACAAGTAGGGATGGAACATACACCAAACAGAAAGCTACAAAATTTAAATCACATTTTAAACTGTTAAACATTTTTCACCAAGGTACCCTTTGTTCTGTGTGCACGTGTATGTATGTGTATATAAAATAATGCAGACATTAGCCCAAGTCCTGCAGCTGAACTCCCAAATGCATATCTGAACACGAGGGTGGGCAAGCAGAACTAGAGGAAGTTTTGTAAAGAGTGGCAGAAGAATCAGTTCCAGGGTTAGAGGCATTTTCTAACTGTTGTGTGCATTATCTGCTGTGTGTCTATTGCCAAGCTCTAGTGCTGCACATTACATGAAAGACAGCAAGTTTAAATATTCTGTAGCAGCAGTAAGTTAATGGACACTAACATTATTTTTATGAGATATACATAAAATAGCAGGTGCATACCCAAAAAACAACAACAAAAAGCGACCCAAGTTTACTAAGTTTCCGGATGAGCAAGATGTGCTTTAGTCCATTGTGGCATGACTGGGGACATGCACAGCAGATGCATATTTCTATGAAATGGAAAAACACATTTTATGCAATAGTAATGTCTGCAAATATCAGATACCTATACAAAAATCAGGTCTAAGGCAGAAAATGGAAAAGGTGAGGGATTTAGCATTATCTTTACTGTTTAACATCATGCCTCTGAAACAGCTAAATTCCAGAGCAGGAAAACAATCATATCTCAGGAAAAAAAAAAAAAAAAAACAAAAAAAAAACACAGCAAACAACACACAGAAGGGAAGTCAGAGAATTGGTCAGTTTGCTGCACACTTTAGTTGGATGGTTTACATTCAAAAATGCAGGAATCTCTGGATACGTTCGTGCATCCAAACCCCTTTCTGTGCTGGAAATCTCTAGCAACAGGTTTATTTCCTCCCTTTCCTTGGAATATGACCCCAAAGGGATGTAGCTTTTGCCAAAACAATGTGGGGCACAGGATACACCAGGGGATGGGGGAATTGAGCTCAATTCCCTCAAAACAGAGAGATTTAAACACACTTGTTTGCAAAAACAAAACACAAGCCATCAGGCTTCACACATCCTCTTGCCACTGTGTATCAGAAAATCAAAGGCATTTGGAATCAGGGTGGCAGCAAGGAGGGGAGAGCCTGACTGGGGCAAGCAAGAGAAGACATTATTTGGACCCCTCCATCTAGAGCTGAATGCACTCCAATGTTTCTGCTTACCCAGAAGATTTCAAACTCTGTCCACAACACATCCTTCTTGCTAAGTGTTAATCAAGGCTGCTACAAAAGCTGTCACTGCTGTTTGATGGATGAAAGCTTGGCTCCTGCTGCAGGTTAATGGTGGTAGGCAGCTCAGCATCCCACAGCAGGACAGGGAAAGAGTAGGAAGGACATGTGTCATCACAGGATTCCCATGTCAGGTTGTAGGCATCTTCACCTTCTGGCATGCATTAACCCATCACCAAGCTTCAAAAAATGTTAATAACCTGTTCTGTCAGCAGTCATTATATCACCCCTGGGGCCTTCCTCATGAGCCTACAGCTCCAAAGTGACTGCTAGGGAAGTGGCTTTTTGCAGTGTATCACACAGGGTACCTGACAAAAAAGAGTGGGATTATTGACCTGAAATATTCACAACAGCTCAAGCTTTTTTTGAAGAGCAGGAGATGTAAGCACATGTGTAACAAAGACCACATGCTTAAACTAGAAAATCCCTTCCATTATTTTAACTATCAGGTTGTATTTTACAGCCTTATTTAGATTTATGAGTAGTCGATTCTATATTTATAACCATTGTAAAAAACAAGCAAGATTATTGTTTTTGTAAACCTGATCTCAAACCAAGGCCAAGATAAATACAACTAAAAGCTTTCTAAAAGAAGAGCATTGCTCTAACACCAACAGAACAGCTAGAAAAATGTCTAAAATGAATTAGTCAAGGGAAAGTAGTGTCATTCAAAGAGAAAACTTGGTTCCTTGTCAAGTTTGCCACCTGATCTTTTGTTCAACTTCCTAAGCTAAAGTTCTTCCTTCAGCTGAGCCTGTTCCAAAGACACTACCCATGGTAGACAGGTAATTATCCTCACCTCCTTCCCTCTGTGTCATTATAGGGGATATAATTTATCACTAGCAGCTATGACAAACTTGAGAACTTCATAGTCTTCAAAAGCTTTCTGTGGTTAAGCTGTGAGGCTTTGGGGAAAAGAAAAGCGGATACTCTTGGTCATGCAAGTGCTAGACTGAAGGAGAGGCTGGGTTGAAAGACAGCAAACTGCTCAGTGCAAAAATACGTACTTTACATTAGTTCAAGACAAAAAAGAAATTCTTTCTCTTCTCCACTTGTACTCTGTGAAGGAGGTCATCCTAATATACATTGCCTGTGTTTACATTGACAAAAGCTTCACCAGCCATCTTTCTCTAGTATTCAAAAGGTTAAGAAAAAAAAAACGGTGTGCTGAATTTATGTCAGTTGAAATCTCTTACTGGGGGATTCTGTGATGCTCTGAAGCAGCATTAATAGCTTCTCCCATAGATGCCTCCCATAGGCAATGCTAATGTGTTAAATCTTAATCAGAATCATTATAAAGTCATAAGAACCCCCAGTTGAGAGAGCTGGTACAGACAGCAATCACAATAGCTTAACAGCGGAAAGGTTCCCTGAAAAAGCAGTACAACTGTTTTCTTGGTAATACAGCTACCAAAACTGAACATACACTATGCAAACTGTAACTAAAATGTTAACTCTCTGAATTTCAGGGAAGGAATTTATGAACTTTTAGAAAACCTTTAACTTACTTTGAAGTGCTTCCGAGAACTCTTTCCATTTAGACTCACTCTCCACTAAACCCATATATCACATAACCTAAAAAACCCATACTGCATAGCAGTGAAGCTGCTACATGCTATAGTGGTTGGGGAAAAAAAGGCAGGCATGCCTCCATCAACCTGCTCTTCCATGAGAAGTGGGTTTCACTCACCTGTCTTGTGGTAACACCACTTCCTAGCTCCGGTGCTAACAAGATCGGGGCTCTTTTTCCGCCATATCCAGAAAATTGATAGCAAGAGCTGCTGGGATACAGGGCCTGCTGAAACTAGGAGAGGACGATATTCAAAATGGGAAGTTAAATATTCAGGGTGGGTAACAAACTAAAGAATAAGGAGATGCTTAGGAAAGAAGAAGTGGCAGGAAGAAAATCAATCAAGCAGCAGTACAGGCAGAAGAGAATGGAATGGCAAGGAAGAAATGAATGCTGGAGTATTCAAACCACTGGTGAGCATTTCAATGGAGGAGGAGAGTAATGCTTCAACCCTTTCTTTTTAAAATCAGATACTGCCTTTAGGTGGGCTGAAGGACACACTCAGGAAAACGTGAAGAAGGTTGCACTGTACATGGCACTCCTGGTAACCTACAAGAAAAGCCAACCCACAAACCTAACTAAAAATAAAAGTGCAGGTCATTTGTCATTTCCAAGTCAGAAGTCATTCAACTTCTTGCTTAAAACTGTCCTCGTTTTCTTATAGCAACAGAGAAGCATATATATCCTGAAGAAGGAGCTGAGGCCTCATTACTACACTAGCCAAACAACTCATCATGATGCTTCCATCTTCCACTAGAATTCACATCAGAGACCCGCAATATCTCCAGCTGCACACTGTAATAGTGATAGATGAGTTATGCTACTGATACTGAAAATCAGAGCATAGCTTGCCTTACTTCATCATTCCTCACATATTTAGCATAGCTTTCTCCTCCTTACCCTTATGATCCACAGAAAGGCAGATAGCTACATTTCTGAGTGCTTTGATGGAAAAACAACAACAACAACAGCAAAACCTGTCAGCTGTTTGCCTTTATTTGCCTTTATTGCCTTAAAGATTCAAGAACTTTTCAGAAAAGAAGAAAAAAAGGAAAAGGAAAAAGGACTCCTTCAAAAGTAAAACACTGCACTATTTTCAAGCCAGAAGGTACAGTCTGATTAGGCCACTTAAATAATGGAATGGATTTTACTTTTACCAATGGACTCTTTGACATGCAAACCTATGTCACTCTTTAAGAAGTAAGATTAATGTTAATAATGTTTATGCATGAAAGTTTGGACACTAACCTCTCAGAAAGCAGTAGGTTTTCTTGTACTTTTATGTAAGGAAGATCACTTAATTGCTTCTTGGGATGAAAAAGCAAAATGGTCTTTTTTCTTTTAATCTAGAACATATTGCAATAACTGCATTACTGCACTAGCATTTTTTAAGCAGCTACTTAGTGAAAAAGCAGTCACCCAGCAGTTGCCCATCTGTCTTGGAGCTCAGAAGTGAAAGTTGCCTGTTACTACAGACAGCCATATGCAGCAGGAAGGCTGGAGGATTCACAACTCTTACAAGCGAAGTCCCCAGTGGATTAAGATCCATTCTTGTCCTTAAAGGATGAATGCATAGGTAAACACCAGTGCTTCCATAAACTCTATACAGTTTTATAAGAGCAGAGTAAAATGAGCCAGTTGCAGAGGTTTTTTCTGTTTCCTTCTACAGAAATATGAAATCTCTATCATTCTTCATTTACAAGAGCTTTGCAACCTGCACACGTGCCTTGCTGAATTAGCAATGGTACTGTCTGGAAAACATTTGCAATTAAATTCATATAGTGTAAGAAAAAACACAGCCCATTGTTTATTGTTCCTAAAAAAACCTATTTGTGCATCTCAGAAATACCAGCCAATGGATGCAGCTCTTACTGAACAGAAGACAGAAAAAAAAAAAGAGCAGACTAGGCTTGCACCAAACTTTCTGCCTTCCAAGGAGGAATTGCTGAAGGGTGGGCTGCAAAGTTATTTTTAAGGCTAACTGTCAAAGAAATGTGGAAGAGCACCAGGTTATTCTATTCAACTGTTATTTTAGAATCCCTTTGCTAATAAAGATGTTAGAATGGAAACCAAATCTGAATCAAGTTTGAAACATTTAACTAAGCACACTAAAAGAATAATTCTCTGAGAATTAAACCAACTAATAAATAAGATGCATAAGGAGGGAGAGCATTCTTCCCCAAAGTTTTGCACGTATCCTCATCCATACGGTTTCCAGTGGAAAGGCAGACACCTAAACTGGAACAGCCATCTTCCACTCATGCCTCTGAGAAAGACTGAGTTCTGTATAACATACATTTTCCTTAACTGACACTTTGTGACATGTTTTTATTTAGCAGTTTCCAAAACTGAACACAAATATCTCTATCATGACTCGCATGCTTTGGAGGACTGATGTGAGGATTCTAAGTTAACTATATACTACCACCAATATAGTAATGGTTTCACAGAATCACAGAATTGTAGGGATTGGAAGGGACCTCCAGAGATCGAGTCAAACCCCCCAAATAAATTTCTAATAATCTATCATTAGAAATATGATGTTTGAAGGACAGCAGATGCATATTCAAGTGAGCAAAACCACGCCGTTCCTTTACTCCTCAGCATGACAAGTTTATTTCCAAAGCATATTTGCCTCCACACAAAGACTCTGCTTTTTATGTAGCTTTTCAGAGAGTTCCCAGAGGAAACAAAATCCTGAAGAAGAGTGTACTAAAGGTGATTTTAGGACAAGAGTGCACAAGAAGAGGCTTAACACATCTTATCACTGGCTTAAGAAAGACCAATTTCTTCTTGCAAGAAACAGGATCGCCAGCCATGAGAGGCGCACTTGGATTCACACTTAGAATCCCAGATCCTACCAAGGCGTTTGTGCATGCTGGAGTAAATCCAGTTGCAGCAGTCACTTGTGACTGCTCACCAAGATATTCATCTTAGTAACACTATCAAATTAAAAACACAGAGCTGAAAAATGAGTCTGTTCCTATTAAAGATTCAATTTCACACTAGACTAAGAAAACTCTTCTACAACAAAACAGCTCTCACAGAGCAGTATCTCACTGTATATAATTTTAGTTTCTATTTTAATAGAACCATTTAGAAAAATTAATGGTTCAAAGCTTGCATCACTAGATTTGACAAGAAGAGGGGAAAGTATACTTCAGCCTTCTCATTTGTTTCTGGAAGTTTAATTTTATATAATTCCCCCAACTCTGTATCTTAAGTACATATCTGAATAGAACAACAAAATGCTGAGGCCATGAATTCCACAAAGGAAGAACACAGTTTAAGGCTGACAAAGCTTTTTTTCCCCTCAGCAGGACTGTTCCCACAGTACATTTCTTGTTCCTTGTTACTCTGAAGGAATCAGCACATCATGGACTGAAACAGTACTTCTGAGGATGGAAGGAGGGTATTCCATTCAGTAAAAACAACCAAGTTCCCTACTATACCTTTAAAAGATTCACATTACCTGATAATTAGCCAGAAGAAAAAAAAAAAAAAAAAAAAAAAAAAATCAATGTACCCCATTCAGCTGGTTTCTGTTGCATATTTCACTTTATTTCTTTTAAAAGAACAAAATATTTAGAAATTAAGTGTAAATAAAGCAATCTCAGTTTAGCTGTGATTTCTGAAAGAGACAGAACTTTAAATCAAAATAAGGAGGAGCTATTTGAGTTCTTAAAGGAAAACCAACCATTTCATCTGAGTACAGTGAAAATCTGAACCACCTCTACACAAAGTTTTTATTTTGCAGGACAGGTGAAACGAAACCTGGATCATCTGTGCGAGGACAGAGTGAACAGGATTGAAAGCTATGCTGGTTGAATATTAATTACTACAGAGAGTCAGTAAAACAACAGTTACATATAGTTGTTTTACAGCAACGTGGGAAAGGAAAAATCAAAAGAGAAACTGTTTTCCTCATAATATATCCTTTTCTTCACTTGATAGACCTTCTCTGAGCATATGGGACTATTTCCAGCAATTGTAAAGCTAGAATTGGTGCTGTTTTCACATGTTGTCAATCAGCATTCAAGTTATGTTGGGCTGTTTCTATTCAGAGATGTTGATCCCCTCACCCCCTTTCTTTTCACCCCTTCTGTATGTCATCTCTTCTACCTCCTTCACTGCAGCTTTTATCACATTTAGCCTCTAGCACCTGGTCCAGGACCCTGCACCTGCAGGCATTGGGCACCCATTCATTAACAGCTCCTGTACAGCCCCCATGAGAGCTGAAAGAAAAAAGAAAAATAGCAGTATTTTGCTTTCCTTGCTTCCTCAGTGGAGCAGAAGCTGTTTGCCTCACTCTCCTCGTGCTTTTTCACTGAGACAAATCCAGTACCAAGTCTGTGTATCCCTTTGGTGCAAACACCATGATCTTGCTGCCCAATTATATTTTTTCTGATTTCCTTGTCTCAAGGATAAACAATACAACAGGATGTAAAAGACTCGCTCAAAGTCATGTTTGTTTATTACAGTCATTTTAAACATAGGCTGAATAAATAAAAAAATAAACAAGAACATTTGTATTCTCCAGTGTATGCTATGCACTTCATTGGTCATGGATTTGGACTCAGTGATCCTTGTGGAAACCTTCCAACACAGGATATTCTATGATCTCCTAGTGTGACACTGCCAGAGCTCCACAGAGCTCAGGTAAGGAAAAGCTCTAGAACCTCAGCTTAACAGCAGTTCCCCCAAGACAAAAAAAACAAAAAAACAAACAAACAAAAAAAAACCAACAAACAAAGAAAAAACAAAAAGGCATAAGCCCCTGTGCCTCCTACCCACAGTGCTATCTGGCAGCACTCTCTCTAAAAGTCAGAGAGTAAGGAGTCTGCCTTCAGCCACACCATCTCTAAGCTGGCCCTGAACCTCAGCACTTACACCTCCTGCAGAGAGAATACTCAGGGCCCTACAGCACTCTACTGTGAGTTGTGTGTTGTGCTCATTACAATTAAAGACTAACAGCAACAGGAATCCAAGTACCCAGCTAATGAACAGGACAGTGTTTTTGGTCACTGAATACGAGCCATCCAGTTAGCTGAGCCTCTGAGTCCCTGCCAGCACTTTGTGGTCTGAAACACAATAAAGCTAATGAAAGTTAGGCTAGTGCCTCACAATTTTTTATTTTTTAAATAACTTTTCCTCTAAAATACAACAAATGGGCCCTGCTGTTAAACAACCTCTCACTTCCCCTACAACAGAAGGATCTTTTGGAGAAATGAACAAAAGAATTTCCCGTATCAGCTAATGCAACTGAAGAGATTGTCCCACAGCCTTAAACCAGCTACTTCTAGTCCAAAGCTATTTCTGAGGAATACTTAAAGGGAAAGCCTTATACTTTTTCTAGGAACAAAGTAAAAGCATGACAAGGCTAAGGAGGAATAATGAAGTCACTATCATTTCCATTTCATCCACTGATTACTTGCCCAGAGGCTGCTTCTTGGAGAAATAATGATTTTTCATGCTAGCTATAGCAAACAGGATGGCATACAGGACTGACATGGAACAGAGAAAGCATACTTCCCCACTCAAGTGTTTCAATATGACAGTTAGGTTTGCCAGATTCAGTATCTTATTGTTGAATGAACATACAGCATGAGGTACACAGTGGTACACTCCTTTAAGTATTCTGTGCAGTAATCTTTGTGGCAAAATAGACCAGTTGACATCAAACTAAGTTAAACTTCATTTAAAACTGATAAACATTAGAAGATTGGAAATGCAAATACCGTAACACAATTAAGGCAGTGAATAAACTTATTTCCCCATTGTGTATTCAAGTATGGTATTTCCTAAACAGAAGAAAAGAAGACTGTCTTCAAATTCATAAGTTCTATACATCCTGGACTTCTGTCCATTTTTATGTGATGCTTTAAATTGCCACACTCTTGTTCAATGCTTGCCAGGATTATAAATTGAGTCAGCAAAGAATGTTTCCTTCTCCAAGCTACTCCAAGGTAGTAAAGATCAGCAGCAAAATAGATTAAAGACAGTTTAAAAGAGACTAAACACAAAGATGATGTTATTTTCATTACATTAGATATCAGTGTCTGCCATAGCAGCTTATTTTGTATGTTAACATAAATAGAATACAAATCAACAACTCCAGTTCCTCAAGAAAGTAACATAGAGTGTACAGTTTATGTAATGTTTTTCTTACTGCCTGTTCTGGTTTAGAAAACAAGTGATAAAATTCTTCTGATACTAGTGCAGCCATTGCAACATTAGTCACAAAACCAAGCTTCCCTCTACCAGTTTTTGCAGAGCAACACTGGCATCCAGTGGTCAACGAGTAAATGTAGCCTCAGTGATTATAATCTGGAGAGAAGGCTTGTTTTTACACATAAGATAAGCTGAATCTACAACCTCAAAGTACATACAATGGAAACATTCCATTTCTCATAGCCACCTATCAATTCCATTGCTTGGTTACCAAAACTAGTTTTCAGCAGACTTTAAGGAAATCATTACATCGAATCACATATTTTGTATCTGTTGTACATTTACAAGAGGAATATATTCAGGCTTTTAAACATCAAGGAGGATAGCTTGTGCCTTTGGACTTCTTTTGGTTTTACTCCTTCACCTCTGCTACTTTCAACAGCTCAGTGCTTTCCCCATGTCCATCATTATCCCACTCCCAGCTGAAACAACATTAAGATGTATTCAAACAGTGTTGTATTGTATGGCTCCCACACCACTTCCATTTATATTAGCAATCATGAGACCTTGAAAGCAGTGTAAGAATGTTCTAGTTATATGATTTAAATACTCAGAAAATTGCAAACCACAAGTTACCCAGGCAGCATTTTTTTCCTGAAGGACCAAAGAGGAAAAAGAAGCCCAATAGCCAGATGTGCCATGCCCATCCCTTACTTTGTAAACTGTCAGCTCATGCTGGTGATCTGCAAACCAAGCTGAGCGCCAACAGGCTCATCAGCTCAATAGCAAGAACAGCTGTGAGCAACTACCCATCTCCAAAGGCAGCTCATAACTAATTTCAGCAGCAGAAGCAACACAATTGGTTTCAGTAGCAAAGATCCCACTGGACCTGAGGAGGATTTCTTATATGAGAACTTTAGCCTCCCTCTAGCACTTCCCTGCCATGAGAGAAAAAAGGAGTGCATCAGGATGATCCCAGCAGACTGAAACCTTAGCCAAAGCAGAAACCAGGCAAGTGAACTCATCCCATCTCAGAGCTCTGGAAGTACTCATTAGATTGAGTGTGGCTCAATATCAGCAGCAACACCAGCCTTTCTAGCTAACGCTGCATTCACACTGTGAACCAATCCAACATATCATGAGTACGACGACAAAAAGAAGACAATGACTGTGCCTTCAAATGGGATACTGGCACTATGGAGTAACAGCAGGTAATAAAGAAGGAAAATTGTCTTACCCTTTCCAACAAGCAGTAGCAGCTCAAGAGGAGAGAAATAGCTATCCCAGACTGATGCTATTCCGTCAGCTGCCAACCCTTAAATGGGGTGGATCCTGACTCTACCCTTTCTGGTCACTTAGGTACACTGCTTGCACCTGAGTTCCCTGGGTTAGCCATGTCTTCTCACCACTCATTCAGGCTGTGACCTGGTGATTTCATTACACCAAGGATGAAGAAGCAGCAACCTTCAGCTTGTTCAGCAGAGTTCAGAAGAAATACAGAGAGGTCTATCAGCTCCATGCCCATTTCTGTGCTGGATGCCACAGCATCTGTATTACCTGGAGTATTCCCTTACCAGAAAATGTTTAAGCCCCACATGACTGTCAGCAATGAAGAGTCAATTATTAAATAAATAAGAAAAAGAAAAAAGAAAAAAAAAAGCTTGTCAATAAGATGTGAAAGCAATGCCAAATCAAGAGAACAGAGATGAGCTAAATTTTACGTGGCTGTAATGGGAGTCAGATACTGGAAAGAATCCCTGCCAACTCTGAGCTCACTGAACACAAATTTCTGAATTTAATGAAGATGACAGGAATTCCCGATGGCTGTAGAGGTGGTGAGACATCTCCAGCACAGGGAGAACCACCACTGACAGCTCCCACGTCATCTCACCAGAACATAACACAACAGTTTTTGAAACAAAGGCTAAAAAGCCTGAACAAATAAGTAGTTATACATTTATCCGTTTTCTAACACTTATAGAATTTTCACACTTCTCCTCCACGTTCCACCAAAATTCAAAGACGGAAACCCAACACCAAATAAGTTCCAAAATTTACTAAGAAACTAGATATCTTTAAGGTCTTTTCTAATCCAAGCCATTCTAATATCTTTGAAGTCTGTTTTTTTCTCCACATACAGCGCTTTCTCACATGCTATTACTATGTACAGCATGGTGCATTTAAGGATTGATCTACTTATCTGACTCAGAAGTCAGACTTATGCTGTTATACAGAGGACAGAGATATACATAGAGAAGAACAAAAATACTGGTGACAAAAAAAAAATATCGCTGGTGAATTCGGTATTGATTCTCTCAAGTCTCTCCAATTCAGACACACCCTGGATTCTCAGAGTCTCCTTAATATCCATCTTATTTGATGATACCAATGCAAGTCAGTATGATTTATCGTGAGTACTGCTTTCTCAAACACAAGTCTCAGCCATCAAAGTAAAGCAGTTTTTCAAAGAGTACAGCACATTTATGTTGCAGGAGAAAAACAACACAACACCTGATCTACCTAAATGGAAAAAAAAAAAATAAAATACTATATCTTCAATGTTAGTTTCACTCATGGAAGAAACAGGTCGTTAGGAAGACAAATAAAAACATCAGAAATCTGTGTTCCGCTGAATAGTTGGACAAATTGCTTCTCACTACTAGAGGCTTGGACACCTCCTCTTGTTTTGAGTTGACAGTTCAATACAGCTCTGTTTGTTACTTCTATTGAATGCCTGCCCCACAACGTCTGCTGTTAATTAAGCCTAGGAAATACAACACCAGAAGAACAATAAACAGAAGCAGATGATTATATGTGTGAAAGAGGCAAGAGACACAGACTCAGGGAGATTTTCTACTGACAGTGAGAAGTACCATGCTAGACCACACCACAAGCATGCAGCCAAGTGGCTCCATTCAAGATAAGTATATCCCTTTCCTTTTTGTCCCGGACTTGAAGAGAATATGAGCACATCATTACATACACAATACTTTCAGAGAGCTTTCCTAGCATGTACACTGGTAGCAGTTTTGCCCACTCAAAGCTTTGCTTCTTTATAAATTTTACTTCCAGTGCAGAACCCCTATATGCCATGCTGCAATCTTGTAAGTGCCTTGGCTAAGTTACGTAATTGTTTGCCAATGAACCACACACAGCTCCTGCTGGTTTGAGTTTGCAAGCAGACTGACTTCACATTTTCAATTCATTATAATGTCATGGTATATTGATTCAGTTTGCTCCAAGGCACACACCTTATTCACAGATTGAAGAGATGGACTGGATCACTTGGTGCAGATCAGGGCAGAAATACACCCCGTGCTCACAAAATGGTTTATTTTGTGTATTTTTAATTAAAACAAACAAAAACCTTTTACACTTATCAGCAAAGTACCTATAAGCTTGCCATTTTTCCTAAATCAATGCATCTTCATAACATAGTCTGACATATACCAACAGAATGATCAGCTAGTGATTGTTTAGCCACTTCATTTCTAAGGAAGGACTTCAGTAAACTAATGACAGCCAACAGTAACAAGATGTAGGTGTTCTTCTTGAAGCATTGAATTCCCTGCATTTTTCTGATACCTCTGAGAAGCAAATCCATTTGGAAGCCTTTCCAATTCTCAAGTTCTAATGAACAGACAATATATATTGCCTCTAGAAAAGTCAATTAGAATAACATACAATTAGCCATCAACTAAAACAACAGTTCATAGATGACTGTGACCTCTCTTCAGTATGCTTCAAGCATCATTTCCAAAATAATAGCTTTATACCTTGACATTACAACTACAGAGCCTGTCTCTTTGTACCTTGTCTGGATCCATAGGAAGAGATACATACAACTAGTACATGCTATTGAAATTTTACAGAATATTAAGCTGCATCAGTAACCCTTCTGAACCAAATCATGTCAAGTCAGTGAATCTCAAGCACTTTGGGACCAGTTGAAATTCTCCCTACATATTGTTATTCCAGATGATAGGCCAGTGAATGATTTTCCCAATGACTGTTCTTCAAAAATCATCAAGAATATCTCAGCTTTGAAACTGCAAAAATACAGCGCTGACTTACTTAAACTGGTGGTGTTGTCCAAGCTGTGCAGTTGCTGAACATGAAAACAAACAAAATGGTTGGACTTGAACAAGGCTTCTTCCATCTACATTGTAGTTCAGCTCCCAAGGAAGGAGACCTAGAAGAAAAGAGAGGCAAAGATTATTAGCCTACAGACGAGGTCAGATTCAATCTCTACTTGCTGTCATTGTTAGAGGAGGAATTTGCCAGCACTGCACAAAAGCATCTCAAAGCAGTCTACAAGTTGTATCACTCCAGCAAATGACATTTTGCTTTTCTGTTTCAGAAATGCAGTAATGGGAAAGGAGCTAATATCCAACACCCATATAACTGAGCTGAAAGATTTCCAATATGCCACCAAGATGCACAGCAGCAAAAGTAATCAGACTGCTTGCTTTTGGAGAGTAGTGCCACCAGCTCCCATAACAGAACTTTAATTTTACCTCTAGAGTATGGTTTTCTTTTAAGAATAAAATAATGTTTAGCATAAAAGTAAATATCACATTACAAGTCCAGCTATGTAAAGCATACCCAGCCATATAAATTATGAAGCACCATAGCGCTGTTTCCCTTTAAATAAATGACCTCAACTCGTGACTGGGACTGTAATTAATTTTTTTTCCTTCCAACAGTTTGAAAAATATATCCAGTGCTGGGCTCCCCCTGTGTAGTCTCAAACACAATTAGTAGAACTCTTACTTTAATTAAAGTCTTTCCTTCTTTACTTTTATTAGTACTTACCACACCCTGCCAGCTATTTGAATGTTGTGAAAGCCAGTTTTATGTAGACTGGCAGGGTCTCCTCCTTCAACCCATCAGAAGAAAGAAAAAAGGTTTTTCAACACAAGACTTGCAATTTTTTCCATACGCTGACTTCAGAAAACAGCTTGCAAATAGTTCAGTGGACTTATTAGGGGCATATTTTTGATCCAAGAAGGCTGAGGCACAAGATCTGCTAGCCAGGTGATACTGCACACTGCCACATTTACATTGCAACCTGTACCCAAGTGCTGTCACTTCAGCAGGTAGATTATATTACTGTTTAAAGATACTGTAATTTCCCAGTTTTACTTTTGATAGCATGTCCCATCAGTTCTTCCACACAAACAGAGAGAGGTATTTCTCTACACAGAATATTCTGGTTGCCAGCTCTCCTCTTTACACATGCACAGTCCTGCTGGATGCATGTTTGTCGGTAAACCACACAAATGGGAAAGTATTATAGCTAGAAGTTGTGAGAACAGAGGAAGCTTGTAGTTTCAAGTGGTTTCAGTGTTTTATGATATAAATTAATATATTGGCTTTTTCACTACTTTTTTCAAAGAAGGGAAGGCATAAAAGTAACATTTTTCTTAGTGGTTATATGATCAAAATAAAGGTATAGTAATAAAAAGCTGTCAAGAAGTCAAAAGCTTACATTTTTATTTTAAAAACTACATGGAAAAACATGTAGTTTCCTGTTCATTGGTTCCTGCCACAGGCTACAGAAAGCTCAGTTCTGCTAATCAGCACCCACGAAGAACCTTCCATAGCCACTTCGGGGACTAAGAATCATAGAATTATTAAGGTTGGAAAAGAACTCTAAGATCACCTAGTCCCACCATCAACCCATTGTCACCATGCCCACTAAACCATGTCAACAGGTGCCACATCTACATGTTCCTTGAACACCTCCAAGCACGACGACTCCTTCACTTCCCTGGTCAGCCTTTAATGTATTAATCTCCTTTTCTATCCATCCATGCTACTGATAATTGTAATTCTATTACAGGCAAATTATACTCACCACTTTGGAGATCGTGATATTAAAGACCTCTGCTCTGTAGCAAGCCAATGAAGCAGACTTAAGAAAATAATTGGACACTCCAAGGTAGAACACAGAATCACCTTGTACTGGCATAACAAAAGGAGCTTGCACAAAGGGAGGGTCAGTGTGATTTCCTATTGGATAGACTGTAGATAGAGTTATTAAGGAGTATTTCTACTGTACATTTGTATTTGCCAGAATGCACTAGCAGCAGTTGAGCAGAAGGAATTCTGGTTCTATCTTCTTTACCTAAATAAAAAGTTAACATTAAATAGAACCTGAAGCTAGCAACAGAATTTGTTATATGCCCTGAAAATTAGCAAATTGAAGTTATTTCGGAAAAATACAGTATCACAGAAAACCTGGCCTCCATCTTTCCAAATTTGAATTTGAGCAGTCAAGTGAGTATTCTGAACTGCTACCATGAGTGAGAATAACTCATATAACCTCTAGAATACAGTTCTCTTGTTGCAAAGACATACTTGTTAATTTAATTCTAAGAATGACAATTAAGGAAAATCTTCAGAAACTCCCTCCAGAACTCCAAAGAACTAAAGTAGTTTAGGAGTGGGACTCAAAGGAACTACCTACTTCAACAAAGTTTAGAGTTGAAACAACAACGCAAAACCACTAAAAATCATCCTGTTCCAAGGAACACTGAAGATCAATAACTTCCTTACCTGACTCATCTGTTATCTCATCATGGGTGTCAGGGTGTTAAAGCTTAATGTGTGAATTCTAAGTTCTAGTCATAGTAGCTGATAAACAATTGCTAAATACTCCTAAGATGTGTATATCTTGCTTGCAGAGTTTTTGTTTGTTTGGGTTTTGTTTGTTCTTGTGTATGGTAAAGAGTTTCTTGAACAAAATAACCAGAGGGAGAGTTTCAGCTGTAACTCCAGCATATATTTCCAAAATGGAGCTACTTCTCAGAAATAGGAAATAAAATCCTTGTCCAGAGATGCACCCTCCCAGACATCATCAACAGAAGTTCCTCCTGGAGCCGCCCAAGACCTCTAGAAATAGGCTCCATTAAAGGAAATTATAAGTAGGAACGTACCCCATTTTCTGTGTAAATTTTTCCTGTGGTTAAACTTTTAAGCCTAATTTAAACTTCGGTAAAAACAAGTGGGTTACCACTTCCTTCAGCCCTCCCACCACTTAGACTTATGTTGCAGGACTAAGAACTTCGTTCACAGTAATATTGGCTAATTCCTATTTTAATATATTTTTGTTATTACTATCTTCAAGAATATTTTATCTACACAAAGTTCTGTTTACCACTCCAGTTCCCATACTTGGAAATACTCTGGAGCCTATAAAGTTTCGCTTTCCACCTGGAAAGCTCAGAGGCTGATTACAGAGAAGACAGAAAAACGGGTTTCACTGGAGCTGTCTGCATTGTCTCACTCTGCCAATTTGACTGTTACAAATGGTCACACTGGCTCAGGTGCAAAGGTATGATGTTGATCATAGCATAGACTGAGCTTCATTATGTCAGTCCCACTTGCCTTCAAATTGCTACTGCTGGAAGCTGGGTGGAGTGAGCAACCACAGAGAAAGCTAAAGTTGTAAGCAACCAGTATCATCAAGCCTTACAAATCATTATATCTAAGATTAGTAATCTTTTCCATATTATGGCGTTAAGAATGGCCAACTGTTCCACAGAACATTTTTTACTTGCTAAAACAGGTGCCGTTACTTGGTGCTGGAACTGTTACAGCAGGTTGGGTGGCCTACTTGGTATTGCAAATCAGCAAATTGGAACTTTTTTTATTTTACTAATGCACACATCATTTGGTTGCTGAGCAAGAAACAACCTTTTCTCCATTCTTCCAATTCAAATTTATGTCAGTGACATAAAGAAGCCACTGACCTTAAAGCTATCTTGCCAAGCACTCAGTGTGCTAAAAAGTTACTTCTGACATTCAAATAAGATTTGAACATTTGTCCTGATAGCAGAAGTCCAGAGCATCTAAAACTCTACTGCAGGCAGTTTGTTTCTTTGAAGCCTTTCTCTCTTCAAACACAAGATTTAACGAGATGCTTAAGGTGACAGCTCTAAGACTAAATATAGCAAAATTTGTAAGACTAAATATAGCAAAGTTTGTAAAAATGGAGAATACCACACTCTTAAGAGCTGGAAGTGTTGTAGGATACACTGAAAGACCAAAGAAAACCGAGTTCTGAATCACATCAGCCTTCCCAACAGGAGGATTTGAAATGCTGACACATTATACAGGAACATAGTAAGTATAATATGCATACAAGGAACACTTTAATAATATGAAAGTAGCTTATTACCAGGTAAACAAAGAAGCAAACGAGGGAGAAAATTCTATTTAAAAAGAGGAAAGCCACATTTCAGAGAAACGTAGGCAGTGCCTTTTGGGACTTCTCAAACGCTCACAGAATGCTTTTATTAAAGGCATATAATTAGTTCCCTTCAAATTACTGTAGTTTTAAAAAGTGGAGGAATGACTACTGGAGGAGACAAAAATTATAGACTTTTTTTTTTTTTTTTTTTAAGTCTGTGATTTCTATTGCAAGTTTCATTCAGCTCAGTCATTAAGCACAAATCTTTACAACAGACAAAGATAATAGTCTGAATTGATTTATGCCTACTCAAGACACTTATTATGGTATTAATCCCAGTCATGTGCTCATTAATCAGATGCTCTAAGTAAACAGCATCTGATCAGATACAGTATTTGGACCACCTACACTCAGCCTTCCTCAGGAAACACAGTCACAAAAAAAAGATACAAGCAGAACAAAATGGATGAAAAGCAAAGAGCTGAACATGACAGTAAAGTCTTGTGAAACCAATATATATAGTTTATGCTATTGTAGCAGAACTACCACTAATGCAAAGCAGGGGGAAAAAATTACATTTTTACATGGCAGGAGAGCACTTGTCTATCATCAAATTGAGCGAAAGAAAGCTCATCAGTCAGTTTCAGTTGTTAATAATATTTAAAAAGAACAACAACAACAACCACCACCTGTGTGGTCTAACTCCAAACTCCACAAATACAGAATGAATAAATCCCTTTAGAGGACTAGACCTTTTTTTAATTTTTCTCCCCCCCAACAAAAGAAATATTACCTCTTCCCAAAAGACTAGAGCTAGAGCTCTTCTTCCTCAGTGGCCTTCACTGCTAGAAATCAGATCATATATGTAGAAATAAAGTAAATATTTGAATAACTTCAAAAATCATGTCGCTGAGGAAGTCCTTTTACCAGTCTTCAAGGGATGAAATTATTAGGGCAATTAATTACATGATGCTCCTGAGAGCAAAGGGGTAAGATCTTGATCTGCTAACCCATGGGCAGTCTGACACACCCTTCCTGCAATATAATTCCACAGCCAAAATTATTTTGGAACAATTAATTGCATGATACAGGAGATGGTTCTTAACCTTAACAAGAATCAGTTCCTTCAAGGAGTTTATCTCTAAAAATACTTTCTCAAGAAAATATTATTATTATTTTAAAGAAGGGCTAGATCCTTGGACACCAGTAGTCTTTAATAATTGGCAGGAAAAAAAATTGTTAACAAGGTTCGGAGGTATGCATCTGCAGAATAAAACAAACTAAGAATTGTGGCCAGGAACTCTTGGCAACAGAACTGCTGAGACTATTAATTATAACTTTTGTTTTTATTGGCAGAAGCTGCTAAAATGTTAAAATGTATGTGCACTTTGATATCATGGGGAGCAAAGGGAATGATGCCAACTTCAACTCTGTCCAGTCTAAAATTATGTTTCAGAAGAAAGAAAAGCACTTATCCACAGATAGTGCAGGAACTGCATTCAGTTTAAGACTGATCATTGAAAAGAAATCACTAGTATTGCAAATTCAGCTATTCTAACTGGCAGGTTAGTATTGGTTTCCACCACCTCTCCTTTCAAGTTCTAATATTTTTCAGTGTTAAACAACTTCTAGATTTTCAGCCAAAAGTATCAAAACCCAGTGGTTTCAAGAGGACTGCTTCTACTTTTCCACTGCATAGTTTTTGAGAAATAGTGGAGAGTATTTAAGATAACCACTGTCATTTGTACATAATAAACATCCTTTTTTCTTTTGTTTAATAAAACATCTCAATCATTCCACCCTTTGTTATTATGACAGGGATGCCTGTTGGAATAGAGCAAGGCTGAATATACAATCTTTGGAATGCACATGACATTACCCCTACCTTCAGTTACCTTCTGTAAGAAATGCTTATGTGCAGTACAGGATAAACTAGCTATTGGATAAATGCCAGCAAAATTAAGAAGAGGCATGTGTGAGTTGGAAGCCTGGGATGGAAATGGAAAAGAAGGTGAGATCTCAGATGGAGACAAAGAAACCATCTCGTCAGCTGTGAGAACCAACTGTTAACTCCTCACAGATTTTTTCCAGAGACAGCTTGTTTTTAATCACTGGCATCATTAGAACATTTCTTTTACCATTTAAGTTTCTTTTCTTTTTATACCATAAAAAATATATAAAAGAATATTTTATATTCTTTTCTTTTTATTTCTTTTTTAAAAAGATGATATCCTGACCCAACCCTGAAGACTGAGGTCTTTTTCCTCAACAAAAACATGACAAGGAAGCATGGGTTTCTATAATTTGCCTCCAGTTATGTTTGAAGCCAACAAATATAGAATCTGTTATAGAAAAAAAAATACACCTTTCCAAATTTTACTTTTGGAATGTCAAACATCACTTCAAAACTCAATCGGTGTCATAAATTTTGGAAGCAGCAGGCCAACTTTCTCCATCAGCACTGAGCTTAGGAGCCATAAGCAATATTAACAGAATCAAAAGCAGAACTGAAGCTGATGTACTGAGCAGACACTTTTCCTGAGGCACTAGCATTCATACATTACAACCAGAAAGGGCCGGTCCACTAAACAAAGCATGGGACATAGACTTTCACTAGAAAATCAGAAAAGACCCATCTTTCAGACAGGCATCCACACTTGAATGGACAGTTCTGTCAGCACAGAAGCCACTACAAACCTTTCACAATCTCTTCCAACAGTTCATTTCTTCTACTACTAAATAAAACCCTTTCAGTCTGCAATAGCATGGCTTCTGTTTTCAGCTGCTGCATCCTTACGTATCTTTTCATATTATGAAACATCAATTACGAAATACCTTTCCATGATGTATTTGTTTCTTAGCTAGGATGTCACCTTTAACTCTTTTCAGGAGCATATGACACTGAAGACTTCCAAGACTTCCACTGCATTGTGATGTGTGTTTTGCTTGCTGTCAGCAGAGCAGGTCAATGCATCCCATCAGTCACTGTGCAGGAGCCAGCCAGAACACCACGCAACCTCCTGCTCTCTGTGGGCTTTTGTCAGATACTCAGCACTCACCAGCTGATAATTATTAGGATCTAATCCATTAAAAACAAACAACACAAACCTCTCTCCTTTCCCCCTTATAACAAACCAATCTACTAACTACTGGAAGTGATGATTACCTATCTCTCCAGGAAGGGCTGGCAGTGACTGCAGATTAATCACTGCAGTGCAGTGATTTAGCACTAAGCTGTGTATGATTATTAGGACTGTTATAGAAATTCTGTAGCTTCAATGCTGCCACCAGTCAGAAAACAGTCCTTAAGCTGCATTTACACCGAGCCAAGTGAGAAATAAACCTCTGAATGGATTTGAATGCAATTGATTTTCTGTCATTTGATTCCTTTGGGAAACATAATACTACATCAAGCCAATAAATGTGAAAAATGCACTACTTTAAAATGAATACATTTTATCAATTTACCAGGATTTACCTTCATGTTCCAACCAGCTTCCGTTCTCTTGATATTTTTAATTCTCATTAAATGCTGCTGTTCTAGTAAGCTCCTTTTAAAATTCACTGTCAGTCCCTCCACTCCTCTGAACACAGCTGACTATAGGCTCATAATTTCCTCTGCTCAGGACAATTCAAAAGGTTGAAAGGCTGTTTTCTAAATCCAAGAGCTTCAAATGAAAATTTGTATGATGCAACTGAGTGAGCTTGGGTGAGGAAAGTTTCTAGACTGCTACGGAATGTGGTAACAAGGAGAAAGGAAGGAGAAGGTGGGAATTCATAGAAAAACCACCTCTAAGAGACTTCCATGAACTTGGAGAGGATTACACGAAGCTTGATGTAGCTCAGAAAACCACATCACTTCAGTCCCAAAGCAACAAAAAGATACCTAAGAGGGAAGTTATGCTGACAGCACTGTCTCATCATTCTAAAGCACTGTCTCATCTATTCTCATTTGCTTTTTAAAACAACACCAAGAAAAAACACTAGTGCAAAATACTCAGTGCCAGCTTGCACTAGCAAGCTGTCTGCACCAGCCAAGTGAGTGTGCTATATTTTCAGTTTCAAGAGAAAAGGAGGAACTTTCCCATTAGAATATCCCTCTGTTCTCTTCCCAAATGCAAAGTCTAAAGTCACAGTTGAGTGCTCCTGCTGGTTCTGCTGTGTTGGCTGTCCTACTGCTTTTACCACTGGTGGTTTCTTCAATTTAGATCAGTCAGAATATTGCTTTTGCATGGAGCCAATAACTGTGCACTTCTATGCTTTCCTCAGCTTTTCTACGGTTTTAGTCTTGGGAGAAACCAGATTCCCTTTACTACAACATATGGACCTTAATTTTGAGGCAAGAAAAATTCTTTGTTCAGATACCTGTTAAGAATCTCAGCATAGTGCCCATTATTGCCTTCCTCCCATTCCTATAAAGTTATTCCCACAGTGCACTGAAGCATAGCTGAAAAGCAATGGGACAGCAGGCTTTGTAAGTGCCATCACTCAAACCTAGCTGCAAACATAACTTTTACTACTGTTGTCTGCCTACTGTTTACAGGTCGTTTCAGCCTGGTTCCGTGACTTCACTTAAGCTCATGCCTTCTCTTCTGGTCTGGTGGCTGAAAGCGGTTGCATGGGACTGGATCACACATGCAATACATTAAGATAAGAGACAGAGCTACCTACAGTTGCTCCGAGCTGCTTATTTTCAGTATGACCGCTAAGGGAAGGAGCACATAAGGATTTCTTTTCATACCAAAAGCAAAGTAAAACAAAGAAAAGCCATGCATTTGACAGTCTCCAACATGTCCTCTACGGATTATACCATGTCATCACCCTGATGTGATGCTAATTACCCATTTCTTCATCATCTAAAATACTAGAAAGGTAACAAAGCAACTTAGACACTTGCATCACGACAGTAGCAGGCTTTAGACCTAACAAAGGACATCAGGAATGGAAACTGTTCCAATGAGGTGGACATGTGGAACTGAAGATGCTAATCAACTAATCTGCAGGTCACTTCAAAGTGATGACCATTCAAAGACCATCATGCATACATGCAAAAAACTGAATAGACCTGTAGACATTTCTTTTGCTTTCTACATTCACACATCTCTGTGGAAGAAGCTTTTATGAATCATACAGTACTGCCAGGCCTAAGAAGGGTCCTATCTTATCAAAACTTAATTTTGCAAACATTCAGGTAAGATAGATTCACAACGGGGAACACTATCATTTTTATTTGCCAGTTGAGAAATTCCACGCTCTATAGGACATCAAACTTTTTTTTTTCTGTGATTGCTAAGAAAAACAGAACAAATCAAAGACATAACCCTAACCTAAAGACCAAAACAAGACACTGTTATTATTAGCAAGACAGCATAAACACAGAATATTTTCCTTCCTTCTCCTTGTACAAAACTTCAGACACCGTTATTTACATCTCAGTGAAAATAAGCTCTTCTAGTTGAGTAACTCACAATAGCAGTGATACAAAAGAAGACAAGAAAGTTGTCAGAAAGTTAAGACTGGGGCTGCTCCACGAGGGAGGACGAGCAGGATGTGACCATAGCAGAAACAGGAGAATGCTTTCGTCTTTCTGTCTGTTAGGGCACAGTCCTTCAGCATGTGACCTGGGAGAGCTGGGGCTGATAACAAGGTCTGCTTAAAATCCCAGGTGCACTGAGTTGATGACCAGGTTTAAAGATTAGCAGGTAGCCAATCAGAAGTAGAATCACAGAAGTAGAATCACAGTTGGAAGGGACTCAAGTATCTTTGAATTTAACTCCTGGTTACACACAAGACCACTCAAAAATCAAACCATATTTCTTAAAGCATTGTCCAAATGCTTCCTGAAGTCCAGCAAGCCATGGCATCATGAACATTTCCACTTACTTAGTATGGATTTGAGTCCGGCATTCAAGTCATCAAACATTAAATATTTTGAACATTAAAGAGAACTGTCCCTAAAATGGAGCACTGTAGAACTCCATTAAAGACTAGCCACCAGTCTGATGTAACCTCATTTACCACAACCCTTTGAGCCTGACCCACCAGCAATTGTTCCCCCATCATGTTATGTTTTTGTCTATCTGTGCTGGACATTTTGTCTGGGAGAATACTGTGAGAAACAGAATTGAAAGCTTTGCTGAAATCCAAAACAATTTCCTCAACTCCTTTATCTTAGTCAACTAGATGAGGAACCTTCTCATAAAAGAGTGTAGATTTCATCAAACAGGACTTTCCCCTTGCGAATCTGTGTTGGCTGTGATCAGTGACTGCAATGACTTTCAGGAGTTCTTCTTGAAATTCCCAGAATAGTCTTTCTAATTTTATCAGGCACTGAAGTAAGACTGACAGCCCTGTTATAACCAGGATCTTCTTTCTCACCCTTCCTGAAAACTAGGACAGTGTTTGCCAGCTGGAGTAGAAAATCCTGCACCAGTTTGGGGTTGGCTGTGAGTTTATTATTAGTGTGAACATAGTCCTCTAGCTTGGGTCACTTGTGGTATCACAGCTTGTGTTAAAGATTGCAGTGAAGAAGTCATTAAATGTTTTGCTTTGTCTATGTTCCTATCAGTGAAGAGATTGTTCTCATCAACTAATGGACAAATGTTATTTCTGGTCCTCCTGTTGCTGTTAATATATTTTAATTTAAAAGCTCTTTTTGTTGTCCCTCACAGTAATTGCCAGCTTCAACTCTAATGAAGCTACATGAATCTTCTCCCTGCATTGGCAAACAGCATCTCTGTACTCCTCCTGTGTTACTCAACCTCCCTTCCAGTGGCCATATACTTTCTTTTACTGCCAGAGCTCTACAATAAGATTCCATGCCTACCTTCTGCCTGCTTGTGTGACTTCCAACATTTTGGAATTGCCTATTGCTGTGTTCTTAAGAGATCTGCTTAAAAAGTGATCAGTACTAATGGCCCCAACATCTTCAGAAGCAGTTTTTATAGGAATCTTACTAAGTAGTTTTCTGAGAATCATGCAGTCTTCTCTCCCCATATTTAGTGGTTCAGTTTTGGTAGCAGCTTTCCTCCCATTACCAAAGATTTTAAGCCCAAGTACTTCATAGTCACTATGGCCAAGACAGTCACCAATTGCCACTTCCAATTAGGAAGAGATAGGGTCTGAGACAAGGCTACAATGTAGGTCCAGATATGGGCTTAAGGACAGGCTATGCTGTGAACTTACAGAATAGAGCTGAAAATGAATGCCTGGGCCTGACCTTAAAAACAGATTTCCTAGACCCACAGGCAATGTGTGCTCAGGGCTATGACAGTAATGACTGGCTTGTCACTGCAAGACATTCACTGTCCTCTAAGAGTTATCTCCTGGGTAGGAATGCTGCATTTATGTTGCAGAGACAGCAGACATTCAGAAGTTCTCCTTATCCTTGTAACATATACAAAACAAAAAGGTTCACTGATAGTTTGGTCTTCATTCTACCTCACTGACATTAGCCATGTATAACCCCCTGATTTCAATATCTGCTGACAAACAACATGCATGCAGATACGTGACACTGAACAATCTGAGATGAACCAATTATTCCTTAAAAGAGAAAATAATTGAGTTAATTACAAAGCGTTCATTAGTTTGAGCAAGAATGTACTACACACTTGTAGTAAGAGTTGAAAAGGTGTTTGCCCAAGGCAATCTTTCACACGCTTTTGTTCTGACTTAAAATTTTGACACCAGAGTTTTAAAAAGAAGCCCTGACAAAGAAACCATGCAGCGAAACTGGCCTAAGCAGGGATTTATATAGTGATGAGACCACACTTGCTGGGTTTTCTAGAGTATTTGACAATAATTTTCCTCCTTTTCTGGGTCTGGCACTCATAGGGACCCTGTGGTGGGTCCAAAGAAATGGTCTCACACTGAGACCTCTGGTAGTTTACAATGAAAAAATGTCTTCAGCCTGGAGAGTGTCCAAAGATAACTGCATAGCCAGTAATATTTTATTTCCTTTATGCGCTCTTGGAACTTCTGCATTAGACTTTGGCAAGGTAACATCACACTTAATTTTGCATCATGCAGTCAAAAACTGCACCATTAAAAAAAATTATGAACAGTTTACAGGTTATGACTATTGTGCCCTACAGTCATCAAAATTTTTAGGAGTTTTACCCCAGCACTGAAAGCCAAGGCAGATTACATACAAACACTTAGACTGAGGAAAGAAAAAAGGGGTATTTAATTCAAAACTGAAGTCTAGTCACATTTGTGAAATATATACTGAACTGGATAAATAGAATGGTTTGGTTTTTCATTTATTAGGCACATGCTTCATATTATGCTCTTATAAGGTACAGTTATTTCTGTAGAAGGGGTATTAAGTGAACCTGAAGTCATCATGGTACTACCTGACACAATGTACTTGATCAAAATCAGTAAAACATCATTTCTAGTTATTTAAAATTTAATTGATGTAATAATAGATCTGAGCCTAACACATCCTGTCTTTGCCAAGGACAAAGGGCATCTCCATCAGCTTTTCCCTTTGCACAAGGCTGACAGCTGAAGTCAGCTCCTGTCTCATTAAGCACAGAAATCATATTGCCATCATGTGGTAGTCTAGAGACAGTACAAAACTGGGCAGCTCTCCACTGCTCAATTTCAAAATAGTCATTTCAGTGACAATAAACTATTATTTTATTTCAAGGAGATAGTGAGGCAGCCCTCCAATGGGTATACCTTAAGTATTCCCAAATATCAGAAATTTTGATTTTACTGAATGTACGAGGAGAGAGCTGAAAAGCATCTTAAATCTATTTTCATGAAGTTTGCTTTCTCTCTAGCTAGTTAAATGAGATGCAAAACCAGGAAAGCCATTATGCTCGAGTCCACCTTAGTTGTTTCTGTTATTCACCTTTATTGTGACTCATTATTTAAGTCTGTGTCCTTGTAAGCAACAGCCTGAATTTCCTCTGTCTGTCCCTTCCTTGCACATTTGTGCACCTGGGCCATCCTTCTCAGGGGAGAAGCTTTACAGTTGGACTAGATGATCTTGTAAGTCCTTTCCAATCTTGTGATTCTATAATTCTATGATTCTTAAGCTGCAGCATGCTTCATTTCCCAATCTGTACGACAAAAATAATTGTCCCTGCCATGACTCTTCACCACTCCCAGGAAGGATCTATTGGTCTTATCAGATTATCATAATTACAAAGACAAAAAAATTTAACTATTTGGATTCCTAAGTCCCTCAGTGTCTGATTAAGCAGTTTTGTAACAAGTCTGCCTCTAAACAAGCATTCATGAGAACAGGTTGAAAGATAGGATCACATTATGGGGCGGTCTGCACTATAAACTATGCTCACATTTAGTGATACATATGCTTGCAATTACCATCGTACATATGAAAACAGCTATGCATTTCATTACCAATATTTATGTCCTGTAAAATAGAAGGTAAGCTCCAGTTGTGATATAATGGAAGTTATATAAATATGTAATATATAATGCAAATTACGGAGTTGCCAAGTATGAATACAATCAATGGTGAAGACTTGTTTATAGCTCACAACGTTCTGTTTAAGATAAATTGTGGATGGCAGTTATATGGCAACAATTTCAGCCTTCAATTTTTAAAATCACTTTATCATTACCCTAAGGAAACAGTCGTCATTTTTACAATGCTATTACCTCTTCACTGTAGGGTATTAAAACTTTTTAGCAGTTTTTTCCTCACATCTTTTGTGAAAGAACTTTCTTACAATATATTTGGAAGAATATTTGTGCCTCTTAAGAAATACTTAAAGAGGCCTGTGACTTATAGACAAACAAAATAATGGTTTTGCTCTTATATTAAAATGTTTCAGAAAAGCAGTTCTTCCGCTGTTAAAAATATTTCTGGGAAAGCCATAGGACAAAAAAACCCAGAGTTTTTTTGTTTGCTATTTTCTTAAGACTTTCCTAAAGTCTTTCCTAAACTTCCTTGTCATTTTTTTTCCTTGACCGGTAGCTTTTTCACCATAGTAACACAAGTATTAAGACAACCACTTCAGTTCCAGTGTGTGCAAAGTTGCAAATAAAACCATCCTTACAACTCTCAGATATCAGTATCCAACTGCAGCTCTCACTACATTAGGAATAATATACAAGAAAGGAGAAAAATCACTGTTTTGGATATTTCATATATGTATATATATATATATATATATATATATATATACACACACTTAATTAGCACACTAAACTCCTATTAATGAACCAGACTTCCAAGCCTTCATTCACTAACATAATTCAGGCTAATTCCTTTCATTTAGGAAAGAGATTCAGAATATCTTTTACTATTACAATGTACTTAGCAGGATAAAAAAAATCTGAGTACAGCTCTGAAGTTAAATAAGCATAAAATGACTGGAAGTATATAACAGCATATCAACAAACATCTTCAAAATCTTACCCATGGTATCCCAAGAGAGCAACTTAATGTAAAATAATAATATAGCTTTTTTTGTTGGTGGTATTGGAGATAATTTTTTGAATAGAAAATTCTGCAAAAGTGAGAACAACATACAAAGCAATCTGTAAAAGCAGAAAAGCTTATAGCTAAATTGCACAGCAGAAGTTGATGCTTTTGTCAGATATTTACTGTTTATAAAGTATACTGATTTTCCATCTAGGTAAAAGTGCAAGTAAATAAACATATTATTCAGAGGTGTATTAAACTCAATGTTTTTTGGCAGGACTTCATTTTTTTTTTAATTTCATTGGAAATTCTTCAGCATCCCATGTCAGAATACTCTCCTAGATTTTTCCCAGAAGAATGTATTAAACTGCTTTATTTTTTCTACCTATATTACTAAGCTGAGGTCCTTTAAAAGTAAGTGAGGTTGAGTAGAACTAAATAGTAGGTCCAATTTCTACAACAAAACTCAGCCTTGAGAGACATGAAAATTACATCTTGTATAAGGCATTCTCATTCCAGTTGTCAGAGATTTGAGCAAGTGTTAAGCAAACTGAAATATGTATTTATTAGTATTAGATATTTTCTTTGCATTTTTACTTTTTGATTTGATGTCTGCACCTGCTAGACACTTCTGTTTTAATATTCCAGAAAAGAAGGTGTAGACACTACAAAACATTCTGCAAAGATCCCCTTTGCTTGGAAATCTCTATTTTCTAGAGAGGGAAGAAGAAAACAAATGCAGAGCAAGATGGCTGTTTGGCATTACGAATTTTATTCATTAAGAGCCAGATGTACTTACCAACATCAACTCACAGACCAGGTTCACCTACACTAATTCTGTAGTAATAAAAAGAGAGGAAGCAACTGAGAGATTTCCTATCCCATTTGACCTCATTCATTGCACTGGCAAGAGGACTTTGTTGGGCTCTCTCTTATTGAACAGAACATGTCTTAAGGTACACCCCTGAGGAACTCTACTTGTAATTTATGATTTCACTTGTTACCTTTGCCAGTGGCATTGTAGTATGTGTGCCCACTTACGTTCATCACCACAACATCAGTAAATCCTGCATCACAACAAATACAAATGCTTCTGTATAAGAAAATACAAAGTTTCTTTGGAACAGTGTCTGAGAACATGACTTTTCTCTGCATCACAAAGCGATTTCTTGCTCCTTAAAGAAAGAAGAAAACTATTTCACAAGACAAAAACAATATAGAAAACTTAGAAAACATATAACAATAAAATCTGGATTTAAGACCTCAAATATACTGTGCCAAAACTCCAAACTGGATGTTCCAAGTTCATATCTTGATAGTTGTAGACTTGATCCCATTTCATGTTTCAGAACCTGCAAATTGTGTCATCGTAAGTGTAAGGTCATTAAAGCATTACCATTTTGGTAGAGAGGTCAAATAACTGGATGCATTTCCTCCTCCTCTATAGACGGGTCACTAACTGAAAAGATGTCAATCTAACAAAACTTAGATCCTTTTGCTGGATGACTACTGGTTTAGCATTAATCCAGTTTCAACCACTTTACCAGTATAAGAAGCAGTAGCCTGTACCCGGCACCACAATAATGACAAAAAAAAAGCATCACAGATATGAAAAGAGCTGCCTGCATGCTTAGACAAAAAAAAAAAAAAAATCTAAAAAAACTACAAGAAAGGATGTATTTTTACATACATATGTATGAAGACCATTCATATATACTGGGTTGTTTTGTTTTGACCCTTTTCCTCAATAGGTGATTGACATCAGGATAATTTTCTTTTTGTTCCTATAAAGCAGTCTGTATCTGGTTTAAAGCATACCAGAAAGACATTAAGAACTTAATCAGCAAAAGCATTTTTGCCAAGATGATGCCTTGTACACAGACTTATTTAGAGTTTTGAATCTCACAATTTGCTCATGAGAGGCTCCCTCCCTATTCTGTCCACCTCTTTAGCATCTGCTAATACTTAACAGAGTATTTAATTTCACTTCTAGTCTCAAAAATTGCAGCGGCCAACATTTCCATGTTTAAGACACAAATCAAAAAACAGTCAGCATTGTTAACTTCCCATTTAGTCAGGAGTACCTCCCAAAAAAATCTCAGTAATTACTCTTGATAGGTAGAATTTTGAGTGCTCAACTGGAATTGGGGTTGCTTGTGCTTGACACTGCACCAGCAGAGCCAGGACTCCTGTAGTGTTCCTGCTTCCCAGAACCCAACATTTAAATCTGCATGTCAGGCCAACGGTGCAGAAGTAAACGGAGCAGATGATGTGAATACTAACTTAATTGCTAAGCTGTCCCAGAGATGTAAGCAGCTTACAGAGGATAATCAGTTCTGAACACCGTAACGTTTGAAAGGATGCTTCAATCAGATATTATAGTTTATGCCCTAAAAAAAATTGAAGAGCTAGAAGTAAAACAACGGCGGATACTGCCGAGGCAAAAAGCAGTGAGATAATTAGGGACAGCAACAGGCAGTCGTATACATTTCTCTCATTTCTTGCCAAGCCACATTGCTATACAGCCCTTGTTTCCTTTCAGGAATATGATCACCCCTGGAAGTGGTAACAAAGTCATTCTCCAATTGCTCTTCTCTATCTAGTATCTAATTTCTAAACCAGATACCTCCTCCTGTCCATATAGGAACTGTAAGCTCTCCTCCAAACCACATTTTCAATGAGAAGACTCTCGAGCCAAATACTTCTGTCTAGAACCACAGAAATTCTCCCATTTAATTGAATTCCAACTCAGGAGATTCCAGTAGGATGTCTAGACAACTACCAGCAATTTAACTAAACAGCTTTCTCATAATTACATTAGAAAAAATGCATGGCTTTCTGAGATGGCTTAATTATGTGTTAAAAGAGCTGTAAAATAAACTTTCCTAAAGAAAATACTTGGCATGGTTTAGTTTCAACTACTGGTCTGGTGGCACACCATCCTTTTGCTAGAAGTACCACAACAGAATGCACAGTTCCCCACATTAACTGCATTCAGGGTGCAGATCTTTGTCTAGATGGTTTATATAGGGCATAGTAACTTGAAACAATAACAAGAAATAGGGTGTTCAGGAGGAGAAGAAAAAAACAAAACAAACAACAACAAAAAAAAAACAGCTGTGATTCACAAATAAATGGAACATTCCAAAGAAGTTTCAAGTGTCAGGCAGCAGCAAATACTAAAAGAAAAGTTTTTTAAGAGATATTTTCTTTTCTCCTTCAACCTACACTGCTTCTGAGAGATGTATCTTAAGGTAGGTCAGAAAAGAAATGTTTCTCAGTTTTTTTGGAAGAAATTTTGATTAAAAATAACATTTTAGCTAGTTTCTCTTCTTATTCACAATATTTTTTGTGGCAAGTGTGCAATAAACTTATTTTATCAACTGAAATATAGAGTGTTTTCTAGTTAAATAATAAATATTTAATTAAAAAAACAACTTACAGATCCTCCACCACAGACGTGCCAGTCACCAATAACAAAGGAGAGAAGCCAACTTATGGCCTAAGATCTTGGTTCTGCTGGAAAATTTTCTGCAAGTTAGATGCAGGTTTTTCCATCTGCATCAGAAAATCTCACCTGTAATCAAGCTGCCTTGAAATGCACACCTTGATTTCACATGTGAAGGAAGTGTACACAAATGCATATGCCATCTACAGAGGTTTACTCTGATCTAGGATGTTTCAGAAAGACTGCCAAGGCTTGTGTAGCGCTCAGAGCTATTACCCCCTGCTATTCTACCAACTAGGCACCAAGGATGCTGCCAGGGGTGACCACAGAAGCAGCAGACATGACTAGAGGCTCTGGCAGTGATAGACAGCCACTCAGCGTTTGGATGATGTTTTTGATTCTTTGGGTGAAAGGCCTGAAATGCATTACAAAGGCTTCCTTCAGAGAACTAAAAGAACCATTTGTAGGCCTTGATCCTCATGGGGGAATTTTATCACCCTGAAACATACTAAAGGGACCACGCATCAGTCCCCAGGAAGGTCATGCAGCAAATAAACCTGAAAGCCATTTTAAACATGTGAAGGAAAGGATGGATAAATAGACAAACAGGGAATTTGCAGTAAGAACTACAAAGTCCTCCATCAGGGTAGGAATAATTCTATACACCAGTACAGGATGGGGGTCAACCAACAAGAAAGCAGCTTTGCAAAGAAGGACCTGGGGGTCCTGGTGGACACGAAGCTGACCATGACCAAGCAATATACACCTGTGACAAAGAAGGCCAACAGTACCTTGGGCTATGTTAGGACAAATGTTCCCAGTAGGTCTGGGAGACAGGTACTTCCCTTCTGCTCAGCACTGGTTTAAGGATGAATCTGGAGCATTGGACCCAGGTCTGGGTTCCTCGCTGCAAGAAGTGAAGGTGCACATCCAATGAAGGCTTACAGAGATTAAGGGACTGGAGCATCTGACATATGAAAACAAAGGAGCTGGCACTGTTTAGCCTGAATAAGAAAATGCTTAAAGGAATCTTATCGATGTATGCAAATCCCAGAGTGGGGAAAAATAAAAATGAAGCTGGACTTTTATCAGTGGTACGTAGTGACTGGACAAGAGATAGTGAGCACCACCAGAAATTCCATTTAAACATAAGAAAAACAAACAATTTTATGGTGATGGCAGTCAGGCAGCAGAACAGTGTTCACTCTTGGTGATTTTAAAGCTGCAATTAGACAATGTCCTGAGCATCCTCATCTTATTGGCCTACTTTGAGTAGAAGGGTTGAACTAGATGGTTTCCAGAGATCACTCCAACCTCAACTATTCTTTCATTAAATTATGGGAGGTGTTAATGTCTAAGCTAGTAACTAACTTATAGCAGCCTTGTTTTTAAAATATTTTCACCTTATCTTGAAGATTAAATAAGGTTGAGTATAACACAAATGCCAACAGTATCATAGAATCATAGAATGACCAGAGTTGAAAAAGAACCACAATGATCATCCAGTTTCAACCCCCTGCTATGTGCAGGGTCGCCAACCACCAGACCAGGCTGCCCAGAGCCACATCCAGCCTGGCCTTGAATGCCTCCAGGGATAGGGCATCCACAGCCTCCTTGGGCAACCTGTTCTGGCCTGTCACCAATCTCTGAGTGCAAAACTTCCTCCTAATATGTAACCTAAACTTCCCCTATCTCAGTTTAAAACCATTCACCCTTGTCCTATCACTATCCACCCTCTTATACAGCCGTTCCCCCTCCAGTTTTTATACTCCCTTCAAGTACTGGAAGGCCACAATGAGGTCTCCCCAGAGCCTTCTCTTCTCCAAGCTAAACAAGCCCAGTTCCCTCAACCTTTCTTCACAGGAGAGGTGCTCCAGCCCTTTGATCATCTTAGTGGCCCTCCTCTGGACCCATTCCAAGATTGCATCTTTCTTGTGCTGTGGGCCCCATGACTGGATGCAGTACTCCAGATGGAGTATATACAACATATCTACAAGACTTCTTCAAGAACCATTCTTTTCACTGAACAGCTGACAAGTAAAATTGAGATTCAAGCCTGTACCTTCTGTTGTGCACAATACTGCAATTTTTTTCCTCAAAAAATGTTATATTTACATATATATTAATGCCAGGAGCTTTTCTTATTCCAAAATATCCCCAGGATAACCTTATTTTCTTCATGCACAAAAGCTCCCTTTCACTAACACAAGCATACATATTTACGAATATATGGAATATATTTTCATCACCTCTTTAAATTCTTAATCCTGCAGAGAATATTCATGTTCAACATTCATTAGTGTATCATATAAACAAGAAGGATGTCAATACAGCTGCAATTAGCTTTTTTAACTTTATCTCCTTAGGACTGTCCTTTCAGAAAGTCAACTAGCTGCAATCAGCTTAACGAACCATACACAGAAACAGCCTGTGCATGTCTCTTTTCCAAACATCTGCTTTGAGCCTGGCAGATAAAGTATTTGCACATACGGAAAATTTCAGACATGGGGTTACCATGTAGGCCAAGATCATGAACTTTTGTCTCTTGTTTCATAGATATAAATTACTGTATGATTCTATTTGCCACATTCTGGTGAACCTTAGCCAGGAGATGTTTCTAAGCAGTGTACTTCACAGTCCCATTGTTTCCAATGTGCATGTCAATAATTACATTTAAAAAAAAACAACAACTTTCCAATCACTCTCATCATTTATTCCACTGCTTAATCAGACATCAGAATTTTACTGTCAGGAGCGTATCTAATACTACAGGCTTTCTTAGATTTCTTTCATTATCACCTGCAACGTCACAAGGTTTCCAAACTTGGGATCTCACTAAAAAGGTTTCCCTTGTGATCTCTTTTGCCTTTATTGCAAGTGAAAATAATTTATTACCTCCTCAACAGTATACCAAAGCAGCAGCGATGGTTAGCATATGAAAGGTGGTACAAAGGACCAAGGACATATCCATTTCAGCTTTCATTAGGAGCACCAACACTGGTTATCTACTTGTTGTAACCAATGAGGTTGTGGATGGTTTTTTTCTTTTTTTCCTCACCATCTGTTTCCACATTCATCAGAAAAAGCAGTAGTTTCACTTCAGTTCTGCGATGCCGAGGGCTGAGTTTGGTACTACCTGGAGTCACAGAAGATGCTTTACTGTCACAAAGTAATCGCTCACAGCATCTGTCTCTGCAAAGTGACTACTACACCACCGCTGTCAGCAGGTTAAATCTGTGATTACTTTTAAAGTTAGTGATTCATCCCTTGCTTCAGCCTCCTTCCAATCTACTTCTGTATCTTAACTGAGAGTCAATCCTTTAAATCGTGAAGCAGAGTCATGAAATAGGTACAGGATTTTACATCAGCAGCAAACCAGCCAGGCTTCCCAGCACCACTGTCACATGTTCCCAAGCTTGCATACATGTTTTTGTACTTTTAGCCTGTGTAGTAGTTTCTCCCACAGGCCAGAACGGGCACAGAGTTCTCAGCTGTTCCCATCATCTTGCAGTATTTAAGCTCTTAGAAGTGGGACTGGAAGAATATGAGATTCTTAAAAACACTAACACTTTGCAGCCTGACCTAGCTGTAGATGATGCTGTTCACTGCAGGGGAGTTGGACTAGATGACCTTTAAAGGTCCCTTCCAATTCTAATGATTTTATGATCCTATTAAAAAAAAAACACAGCCTGACTGGCTGGTCAGTTCTGTCCAGGGTTTTTTCCTTCACCCATCACCACCAGCTGCAGCATTACCTTACCTGCACCTCCCATCTGAACATAACTGTAATTCAGCACACCTTAAACAATTCTCAAACAAGCTATGGAAAATGACTCCCTGAAGTCAGCTTCCCCTTCTTTCAGATGCTGAGGGAAGTCTTCCCCCTCTTCATGCCCAGAAGAAATCCTGTGGGGCTGCTCTACTTGTATGAAGACATCACCCACACTAAGTACTTTAGGCTTTCCAATGGAAATCAGTGTCACCCTCTATTCTGCCAGAATCATCAGAATTTCCCAGGACTGTATGCAATCAGCTTTCCCAGAGCTGCTCCTGCAGTTTCTGTATTTGAAACATCACATGCAATCCTTACTGATGAAGCACAATTTGCAGAGGACAGTCCCACTTAGTGCTGAGTATGAGCAATGTTCTCTCAAGAAGTTTTTTTCTGTCCTCTCAGAACATATTTCAGACACAGTTAAAGTTATTGACTATTTCTTCTGGAGAGGAAATGCGGGATAAGGAGCTTATTAAGCATGTCAAGAGCACCTTAACTGGGGAGGATATTACCAATAATGTTGCTATTTCTGCATTTACTCATTTCTTATATCTGTCTCCAGAAGAGCTGGAACACTATGCAAAAAGCCCCAGTCCAAAAGTTGACTAATTAACCCTTCAAAAGAGAAAGAAATCCTTACATTAAGAAGACCAGCTGTAAAATGACCCAATGGACATATCCTTCTCTTAGTGACTGAATAAACTATTTTCTCCCTTGCTCTCAGGGAGTTCCTGCATCCACACATCCACTGAGGAGCCAGGAGGCAGAACACAGCTGCCTGCTGCAGGAAACACCAAACATGAGGAATGCAGACAGCAGTTTTATTAACATCCAAGTGACACTGAACTCATGAAAAGAAAAACCCTGTGCATTTCTGAAGTTGGTTAAATTCCAAGTAAAAACCTACAGCATGGCCCTTCCTGAATCCATAACCTGTTGAAAACAGGACGTGTTCTGGTGAAGTCTGTGTTCGCATGAGCCACAGTCCTTGCAGATCTCATTAATGTCACTTAAGCCTCAGTTTAACAACTGTTGCAGAACAGCTGTGTGCATGACAGTGCAGCCTTCTCTCATGTCAGCACAAGATGTTCAGTTTTGTAAATCAGGCAGTAAAAAAAGCACTCCAGATAAGCTTTTTCACTGTTTTACTTGCCCTTTGTCAACTCAGCAACTCAGCCACTTGCCAGGAGCTAGATCTTGGGTACTTCAATGCTTTCAAGAAGGCTAAAAAGGGAACACATTCATAATCCTTACTATCAGAATAGTGACAAGTTTCACAGGAGACATCACGTAGAAGAGAGGGAAATTATGACTGAGTTCCTGAGAAAGCACAAGCCACTGATGCTTTGATAAGCATCTGTACTTCACTGTCTTCTTTCTCACTTTCATCTGAAAGTCCTTTAGCCATCTTCCACCACTGTTATTGTTACGCTGACTGTAATATCACAGACATAAACTTTAAAGCAGTCAGCTGCATGACATCAGCACAGCTGCACAGCCAGTCTGATTGCTCAGGGTGATGTCATCTGACAGTTCACAACCTGTCCTCCCAGACACTGTTTTCCCCTACAAGGTACGCCAGCCAGTAGTGAATTTATATCCAGGCTATAATGTGTTCCAGAGAAACCGTAAAGTCATTTCACTGAAAACATGCTTCAGGCTGTTGTTAAAGACTGAAAAAGAAATAGGGCTTTTTTGCTTATTCACACCGATAGCTGCTTTTTGTGCGAGCCACATGATGAATCTTGACAAGAGCCAGGCACTGTGCCTACTGGACACAGACCACTGTGACTGCTTCCTACCTGTATAGCTCTTCTGCCTGATGCTTTCTTCCTACTCCCTCTGAAGTGCTTTCATCCAGCTTCTGTCTGCTTTCACAGCTGGCTAGTTAAAAAACTCACACTTTTGCCCAAGCAGTGCTTAAACTTTTGATAGCTCAATACTCAGTGTACTTACTGGGCTGCATTTCAGACAGTTTTTCAAAATAAATGAATAAATAAATAAGTAAACAGCCCAAATAAAAACCCAACTAAGATATTTTCATAGCTGTAGAGAAAGAAGAGCTTATGATTTTTTACAGGAAGAAAAACACTACATAGCTATAATGTCCCATTTATTTAGCACAATGTATCATTTATTCACAAAACTTCAAGTTTTTTAACCAACCTGGACTTCTGTAAAGCCTTCAACATGGTCTCTCACCACATCCTTCTCTCTAAATTGGAGAGGCACGGATTTGAAGGATGGACTGTTTGACGGATTAGGAATTGGTTGGCTGGACGCAGCCGAAGTGTTGTGATCAATGGCTCTGTGTCAGTGTAGAGGCTGGTCACAAGCGGTGTACCTCAGGAGTCGGTCTTGGGGTCAGTGCTCTTCAGCATCTTCATCAATGACATAGATGATGGCACTGAGTTCACCCTCAGCAAGTTTGCAGATGACACCAAGCTGAGCGGTGTGGTCGATACATTGGAAGGACGAGAAGCCATCCAGAGGGACCCAGACAGGCTGCAGAAGTGGGTCAGTTAGAAACTAATGAGGTTCAAAAAGGCCAAATGCAAGGTGTTGTCCTTGGGCATTTCAACGAATTGAGGAAATAACTTGTTGAAAACAACCCTGCAGAGAAGGACTTAGGAGTCCTGGTGAATGAGAAGCTGGACATGAGCCAGCAGTGTGTGCTTGCAGCCTGGAAGGCCAACTGTGTTCTGGGATGCATTAGAAGAGGAGTGGCCAGCAGGGAGCGAGAGGTGATTGTCCCCTCCACTCTGCTCTTGTGGGGCCCATCTGGAGTACTGCGTCCAGGCCTGGGGCCCCCAACAGAAGAAAGATGCAGAGATCTCGGAATGGGTCCAGAGGAGGGCTAATAAGACAATCTTTGAGGTCCTTTTCAACCCAGGCCATTCTATGATTTTAAGATTCCATGAAGTTTTCATTTGACACATTTATGCCAGGTTCAGTATTATCTAAAATTTAAAGCCTCATTATTTCAACACAATGTACTACTGAATAACAACAGGACTACATTTAGTAGTGTTGCAATTATTGATACTCTGTAACTAAGTATGCTTTAAGATCATTGTAATCTGCCACAGTTATCTTGTCATTTTTATGTTTAAATCAACAGCCTTGTTGGTATATCTTAAGACACTACACCGCTGTAGAACAAAACACAACCACAGAAGATTCAGGTGACTAAAATTATTAATAAAGAGCAGAAATATTTTTTTAGGTAGTCTGTGATTCCACTTGCACTGTTCACCAAAGACTGCAGCACAACCATTTCTCAGATGAAGATGTCCAACAATAACAACAAAATGGCAAAAGAGAAAAAAAATCTTAGATTTTTGTTGTTGGTGGTGGTGGTTTTGTTGCTTGTTTGTTTTTTTGGTTTTTTTTCCCCATCTTATATTGGACAATCTTTTTCTGCACAAGATATTCAGACAAATACTCTTGGCTGTCAACATATGAATGTTGTAATATAAACTGTTACCATTCACCATCGCTTCTCCCATCTAAGCTAAGCATTTTATAGGCGTGTAGGGAGCAACACACTGAATGGACAGCTATAGGTCCTCAGAGAACTGTCAAGTAGTCAGGATGTCTCCAAAGAGTCTAGAACAACTTTTCAAACATGTTAGAACAGACTCGTATTTTCAGAAAAGGAACAAGAATTCAAATTCAGTTCACACAAGATTTCATAGTTATACAACTGCCTGCACTGTCAAATGCAAGCAGCACAGCACAAGATAGAGAAGCACAGCTAACAGTAATGACTACCAAAAAAAAAAAAAAAAAAAAAAAAAAAGTCTACATGGTTAATTTCTCCCTCTACACAATATTTCCTCTCATCAGTATGCCTGTCTCAAGAATAGAACACCAGCTCGAAGGGGAAGGACAGTACACAGTTAGAAGGAATGATAGCATTCCTCCCAAGAAAATGAACTGCTGGGAAAAACACTCTTTCCCCCAAAAAGGCATCTGGATCTAATAGGCAGTAGTCAGGTAATTTTTATTAACACAAAACTTACACTGGTCCCCGCGTGCACAAAGTTTACAATCTTTACACTTGCAATGAACCAAGATAATTTTATGTTTGAATGTAAGCCAAGAGAACTTTGGCACCCATATTTGTATTCAGGAAGATGATTTCAGAAGCACTGGGACTGGAATTGAACTATAATGTCATACTTGAACAAGTAAAACCAAAAACAACCCATGAATAACCATTATCAGTGAAAGCAGCCCTACTGGACCATGCAGCCCGTCACTGTAAGAAAGCATTGCACAGACCAACTCTAAGGATTCTATGATTTATGCAAAGTAGTACCTATTTCACTTGGAAAAAGAAAAGATGTTTTATCAGTTAGATACATTAAAAATAAGACTAAAATGTTGCTAAGTCCATCTCCACTGACAGATTTGATTACTCCTACAAACAACTCTAGTATTTATGTTCCCCCAACAACTGTGATGGAAGGTTAAGCCAATACATAATCTGTGGGCCAACTATTTTTCTATCTCTGAAGCTTTCTTCAAGAGAGAGAAGACTCTTCGATTGTACCAGTCTAAGAGGAAATAAAGCTATGATGGCCTACTTAATTTTAATTATTTTCATCATAAGACACAATCAAGTACCGAAGCAAGTGCTCAGCATTTACTTATGATTGTGTTAGAATCATTAACTTCTGTAAACCAAATACACATAATCACGCTCTGTAAACACTACAAACCATTCTGTTGAAGTAGAACAGGCTGTCTTTCACGTCACTGTGTATTTTTAAAAAGGAAATCTTAAAGGAAGTCTTCCAGGCCTGGCACTGCTTTTGGACATAATAAAGTTAACTATTCCCAAACTAACACTTCTCTTCACTGTTTCTAAAAGATCTTTGCACAGCAGAGAGAAATCTGCTCAGCTGCTGAAGACCTAGGCTGTCCTCCAGAGCTACTGCTGAGTGCCCTGAGGTGATGCAGAGCCCTGCTGCTTCCTCACCAGCAGTCACTGAAGCAGCAATTGCTCAGGGACTGTCTAGACTGACTCACAGATTCCCATCACCACACTCTGAAGAACACATTTGCTCTAGGGCACAAGTGTCTTTCTCATCCTATGGTCTTTTAAGCCAGTTTAACATCTACTTAAAGAAATCAAGTCCTGTTTTAATCATCATGAGTAGCACTACTAGCCCACAGATGGGACTCAGCATCACTGTTTAATACAGGTCCTCACTCCCTTCCCCTCCCATCCCCAACAGGAAGAGGAGCTCAGGAGAACCACATATATCAATACTGCAATAACAAAAATCAGGTCAGAGAAGTGATACAAAGCAACTAATTTTGTTTTCTTTTTCTAAGTGGAGTTTGATTAAAGCCTACTGCGTGTCTGAACTTGATGCACTTGTCAGCTTCTACAGCTCCAGCTTGCATCAAACTGTCACTTAGGATCCCCACCCATTGATAAGAGAAAAAAATAAATAATTCTTCTAATTACATAGCACACACCATTCAACCTGCACCCAGGTAACAGAGAACTTAAGAGAACCCATCAATGAGTAATTACAGCTTGGTCAGCAATACGTACCACAAGTCCCCCTGGTAACATCCTGGCTATCATTGCAGGAATGGGGTGAAGGAAAAACGACATAGCCCTGAATGAGATGATGAGAGATCCGGCAAGTTCAGCATCTCTTAAACATTGGTTCATTAAAAATTAAATAAATAAATAAAAGGATACCTGCTGCACGCACTTTTATGCTAAGGTGCAATTTCGAGCTTATGAGTGAGCATGATTTCTTAAGGGAATACTTGACTGTGAGAGGAAAAAGCACACCTGATACACACTTATTTGCGGTTTCTGCTAATACACTACAAAACTTCACCCCTTTTCTGCTCTCAGCTGTGAAGACGGCCTAGTCTCAACACCCACTGAGTTAACTCATACCTTCTGATTTCTCTGCATGAAGGGCGTTTCAGTATTTCATCTCTGTAAAAAGTTAGAAACACGTTTATGCATCACATCCTCCATCTCCATGCAAAACGCAAAGGAAATCGCTCAGCCGCATGCTGAGCGGCTCTGGTTCAGGTGTCTCAGACTGAACCCGTCCTACAGAATGAAAGGGTTCATAACACCCCTGGTTTCCCAGACACAGGAAAAGTTTCAGTCAGCTTTGAAGTCAAAACAGCTGTCTAGTTTACCTTGGCTTGCCCTGCTACCAAAAAGCAGAAATTAACTCAGCCATACAGGAATCTCCTCACATGATTTTGCCGAGCATCTCAGCTGTTGCTATTAGAAGGAGTGTACTCAGGATCCTGTGCTCACCTGTATGGAACTGCAGGTATGGACCACAGAAGCTCAGTACAGTGCCTGGGCAATTTCTTACAGCAAGCACAGCACACCTTTTGTTGTCCTCATGATCATTTCTGATTACATAACTGCGTCCAGGATATTATACAAAGAAAAGCAATGCAAACCAGTTACTTCCTCAGTCCCTCGTACAGCTGGTGCCCTCGATGTCCCTGCTGCTGCCACCGCAGCGGCCAGACCAGACCACGCGGCCCTGCGGCGCTTCTCCGCAGGCGCTCTCCTTCGAGTAAACACCAGAGGGCAACAGATGCCCTCTCAATAGGCAGAGGGAGCCTTAAAGGCTTAGTCCTTTCGCACCGCTAGGGAAAGCAAGTCCCTCTTTGGTTTCAGACTCCAATGTGACTCCTGTGCGAAGCACAGCCATGTAAAGCGAGCAGCAGGAGCAAGTGCCTGCTTCTTGCATGCCAGCTGCTTTCCCTGTCCCTTATTCCTCCTGCCACTCCTCTGTCTCACTGAAGGGCCATACTTGTCTTTTGAGGACATAAATGTAATCATAGAATCACAAAAACCAATACACCACACTAAGTTTAAAATCTTTTCTCTACTAAATTACCAATCTATACCTGGAAACAATTGTTCTAGTAAAAGAGAGGATTAGGTATTAATGAGGTGCATTCTAACATTTTAACAACTGAGAGAGGAGAAAGAGGGACTTGGGCTAGCTTCCATGCAGCAGTCTTCCAATACTGGTGAATAACCTCACATATTCCCAATTTCTGAAAGACAAATTCATCCTGAGCCCTGATATGATCTTTTGACTTCTGCCCTGCAGCAGTCCCACAAGGAAGAAATGTAATGGTCTTCTGCTTATAAATGAACATACTGTTTTCCAAAAAGGTGGAAAAGAGAAGCTACTTGAGCTTATTAATTTGTACATAGAATTAGATAAAGAAGTAATATAATTAGACAAGTTATACGCAGCCTTTCCCTCTTAATGGTTAGCAAATTTGTACCAAGTTAATAAGGGGAATAGTTTTGCCATTTGAAATTTTTCATGCAAGTTGGAGAGGATAAATCCCATTCTGCTTGGTTGTTTGACAATTAAAGTTTAACAGGAGCACATTTCATTCATATTTTTAGGCATCATTACTGATTGCATGAAATAAGAATGAAGGAAAAGAGTTTGAAGCAGAATAAACTATGGCCGTGTTTTGAATGAACGGTTCATATGAAACAACTGCCAGAGTTTAACAGGGAACAAAGGGGTGAGCACAGCCACACACTGGATAGCTTTGATTCAGATCAGAAGTACAACATCTGCTCCCTGAGACAAGTACAGGTATAATGACTTTCCATGAAGCAGATGCTGGTGACTTTAAAACACACTGCTTGTATCAAACAAGACTGATACTATTCTGACCAAGTCCTTCCTAGCACTTTACTACAGGAAGCCCTCAAGCCTCCTACTTGCTACTGAGTACCTGCTGATAAAGTGACCCATGGAATCTTTCTCTGATCACAGAAGAGCTCTGTTACCATGTCAGCCACTTCATTCATTCAAGCAGCAATTATTTGCTTTTTGTAGGCACAGCAGTTTATGAAGTGACCTTAGATAACAGCATTACTATAGGAGAGAGTTTGCCTCTCCCTTAAGAAAAGCTCATCAATAAATTCTACAAAAATAATTTCAATATACAGATTCCAAAGATCTGTTTGCAAAACAAAACAAACGAACAAACAAACAAAAACCAACTGGAAGTGCAATAAGAAAAGGGGAAAGATGAAATAAAACCATCATCTTTAATTACCCTATAGCATCATTTGTGCATCTTCTCTCTTCTCATCCAGAATATTCCTGTTTCAAAGCACAGAAGACTTGCCTTTGGTATGAATGAGAACAGCGTAACTGAAGTAGGCTGCTTTATATAGGTTCCTTTACTTTTCTTATGAAGCAAGATGCTACAGGAGAAAGGCAATTAAAATAAAAGTCTGCCTGTCAGAGCAATTCAGCTCTGTGACACAAAACCAAACTTTCTGCTACTTGAGCTGCTGGTTAAATATGGCTGAGTAACAAGGCACACTTTTCAAAGCCAATAGCTAATTCAATATACCAGATTTTCTCAAGTGCCAGATATTGTCTGGATTAGAGTCATTAAAAAGCTGAAAGCCTACAGCTGATGAGAGATGAATGCTCAGTTTCTAATCATGGATATTTATAACACTTCATATTTCTTAAAAAAAAAGAAAAAAAATGAGGTCCTGTTTGAAATTAATTTTTCCTATCCTAAAATAAGTTGTAGGCACCTGTTCTGCCCACTTTCTTGGTCTCAATGCACAACTCCATTTCCCACACATCTTAACTAAACTCAGAAGTACCACAAGAAGAATTTATTTAAGGAACAGGAGAGACATGGACCTGTTGGAGCACATCCACAGGAGGACCACAGAAATTATCCAAGGAGTGGAACACATCCTTATAATGGACAGGCTGAGAGAGCTGAGGCTGTTCAATCTGGAGAAGGCTCCAAGGTGACCTGATAGCAGCCTTTCAGTATCTAAAGGGAGGCTGTAAGAAAGAAGGGAACAGACTCTTTAGCAGGGTCTGTAGTTACAGGACAAGGGGAAATGGTTTCAAAATAAAAGAGGGAAGACTTGGGCTGGATATAAGGAAGAAGGTTTTACAGTAAAAGTGTGAGGCACTTAAACAGGTTGCCTAGAGAGGTATCTCCCATCACCTGAAGTTCTCTTTACAATTTTTCTGTTTCTCCTTCTCCTCTTAAGTAGGCTTGGAACTTAAAGCTGAAATGGTATTTTTGTAGTTCAGTTTCCTTCCTCTGGCTTCTCTAACCCCCATCATACTTGCTGATCTTGAATGCAAAAGTTACTCCTAACCTGTGTGTCTATATTTCTTATGGCAAGACTATGGGGGCTCAGCTTCTAGAAGGACACATGTTATACATATCGTATGCATTCCAAATTATTTATTATAATTAGCAAGTAACCATATAGTTTATTTTGAAGACTTTGGTTTCAAGCACAGAGAATTGAAAATAAATATAACCTTACATTTTTCTTGCATAGGAGAGGAAGAAGCAGAAACAATGCTATACTTAAATGTAATTATAATTAATAATTACAGTAGTTAGCAATACATGCTAGTGATAACTAGAAGTGATAAGTACTAATTAATAGATATTTATCTATTATTAATGTAACTAATACAATATAAATAATGTCTATATATGTACCTATCTCTATATAAACAGGGAGAGGTACATATAATTATATATTATTAATGTCTTACACACACCTTCATCCTGATCAGCCAGAGAGAACAGGATGAGGCCATTGGTACCATCTGTATGTTTGCCTGTGTTGATCCATGTGGCCAGGTGTGTGGTGTATATATTCCCACTGGAAATACATGCTCAGCCTCCCTGCTGGGCAGCACATGGGGCACAGGGCTGCAGCAGTCTCCTTGTTATGTTACTGGATACAGCTGCCCCAACACACATGATGTAACTGGGATTCATTATGTATTCTACATGTTCTTATAACCATCGATTCTGTAAATTACTAGTCACGATGACATCAGGAGGGCAGCCTAACCAACTTGGATGGCCACAATCAATGCAATGATCAAGAAGGCTGACTCCAGTTGCCTTCAGTTTCAGCCAAATGACTGACTACACCCTGCTTAACCGAGGGCAGTTTCTGCTACACACATCATGCAAGAGGTTAAGACTCTCTAAAGGACTGTATTTCTTCCTGTGCCCTTTCCAAGAGCGTGAAGACAGACCTCAAAACTGTTTGACCAAAAGCAGAACAAAGTCTCATTAAGTTCTCAGACACACTTTCACACACTATGTTCATTCATTTTTTCTTCAACATCGGAGCAGAAATAGAATTTCCAATCTGCATGCCAGGAAAGTAATAAAACTCAGTTCTTTACCAATAGTTAGAGAAGGGTGAAAAACCATCAGTTATCCTAAGGATAGAGGGGAAATCTGACTAAGAAACATTTCAGTATATGAGAGAGGGAAGAAAATATTCCCGGCTGATATGTTTTCTTTCCAGGTAGCACATCATGATCATGACAAAATTCACCAGTGAGATTTTAGGGAATCAAATCCAGTTATTTTCCTTTCCCTTGATTTTGAAGAGATTAAAAAAATTTTTTGCGTATGCTTTCCTACTGCCACCTCTTCCCCAAGTGATGCGGCTGAAATGGCACTTGCCAAGTCAGACACTACCATTCATGTACCAGGGCCCTAACAAGTTGAAATACTTCACAGCTTCTCAGAAATCCAACATCAAAATTAAGAAATCTGATTGACCATTTTTCACTTGTCCTCTGAAGATGATGTAAAGAAAACATACAAACTACATCCACCTAATGGGTGCCAGCGAGTCGCCTGCATTTAATGGCTTCTCTTTCTTGAATGCAGACTCCCAAAGACAAACTCTGTGCTTACGGACTACAAACTGGACAAACTCACCAGTTGCCTTTTTAGGTAATAAATATTTATTCCCCTGACTCTTTCATTTGCTGTCCAGATTTCTTCCTATCTTTCATCAGGAGCAAGAAACAGAGATTAGGGTAAACTTTCAGCAACTATTAAAAGGTTTTAAGGACAACAATGGAATGGAAGATTCTGTCATAGGGGAAAAAATCACCTTTAAACAGAAAAGAGAAAGTGGGATATTGTTTTTGTAGCAAAGAGATCTGATTCCAATGCAGACGCCATTAGCAACGTCTAGAGCTAGATTTCCTAGATACAGCTCCAAGTGTAAGAAAGAGGATGCTGTCCCAGCCCAACTCACTCTCCAGATCTGCAGAAAAAAAAGCATCAAGTGGCTGTTCTTGGTCTGTGTATTGTTTCACATGTTAAATAGCTGAGTTCTAAGTTTCTCTCTTCCCAGGAGTCAGGGAAAGCAGCTGCAGATTTATGTTGTAAGAAATGCCGTACAGGATGACAAACTTAAACATCACAATCTAAACTTGTAGGGAGCTTTCAGACAAAGTGTGAACAGTTTGCATGAAGGAATATACACTTCTTAAAGGAAATTTAAAAGATGGAAGCCACAGTGTAGACCAGACTGAGTAACAGTCATATGCCAAGGCAACACAATGCTTTGACATGAAGGGAAAAACAGAAAAAGCAGAAGACTGACGTACCGTGGAAGACATCAGTCAGCAGCATCTCAGGCCAAGAAAGACAAGGGGGTTGCAGGAAAATAATGAGAGAACAAAAATCATGTTGGGCTATAGAAATATCATCTCTTGACTCTGATTCAAGCTTCTCAGAGCTGAGCTCATGTAGATGAGTGACAGGTTCCTCCCCTCTTTGCTGTCTCAAAAAAAACCAGCACTATCCAGAATAAAAACTATTAAGACAGAATAAAGAGCTGAATTTGCTATAAAACTCAAGCCTTCAAATGTATAAAAAGAAAAATTACATTCTTATCCCCTGAAAGATACATATACATATATATGTGTGTGTGTATACTAATATATTCAAGTCACACATACACACCTGCAACTACAAACAGACTCACAATTATTGTTTCGTTATTTTCATGCGTTACGGTGAATTTAAGAAGACAGGCAAAGAAGTGGGTTCACTTTAAAATGGAGACTGTTTCAAAAGTGCTCATTTAAGGCTGGGGACTTGCATGAAAGGCCACTAATACTCAGTCCAGAGCACATACTATAAAATTTTGAGCCATTGGAAGAACAGATTTTAGTTACAGGAAATAAGCCATTAAAAAGATATGGCATCAAAGATTGCAAGAGGCATCAAAACATGACTTAAAAGCCCAATTTCCCAGATGTCACAGAATCTATTCTTATAACAATCCAAAAGATCTAAGCAAATAATATTCAAATCTTCCACATCTGAAACAAACACTAAAGGAGTTTAACTACAGATGAGTGTAGAACAGGATGCTTAGCTTAAAATCTGTCCCTCGGGTTTCTTTCCAGAATGAGTGCTTAGTGAAGATGCTGCCTGCTTCAACTTCTTACCTCCTTTCTCTCTCCCAGCTGAAAAGCACAACTACCCAGCCACAAGATCATTCCTGAATCCAGAGGGATCACTCTCCTACAAGTTCAAATGCAATGCGTCGGCATAGAGCAACATAGCCACACCTGCACAGGATCACTTGATCAGTTGAGGTAGTTCAATTATTTTAGGTAGCTTTTCACCCCATGATACCTCAAATGTTACTGCTATGCATCAGCAATGCCAGAGAAAATGGCACAGGCAGCTTTTGGCTAAATGAGAAATCAATTCATGCTGATAGAATGTCTTCAAGGCCTAAAGAAACCAGATTAGTTGAATTTTATCACTGGGCTGCTACAAAAGTGAGGACATCTTCACAGAAGTGGAAGAAAAACAGTGTGAAGAGGAACCAAGAAGGACTAGCAGATACTTCATGCAGTTATCTTCATCCAGTTTTGGCAGGTTCTGAAAGCTGTAGAAAACCATGGCAGGAAGCACAGGCTGCATGTGCTTCTGGGGAGAAGGATCCTTGTTCTGGTTGACTGTAGGGGCACAGCACTAAACTGAATGCATCCTAGAATTACCATAGAAAAACAGGCAGGCTTTGGGTACAAATTCTTGTATCTTTCTTGAACTGCTTAATAGTTACTCCAATAAAAACTCCCACAACAGCCTCTTGCAGCCCATTACTTCCAATGGCAAACAAAACATCTGTAGGACTTGAGATTTCCCCAATGAGTTTAATTCTGAAGGAAAGGGCCTAAGCCCTTATGCTGCAGAGTCCTAGAGAGAGATCAGTCTGAAAAGGGACCCAACGCATGGCAAGAGCCCTTTAGGACATATAGTGAAGCCAGCAAACATGCAGCAGTGGACAAGAACAATGCTTCTATAGGGCTCAAAGATACTGACTCCTAAGCTAATTTCAAAGGCTGGCACTCAGAGACATAAGATGCTAACTTCAAGCTTCCTTGCCATTCAAGTGAAGTATATATACTCAATGGACAAACAAACAAACAAACAAACAACCCCAAACCCACAGATATTATTCCGGTGAGCAGCCATATCGCTAATTTTCATTGCAAAAAAAAAAGAAACTAAAAGGTTTTAACTTGCTTTTCACATGCTTCAAAAACACGTTATACAAAGTGCAAACAGCGCTTATTTTAAAATTCTGTATTTTAAAATTGTTGTTATGACGGTGAAACTTTTCACCACTAACTCTATCGTTCATTACGTGTAGTTACCACAATGGTAATTTCAGGGAGTTGTTTTTCAGGACAAGTAAGCAGGCATATTTATTGGCATTTCAGAAATAGCATATTTTTCACAATTATAACCAGAAGGAGCCCAAATGGAAGATGATCATCATCAGGTGGGAGGCTGGCAGTACAGAATAGAAACACGAAAACTAGCATTAAATTTATCCTTCTTAACTACTAATATAAACTGTTTACAAGAAAACCTCATTGTCTTGCTGCATCTCACTGTCACTAAATGTTGACCTGTACATGCCCTCTTTATCTCCCTCTTATTCCAAGTTTTATTTCAAGCTATCCAAGTGGCAGTACCAACCAGAAAAACATAGTACTAGGGGTATTTTTCCACAAGAAGGACACAAGCAGTATCCAGAATGTAGTGGCAGTTAACATACAATGGAACAAGGTTGCTGATAGCCAGGCTTTACTTGGACCTGAGGATGACAGGCCCCCAAGAGACAGCAATGTATTCATGCTTAATTGATGCTAGTGTACCTCAAAACATACTTAACATCACAATTATTAACAGTCTTTACTAGACAGACATAAATCAGACTGAATTTCTGAGTCACCATGGTGACATACCACAGTGTAAGTTCTTCCAGAGCACTAGGTTCAAAACAGACTAAAAATGATGCCTTCAGTGTATGTATCTCCCCTATGGCAGACAAACCTTACATTTGCTCCCACACATGTATACAGACTGGAAACTAAATATGCAATTATCTAGTTTGCAAGTGTGACACATGTGCACACATCTGAGGACACACCCTATCAAGTTCCACCTTGTATTTCCCCAACTTTAATTCATTTTCTTTCCTCCCACATATACTCATTCTGCTTGCCAAATAAAATTCTGGAAAAAAACAAGAAATGACTAGCATTGGTCACACTGGTTGTTTGCAAAGCAGAATGTTTTTTACTCAATTAGTGTTTTATGTAGGCTCATTAAAAAAAAATGGCAACAGGGTGAACAAAGTAAAAGCCAACCTTTTTTTCTGGAAGTCAATTACTCAAAGAAGGAAAAAATGGAAAACAGTATTTAAGAATAGGAAAAGTAATCCATGGAACTAGCCCATTCAATAGTGATATGTTACTATTACTGCTTATTTTAGATCATGACATTACTGCTGGAAAATAAAAAACTGAGGTGACTAAATTGTTTCATAAGTCATATTGGCGACACATGATAAAATATGAGGATGAAAATCACAAAAACAGAATTGAAGGGGGAGGGATGCTGCCTGCAGAGTAACATTAGAATAATACTACACACATGTACTATACCAGCATATTAGACATTTAGCTCTAAGCTACTCTAATAACTGCCAGAGTCAGTAACTAATATTCAACAGATTAATTTAAATGCTGAACTAATGCTAATTTGAAACAAGTTGTTTTCAACAAATTGGCAAAGCGGTAGGGCCAAAGAGAATTAAAAGAATGGAAGAAGGTAAATGCCAGTTAAGTTTCATGGAAGGGTTAGTACAACACAACAATAAAAACATCATAAGAACTTCAGCTTTTCTCCCCAAACAGTGATCATTACAAAGAGTAACAAACAATTTTTCTTTCCAGTGCCTTGGCTAATCTTGAGAGTTCAGAGACTTCCACAATGCACTTCTGAGTAGCCATCGTGTCTGAAAGCATGAACAAGGCCAAGTTATGAACATCCCAAACTGAGGTTACATTCTAACCCCTTAACCAAAGGGTTAACGTGGTTCTCTAAAAGAAGACTTCCCCCTGAAGTAGCTGTAAAATGCTCCTCACACTCATTTCAGTCATTCAGTAACTCGGCTAAACAAACCCCATCAAGTGAGTATTGTCGCACAAACTGCAAGGGGAAAAAGATGTGTCCTTCTCTTTCTACTCAGAAGTTGTAGCTCTGAGTCTTTAGAGGAGCAAGGGCTTTAAACATCTTCACTTCAGTTCTAGATAGTGCCTGTTTTTAATATCTGCTTCACGGAACAAGATAACTGTCATATTTTTCCCCTGGATTTAAGTTCTTACAGAGCACTACCCAGCCTGACTTTGAATGTCTCCAGGACATCCGCCACCTCTCTGGGCAACCTGCAATACCCTTATTACAAAAAAAATGTTTCTTATATCTGATCTAAATCTCCTCTCCTTTATTTTGAAACCATTTGCCCTTGTCCTCTCACAACAGATCCCACTAAAGAGTCTGTTCCCTTCTTCCTTACAGTCTCCCTTTAGATACAGAAAGACTGCTCTCAGGTCTCCCAAGAGCCTTCTCTTCTCCAGGCTGAACAGGCCCAGCTCTCTCAGCCTGTCCTCACAGGAGAGGTGTTCCATCCCTTAGATAATTTTTGTGGCCCTTCTCCGGATGCTCTCCAACATGTCTAAGATTCTCAAGGGCTCCACATTTGGATGCAGTGCTCCAGGTGAGGCTTCATCAGTGCAGAGTAGAGAGCCAGGATCATCTTCCTTTGCCCTGCTGGCCATGCTTCTTTTGATGCAGGCCAGATTATTGTTGGCTTTCTGAGCTGTGATGGCACATTTCTGGTTCTGAGATTAGCATGGAAAGACTGGTTAGGCACTGGGAGAAGTTGCTCAGGGAAGTAGCGGAGTCATCATCTGTGGAGGTAAGTAAAGAATAGATATAGAACTTAGGGACAAGGTTTAGTGGGCAGTATTGATGGTAGATAGACTGTTGAACCTGATGATCTTAGAGGTCTTTTCCGACCTTGATGATTGTATGATTCATGTTCAGCTTGCCATCCATAAGTACCCCCAAGTTCTTCTTTGGCAGTGCTGTCCTCTATCCTAATATCCTCCAGCTTGTACTAATAGTGGCAGTTGCCACGACCCAGGTACAAGAGAAGATGGAGAGAAGGATATTATAGGGGACCATGTCAAAGGCCTTACTGAAGTCCAGATAGATGACATCAGTGGCTTTTGCCTTGTCCACTGGTGCAGCTACACCATCATAAAAGGCCACAAGGTTGGTCAGGCAGGACCTGCCCTTGATGAAGCCATGCTGATTATCCCATGTCTCTTCCTTCTCTTCCATGTACCATAGCATAGCTTCCAGGAGGATTTGTTTTATACCTTCTCTGGTGCAGAGAAGGCTGAATCCACTATAAAACATGATGTCCAGTCACTTTTACTCAGAAACAAGAGAGAACGGATTGCTAGGTAGTGCTCTAGCAATTATAGCCATTGTCCATGATGCTATTCCCTGCCTACCAGGCAAACTTGAATACTGCTTTTCAGATGGAGACTAGACTGCAGGTGCAATAGTAGGCTCTCCTTAGGGTCTCAAGAACTGGTATACCTTTACCAAATGATGGCAATGTAACACTAGATTCTGGTTTGCAGGGATTATTCCTGAAAGATGAGAAAAATAAACCTCAGGCTTCTTAAATTCCTAACTTCTAGGGTGTCTGCCTTCTGAACAGAGCTTTTGGACACCACCTCACAAAACCTGTGATCTTTACAGCTCAATGGTCCAGCACCTCTCACCAACAATCTAAAGAAGCTTAGAGCCTCAAATATCTATGAACTCCTTGGAGCTAACCATCTCTAGATTTTGCTTCTATGAACTTTTCTATCTTAGTATACATACAACAAACACAGTGAGTCTAAGCTACTATTAACTTGCATTCTGTACATCAACTTTTTTTTTTTTTAATTTATTATACAGCTCATTATTTACTACACACATATCAACATGAGCAAAGGAATAATGTTAGTCATGCAGGATGTGAATTTTGACTCACTACCACCAAACATGTTTGCTATTGGAATGCTGGTAGTCTTCAACAAACATCTTCTTTGCTCACTTTTGAAGAAGTATTTTGAGGTGCTACAAGGCTGGCTGCTCAGGCCAGAGCAGTGGGCTCCCAAGGGCCATTCATTTATCCCAGTCAGGAAGCAGAGCAGGCTGGAGATAGCCCTAGCTCCAGGCACCAGGCACCTCCATAGGAACAGGCCAAAGCTAGGCAAGGACAGCAGTTCACAGGTCAGTATCAGTGGTCCCACAGCCAGGCACAGACACAACAGACTGATGCTGCTATGGAGTTTCTCAGGCAAGAAGTGAGGGCATAGGGCCAAGTTGCAGTGTGGCTCCTTGGCAGTTGGCTGGAGGTTGCCCTGGGTGAGGCTGGCCTTTAGTGCCTTCAGGGCTCCAGCAAAAACTGTTTACATGAACTAAATTATTTTGGATAAGGGAACTGTAGTCCTGCAGTGTGGGGCCTCTTTCAGAGGTCAAAGGCATTTTAAAGTAGTTGATATAAATGCCATTTTTCAAAGTTCCTTTTGAGTTTCTGAGAAGTTAGTAATACCCTTTTCTTCTCCCTCTTCCTGTGTTTTTATTTCAAGGTACTGAGGTCTATTACAAGGTACTTCTCTACTAAGCAAATAATGCTAAACTTATACAGCAATTTCTATAGGAGAAGGATTAATCTTTAGTTAAACATTACTCTGCCTACATTTCTAACACCTTAGTTTTCATTATATGGTATAAAGACTGTATGAATATCTGCTCTGCTTGCAGTGCTCACTAGTAACTCATTTGCTCCTGAGAATTATTGCCTTTAGCCAAGATTCAGTGCTTTCCCATGAAGGTCTCAGAAACTTCACCCCAATTTTGGCAGTTCAAGTATATTTCATAGCTCCTTTTCATCACAATACTAAACCAAATCACTGGTTTTCCTTTTTGTCTATCAAATATATATTTAGGACTAGGTTTTTTTTTCAGCTAGGTTTGACTGGCCTATACTTATCTTTCCAAATAAAAGCCTCCTTCAGACAGTTCAAAATCTGGAAGTTTAGGATACGCCAGAGGAAGGCAGAAATCATAGCTTCTAAGTATTATGCCACAAGAGCAGTAAGAATCATTACAGATATCTCATACAGTCCAGCTGGAAAGGCAGCAGCCACAGTACTTTCTACCACATGGCTATTTCAAGACTGCAGATGCTTGGCTGTACTGGCCCCAAAAACCAGATGCAAAAAAGAGCACCTAGGAAAGCTTTTTCTTTTTTTCTTCCCAGTGATCAACCCTGCAACACAAAGGTTTAGGAGCATCCAGAAAGTTACCTGTGATGTCCTGTACAAACTTCAAGCAATTCTGGGTTTGTGATTATAGCAGAAATTGGATAGTACTACTTTTACAGTTTGGCATTTAAAAACAAACAAAGAAAAACACCTGAGCAGATTTCCTGTAAGAAAAGATTAAAGAGCACCGACGCAGCCGAAAGAGAGTGTGCTAAAAGGCCCAGGCGTGGTGATGAGTGCGGGCTATAAAAAGCTGCAAACAAGTGGCAGAGGGTAAAAGAAGGTTGTTTAAGAACTTAATTTGCTCTTTTCTGACTTCTGGAAAAGATCAAAGGAATTAGAGAAGTCTCCTCTGGATTATAAAAAACTACAATGTTGTTGCTTTAATATACAGAAAACAAAGGTATGGAGATACTGGGAGAGAACAGAAAAACAACTATCTTTTTAAAAAAGAGGAGTTTGGTGGGTGGTGGAGGTATTTCTAAAGTTCTAGTGGGGTGGGAAAATTATAGAATGGCTTAGGTTGGAGGAGATCTTAATGATCATCAAGTCCCAACCCTGTGCCAAGGGTAGCTCTGCCACCCACCAGGTTAGGCTGCCCCGGGCCCCATCCAATCTGGCCTTTAGTGCCTCCAGGGATAGGATATCCACAACCTCTCTGGGCAGCTGTGCCAGGGCCTCACTGCTTTCTGAGTAAAGACATTTTTCCTGACACATAACCTATGTTTTCTCTCATCTACTTGAAAGGCATTCTGCCTTGTCCTATCACTATCATACCATACAAAAAATCAGTCCCCCTCCTGTTTATAAGTTCCCTTCAAGTACTGAAAAGCCTAAAGGAGGTTCCCCGGAGCCTTTTCCAGGCTGAACAAGCCCAACTGCCTCAGCCTTTCTTCATAGGAGAGGCGTTCCATCCACCTCTGATCATCCTCATGTCCTTCTTCTGGACTCATTCCAACAGCTCCTCGTCTTTCTTGTGCTTCTGCAGGCCCAGACACAGTACAAAATGAAGAAAATGAATGTAAAACTAAGGTCACAGTGAGTTTGTACTTAGAAGAGTCTGGAATGTGGGGAGGAGAGTAGGGCAGACAATTCTCTGGCATCTTGACTAGAAAAGAAATCTCCTAGTACACCTCTCTCCTTGAAGGACAGTACCATCACCCTAGCAGGGATGGCAGTCTTTTACTAAGACTAATGAAAAATATGCCTTTCAAAGCTTCAGCACTGCTTTTCACAGCTTATTACCTCAAAAATACAACCTGTACACGGATTATTTCCTTCACCAACAAAACTTGATCATTAAGGGCATTACTTTCTGGATTTGAAAATGGCAGTCCAGCAAGAAATCTAAGCCTAAAGAAAAGTGACCCATGGCTTTGTTTTGCCTGTGCTGGAATTTATTTTTGCATAGTAGCAAAGAACTATCTTTTGTTAATTACAAACATTTTTCCATACTCAGGAACCATCAAAAATAACTTTTATTTTTATGACACAGAGTTTTTCCACTTGCTTCAAATTGCAAAGAAAAAATGAGTTAAACATATTTTTAAAGGTAAAAATCATAAAAACGCTAACTTGATAGTTATGGTATTTAACTGGGGGATTCAAACTCATTCCACAGCAACTTATTAAGTATTTGCACTCACATTTACCACTGCCCCCCCTCTGAGAGAAAACTGGCACATTTAACACCTCATCCTCTACTGTGGCCACGAAAGTCTTGGCAGAATGCATTTGTGAAATATCTACTTTACAGAAATGTCAGAGTTATTTTCATTCAGAGAAACACGTTAAGTTCCTTGACCATTTGATGAATACTGAGCCTTATTTTATGTGCATTGTTTTTATCTAATGCCAAGCTAAAAAGATTAGTTTTCCCTATGTTGTTGAGCCAGTGAGCTGTAGACTACATCTACTGCTGCATCCTCAGAGGAAGGTTGCTGCAGTAGTATACTTAGCTTTGAAGATAAATACTCTCTGGTCAGGAAACAGGTAGTCTGACATTTAAATTCAGAGTTGCTACTAAATATACCTAAATTCTTGGGAAAAGGAACAGCTTTCACATGTTCCTGTACAGCAGATTGCATAAATTTAACTTAGAACCTCACCAAACACTTTTATTTCTTGGTGAGATTGGCTACTCCAGTCAGACAAAGAGGCTGCAGTCAAAGATCTGAAGCTGTTTTCTTGACATACAGAAAAAAGTGAAGGTTTGGAAAGACTTCTTAATTAACACTGTGATTGGGTCCATTGGGCACTGGTGAAGAAAGCAATGCAACTTGCACATCTGCTAACTCAAGATATATGCTTATTGTTCATTTATTCAATGGTTCAGTGCTGCCTGTTCTGGTCTCTTACCATTACTGAGCTGATAGTAACAAAGCTGACTATAACTACTTCCAAGGCTTATCCCTCAGAAGTGTAAGAAGATGCACAGTGTGGTGGGGATAAGATGGGAATTATTCCGTTCACCCATCCCTTGAAATTTGCTTTTTACCTGCCTACATGGAATTTTAATAGTTTTTCAGTTCTGCAAGATTCTTTGGCAATTCTTCAGTCTCCTTTACTTATTACACCCTGAACACGATCCTATGAGCAGCAATACAATTAAAAATGTAGCTTTCCTGTAGAGCTGCTACTGGTCAATAGCCTGAGTATCAAACTACTTAATGTCAAGTATGCTCAAGCATTATTAAACAGCTGTGAACTCCTGACCACTTCTTAAGTATGTTGAAGGATAAGAAATACTGTGCTCTCTTCAGTTTGCCCTGGAAGTTGAATGTTTCTACATAAATAAAACAATAACAAAGCTTTGACATAAGAGTTTAATTCCTGTTTCTTTCAGATAAAAAAAAAGACAGACAGCATTTTAGAGGCTGACTTCTATTTTTCCTCTCTAATCAGAGCGCTCCTTTCTTGTATTTATCACCAAGGGATAAAGAAAGTCATACAAAAAGATACCTCTAGTGCATATCTAGAGATGTTAATGAAATCTCCTCTATGTAATCTGTTGCAAGTAACTAACAATGGATGTTAGAACAGTGATGCTGTCTTTCAGTATATTGTTTAAAAGCATAATATAGCATCAAAGACATCTTCATGTGTACTCTGACGTAGTACTGGCAAAAGTGCAGTTGAAATTGAAGGTAATAGTAAAACTGCAGAGTAAAAGTAAGCATAATTAATTGCAGTAGTCAGCGTTCACATTGCCATTGCATCACTTACTAGTTACTGTGCTGTGTTTTTCATTCCTTCGTTTTTTTTTTTTTCAATCTACTGTTGGGTTTGATTTTACTTCTCTGCATTGTTGAAAAAACAAGGGTCCAGCAGATTTTCACACAGAAGATCTTACAGAAAAAATACTCTTCCTTGTATGCAGTAAGCATACAAGATACCCTAATAAAAACTATAATTAGAATTGAAGGCAATAGTCTTTGACAATATGATTGCACGATTTTTTGAGTGGCAGTGTGGAAACCATTGTTTCTTGGATCCTAGCTGTGCAGTCAGTCCAGATATGTTAAGATGTAGCAACATCTCAGCATCATTATTTTGGCCAACATAAGGAAAATCCTGCAACAGAAATACTGACTGAAGCAACTGCTGCACTGTACTGACTGCTGACCTCTGAAGAGAAATAAGCTCTGTCTTTCCAAGTAGAAGTGGTGGAAACAACATTTAGAATGTGATTCCACACTACACTTTACTTGTAGCATGCAGGTCAAAGATAAGCTTGCCTAAAGAAATATGTTGAAGATACACACTCTCTGCATTGCAACAGGACTAGCGCACATTACATGTCCTCCAAAAGACAGATAAGCCAAGCACTATCTTCACCACAGCAGCTGTGATTTCATTGCTCGTGTCACAGTTACGCAGGCAGCTGCCTACAGTTCAGTCCATATGAGGAGATAGAGGAAAAGCACTGTTCCCTTATCTCCCTCAGACTCGACAACAAAGGGACTGCTGTAGAGAATTTATCAATTATTTATGCAGCTGCCATTTCCTCTCCCCCTCATTATTCCCCACATTCAAGCACCTCTCTCTGAACCTAACTCTGTCTTCAATTATTCATTGAATTGGCAGATTTTTTTCCTTGCTCACTTCGATTTTTTCGTTTGTTTGACTTGAACAACTGGAACAGAAGAGATCTGTAGATTAGATAATATGGAGTGCAGAAGTTAGTCAAGAGTTATTTATTGACCTACAAGGTAAATCATCCAGCCTTGGCAAGCAAGATGGAGCAAAGATTATTGCAATAACTGTGATAGGCTTTCAATCTGACGATAACTACAGTAGCCTAATCCATATGGATAGTGGCACTGGCAACCAGGAATGTTGCACAAAGGACTCGTGAAATCTGCAGATTCATAACTTACCTCCGAGTATCTGTTACAGCATATAAAATCCTGACTTCACAATCACAAAGTAAAATATGCAAATAAACATGCCAGTAAACTCCTTACGCTGAGACTCCAGGCAACACATTTCGAATAAACTCTTTATCTTGCTAAGAACTACAGTTAAAACAAAATTAGCTTTTTGAAAAGTAGCTCTACAATCACATCCCCTTTTCCAAGCAGTTTTCAGCATACTCTAAATTACCACAGAAGTTAATTAGAAGGAGAGAGAGGTATTGTTTGTCCCCGTCAGCCCACAAAACTCCACATCATCTCAGGAAGTCTCCCTGAAGTTACTGCATTTGGTGGTGAACCTCCCAGAACATTTGAGGGGTTCAGAACCCAGAAACAGCATTTGTCCCTCATTTTATAGGTTGTGCATGATGTCTTCAATGTAACGGGTAAAATGGGTAAATTCAGAACTGAAAGTTCCCAAATAAGAAAAAAACACCAAGGAGCCGAATTACCGTTATTACACAAACAGTTGTAGTACAATGATTAACTACAGAAATAAGAATCATGACACTATGCCTAAGGTTGAATCAAGTATTCTGCTTCAAATCTGTGGATTCCACATAGAATTCTCTAAGTACTTTAATATCTAATATATGTTTTAAAGGTGAAGAAGGATTGACAGTAAAGTTGAATCTGTGTGGGAACTCTCATCTTTCTCAGAAGTGTTTGTTGCCTTTTTTTTTTTAAATGGTAATTTTTTTCCTTTCCTATCACACAGGCAACAGCGTCCTGTAATAATGTAAAGGAAGGTCTTAAAGTCTTCCTTATGATCATGAACTGTATCTCTAACTTTGAGACCCATGGCACCCTGTAAACATATTTTATAATTCTAAATACTCAGTTAGATTAGCCAGATATCGCTTACTTAAGTAATACTTGGATGACACACAGCTCTTTGTTGACAGAGCATTACTGTTATACACAATGATTCAGTATGTGGAGAAGGCCAATTAAAAGATGATGGAAGGTTTGTTGAAATGAAATCTGAGGAAGGTAATACTTTAGTCACACTAGAGATCAGCCACATGATTTTAACAGACCATCTGCAGCTTCAGGCTGAAAGTTGGAGCAAATCATTCCTCCCTTCTGACTTTATGGCCATCTCTTGGGGAGAGGAATGAGGTAGTCAGGGAGGAAGAAATACTGTGTAGGAGATACATGTTTTAAAAAATCCAGCTCAAAATTCATGCCCACTTCTTTTCTTTGCCTCTTCTAAAAATCTGCATGTAGTAAGGAAAAAGCCACCCACAGAGCAATCCACTGCATTTCTGCCCCCACAAGGTGGGAGGAAAAAATCACAACAGCTTTTTGGTGGCTTTATAGAAGAAGATGAGCAGAACATAGAAACATGGGGAGGTCTGCAATGGTGCAGAAAACGAGAGAACAAGGCAAGCTAATTGTAATGCTAAGTGATCCAAACTCAAATAAATCCATTATAATCATTACACCTAAGACAAAGCAATGTAAGTCACTATAACTTGTATGTTTTCACTAAAGGACCTTAAAGCCCATGTTCATGCAACTAGTATCTTTTACCACCAAGCACTCCACCCAGCTACATATGTAAGCCTTTAGGAAAATACAATCAAATCTTATTTAATTACATGTCAAAAACTATGAGAGGGAAAAGACAGCAATAAGTACTGGAACTGAATGAAGTGCTTCTGTTTGGCCTCACTTCATTTGTGATTCTGACCCTTTTGCTTTCACAGAAGAAGCAAGAGATCACGGACTGATTACTTAGAGTCACTGAGCCCAAGGCAAGCAACAATAACAGCTCTGTGTGCTTGGTGTCTTGAGAAAACCAGCCATTTAATTTTGAGACCTCCTCCAGAAACAGCTCAAAATACGTTGTACAACTGGATCTGGGACTGTTAAGCCTGGAGAATCCTGAGAGGTAGTGTTATCAACACTTAAATGCATCTGAAGAGCAGATATCATGTGGATGGAGTAAAGCTGTCTTCAGTGGTATCCAGCAACAGAAGGGGCAACAAGCACAAACTGGAACACAGGATGTTCCATACAAACACGAGGAAGAACTTTTTTACTGTGAAGGTGACAGAGCACTGGAACAGACTGCCCGGATTGGTTGTGGAATCTCCTTTCTTCTCTGGAGATATTCAAAACCCACCTGGATGCTTTCCCGTGCCACCTACTTTAGAAAACCTGCTTTAGCAGCGAATTGGCCCAGATGATCTCCAGAGGTCCCTTTCAACCTGTACGATTTCGTAACTTCACGCACTGTTGCCCACCTTCTGCTCACCTCCACACCACGTTATCCCCTTCACTCCCCCAAAAAATAAAACTTTGAGCCAAATCAGTCCTATCAGAGCTCGGGAGCAAGTAATTATTTCAAGCCTGCTACTTATGACAACTTCACAACACCATTAAGAAGCAAATTAGGAAGAACATTCTCCTGCACTTTCCCTATCTCATGTATTCTCCCCTTATAGAGAGTTGTGCCTCATGGAACTAACTTGCCTTTGAAATCTTATTGCAGGCATCATTTTAACTCCTGCATGCTTCAGAGATTATCAATGGGCCTTTGGCAACCCACACGGAACAGTCAGCACTACGTGTTAAATACACTGCCATCAATGAACCACTGCTATAACTTCAGTAGAATTATGCTCAGAACCTGTGAGGCCATTCAGCATTGTGGCTTCAGCTGCCCATTAGAACAGCCGTCCTCTGGGAAACTCTCAAAAGACAGTCTCTTCCTCCACTTTTAATTTCATACCATAAATTTAATTCCAGGTATTACACGCATTAACAATAGCATTTCTGTCTTCTGTTTATAGAAAGTGACATCATTCCCTTTGGAAAACACAGGAGGAAGAAATCTGGAAATAAATGCACTGTGGCAGGGGAGCACTTTGTAGCAGGGCTCATTCAGGGTGAGCAGCTGTACAGAGCTCACTAAGGGACCAAGTTCTTGCAATGGCAAACCACCAGCAGGAAGCAGGCTCTGTGTAAGGAAGTGATTAGGTATTTATATCCTTCCCTGTGGCCGGTAAACAGAATTAGTGTGACTTGGACCAAGTTTTAATTATACGGGAGCTTAATGAGCTAAGCTGTTGTGGGAGGAGAGCGTGGGGGAAGAGAATGAAGGGTCAACAAAGTGCATCTGTCTGTTTTCCCTCCTTCTCTCTCCCTTCAGAAATGGAGATTCACAGAGCTATTTTTACTGGGGTTTTTCAAGGTGTTTTGGTTTTTTTTTTTTAAACTCCCTTTCATGACTGGCAATTGCAGAACTGAAAAGTAAGGAGATGATGGGTAGCATTTCTGAGTACAACACTATAGTAGCATCTACAAAAGTAAGTTTAAAACACCAGAAACTTATTTTCTCAGAATACATCCCCAAAACTGCTAAGCAGGTGAGAAAGTTCTCTCTGAATGGCACTACCCACACTCTGTTAGCTGACAAAGTTGCTCTTCTGTCTTGATGAACTGATCAATGTGAGAGTCCTAGTGAAGATCCAGTACTGATGCTGTGGCACTGTAATTAAAAATCTCAGTGAAAGTGGGTGGATTCCTAACTATATGAAAAGAGACTAGCCTTCTGCATACTTCGCTTCAGGAACTGTAGTCAGATTTGCATTTCTCCTCATTTCTCCTACATCCTCCCAAGCTGGATTCCAACCTCAGAAAACTGCATTAAATATTCCTGCTTCATTCCAGCTATCAAAACAAGCCCTGGAAAACATACAGATTCAAACTGTTTTGAATATTTTGATCCTTTCTCATTTTCTTTTGGGGAGTTTGAGTATTCCTTAAAAATGTCCTGTTCTCAGCTTACCTGAAGATTCACCTGAGCCAATAAGCCCATTCTAGCTGAACACAGCTGTTGGAGCTAGCATGGCAAGGAAGGAAGAAACAGGCCACAAGATCCACATTTCACATTTTTAACAGCACTTAAAGTCATAGTCAACACCTTGACTGGTGTTACAAGACAAACAGAGGTAGTAGTTTAGTATGGTCAGGTTCAGACCTTATCATAACCTACCTGCAAAGACTTCATTAGCTCTCACCATTAGCATTTAGGCTGAACATAGTTGTGGAAAAGCAATGTGCATAACTAATGTAAGTAAACTCAGAGACTTCTGTTTTTGTCACTGGTAACACTGATATTCTCCTTATTTTTTTTTTTTTTTTAAATCTTCTAATTTTTTTAATTTTCCAGTGTTAATTCGTACACCAGCCTTCTAACATGATTCCAAATTGACAGCATATCTGTCCCAGTCATAAACTGAAAGTAAGGCCATCACATGTGGCGTTCAATACTATTGTAACCTTCCAACAGGAAAATTTTTTAATTCTTATTGGAAATATTGGAAATGGAATCCAAAGAAAATAAAGCTAAGTAGTTAAATACTGCTTTCAGAATGAATGATGAATGAACGAATAAATAAATAAATGAAGGACCCTTGGCCCCAGAGTTATACTTCTTAGTAAATTGTCTCAAACCAACAACGCTCTCAGCTGATGCCTGGGAGAAACCAATTTCACAATCACTAACATCAAGCCCATAACATTTGTTATGATGTTAACATTTGACAAAAAATCAAAAACAAGATTCAGGCATATTCATGATCTCAGGGTCCCAAGAGCACTACCAGAGCTTCCTGACTCTACCTAGATTTCTCAGCAACAAGGGAAGCATAAGGCCTACAGCCGGGATTTGAAATAAGCCGCAGGTAAGGGATGTGGTAGAGGCTAGTTATCACCATTAGTTTCTATTTGTGCCCACAGAAATCTGACACATAACACTTCCACAAAAATAGAAATGTTCTTATGCAAGTAGTTTGCAATTCCCTGGAAAATTGGGAAACTTCAATCATCATCATTACCCCTTTAACAGTGCTTTTTTTACACCAGGGGTCAGTATTCAGATGATTCTAGACAGAAAAGAGTAGTACAAGGAATTGTGATTTACTGCCATGCCCTTCCTTTAGTGGAGTTCACCATTATTTTGATTAACAAGTCTCATGTCAGCAAGGCTAAACCAATTGCTTTTCCAGCTCACTTACCACTCACCTTATCAGAGCACAATCTTGCACCAGGAGAAATTGAGTTAATGGGGTGGATGGGGATTTGGGTCCCATTGATTTGCCCCATTAACTCTCAATTAGATAAATTTCAATTCAAAGACTGACAACAGTATCCTGAAATTTTCACCTGTGCCTGACACACTTTCCACTATTTGCAAGCAAATTAAGAGCACAGGTAATGTAGAAGAGGTATTGATGCATAGGTCATGTTAAGGCTACATAGATTTGATCAGCTGCAGATTGAACAAAGCAGCTGTTCAAGTAATGAAGTGCTCTTCAGCCTGTGCTGTGATTGCAGAACAGATCTCAAGATTCCTATACCACTATTTAAATCAATTTATAAAAGATTTGTTTTTCTTTTCAAAATAAGTGCTGTTTGTTTGTTTGATTTCCCAGTTCAACCAGTACTATCAGTCTATGTGGCTAAAGGAATTCCAATACTGAAGTCACCTTTTCTGGTGTAGAGGCTGATAAGCAGAAGGCAAAACAGACCAATAGTATCAAGTAGACAGTGATAAACAGATACTCCTGTGCTCTTGTCTGTGTGACAGTCAACTGTATTCCAGTACCAAGTGAAGAAAAACACAGGTTTTCACATTTGAAATCCCAGTCTGATACATCATCATCTGTGAATCAGCTATCATGGAATTCTGTGTCTTATTCAATGCAATAAAGTTTGGCTAAATAAAACCTGTTTCTCTATGCTCAAAGATAAAAATATGAAATATCTCAAATGAATCAGAAAGACATTTATTCTACAAGAAGCTATTACATTGCACCAACCTTCTGCAATTTGTCATTCTGAGCTAGAAATCTATTGCAATTACATTGACTTTCCTTTAGGCTTCAGTGCTGATAAATGTAATTTGTGAATGTGCTAAGTACTGTTTCTGTAGATTCAAAATTTCTTCCCAAATAGCAACAGGAACTGAAGAAACCATCACATAGTTAAATAAATGCAACACAAATAAGTTATTCTTTAGTATCCCAAGGAAAAGAAATGTTTTTAAAAACACACTACTTACAGATTATCTCCTTTCATAAGAAGTAGAGATATACTTTCTCTAAAATTTTGTTTTATACATTTACACAGAAGCCCCAATACAGAAAAAAACCATTGTTGATTCTCAATGTCAATTAAGTTGTCTTAACTAAAAAAAAAAGATTTTCACCAAATCTTTGACTCATTGCTTCCATGTAAGCTAAGAGAAGAACACTTGCAGTCTTATACTTAGGGTTTATGCACTGCCTAACTCTACTATGCCTAACACATGAAACAAAGACTGCGTATTTAGAATTTTTATTCTTACAGGTAAAACAGCTCATTCTAATCTGGAGGGCAGTGTTTCAACACAAAGTAGTCAACAGTGTGTACACCTGGGATTTATCATACTTTTATTTACCTTTAGTGAATGACAACTTAAAAGGTTGCACTCGTATGGTAAACCATTATGATGACACAGCTAGAGTTCTACAAAATATATTGCTCTGTAAGATAGGAAGAGTTATTACAAAAAGAAAATCTAAAAGTGACTAATTTAACTTTTTAGTGAGTAGATGTTGACCAATATTTCCAGGACATAAATATGGAGTCAAGAGACAGGTTTTAAGATAAGATATTTGTAAAGTTCTATTCTTTCATTCAAATGTAAACAATGTGCATCTAATGTGTGTAAAACAAGAATACTTGTGTGTTCTGTGGCTTCTGGCTTGAATATTTCTACATGTATTTACTTCACAGTCCAGCAGCATGACTAGAATAAAGAAAGTTTTACTTATTTTGAAATCAATTTGTAAGAATTGTTAGAAGGAGTGGAGAAAGAGCTTATTCAGCAGAAAGCAGCATTGTAAGAAACTTTGTAACCATGAAAAGTTGTCCTAGAGGCTTAATAAAATAAGAGCTAAGTAGGAGGTTCACTCACCTCAGACTGTTGAATAAAGATGAAAAATCAAAGGCTATTTGAAGATTATTGCTGCCATTTCCCACTCCAATCATAACATTTGCAATGAAGTGAAAAACTCTGTGGTACTTAATAAGATGGGAGAGTTTAAAAATGCAACTGTGCCTTTAGAATCATAATCAGAATAATCTTAGGCAGCATTTTCAAAACAAGAAATAGATACTAAAGTAGCTCAATGTAGAGATTACCAGTTGGGTAATCTTTGGATACTTGACTTCTCTCCTTTCCTGAAAATTCTCACCAAACTTAAATAGTCTGCTCCCCACTATAAAGAAGTTCCCTTCTCTCTATGCTAAGCTTGGATGGGTGCAGGACCAGGAATCCTGGAGACAGGGACAAAGGAACACGGCACAGGTTAAAGCACAGATCAAAGAAAGAGGGTATCATGAGGAACAGGATATTACTAGAAGCAGAGCTGGGTCAGATAAATTTTTAGTTTATCTAAAAATGACAATCAGTAAGACACAAGCTACCAAGAACTATGCACTGTCAATGCCAGTGCAAACTGCACAGCATTGTACAGCACTCAGAGGATCAAGAGGTGGCCCTGCACTTCAAGAGCTTTACAATGCAGGATTTTCCCTTAATTTTCCATTCAGTTGCGGGAGTTCTGGAAACAACTCAGGTCAAGTCAGAAGGATAGAAATCACCAGGAATGAGTACTATCCTTCTAGTGCTGGTCTGATGTCAATGGAACCATATTTTCCAGGAAAGAAGTTTCAGACAGTTAATCATGGGTGATGGTGCAGGATAATAGGCGAATTACAGCACTATTTCCGGACAGCAACTTTCCAGCTTCTCATATGATGCTATAATGAGACAGTTGGCATCATTTCTAAGGTTAACCAAAGTGACAGAAGCTGGCTGTTCTGTCCCCACAAGCACAGCTGCATGATATCATAGGAGCCTTGGTAACTGCAGTTAAGAACAGAATAGAGTGAATTTATTTTCAGAGGGTAAAAGGCAGTCTTATAATATTTCTTAATGACTGGCAATCTATGTTCTCAGCATGTATGCCTGCTTTTGACAATTATACTTCTGAGAATTTAACAATATAGGCAAGAAAAAACTGAAACGTTGGAAAAACGTTATAGGCTTTGCAACTCATTGCCAAGTCAGATACTAATCCAGCCGTAGAATCAACTGACAAAAAGTAAAAACCAGCAAAATTTTACAGCTAAAAAGATTAATCATTTCATTTTAACACTTACCAGCATGGAAATAGAGATAATTTGACTCCTGTTGTGTTAAAAAATTCAGCTATTTGTGTAAGTTCTTCATTAACTTCAAGCATGTAAATTCACAAAAGAAACACTGTGAAGCATGTAGTTGAGTCAGAAACCAAACCTTAACAAATTGTTAGGATGTGGTTCTCTCCCCCAGGAGCTACTCAGCATCCCTTGGAACTCTTCTTTTTGAACTCTGCACTGCACTTTTATCTTAGTTCTCCACCAACTGTTTGTTTGCATGTTTTCATCAGTTTTCAGTTTTTCAGTTTTTCAGTTTTCTTTACTGAAAACTGTTCCCAACTGTACAACATACTAAAGGTAGATTAGAAATTGGAGTGCATGTGTATCAGTCAAACACTAATGTAATTTTAAACTCATTGTACAGCTATTGAGACACAAAGATAAACAGGCCAGCAAGAGCAAGATAAGAAAATATCACAAGGCATCTCACATAAAGCTTCAAATTCAAGTACAGAAAATCCATGAAACTGCTTGGCCTACGTCTGTTTTAAAAGTGCTTTGACCTGATTCATGGAAAGCATTTCTGCACCCTCATAAGCCCAGGTTTTTCTACTTCATCTGCTCATAACTCAAATTGATGTGTCTCATCAAGAGAAACAGGAGCTTCTCCCATTCCCTCTGTGACATATTTCATCAGCAGCTCAAGTCCAGATTTGATGTCCTAGCTTAGTAGAATAGAAAAGTCTCCTATTCAGTCTTCCCAGTATACCCTTAGATATGGAAGCCCAGTTATTTCTTCTCCTCCTTCCCTCTAGTTCACTGTAAAATGACAGCAATTCTGCTTTTATTTCTCCACACATACCTCCCTCATAAATTCTAAGAGGTCCTCATGACTTTTAAGAGGAAACAGGAATTATCCAAACTAAATGAAAAGTTTAGTGTTTACTTCACTGATGTCTGCAAACTGTAGAATTTGTCTTTCATAAGCTGTTTTCAATTCATAATGAAGCACCTTATCTGTACCTTTTTTTTTAATCTGCTACATTTAAGGAATAAAATAGCAGTACAGCAAAAGGAAGTTCTAATGAATACACATCAGAAACACAACAGAAACTATTAAAAATTTAGTACATCAAAATAAGAATATCTTATCTGCACTGTTTTCATATAGCATTGCTTCCAAGGGCACCCAGGATAACAAAAGAATAATGCAAAGCATGCATCTTTCCTGCATACCAGGAATTACCTTCAAAATATTCTGGAGCAAGTTACAAAATATGATGTCCCTAAGTGCACTAATGTGCCCTAATATCTGTGACCAGCCTAACCTGAGGTTGCTTGCTCATCCTTGAGCCTAGGAGCTCTATTCAAGTTCAGCTCTGTGACTCAGTAACTGTCTTACTCATACAAGTGTTAAAAGACCCTGGCTTGTACACTGTGTTAGTATGGAAAATTTAAGTGAGGGACAAAAATCTGAAAACTCATTTAATCCTAAAATAAGAGAAAGGACATTTAAATTGAGAGCCATAAGACTTCCTATATATATATGTATATACAGAGAGAGAGAGAGAGAGAGACAGAGAGTTTGGAATGCCTACTTGTTTAGGTAGTTCATAGTGGGCCCTGTTAGACAACTATAGATAAGTGCTTCTCAACTCTTGCATGAGTTTTTGTGAAATGCAATTTCAAAACAAAGGCTTTCCTTTCTGAAGAAACAAGCTTCTTTCCAGATGAAGGATGAGAACGTAAACCTATTCACAACATACTTGAACTACTCTGCAAGATACTGAACATTAATTAGTAAAAATACAGCCATGTGAAGCTAATCCACATAACAAATGATTGATGTTAAAGCAAAGCTACTTCAGTATTTTAAAGCAGTAGATTTTTTTACAGACTTCTTTTTAGATCAACAATATTTTTACACTCAGACTGTGAACTTAATTACTTACTTAATTGTTATTTTGTACAATATTTTCGTGCACTAATTTAGAGTTTATTTCACAATATGATGAAGTCACAGACCTGTTTTCCACAAGGAGACTATGATGACTGGTTTATGCAATGGCACTGACCACAGCAGAAAGAATCGTGGGATATAGGGGACAGAAGGCCAACATAACAACCAATTAGTTAAATACTGCATGAAAAACAGGGGTAGTGAAGAGCCTGCAGAGTGACAGAAACAGGGCTCTGTTTACCGATGAAGGAGAGAGTCATCTTCTATTTATTGTGTAATCTGTCAAGTGGGAAATGTTTGATTTGGGAAAGAACCAACAGTAGTAGGAAATATAACAACACTGATCAGTGTCAAATTGCCTTTTAGACCTAGAATAAACTTTGAATAATAGTTCTTGCACAAAAATATCTGAAAACAAAGGACCATATATCCCTTAACATCAAAACACCAATGTTTTGTTCGTCACAGCACAAGAGGGACTTAAATAAATAAGTCAACTGCGAGAGGAATATCTTTAGGGCACACTTTTAAATTTGATTTGTTCTTGCTATATACCTGGGGCTCTAATTCACACTTCTTTTTTTTTTTAATTTTTGACAGTTTCTTCCTCCTTCTGGTCTTCTACCAATTAATTGGTTTTGTTTTGTGGCTTTTTTTTTGTTGTTGTTTTTTTTATTAAATTCTACTCCTGGGGCAGTATGAGAAATATCCTTCTGTGTTCTTGGTTTGACTCTACCATTTTCTAGATTTCAAATAGAGACAAGTATTGTCTAGCACTATAAGGCAAATGGCAGTGCTATACAGCTAATAAGTTAGCCAGCTTCTCTCGTTTAACCTTCTTCCCTTGGTTGCAAAAGAAAAAAAAAAAAAAAAGCCACCTCTTCCATATTGGGTCTTTCCTCAATCTGCAGGCATTAGCACTTAGATAGAAAAAATTCTATGATTTCTAAGAAACAGAGTCTTTCTGATTTAACTAGAAAAAGCAAACTGTTCCTTTATGAAAATCCTACCCAGCATTTTTCAGCAAGATTTGCAGTTTGCTGGAATAGGACAGCAGTGACAGGGGTGAAAGGAGTGCACCTTTCATAATCTAGTCAAAATACAAGATGTTGTACTAGTCACAATTTACACAGCCAAAGCACCCTACTTAACTGTAAAACTCCTATTTTCCCAACAATTTTGTCTGTGCTGTGTTCAGTGAACTAATAATTCTACTTGTTCCCTAGAAATAAGACTGATGAGCAGTCAGAAGATGCAGTTGCAAGGAAAATCATACTGAGATTGAGTGGCTTTGCTTCAGGCAACTGAATACTGTGCTGGAAAAGTCAATGAGGTGCCCATCTCTGGCATAGTCCCCGTAGGATATGGGACATTCATTCAATCTAGTAATGTATAAATTCCATGTATTCACAGGGGATTCTTGAGCTTTAGCTTAAGAATGTTCAAAGCACAAATAGTTAGAAATGAAGTTGCAGTGGTGGAGCCATACTTTGAATATATCAAACAATAGTGCTCTTTCATATTCAGCTTATCGGCATCTCAAGGTACTACAGATTGCCTAACAACTTCAATTTAGTTTATGTTTTGATCATCACCATCAAAGTTAGAGCACTTTATACAGGGATGCATGACAATTAATGTTCACAGAGGGCACACTGTTTAAAGTACACAACAGAAACATAAAGATTTTTCCAGCAGGTGTGGTACAGAGCTGTAAATGATGTGCAGCATTATAAACAGAGTGGAAATGAAGAACCTCAGACAGCTGCATGATCAACTAGTGATCACTGGGAGATGTCACCCCTCTGTGACAGCTTCTCACTCAAGCCACACAGAAGGGTTGGGGAAAGGAGGTTGCACAGTCTGTCAGTACACCAAGATATCTTTCAAGATGCTATCTGGCCGTTGAAGAACACCTTGCCTCAGTAAGAAGTAGGTTTTTGTTGGTGGGTGGTGGTTTTTTGGGGGGAGGCACTTGCTGGCATGCTGCTATGTGAAGTGTTTTACAATGGACATTATGTATATTTTCATCACTGACTCAGACACAATGGTCTTTAGTCATTTTGGTATCTTAGCAGTCTTGGGAACTTGATCCTCAATCTTGACTCAGAATGAAAAATAGGATGTGGTGATCTAATTAAAGACTACATTTGTGTGCATAATCAAGGAATTAAATTAGAAATGCAGACAAGAATGGAAAAAGCTGTCTGAACAGTCCCCACACCTTTGTTCCTATCCCACTGACTTCATTACCTGCAACATTTCAAACTCCATGTGCTCTCAGACACAAAAATAAAACACAAAAACAAAAAAGCCATAGTGAACAGAGGAACTGAAGGTTACAAATAATAGATTCTCCAGGATGTTTTCACTGTACCACCTCAAAGGGTCAAGACTGACTTCTCTTACTGATAAATACTGCCATTAATATACGGGGTTTAATTTGATTGAAGATACATCTTCAGACAGTTTTAAACTATCATCTTATGCCACTCAAATTTTTTCTATCAGTGCCTGCCCCAGGTTGGGACTGCCAAAGGAGCAGTACCCTGCCACTTCTGTTCATAACTGGCTTACCACAGAGCCACTCCTCAGTGCAACAGAGGGAAGCCAATCACTGCAATGCAGTAAGTTTCTTCCAAAGGAATGAAAGTCTGGGCCAGAAAAGCTAACAGGTGGGAATTTGATCTAGTGCAGCTCCAGACTCAATCATGTGGGAAAAGGAGAAGTTCCCACTTTCAAGGAAGCAGTTTTCTACTGGTAGGTGTCTCCAACTTTAAGGACTCTGAGGTTGCTGATAAAACCTGATCACCTGGTTAAAAGCCAAACATTCACCTCACCTAGGTGTAACTGCAAGAAAAAAACCTGTTCCCAGATAGTGAACAACTTTTCACTGCCTGTGATTTGATGCACATCATTTAGATAGAGTTTATAAAAATTCTTTCAGACAGTTGCAAATGTAACACAACAAAACTCTCAAAGTAAAAAAAAAAAATCATTACATATTTCTAAAGCACAAAGAGCCCAGTATATTACACTTCCACAAACTTCGTGAGAGTAGTCTTAAAATTTTCCCTTCATACAGGAGATTCCAGTCCCACAGATTTACCACCACTGTTTGAACAGAAGCCCCAATCTTACTCAGCATGAGTTGTTTGGTTATGTTCAGAGGAATAAGTCTAACAGAATAACATGCTCTTTTGTAGACTCTAGTAACACTACTACAAATAAACATCTGGATTTTACATGTTTTATGCAAGGACACGTTTTCTTCCTGATTCATTAGATAGTAAAATAAAATAAAATAAAGCTCCAGAACTAAGTAGCATTTTCTGTATTTATTATTATTATTATTACTATATGAAATATACCTCACTAACTGCTTTGTTATAGTAGTCATTTCTGCAGTGAATAAACCAAAGAATTCAATCTTTGTTACTTATACTAAAAAGAACTATCAGGCTGATAAATTTTAAGCCTGAAGTCGTCTGCTTATAAGCCACAGAAATTAGTCTGATCTTTAAGGTATATTAGCTAAGTGCTTCAAGTCAGCAGTGAACAATCTATAGTATCTACCCTTCCTGCCCTGTAAATAAACACAATTCCACTGCAGGATGGTATAAAGAAAACATGCAGTTGAGGTCTTAAGCTGCACTGTACCATAGAACCATGCTCTGATAGGGACTAATCAGCCAACAATAGAACAGAAAGAAACTGCAGAACTACATAAATAATTGTGAGCTGTTTTTGAGAGCAAACCATAAATCATGATACAGTTCACTCTTCAGCCTTTCTGGTACACCAGGTGAATTGTTGCTTTTACATGTAAGCTATCTGTCCAATTGCAAGGAAACCAAGAGCAGCCTCATTTGATGTGCATTTCCAAACATTATTTCTCTTATAAATCAGCCTAGAACCAACCACACTGCAAAATTACTTGCGAAGACAGTTATTTTGTGAAATTCTGTACCCATGGGTACTCTGCTGTCCAGAAATCTCCACAGCAATGTTTCTGGATAATGCCTGCAGGGCACTCAGCACATTGTTTCCTACATCTGTTATAACATGAGCCTTTCAATTTGTTCAAGTCTGTTTTCTTGCAGAGACACTTATGATTTGTTATTGTTAAAACAACTGAGGTTTTAAAGGCAGGAAAAGCCCTTATGGAAAGAGGTCTCTGAAAAGTGACCAAACCAAAGCCACCAAAAATAAGACTAGGCTGTTTGCAAAACAAAAGATCTTGAGCTGTCTCAGTCCATTCCCTGTGTTGCAGCTATGCTTCTGACTGTACAAACTTCTCTTGGCACTTAATCACACAGGGGAAAAAAACCAAGCCAACCCTAGGTCAGCAGTTGAACACCCAGTCTCAATATCGTTCATACAGTACACTAGAAAACTTTAAAATAATAAGGTTTTCATCCCATTGTATTCCTCTTCAAAGCAAATATATGTGGAAGACAGGGAATAGAATCTGGACTGTACAAACATTCACTGACTTCAATGACTGATTTATATTAGCCTTAATGCAGGAAATCATGTGTCCAGCTGACATTCTACCAATGTCCTTAGGGGATCAGAATACTGAGCTGGCAGTTCAAGATTTAGTGAAGGTTCATATTGTTGCAGTTTCTTTCAAACAGTTAACAGCAACCATTTTAGGAAAACTCCTCTTTGCTCAGTAGTCACTGGTTAAAGTCTTATCAGAAAACTGAGCAAAGGGCACACATGAAGATAATTGTTAGGAAATTCAGAGGGACACCTCAAAGAAGCTCTGAACACAAGACATATCACTGTTCCCTTTCACTCTTACATCAAAACCACATAAAGCAACAATTATAGGGAAACCATGATAAAAAGAAAATGAAGAGAACTTGAACTTTTCTGTGAAGCATCCCACGCAGGATATTTACTCAGCCAGTTGATTACTATGGAGAGAGAATTCCAGACATGTAGGTCTTAACTAGGAAAGCCCTTCCTTGCCTTACATACCCACACATATCCACTTTGTGTTACTCTTAAGAAAGTGTCAGGATAAAAAATAAGAATCATGGGTGAAATATTTGACATGAAGATAGCCTCCTTGGCCTATGCAGGCATCTTGATGGACTGTCCTGAGAGTAAATGTGCACCATGCAATTTTCCTTGAATAGAAGGAAATGCCAGTAATTTACACAGTGATCTAGTTACCACTGAATTTTGCTGCGTCTGATAAATGGAGATGTGTCTACAACACTGACCCTCTTGGACAGGTTTACTTGTGAAGTTTTTGACATCAGGTATATGACTGTACAATAGGAACTATTAAGAATTCAATATTTACCTAGCAGATCCTATCAGATATACTTCCCTTATTTCTTATTCTAAACATTGGGAACTACTAAAGTAGTGGCATATAAAAATACATCTTCATATCCATTTCCTACATGCATCAGTTTTGACTATGACTCTAAGGTGCTCTGTGCAGATACTCTATGCCTGTCATATCAGGCTTTCTCCATTGTGTTCCATATAGATAGTCCCTTTGAACACACAAAAAGTAATTAACATAATAAAATAATAATTAACACATAACTAAAAATGCTAAATAATTATAATGACTATAATAATAAGAGAAAAGAAAGTATCTTCGTGGTACTTGAAGCTGATAAAATCTGTGTTCAAAACATTGAGAAGTTGTGAGGTATTCAGTTGTGCAAAGAAATACAAGTGCAACATGGGCTGCATCAAAAGAAGCATGGTCAGCAGGTCAAGGGAGGCGATTCTGCCCCCTTACTCTGTACTGGTGAGACTTCACCTGGAGTACCATGTCCAGATGTGGAGCCCTTGGTACAGGAACAGTGTGAACCTGTTGGAGTGTATCCAGAGGAGGGACACAAAACTGACTAAAGAGATGGAACATTTCCCCTATGAGGACAGGCTGAGAGAACTGGAGCTGGAGAAGAGACCTGATAGCAGACTTTCAATATCTGAAGGGGGACTATAAGAAGGAAAAGAACAAACTCCTTAACAGGGCCTGTTGTAATAGGACAAGACTAAATGGTTTCCATATAAAGGAGAGGAGATTTAGATTTGGGAATGGTTTTAAATTGAGACAGGGGACGTTTAGGTTAGATATTAGGAGGGAGTTTTTCACACAGAGGGTGGTGACACACTGGAACAGGTTGCCCAAGGAGGCTGTGGATGCCCCATCCCTGGAGGCATTCAAGGTCAGGCTGGATGTGGCTCTGGGCAGCCTGGTCTGGTGGTTGATGACCCTGCACATAGCAGGGGGGTTGAAACCAGATGATTACTGTGGTCCTTTTCAACCCTGGTCATTCTATGTTTCCATGATTCTATGATTCTATAAGAAATTTTTTACAACAGTGGCAAGAAGGCACTGGAACAGATTGCCCAGAGAGGCGGTGGATGCCCCAACCCTGGAGTCATTCAAGGTCAGACTGGATGGGTCTCTGAGCAACCTTGTTTAGCTGTGGATGTCCATGTTCATTTCAAGGGAGTTGGACTAGATTACCTTCAAAGGTCCCCTCCATCTCAAACAATTCTCTGATTCTATGCTTTGTTGCTCCATACTGAACATAAGTGTCTTGTGCACATAATGGTCTATTATTTTTGGGGTAAGATGCTAATATTTCTAGCAAATGTTCAAGTAATATGACTTTCAAGTGAATAAAGAGATGATATTTGCACTTCACTGTAAGTCAGGAAGGATGACTCCACTTCCTGATTGCTAAATTTACTGTAAATCTCAAAAACTGACTTTGAAAAAGAAGTTCCAGAAGCCTAGGCCTTCCCGAAAATTTATCACAATGGAAAAACAAAGTAGTTTACCCTTCTTCCATGCCTACACCACAAAGGAAAATAATATTTTACCTTCTGATCACAGGACTCTACCAGCTGCTCCTGCTACTTTATTGTTCAGGCCTGGTTAGGTTTCCTTGCTCTTTCTCGTTTTTTCTCTCAGGGAAAATTCATCACTTAAAAAATAAACCAACCCCACAAAAAAAACCTTTTACTGATTTTCAGAGAACACACATGCTTAGACTAACAGCAAATTTAGACCATGATTATATTTCAAAAAGCTGAAGAAAAACCCTTTGCAGATGCCAAGCTCAACCAAGACTACTCTGTTCCACCAGCACTCTGGTTATGCACCTTAGACAATTATTTTTCTATTACTATTGCAAGTTATGGAGATGCTGGTTATGTAGCATGCATCCACTGGAAACAAAGAGATGATAATCTCCCAGACTTGCAAGCATGGATAGCATTACAAAGTGTTTTTAATTGGGAAGGGTAAAAAAACCAACTTGAGTATGTATCAAAAAGAAAAAAAACACACTTCCTTATTTTGAAAATAACCAATCTAAAATACATGCTTTGTTTTTTCAGCTTAAATATGCCAAAACACTGAAAAGTCAGTCTTTGGGAACTGCTGGTTGTAGCCAATGTGGGGCAGAAAGTAAAGTACCATATTCAGAAATGTAATCTGTCAACAAGATTTCTGTAATTATATATATCTTGTCATAGACATATTAATCCAGACTGTCCCCAGTTACAAGGGTAAAGCTAGTGAAATCCACCCATCAGTTCTGGCTAAATGAACAACTAATTACAGGCCTATGTTGTTGAGTGACAGATCTGCAAAAGAAGTTTTTGTTAAAAAAAACTAGGGGAGAAATAAGTACCCCACAGAGAAAGCATTCGCTTTACCTGCAAGATGTTGACTTAGTATTTCAGTGCTGAACATTAATGGGACACGTAGATAACTACCATAAGTGAAGAAATTGACCTGCTAGGATCTAAAAGCATTTATTTGTTTATGTATTTTTTACTGATTGTACAAAATTTGCAGTTTGTTTTGGAGGAGCCCAATTATGACCACATCATGACAGTTACATCACTGCTTAGGAAAAGACAGGAGAATATAGCTGTATTGCATTTTGAAAGCTACTGGTACAGAATCTAAGCTTGTCATCACAGTAGCAACAGTCATCTATATTTTAATCCCTGTCTGCCTGTTTTCTCCCTAAAGAATGTAGGTAAGCAACAACATAAGGACTTCCTGTGTTTTAAAATTAGTATTTGCACAGTCTCATGGAAATGTAATGATGGGTTTTTGCTTTTGGTAATTGTGGGTTATGCTATCACAGCAGTTTTGCAAGGGAGGAAGGAGGTGGGGGGTAAATGGGGAGGATGTGGCTACCCCATTAAAAAAGAAAGCAGTGGGAAGTTGTCCACTTGATTGAGACTGCTTCCCAGAAGCTGTGACAAACTACTGAGATCCACTGTAGATCTACACTCAGTCTATTTCCCTCACGGAATTGGCAGGTATGCCATACCTTCCCCTTCTCCCCACAGTGAATTTTACTGCCGTGACATCCTGACAACTTGTCATTTAAAAACAGAAATAAAAAGCAAGTACAGATTTAGACTGTAGGTATAATGCCCCACTGGAAATGGAAAGGTGTGACTACTACTTCAATAGGATGGCTAGACTCCCTAGATAATCATCAGAGTGAAGTATGAGTATCAGTCAGAAAGATGATTCAGTCCTTCTCAGCCATATCTTGGAAACACCTATCCATTTCCACTGCCTATGGAGAAGGGTGGAAAATCTTCCATCTTCAGAAAGGCCTCTCAGTTCAGTGGAAGGAAGCTGATGTACCACATTGACAGAACAACCAGGAACTCTCCAGACTCTCTTCTCAATCACTTTTAAACATGTATGCCAGTGATATATAAGAAATTTTGGTACACATGCTTCCTGGAACAGTATTGGTTCAAAAAACACCTTAACGGTGAAGTTTTCTGACCAGATTATCTGAAGGTTTCTGAAAGAGCTAAGGGCTCAATTTTCAGACTCCTACTACTATATTATCAAGGAATTTTGTTGGCTAGGTATTTCCTGACACTGAAAAAAATAAAATGAAGTTAAAACATACAAAACCACCTAAAATCTGTTATTTAACATTAACTGCATCAATGTGATGTTATTTTGTCAAGGGTTTATTGGGTTTGCAATATTACAGAGTCTTTGTTGGCAGTCTACATGACATCCGGATTTCACAACTGTAAAACGGCACAACTGATTTTACCTGCTCATAAAAGCACAACACAATTCATCAATTCAGTTGTTGATGATAATTAATATAAGCTACTTTTCAGATATCTAAAGAAAATGAACTAATTATCCTGCCCAAGTACCATAACTTGCACAGAAAAAGATGGAACTACTATGTTTTTATTTTAATTTACTGAGATATAAATAACCTACACTGTAATCCTTACAATGCTTTGTAAGCAATACAATTGTTCTTGCAATTGCTGTCACGCGTTTGCTGTCTTTTACACTGCTGTTGACTTTTTCAGTGAACCCTGTCCCCAGTCAGTATCTAGGGTAGAAAGTGAAAAAAACACCCTGCTTCTATTGTGAGAATTTTCCTATACACTTTATTTGCTTCATTTCTTAAGATGTCAGGATCCTTGTCTGTAGGAGGATAGCTCAAAATGTTGTGAATATGCAGGTGTTTGTCTTGAACAAGTTTGGCAGTTATGAAATAAATGGTCTGTGTGTTGTTTTTGTTAGAGATGGTATCAAGTAGGTAGACGAATCCCTATTCACAGATTATGAGATAAGATCTAAGGCATGTTTCACCAATTGTTTTGAAGAACAGTTTTTGTCCATACCATCACAAATGATACATATGGCAGCAATGCTCAGTCTTGTGGTAATCACAGTTCAAGCACAGTTCATAGGTTTCTTTGCGTGCATGGCATCACTGCAAGGGTGAGAGACATCTTCAAATGAAGACAGATGACAGACCCCTGAAATGTGCCAGAATGGTCAAAATTTCCAAAAGCTTTTAATCATTTATATTGTTGGCCACAACCAGGGAAGCAAAATCCAATATAACCTTCATATTTATTTTCCAGAAGTCTGTTTTCATGCGTACATGATATTCAGTAAGTGATGTTTTTTTCTGAGCACTTTTCACTGTTGGCAGGTTGTCATCGTGGGGATGAATAGTAAAACAAAAAGTAACTAATTAACTTTGACAGCACATTTATTTGATAAAGTATCATCTTGCAAAGCTCAGAATCAGTTACAGACACCTGCTGCCAGACTGAAGAAAAGGAATCATCGTTAATCTGCTTAACTGCAAGGCTTGTCTAACTCCCAGATGCCTTCTGATGCAGGCTCGTGGGATTCCAGCAGCTTTATCCCTGTGAACAAAGCAGGCAGACAACAAATCTCTGTTTTCTTCTTAGATAAAACAGAAAACCAGCATACAGATTTGTAAGAACTGTTTCTGCTGAGAGTGTGGAAGTGTAAAGAGAATAGATTAATAGGCATCTGTAAAAGATTAAAAATAAGCATTGCATACAAATCTCTATTCTATCAATTAATTCTCATGAAACATATCCAGTGACTAGCCAATCTCAGATAATTTAACTTTGATAAATCCGTGTCAGGGGGATACTCCTTTGTTAGAGCCTTTCCTGGAGGGTTGGCTCCCTGGGCTCAGGGCCAGAGCAGCTGTATGCTGTCTCCTTCGTCCTGTGTCTGGGGATACTGGTGAGGTCGACCTCTGCCCACGCGGCCGCATTCGAGCTTAGCCTCTGTCCTGCAGCGTCCACCTGAGCTACAGCTTCTGCCATGTTGTAGGCCATGACCCATCTGTACCTGGCCATAGCCCCACTCAGATGGGCCCAGCCTCAAGCCCAAGTCATGGCCTGGACTCAGCCCAGCTGCAGGGGCAGGGACGTGCCCATTGCCAGAGGCTGGGGCTGCCCTGGTGCCCCCAGTGCCTTGCGCCTGGTGAAGACAGGCAGGCAGGACCCATCACTACCCGTCCCACCAGGGGAGTCCTTTGGTGCCCTGATACCCAATGGAAAGAAATCAACATTCATAATTTTCTAATGCTAATGAACACATTACATTTTACTCTGCAAATGCATATTAATATTTTCACTTATTCTGCAATGTGAAGCAAATAAATGACTCTCTATGGAAGCTACGGAAGCTATGTTGCAGCAGATTTTCACTGAGTGAGAATAAGGTGCCCACATGCAGAGACAGAGAAGAAACAGGGCTCGGCAGCCCAAGCAGATGCTGTGCATTGACCAGCCAGTGTCATCAGCAACAGCCCAGGAACCATTCAGCACTATGTGGTTACGGAGCAAGTCTCCAAATTATCATTATGTGTAATAGTGCTTAAGCAATTTTCAGTCAGAAGCCTGAATGGCTGCACATAATAAACAAACTAAGCTTATTTCTTTTTAGATTCCTCAAGTATCTTTTCCTAAGTGGGAAACCTCTTAGAGATGTTTTAGAAATCAACAGCAAAAAAGTAGTTGCAAACCTCAGTTTTACCAATTGTCTATTAACCTATCACTTTTGGAGGCAACTTTTGTAACCGTGAAGGATCCAGAAACTGGAGAGGACCCTCTCTTGGAGAGCACCTTAGTTCCTATCCACTGGACACCACTACCTTTAGACAAAAGGCATTGCCTGCTTTACCTCAACAGCTGGCCAAAAAATGCAATGCAAAAATGTGTTTTGCAAAAAAAATGCAGCAAACACGACAGTAGTGACAAAAACATTTAATCTATACTGAAGTCCCAGAGGCACCAGGAGGAATCCAGTTCAATACATGTGTCATAATCAATATAAAATATCTGTGGTGGTTTTTCTTTCCAATCCTGTTCTCCAAATGTGTCTAAATGTGCATGAAGAATAACGAAATGCTAGGAAGAAATATCAAGATTCATTCAATTATTTGTTATATGACTAGAACTGTCAGACCTACTATAAAATGTACAAAAAAATTCAGTCAGATTTCACATGGAGCTTTAACAATGATTCTTTCACGAAATCTGGTGTCCCTGGCTGACCTAACCATTTCTGCACTGACATTCGGCAGAAGAGGAAATCCCATTAGATGTAGTGGTTTAGTACATGTTAGTAAGTATCTTTGTATTTAAAACAAAACAAAAAATTTACAGTCAGTTAATGGAGAACTGAGTATCAGCTTGATTCACTCTTGAAAATATTCCTTTTTTAATTAAGTAAGTAAGTAAGCAAGCAAATAAATAAATAAATAAATAAATGAAATCCCACTTGATAGAATGAAAGAATAAAGATCAGTTTCTGAAGAATGACTTTGGTTGGTAAGGGGGACTGGACTTTCAAAAGTAAAAACTCAGACTCTTCTCAACTCTATCTCTCCAGGGCAATAATACACCAACATCTCCAATGACCTAAGTGATAATGTGAACACGAGGATTTCAGGATTAATCATTTAAAAACTTACACATATTATCTATCCTCAGAAGGCAAATTCTGAAATAAAGTAGCAAGTCTGTCTCAGAATTACCTATGTCACACAAATACCAAGGCTTCATAATTTCCTCACAATAAGCAGTCTTTTCTGAATCACATCTCAGCAGCCAGAGTCCAAAAATAGATTCTGGACATCTGACCACTATGAGCAACAGATCAGCCCCAGATTTAACATTGCAAATAACTGCTTCTCATCAATCTAGCACAAAGCTACCAGAGGAATATTTCTGTCATGTTAGGGTTATCAAACGCAGTAAGGATCTGCTGTTTCACAGCGTGGAGCATGTCCTTGGCCAGTTTAGTTCCTATTTTCATGCTTAGGAGAAATGCTGAAAGCCTGGAAAATCTATGTTAAACTGCTACAGGAGGAACACTCACTCTGTTCACCCTGACTCCCATTGATGATGCCATAGAACTGATCAGCAGCAGGGCCCTAACAGCACAGAGCAGTCTAAAAGAAATGCATTTTCTTCACCCAGTCATCTTAATTAATACACACAAGGAAGTGATTGTAGCATGATAACTATTAAGTGAATAATTAAAATGTTGCGTACTGATAAAAAAGGATTTTTCTATGCTAAAATATATAAAATTGGTACAGAAACAAAGATACCCCCCAGTGGAAACAAGCAGCCATTGCCAGCCTGTTGGTGACAGGTCTTAATTTGTCACAGTCTTACTAACAGCACTTGCTCTCATGCAGCAAAGGCAATTACTTTGTGCAGAAGTTAATCACTTTACATTCTGGAGCTATATAAATAATTAAGATTCAACTAAACTTGTCAAAGTACATAACACAGTACTCCAAAACATTAAAGGCTGTGCTTTATTCACATAGTTTCAGTTCAGTGCACATAACAGAGCCTTGTCACTTTACCCAATGGATATGTGAGCCCCCAGAGCTGTAAGATCACATGACAAGGATTGGGGATGGCAAATTAACTCACTGCCTTTGTAACATCTTTCACTACCAAAGCTCAAAGTTAAAAGAATTTGCCTAGAGAGTTGGCGTGCTGTGAATCAAACAATACTTAAACGTAACAGGGAGATTAATCTTCAGGCAAATGGTATCGATCCTTACACTGTATTCCCAGTGATTCATCTGAGCCAATCAATGACCATGGTTTCTTTTTGTATGTGCTTTTGTATATCATAATAGGCCTTAGTGAAATGTCTACATTTGTCTACATTAGTAAGTCTTATGAATCCATTCTGCTTTTATACAAATATAACTTGAAAGTTAATAATTTGATATCAAATATCTGATAAAAATAAAGACTTTTTTTTTTGTTATTCTATTTTATAGACCAATATGCAGGCTGAAGGCATAGTTGTTACAGGTCACAGTGAGCATGAATAAGTGTTTCCTGAACATATAAGGCAGTCTCCCACTCTGCCAGTCCATCCATTTGTCCTTGCCTGACAATTTTTAAATCATATGATCATCTTCAACTAATTTTTAACAGAGGAATAAAAATCAGAAAACCTTTCAAGTTCTCTAAGGATTAGCAGCTAGGCCTTTGGGGAACATAAGAGCATCTGATAAACCAAACTGTATCTTATATTGAAAAGCTTTCTGTTTGCAAGAAAACCAACTGGGAAAAAATTAACTTGGAAAAAACTGAAAAAAAAATAACAGCATACTTCAGAGCAGACTGGCAAAAGACCTGACCTAGCCTGCTTTCTTCCACACTTAGTAGCTAGAAAGATATTTCCCATCCTGGTGGACCAGTGTGATGAAGAATTAGACTCTTCAGATTTCAGCTAGAAGGGGGTAACCCTGTTACCTTTGATGAATGTTTGGTTTTGACAACTCCAATATCTGCTCAGTCAGAGTGGTACAGTTCAGCACAATTCAATCACTAAAGTGCTGTTCTTGGTGCCCAAGTTGTCTGCTACTACTGGTTCATTAGCCATTCCTGCTAACTACATCACTACTGGCTGTTGCTTACAGCAACAACCATAGTGCCATGCAGCTGTTTCATGGAGAGTCTGATAGAAGGTATCAGCCTCACATGATCCACATTTAAAATATGGAATCTTTTTCTGTCCTTCAACTAACAAGGATAAAGACCTTTCCATGGCCACTCACAACAAAATTCTACCAGTTCAAGAAATTCACATCTTTTTCCCTCTGCAGGGCTGATCTTAATCAGCAAACTCTCAAGTCATAGAATCACAGAATCACAGAATGACTTGAGCTGGGAGGGACCTCAAGGATCATCAAGCTCCAACCCCCCTGCTGCAGGCAGGGCTGCCAACCTACATATCTAGTACTAAACCAGGTTGCTCAGAGCCCCATACAACCTGGCCTTTAACATCTCCAGTGAACACCTCCAAGTCATTACCCATCACCAAAATGAGCCTCCCTCACTGCAGATTTTTTCCTATGGCTTTGAACGGTGTCCTGCTTTTGGCTAGGATGGAGTTAATTTTCTTACTAGTATCTGGCATGGTTATGCTTTTTGGATTTAGATTGAGAATAATGTTGATAACACAACAATGCTTTGTTTGTTGCTGAGCAGTACATACGCTAAGGATGCGAATCTCCAAGAGAATCATAGGCTCATACACTCATGTCCATCAGGACCCCCAAGTTCTTTGCAGGGCTGCTCTCACTGAGTTCTGCTCCCATCTTGCACTCATATCTGGGATTGCCTTAACCTAAGTCCAACACCTTGCACTTGACCTTGTTAAACCTCATTAGACTCTCCTGTACCCCCTTTTTGAGCATGCCTAGGTCCCTCTGGATGGCATTCTTTCCTTCTATCATGTCAACTGCACCACTTTGCTTGGTGTCATCAGCAAAGTTGTTGAGGGTCCCAATGTGTATGTCATTGATAAGAAAGCTGGGGAAATCTAAGAGAATCCAGCAGAACCTAAGGTACTTTGTACCCACATGCAAACGATGAGCAACACTTGGCCTAGTCTTCCCTGTCCCTCCATAATGCTGCTTTTAAACTACAGAAAAGAATGACAGCCAAACATGCTGAGAGAAGGGATAATGCCAGTAGTTGTGTTATTAGGCATAGTTATATCTACATGTTTTTAACAAGCTTACAGGGCCTCTCGTACTGGATTTGAAAGAAAGTGCAATAAGTACTGGAAATTTTTAAAATCTCAAATTTATTTTTATTTTGAAATGCATTTGATCAAAATTACAGAATTTATCAGGGACATCTGCTGAAATCTGTCAACTACTAGACAGTGCCAGTAACGAGCGGTTATGCAAACTGAATTCTCTTTCATCAGTCATCACAGCTTCCTTTTACAGAGGACCTGACCATCCTGACTCTTTTGCGTATCTACAAATAGCATACTAAAGAGGAATTTTTATATTAGCTGAAGTTGAATTGCTTTTGGATTTTTATCATTTACACATTCACCTTTATCTACAACTACATTTGTTTGAATAGGACATATTGATTTGTCTCCCTGATCAGAGAAAAAAAACTGAACAGACATCGTTTAACTACCCAGTATCTACCCTCCCTTTATTTGAGGAGGAGGTGAACACCCTGCAAGGACAGAAGAGAGATGGCCAAGGGTCAATCCATTTTTCAGTAGTAAGCATTTTGAAAACTAATATAAGATACTAAGTAGACTGTGAGAGCAGCTTGCATTCTTCTATCAGTGACATATACTTCTATTTTATTTTCTCAAAGAATCCAAAATAACCAGGCTTTGGAGGAGACACTTCAAGTTTTCAGATGAAACTGGCTTTTGTTTTTTTTTTTTCCCTTTTATTTCTTTGTGGGAGAAGCAAATGATGCAAATAGATAAAAATCTATAAATGAAAAATAAACTTCTGAGACCTTGCATAAGAACATCATCCACACACAAATAGCTGACTACACTTAGTTTCAAAGTTCTTTTCTCTAAATACTTCTACACTAATTGGTTGGAGTGAACATCCTGTCTGTGAGCAAATTCTTCTTTTTCTTTTTCTTTTTTTCCATTTAGATTCAGCAAAAATATCCTACATCAGAATACATCAGAACAGCATCAGTTACAGATAAGTCCTCTGACTAAATCTACACAAGCCATTAGTTACACCACATTGTGCTCATCTGTAAAAAAAAAAGGGGCTCTATTGACACTGCTATTTCTGCTATTGCAGCACATATCACATGAGGACAGCCCCACGTTTGTGGAACATTTTGCGTCTGGCAGAAAGGCAATGAAAAAGCTGATAGGTGTTTTTGTATAGTTTCTTAAATCAGCTACTTTGGCATTTAAACATTTTTACACATCCTCTTTAACAACATCCATATCTTAAAAGCAGAAAGTGCTCATTCAAAAAAGGAATTTATTTAAAACTCTCAGACGGTAAAAGGAAAGTGAGAACAAAATAACATTTCTCTAAAATAAGCATATTTTATCAAATATCAGACGACCAGAGAGCAGTAATGTCTAAGATGTCAAAGAGCAGCACTGTATATTTTGAAGATAAAAGTTACTGTTATTTTTAATTCCTAGAGTACTTTGGGAATACTGTCTCTAAGCATGCACACACTATAACATTTTAAGTCACAGAAACACTAATAAATAATGCTTATGCTTTTGCACATTGCTATCTGTCCACAAATATATTAGAATATTCATTGTTTTACTACACATGCTGTACAGAGGCTATTTTTATGATTGCTGCAATAATACAAAATCTGTACTTGGCATGGTGCCTATTTAGGATAAAATGACCTCCTCCTGCAGAAACTGGGGAGCATGATTTATTATCTCATAAGTGCACATTTCTGAAACATTTAAGTATATTCTCAACAATTAATCTCATTACTGAGCTCAACATCATGAAAGAACGTGGAACAGAAGAGTCTGGAACAGAAATTCAACACCTTCTCCTACAAGTTTTAGCTGAAGGTGTTCAACTACGCCTGTAATTTCCATAGACAGCTGAAGTATAATATTGATTTTCACTTTAAAGATATATGCAGTCATAAAGATTGACCTTTGCAACTCTTACTATAGTGGTAAGGCTATGTGCTTACTGTATAGTAAAACAACCAATATTACATGTAGATGCTTTAGGGAAAAGTACATAGCTTGAAAAAGACCTAATGCTTGGACCAAAGATCCCGAATACACATAAAAATGATTCTGAATTCCTGGTGAATCAAAGATAATTAAATGCACAAATACATTTTAAATTATTAACTAGAAGTAACTTCCAGAAAAATATTTTTCAAATCATTATTTACATTTCTTTCAAGACATTTGAATGCACCAGCCATAATCATTAAATAAACTGTATGATGTAAAATCCAAATGTCTTTATCTATTAAAAATAAAATTCAAATTTCACAATTTCAGATAAGCATAAAACCCCATTCACCTCTCTGTAGCACATCCACACTCCTAAGTAACTATAGAAATCACTGGAGAGAAACTGCACACAACAACAACAAAAGCTCTCTGTTTAAAGGCTTAAATTCCCGTATGATGAGAAAACGCAACATTTGTATATGTTTGCTTTGATTATTAGAAAGCTAAAGAGGAGATCTCTCTCCTTCTTCCCTCACTCTGATCCTAAAACAATGCCAGAGCCTCAGGCACGATGTAAGGACAATGCAGTCCTTTCTGTAGTGTACAAGGTTCATAAGCACTGAAGTCCCTAAGGAATGCAGATGCCACTCTACATACACTTAAAGAGAAATCTTTAATTCAGGCAGAGCCTGGTCCAGACAGCTTCCTGCAAGGCTGTATTAGCATTTATGCAATTCCAGTGCTGAGAAAGAAGACACTGGGATTAATTTTCTAAGACATGGCACAGCATTGCCCTAGTGGTGCTGCAGCTGGGCATGAGTCCCTGCTGACAGCCTCCAGCTTAACACCAGCTGCTCCTACCAGTTCCCTCAGTTTGGAAATGCTGCAGAGTCATGTGCCTGGTGTCATTTTAGAAGAAGATCCAGTTTTGGACTCAGAACACAACCCCAAATAAAAATAAGGTGTTTTTTTTTAACTCCAGATCACACATCATACCTGCAGCTGGGATTACCCTAGGTTGCAAGCCTCAGGGAACTGTGGAACACACGCCAGAGTGTAGACAAGGTGTGCAGAACAAAAATTCCTTGATGTCCTGTGGTGGAAGGCACTTTCTGTGCTGGTCTCCTGCTGCAGGTGGCGCAGGACAGCATTGTGATACTTACCTGCAAAATGAGTTAGGCACTTCTGACTGACCCAGATCTCCTGTGCCACTGAAAATTGCTATTCTTTTTATCTTGGTCTGCTAAGTATTAATAGGAAGATTCTCCCACATCATGAGCTGGGAAACATCTGCCTGGAGCTCCCAGTGCACTTACATCAGCCAAAAAAGAAAGACATGGGCTTCCTGCAGGGCCATCATCTTTATCATCTAACTTGACAAGCCAGCTGAGGCCAGGCAGACTGGCCTTAGGGAGGGGACATAGGACAACAGGAAAGATCATTTTTATTCTTCACACTGAGCTTGTAGTTAATTAGAATTTGATTAGTTGGACATTTGTCTGCCTGGCAACCCTAATTCCTTTGGCTTTTTTCTGATCTTTTCTTTCAGCTCTATCTCTTTATGCAATAGAATGTTATATATACAGCCTTTCCTCACAGCATTTCTGTATTCTTTCTGGTTATGAACTGCAATAGCCTAGAAGGTACAGCCAGGCACGCTGCCCAAGAACATGGTTCCCATAAGACAAGGTGAGTTCTACTAACCCCATGAGATGAAGCCTCTTCAGAAGAACGAGATCACAGTAACTGCAGTTATATAGACCTAGTTTGCATGTAAGAAGAAAAGGTTTTGTGTATATGTGTTTCCTTGGCCCTGCAGGAAAAGAAGAGGCCAGGCATATTTCTTTCCATTCTGCAGAACTGGAGTTTGAGGAAAGAAAGGCTGCATTGTTCTTCAGCCAGGTCATGGAGATTCCTTAAAATCAGTCTTTGGGCCTGGCCAGTCCACTAAAAAAGTAAGTGAGTAGATGATTTTCACGTTTATTGCTCAATATTAAATATGAATCTGAATATAACCTTAAAGATTCTGTAAATAAATATAAATTCTGAGAATTTACACAGTCATAGTTTGACAACCTTTTGAAATTAAAATCTTATTGTTTTAACTACTGTTGAAGAAAGAGCTTGAAATATGCACCAGATTCCATTAAAAATTAAACTTCTGACTGCAAGCAGATGTTGCAAGGTGAAGAATAACTGAGGACAGAAGCAGAAGATGACCCTAGGGATATCCTTCCAAATTCTCAGATAACGGGCAGTAAAGGACAGTTGCCATCTACTCTCTTCCGGCCCAAGGCCATTCAGAGATCAGAATCATTGGCCATTCTGTAGGCTGGGACACCAACTTTGTCTCTCCTTCATGGAGCAGTGGGCTTACAAATTTTGTTAACCACCAGTTTGAATTTCTTCTATGTTGAATGCTTCTCAATCACCGGACTGTACAAGGGGAAAAAAAATCTAGGTAGAATATAAGGATTGGAAGAGAGCAAGTGACTCCACAAAGCATAGGTGACAGCTAAATAGCCAACTGGAGATGAGAAGATGAAGACCAGAAATTAAAAAACACAAGCCTTTTCTTTTTCTTATAGCTGGTTAGCTTCTTATCAATGAAGAAATAGGGACATTTTTCTGAAGCAAGATGTATTACAGGGTCCTCTCAGGATTCCCATCTTGTAGTCTGAGGTGATGAACCTGCCTTAAACTCAGGAAAGGACTGTGAATTTTTAGACACGTTAAAGTTCATGCACTGACCTGCACATTGCATTTCTGGCAGCATGAGTAAAGCTAAAGTGCATCGTCCTCATACAATCTGCTACGGAGACAACTCCAGACTTTGACCCTGTTATATAAACAGAAGTTAAAGGCACATATTAATAAAGGCACATATTGCTACCATGCACAAGGAAATTTTCTAATGATACGTTTCATCATTCATATTACAATCTTCTGCAGAGGGTTATAGTACACAACATAATATACATTACAGGATCATATATGATCCATATGGACTTCCATCTCCATAGACTGCCCTGCTTCAAGATATTCCTGCTAGATTATTCTTCTATCAAAAGTAGAGATATTGTGTCTAATTATTTCCTGCTGTCCTCTCTGTGTCTTATTATTCCATTAAACAAACAGACAGTGTTTGGTATATGAGTAAGTAATGTAGTGTAACAGAAAACATGCTAGAAAGGAAACGATTAGTAATCACTGCTTTTTGCCCAAGACAGCTAAAATGACCTATTTCCTCAGCTCATCAGCTGAGCAAACTACTGACTTCAAGATGTAAGAAACTGTTCTTGTTCTTAGGTTCCAAATACAATTTTGTTTCTGTAATGAATCCGAGGGTTTATGCTTTATGACCGTAAATATGATCTGGACTGGAAAAGAAGCACACAAGAACCACATTCATTCCATAAACACAAGAGATGAATGAGAAGACAGACAGACAAACCTAAAAAATAGCCCAACTGTTTATTAAAAATGTTTAATACTTTTAATATCTAGAACTCAGAAAGAATCAGTTTTGTGAACATTTTCCCAGGACACCTCAGTACAGGTTATGAGCTAAATGGACACCATTATTAAACTATTTTATTTCTTTAGGCAGTAGGAAGATAAAAAGTTAAGCAGAGCTCTCAAGTGACCTAATCAGATAAAAACTAATAGCAGATTTAAGGGATCTGATCCACTATCTACTGGTGCGAAGAAGTATCAACTACCTTATGAACACAAAATAAATTCCCAAATGGACCTACTTCAGTCACACTCCATTAAAGTGCTCAGGTGTCTCAGAATTTCCAGCCCTGAGCATAATTTTGTGACAAAATAACTAATCACTGTGGATGCTTTATAATTAGTACTGTGAGGCACGTGTGCAATGCTGAAATGTTTTAATTTTGTGGTGGTTTGTTTTTGCTGGACATGAGAAGAGGCAGTTCTCAAACATCAGCTCACCTGAAAACTCCAGATGGCGAGTTAAAATCATGCATTTACAAGCAGTTTGGAGGCTTCTCTGCCACTTCTTTTCTGATTTAGGGAAAGCACTAAAGGGATCTTTCCCCTAAAAAAAATCCCTCTGAACCAAAATAAAACAGTAACTTTAACTAGAAAATATGTAAAAGTAGTGAGTTCTGAACAATGTTATTCTGCAGTTTCAGTTTTAAGTTTTTCTCAGACCTATGACAATGAGGAATACGACCTCACAGTAAAACCTAGTCCTATCAGAAATAGGAATTTCTGTATTCAGTATTATTACTATATCAGTATTCCTGATATTCCTGATAGCAATACATTACTGGCGATACAGTCATCTAAAAACAAATGCAATCTCAGGAGAGAGAATCAAATATTGATTTAATGCTTTGATACATCTAATCTTGTCTTCAAAAGCCATGAGACTTCCTTCAAAGAAAGGGCCCTACTATACGGGTCATCTGTAGCCTGGCACATAAGCATAAACACAGGCTGTGTCTAACCTGGCAGGCAGTTCAGTTCAGCTGACACGAGCAAGTGAAGAAAGGCAGCTAGCACTAGAAACCTTACCTCCACCTTGGAGTTTCTACTTCAGACTAACTTCAGTCAAGTTGGTTGGACTCAATGTTCCCCATCATGCCTTTGGTTCAAAATGGTCCTATGGACCAGCCACTGATTCAAAGCCTCATGATCTCCCGCAAGAACTGGAGGTGGTTAGATAGTACCTACTTAGAGCAGAGGTTAGATGGTACCTACCTAGAGCAGAGCTTACAGTTTACTTTCTTTGGAGAACAAACAAGTTTGTACTTTTCCCCACAACCTTGAAAAATGATCACAAAACATTCACATGGGTGCAGTTACAGGTCACGCTGTTGCACTGAGCATGATTTATGCTTTAATGATTTACTCTTGTTTATGCTTCAGGAGCATAATATACACTCACCATAGGACAAAGAAGGAGACCTTCTTATCGAATATAATGGTGCTGTTAGTACAAAAATACACACACAATCTCTCGGTTTATTGTCCTTTCCTGCTTCACTGCTAAACGGCCTCATTCCTATGACACCATGCCTGTGGCATGTTAATTGATCCACAGGCGTGTTTGCATCCTCACAAGGATCATAAGCATTTTGAGTTGAATCCTGTGTGCCACAAGGAAGGCCGTGCCCTGTGCCGGCATGAAGGCTATGAGGTGAGACAGCTCCAACCATGGGAGGGACAAAACCTCTAGCAGCAGGATGGCTTTGCCATGTCAGCTGTCACTCTACCCCATGGCCTCACATCTGCCTGCTCAGATCTTCTGAGCTCCCGTTGACTCTCCAAAACACATGGAAGGGATCTTTCTAATGCGAATGTTTCATATAAGCTTTTGGCTAGGACATCTGCCCACCACTCCTCTGCTGTGCTTTGCTCCTCTGAGGATCAGACACAGACATCAGTCATTGCATGACCTCGGCCTTCCTGAGCTCTTTGCCAGCCCCTCTTTTTGAACATTGTCTTCTTGAGATGTGAAAGGTGACATAATTGAGCTAAATGCTACCAGAAAACTCAATTGTAATGAGACCGCAAATCCCTCTGTGAGTTTCAAAATGCTGAGAAACTTCCGTAAAAATCTTAGCAGGGCTTTGTGTCTTTCCTCCTATCCGCTGAACTGAAAGAGCCTCTCAGTTTTTCAGTGCTGTGGGTCGGAAAGCCATGTGTGCTCTCTGTCTACAAGGACCAGGGCTGGGCCTCAAACACATTCCTTTTGTCCAGAACTCAGGCAGAGACTTTGAAAAAAACAGAGTATACTGGCATACATTCTCCGTTTATACAAATAAGGGAGATAATGCACTTTATATCAGATGAAAAGCCATGGACTAGATTTCTCCTTGGTTGAGGACTAGCTATAGAACCCACTCAGCTTTTCTCTTGCTGCATGAGTACCACAGAGTAAAAGGATCTGAGGATGTTAGCTAACAGCCAGGTGAACATCAGCCAGCAGTGTGTGCAGATGGCAAAGAATTACTTGATACTCAAGTACTGTGTTCAGTTTTGGGCCCCTCACTACAAGAAAGACATCAAGGCCCTGGGGCACAGCCAGTGAAGAGCAATGAAACCAGTGGATGATCTGAAGCACAATTCTTAACGGGAGCAGATGAAGGAGCTGGGATTGTTCAGTCTAGAGGAGAATCAGGGGAGACTTTATTGTTCTCTACAAGTCACTGAAAGGTTGTGGTGAGGTAGGGGTTGGCCTCTTCTCCCATGTAACAGCAGTAGAATGAGAGGAAATGGCTTCAAGTTGCACCAGGGTTGGTTCAGGTTGGGTATTAGAAAAAAATTATTCTCAGGAGTGACGAATTGCTGGAATAGGCTACTTAGGGAGGTGTTCAAGAAATGCAGAGATGTGGCACAGGTGGACGTGGTTGAGCAGGCATGGTGGTGGCAGGTTAATGGTTGGACTAGATGGTCTTAGAGGTCTTTTCTGACCTTAATGATTCTGATTCCATCCCTGCACAGGGCACGAAGCAGCCAGCAGCCCTTCACCGCCACAGTTCTGTTTGCACCCAGTTGCATTAGGAAGGCTGGCATCGAACACACAAGGCATCATGAGACTGCAGCAGGCCCTGCAGTGAGCTGGGGCTGCCCGGCACATGCAGCTAGAGGACTAAGGAAGCGCCGAGCAAAGCCAGGCTCCCACACAGTACTGCGGTGCTCTCGCTGGGGCCTTCTGCTTGCGGGAACTGAAAGACAATGGAAACCGTCCCGCACCCGACCCAAGGCGCGCCAGCTGCCACGCCGACGCCCACCGCCTCAAGATGGCCCCGGGCGGCGTAGAGCGGGCACAGCGCCCGCGAGCCCTATCCGTGCCCTGCCGGCTGACAGGTGCCGGGCCAGAAGCCCCGGCTGAGGCAGCCCGCCCGGCCGGGGGTACCGCGCCGGCGCTCCGGCGTCAGGAGGAGCCGCTCGGTGCCGCTCTTTCTCCCTCCGCCGCCGCCAGGCAGACCGTGTGCGGTGCGTGTGTCAAACCCACGTGTTTCGGGCGCCCGGCGCGGAGAGCGGCGCCGAGCGGCCGGGCCCCAACGCACGTCCGCCCGCCTCGCCCCGCCGCCTCGGCCCGGGCCCCCGGAGGCGTTCGGCCCCGCATCGCGGCCCCGCGGCCTGCGCCGGCCCCGCGGCGACGGCGGCGGCGGCGGGGAGGGGAGGGCAGGGCGGTGTTTTCCTCCGCGGCGCCGCGGCCGTCGCCCTGCCGCCGGCGAGCGTCAGGCGGGGCGAGGGGGGGCCCGCTCCGCGCCCTTCCCCTTGCCCCCGCGCCCCGAGGATGGCAGCGCTGCCCGCAGAAGAGGCTGGCGGCCGCGTCCCTCCTCTTTTTTTTTCCGGCGGCGGCAGCGGCGGCGGCGGCGGATCATTGTTGTGTGGGAGGAGGGCAGCGGTGATGGACTTGATCTCCCGGGTCTCCTGCTGAGGCGGCAGCACAGCGCCCGCCGCCAGCCAGCACCCGGCAGGGCCGCGCCGCGCCGAGCAGCGAGCGACGGCCCCGGCGGCCGGGGGTCCGCGTCTGCCTCGCCGCTCCCGTCCTCCCGCACGCGGACACGCAGCGCCCTCCTCCTCCTCTGCCCTTTCATCCTTCGTCCCGGCGTCCTCCCTCGCGGTCTCCCGCGGCGGCAGATGTGCTTGGGTCCACCGCGCAGCTGGGACTATGGTGAAATTTCCAGCGCTCACTAACTACTGGCCCCTCATCCGCTTCCTGGTCCCTCTGGGCATCACCAACATCGCCATCGACTTCGGGGAGCAGGTAAGGCGCCGCCGCCCGCTCTCCCCCAGGGCCGCAGCGGGCAAGGACGCGACGCAAAGCGCAGCCGGGCCGGGCCCCGCCGTCTTCTGCCGCCAGCCCGGGAGCACCGGGGCTGCCCCGACCTCAGGCTGACGGGGAAGGACTTTTTAATTCCCCCGTGCATTTCGGGATTATATAACGTGACATTACATAATGCGTTCGAGGGGCTCTGCGCTTCTTTCCCCCGTCACCGCCCGGCGCTGCCGCAGCGACGCGGTCCCCCCGCGGGGCCGTCCCGAAGCGAGGGCGTGCAGCGGCCGGCCCGGGGGTGGCCGCGGGGCTGCGGGCCGGTGATACCGTGCTGCTGGCCGCGGCCCTGCTTGAGACAGCTAGCGGGTACGTGCACCTCAGCCCTGCTAAGATACCCGAGTGCTGTGGGGAATCTCGGGATGTCCTGATCCCAGCTTACAACCTTTCGTACTTGTCCTCTGCTCTTTTGCTCTTCATTAAGGATGCTCATCTGTCATAGCATCATGCAGCAGAGAGCTCTGTGGTCTCTCCGTTTGGTGTTTATGACAGGTGAGGCCCCAGCCGTGTGTCCGGCTGTGATACAGGGGCTCACACCACCTTTTTATCAGAACGCTGTAAGCTCATGATTTTAAACTGGGCAACCACAATAAGTATTGCATTCTATACAGCTTTTCTCCTTGCTCCAGATCACTCAGTTTTCCAGATCACTCAGGAGCTCTTGGTTTGTTACTGGAGTAGGCACCTGGCTCCCATACTCCAGAAGCAGATACCAGAAAACTAATGCGTACTTTCACCTGTTTATGAGGAGGAAAGCCAAAGGACACGTATTACAGTAGGAAAAAAGTTATCATGTGTTTATCGTGCTTATCTTAATCTCATTTTGCTTCCTAGTCCTTTAAATCTAAATAAGCTGTGATGTGAAAAAATTGCAGTTCCATCCTTGTCTAACAACTGAGTACCTTCCTACTGACTCAGTCTTTTGTAAATCATGCTTAGGAAAAAAAAGAAAAGGTAGAAGCAGCAAGGGAAATGGTGACTTAAATGCTAATAATTATGCCACATAAATAGCATACAACAGAAGTTAAATTGAAAATAGTTCGTTCAGCAAATGCCATGTGACAGGTGCGTGTATTCAATTAATTCATACAAGGTCAGCTTCATTCAAAACCCACATCAATCTGTTAGGAACATCCTATCTTCGGTATGCTCTGAACTAGAATATGAAAAAATAGCAAACAAATACCTCAATTGTGTAAGTGAGGGCTCTTCTGTGTGATCTGGAATGAGTTACACAGCAAGGATGTTAATATGCAGATGATACTTATCTAGCTTATCTATCTTTTACAACAGCATGCAAAAACATCTCAGAAAGTGGATTTTGTTTGATAGCCATGGCATAGGTTGAGACTGGCCTTCTGGGGGTGTTAGGGTACCTATTTTTAAGTGACTGGATAGGTGTTTAATTAAAGAGGGAAAAATCTAGCAAGTAGTGAGACTGCTGAAGAAAACCTGTGATCAGTAGTGGGAGCTGGAAAGAGGCATTTTGTACCGGCCTAGTGAGAGCTTACCTATGTGGAAATCAGGAAACTGAGGCAGGGACAAAGCCACTCCAGGTCAGAAGAAATCCTCTTATTGTCGAAAGGACAGTAATTGCATCGAATTGCATTGAAGTTTTACTTGTATTACATGCATTATTTTTAACACCCATAGGATGTTAGGACTTATGTTGCTGAAAATACATTGGCTTTCTGAGCCAGTCACCTTTCTGCTCTCCAAAACTGTAATAATCTTAATGACAGGCCTGAAAGGAAGCCACGTGAATGGATGTGCCAACTGATAGCTCTGAAAGGGCTCCGGTATGTCCCTCAGTGAATGTACGCTTCGGATAAAAAAGATTTCTAGGAATGATAACGGCAGTCAAATTATCACGAAGTAAAGTGAACCCCTCTGGACAGTACTGTAAAAGAAACAGGAGAACTAGAGATCAGAAGTAAGAGATGACTGCAAAAAATGAGGCAGAGAATGTACATTGCGTGAGCAGGGAGGATAGGTGTTTAAAAATACCTTAAGTCAGAAACTTTTTTGGTATGTTGTGTTCATACATTGCTTTGTCAAGCAGGAAGGGTATTTGGAAGAAGTATTCAAAGCACAGCCTTTGTAACAAAACCGAACAATATTAGCCTGGGTCTGAAGAGTGCAAAACAAAGTCAGTCTTTTATTACCGGAGGGACTTTTCTAGGTGTCAGTTAGTTTTGTTCAACAGCCAACATCAGTAGGAAGCTGCCAGCTAGTTGTTAATGTTGCTGTCTCTGGATTTCTCGCAACTTTAAGGTATACGGAGTACTTGCAGAATGTATTTTGTGAGTGCCATTCTTGTCCTGTACCATATGTTTTCTTTGACAGTTTTGTTTAGATGGTAGGAAGTAAAAAACGCTGGAGCAGTGCTCATGAAAGCTGGCAGGCTCATCTCCTGCAGTTTGCTCAGCACCACTGTAGCCAGAGAGGAGTCTCCTGGTGACCCTGGAACCCTTGTCCAGCAGCACTTCATGCCAAGGCTGTATTACAGAGCTATTCCAGTTCGGTCATCTGACCTCGTCTGTTTACCTCGTGACACCTTCTTAGACAAATACCTGGTATCTTTTTGTACTAAAAAAAGTAATCCTGATGTATGACAGGGTAGATTGCCAGCAGATTGGTGAAGTAAACCATTTCTGATCCATTTCCATTACCTTCTGCAACCCATTTCTCTTACAATTTATTCACATATCTTTTAGGAAATTTTCTTCTGAGAGAAAGGCCTTCAGGAAAATAACCATTTTCCCTTTTCTGCAGAAACAGTGTGTTTGTGCGTATGCATGCATGTGCAGGTATGTGTTTATTTACTTATCCTTATGTACACCCACAAATGCACAGGACAGAGCATTTATCCAAAGAGCTTGGCACCAGCAGAAGAGAGATTAGTGCCTTCGTTCTGCCGGCAAGAGCGTTTCACTCTTAGAACCTTATCCCTGGATTCACTATTACCGGGTGCTTTAGATCAGGATTTGCACTACAATTCCTGACTTCTATGGAAAATGTTGTAAAGTGTACTTGGAAGGAAATAGATCAACTGCTCCCATGCGGGGAAGTAGAGCACAGCCTCAAACAACTCACCCAGCAAATAGCACTGCTGTAACCCCGTGCATTCGGAAATCTGTTGCTTTCCTCGTCGGTTTTCTATGTAACACACTTTCAGAGCTGCTCATGTATACCATGATGGGCTAATTTGTAGTTTATGTATTGTATTAGAACTATTACCAAGGGGCTGAGGTGAGGTGTAGTTTATTTAAATGGCTTCCTCAGAAGTGCACTGTTAGCCTTCAGCAGGATGAAATACAGTTTGCAAGTACAACTGGTGACTGTCTGCTGCTCATGGGAGAGATCAGGCAGATGGCAATATTTTGCAGTATCTGGACCCTCAGTGACCTATCTGTAGTGGTCCCTTATTTTTTCTAGTTATCTACTGGAACAGGGGTGCTTTGTCCTTTTACGCTACAATGCAGCTGGGCCCTGAATCTTTAGTTTCAACTGATGTTGGCTAGGTAATTTTATTTTCAAACACTACTATTAGGCATGCAGACATAGTGTTCAGTGGGATGCAGCTACTTGGAAACTGAACCCAGGCAAGCAGAGTCCAACTGCCAATTTCTCCTGAAATCACAGGAGAGTTTGTGTCCTGCAGGGAACTGAGCACAGTTCAGTAGCTGGGATCAGGCAGGTGAACTATAAAGGAAGTGATAGAGATTTTGGATTCTAATATATATTTATTTTTTCCTAATAATTCTTCAAAAAACAAACCTTTTTTTCTTGTATTTAAATGCATTTCTCTTCGTTTTTCCTTAAAAAAAAAAAAAAAAAAAAAAAAGTTGCCAGAAAAGCTGAACAAGTCATGAATAATGTATCAAAAAGAATTAGTGAGTTTATCTTCTGTCCATGCCATTTGCAAACTGGTAGGGGGTTAAACATTTTGATTAATACTTTATGAAGCTCATTTTTGGGGTAAGTGTTATTGTCTGGACTTTCAGAACAAGCATTTGGAGGGATTTGGGCCAGGTTTCATAACCTCATTGTGCCACAGTTCATCTGGCTTTGAAGTGTATTCGTATGCCTGCTTCTGTGTCACAGGACCATAAGGAGTGCTCTAAGATGAAAGGTGCTGAGCAAGTGCAAAGTACTCCTGTTACTGCTGCTACCAGAGGTCAGTGACTCAATGAAATTTTGCAGGACTTTAATATCACACAAACAAGGAACCCAGCAAGGTCTTGTAATTAGTGTAGATGATGACTGTATGCTGTTACCACTAGCAAAGTGTGAGTATGATGGAAATACTCGATTTGTTTTTAACTAATATGGACTACAAGAAATTCTAAATTAAATTAGTAAATTAAGTCTTATCTGAAGGCATTGTATAGAATCAGAAACTAAACCTGCACAAAGTTGTGATTTGCAGGATGTTGATCTGAACACTCGTGCTTCAGAGACTTTCTGTTTCTGGGCAAAGCACATCTTCCATGCCAACCTGAGTCCTACAGCCCTGGCTGCTAAACAGTTGTCTGCAAAGCACTTGGAGGTTTCAGGCCAGTGCTAAATGTTCTGCAGACCCTGTGGACAGTTCTTGAGAATACGTGAGTGATTAATTATGCTTATGTGGCTGCATGGTTATGTGGTTAGTTGCAGTGGGCATTAAATGCCAGACACACCAGTCATACAGAGCATTTGCTAGAGTTTCACAGCAAGTGGCACACAGTGAGATCCAGGGAGAAGTCAAAGATCTAATAAAGTGCTAGCAGACAAAAGCTAAATCTCAGCAGTGCATTATTGTTCTTAACTGTAACAAAGATGCATTCTCTCAGCAGCTGAACTGATACGTATTTTCATTTGGTAACAGGTATGACACAAAATCAACAGGTAATGTAGAGTTGTGGATCTGCTTGGATATTACTAGAAATTGTCAGAACGATCCTCAGAATGAGGAGCCCATTCCTTGCTGTGCTCTGTGCTGCTGTGCTGTAGAATATCTAATCTGGGCATAGGATCTGTAGCGTGCTCCATCAGTACCTTTTTTTTCATCCAGCCCTCTCCTTCCTTCACAAGATTGATCAGCTCCTTGCTTTCCACCCTCACTGTTCCCCCCCCCCCCCCCCGCAATCAGAATTTGCCCAGTAGGTTGTTATAAAACTTCTTGGTCTGTGGGTTGGAAGCTATTCTCCCTAGCAGAAGATTAAGTGGTGTGCTGGGAGAGCAGGGGTATTTACTATATTGCCCTAGTGATCCCCCTTGGGCAGAGGGCTCTTTCTGGACTTATCCCAGTCCCTCCCTGTGGAAGAATCATGTTGTGGCCAAGTACTCCAGCTGCATGCTGGGGGACAGGGCGCTTGAAGTCTTCCCCTTCCTTCAGTGAAGTCCAGTAGATGAAAACAGCATCAGTAAGAACAGATATACCCCAAGTCTAATTTTAAAGCATTGTTTCAAAACTTGAGTTTCGAAAGGGTTTTGAACCACCGTACTCTGCATCATAGAAGAAAAAGCAAAACTTCTTTTTCTGAGTCAAATAGTTTCAGGTCTTTTGTTCATTTCTTTCTCAAAAGCATTTCTGTTTACATTTAATTTGATCTGAACTCGTTTATTTTTAATCTTTGCTCACTTTGCTGCTACATGGATAACTTGGATGTGTACAAAACCTTGAATAGCATGACCAGTCTTATGACTATTTGAAGATAAGTGACTGCTTCTATATGCAAAGAAGGCACAGATGCTAGGCTCCAGCTCTGAAAGTATAGATTCTAACTATTAATTGACTTGATCCTAGACAAGGCATTTATCCCTTTCTTTGTGTGAGTCTTGTCAGTTCCAAAATAGAGTTGTGTTTCACAAGGCAGTTACAAAGTTTATTCCTTCATGTTTGTAAAACATGGATGTAAGTTGCTGTATAAATAGAAAATGTAAATATAGCTGCCAACTCATGCAGAAACCTCCATGCATAAAACTGAGCAATTCTAAACAGATTTTGCTTTGTAGCTACTTTGAGAAATCTGTGATGTTCTTAAATAGCATATATTACTGCTAAGCTCAATTCCAGTTTAAATGGCATGTCAGAACATGCATTTGTACAAAAGAGAAAAGGAAAATTTGTGATGACCTTAGATTTCAATGAATTAATCTAACTAGGTATTGATTCCTCGTCCTTTCAGTACATGGAATGCTGTGGATTTTGGGGAGGGAGAAGCAGGAACATTAATATGAAAGCACACTATCAGATTATATTTTTTTCTGCTTGCTTCATCTTCTACTGACATGTTCCTGTAGCTATGGTATAGGCTGCTGCTGCCTCTTCCAATAACCATTCCATAACCATTAGCTTGAGAATTAAAAAGAATGGCTGTGGGAACAAGAGACCTGAATGGCCCATGAACTTCTGCTCCCGAAACAGCAGAGCTCTGCAGTTCTCCACCTTCTGTTTGCTCTGTGGTATCACTGCTGTGGAAGATTTTGCACAGAGCCTTGTTACCCTACATTAAAGTTTGTTTGCATGTGCAGTTTTTCTTGATTAGTTCCTTTCTGATATACAGTAAAATAAAAGTGCCTGCATAAAATGTTAACTACAAATTAATTCAAGGTGTAAACAAGCCTTTGGTTTCAAGGAATGCTGAAGTACAGCATTGCTATTTGTGAACGCAGTTTATTTCCATACCCATTTCAAGAGCATACTGGAAAAGACAAAGGACAAATACTGGAGAGTAAACAACAGTTTGCTAAAAATAAAACATAGTGTTAGAATGGAATGAAATAATATTTAATTATTTTCTCCAATATTATGCGAGTAATTCACTGTTTCTTGTTTGGCAGGAGTATTACTGCTGGAGAAGGGGTGATGGCATGCCCAGTTTGCTTTGCTGATATGGCACCATTTCTTGTTGGTGGCTCGACAAGAGTCCAGCTTTTAGTGTGGGAAGTGTTTTGACTACATTGTTGGAACTGGCAAGAATAAACTGTAACGCACAACTTAATTTCAAATGACTCGCTCTAGAGAGCTCTTTTGCTTTGCAGTTGAATTGCTATGGCCGTTGTTTCCAACCTTTTTCAATTTTAGTGCTCTGAAAAGCTTCCAGTGGAGATGCAGAAAGAACATCCATACAAGTTGGATGGCGCATTAATGTTTACATTTTTCTCAGTTACCTGCTTCTGATGTCTTGTACGTAGTTTTTTTTAGTGCAGTTTAGGTTTTGTGGGCCATATGTCAAACACAACACCCTAACTGCCACCATTTTTTTTTCCTGAATAAAGTCACATAAGTAGAGTATGTAGGCACAAGGGGCAAAATTTCACTCCATCCACTGTTGTTTTTAGTGATGGTATTTGACATTTACTTCCCCAAAAATATAGGATTTATGTTTGTATTTTATTAGATTATTTCTGTATTTGCATTGTAGTCTCACTGTGTTCGCCCTTCTTTCATTCTGCTGCAAATCAGGGACCAGTGTCTTAATTTTATAACCTCTATGTCTGTGAATGGCAGCTGCTGCTCTCTAGCCATGGAAGGTAAGGTGAGCTGAACTGAGGCAGGCCTCAGGCAGCTCCCTGCCTGTTACGAAGATTTTCACTGCTGTGCCATACCAGTATGCTCCAAGAAGTTGGGAGCCTTTGATCTGAAACTGTAGTTCTGCATATGCAAGACAGGCTTGCACAAGTCCAGCATTACCATTCCCTCTGTCACCAATTAAAAAGTGTTTAGCACATTTGAAGAGAAAATAAGTAGTTAACAATATTACAGTATTACAGGGCAGGAAGACACTTTACATTTTCAGTTCTGTTAACAGGGAATAAAATGTCAGTTACATAAGGAGAAATATTATAGAAATGAAATATTTGTAGCTTGGAAAAAAAAAAAAAAGAACTTGATAACTGTCTGCAGTTCTATGAACTGCAATGTGATTATGGTGGAGAAGAAACAGTGTTAGCTAGGTCAGTGCTTCAGAGGAGAACGTGTCCCAGAGCAATAAGAGAGGTTGAAGCAATTAAACATAATTTAGACCAGAAAGGTTTCCAGACAATTTTTCCAAGTAAAATGCAGTAGTTGTTCCAGCTCATACGTTATTTAGTTCTAAAATATGTTGGCATGAACAGTGCTAGGCTTTAGATGGCATTAGATGTTGGTGACATTTTACATAGGCTCAAATTCAGTGAATTGCTGAAAGCAAATAATATTGTGATCGATGTAACATACTGCACATGATAAATCAAACCTGAAGACCACTCTCTCTGGTGAGAGAGTCAAGCAACTGGGAATCTATGAACTTCTCAAAAAAGATCAGTGCAATCTAGAAGGGCAGTGTAGTTAAGGACAGTTAACATGGACTTTTCTTTGTACAAGGACTCAGAGGTTTGGTATTTCTGATATTAATTTCAATCACTTTGGCTTTTGTGATTATGATACGATTTTCATACATGATAATATTCTGTTTTTAACACAACAATTCCCAAGTTCAGTGTACTGAGATGGCTTGTTAGGAAATCAGTTATGTACTTAAGTGTTGCGAAGTCCCTTTCATGTTCATTTTAGAAGTGTGCAGTGGAACAGCGTATTCTTTGCTACCTGAGCAAGCAATATGCAACTCTAGAGTCTTGGGAGCAGAGCTGGGGAAAAGAATGCAAACAATTTGAGGTTCTCAGGATCCAAGGAGCCTTCTAGTGTGAAAGAAATTGAGTGTTGGAATTTCCTCAGTGGGGAAAAAGAGAGATCTTGCCTCTCATTTTACAATGGAGGTTTGCAGAGAGTCTCTTAATAACAGCGTCTCTATCTCTTTAAAAGAGATAGCTGCCTTGAGAAGACACTCAGCAGACACAAAGGGTGTTTTGGTTACTGTGATGACATAAAATACATGTCCTTTCCACACAGTAGTCTTTTCAGTTCACTACTGTGGTTCATTTGCTTTGCCTTGTTGTCTGTTGGGTACTGAAACAGTTTAGTTACACAGGCATCCTATCTGCTCACAGGTAGCTACCAATATCTGACTTGGGCAGGGAAGGGCATCATACTAGGTCCTGTGCACATGGATTTCCCAGGTAATTTGCTGGCAGCAAAGGGAAGGCAGGGCTCAGATCCCTTGCTCCAGTCTCAGCCTCTGGAAGGGACGTGTGGGCAAGCACATCTCTCCTTGTTTTCATCCCATTCAAACTCTTGCCTTCCTTGAGGGATCACATCTTGATAGTCTCAGACAGTCATTTGGCCCTTGCCCTGTTATTAGCTTTTATAATTTACTTCATCAAACCACCTCACTTCCTCATCCACTCTAGCATTCTGGAAATGACTTGGAACACTTGAGTTAATTGCAATCCACCGACCAAGAAGCTGCTTACGGAGAGGAGTTCAAACCTGCTGCCAGTGATAGCAGGAAGAACCTGCTAAACATGGGATGAGCTTGGGAAGACAGCTGGTTTCCCTCATTCCCTCATTCACTAGCACCCGTGCACTGTCTGTAGGCTGCCCCACAGTTGGTAGGGAATAAATCTTCCCTTCTCAGTGTATGGATCATCTTCGCTATCAAACTTTAATCTCTTATCTCTTGCTCATACTTCTTTTTGAAGCCCATTAAAATAACCTCAGTTTTTAGTCACAGAGATGTTTCTGTCAATTTTACTCTGCTCTTCAATAGTACAAAATGACTGATAACATGTAGCCACAAGTCTACTATGGCAGCATGATCAGCTTGCCCATGTTTATGTCAAGTCATGACGGTTTCACAGTCTGAAGCATTTGCTTTAGAAGAGAAAGGAAGTTTAAACCATAAAACATTTTTAAGATCCACAAAAACCTTTCTGTTTGCTCCAGGTAAATACATTTCTCAATTGCTTCTCTAATACAAAAGATAAATGTGCATAAACACGCACATAGAGTGAGCATGAAAAGAGAATACATTTACAGAAAAATGGTTCACTGAGTGGTACTAAGTATTGTGCTGATTACTCACTACTTTGCATGTGAGACAAGGTGGCTACAGAAAGGACAAAAGCTGCATGTGGAACTATCTAGGTATTTTCATGTGTGCATGACTGTCTCCTGTAGTTTGAGACACCTCTGGTTACATGCTACAGTTCTGGTTGCATGTGCAAGTGTGGCTTTATTTTTGAATAATTGATTTTCTACATGAATCTCATCTTCTTGAAATATAACCTTGAAGCACTCCTGCTCACGGCACCACTGTTCTTTATATACTTGTGGGCAGACATTTTGCTTCAGAGCTTTTTATTTCAAAGCATGAAAGCATGACGACCTTTCAGCATTCGCCGGCTTGTTCTTATATGAGCTTTCTGAGATACAGTCAACGGTCTACTGGTTAGGACATGCTCCAGCATTGTAATCATCTTTGGAAGAGCTTTTTTCAGCAAGGCCTTCTGGATTTGTTATAAGAAGTGTTGTTGGTTGTTTTTTTTTTTCTTGCTGATACTGTTCACAGGCCAACATTTCTCTCTTCAATAAATTTATGAGGAAACACGGCAGGTAGCCTGCTTGACACTTTCTTATTCTAGGGTTGACCTATTGGTGAGCTTTGAATCACTCTCCAGAAAGGCAGCTGTGAGCTAACTTCTCCAATTCACAGCATCCCTTTTTTGTCACCTGCAATCTCCAGCCTCCTTATGAGCAGTTGTATTGCCAAAGACATCTTAGCTAGCAAAGGCACAATCCTTGCCTCTGAACTTAGTGAAGAGAATGTATGTTAAGCTGCATTTGTGAGGGTTCACTCAGGCTTGTGGTAATCTGCAAATGTGGCTTCTTCTGTGTTGAATGTATCTACTGATTTAAAGGTGGAAATGGGGCAAGTGGTTAAAGAAAGTTCTAGATTAAGGAGGAATCTGCAGGAAAGGAAAAAGCCTGGCAACTTTTGCTTTAGCAGTACCAGGACGTCCCAGAAGTGTGCAACTAATGCCTGTCTCAAGTCACAAGAGCTTTTCACCTCAGAAGAAAAACTAAGATATTTACATACCATGTGGCTGTGGGGCCATACTTTCATGACTGATATCTTGCTGAATAACAGACATTTTTTCCTCCCTCATTCCGCTCTAAGTCTAAAGCGAACAAAACCAGTATAAACTTAGATTAACAAGAAGGCAGTTGGCTTCTCTATGACCACTACAGAGGAGAATGTTAAGCAATACAAGTCCAACGGGTGATAAAGGATAATCTGCTTTGAACTGTAGAAATATATGGAAAGAAAATCATGATTCACTACTATCCCTGGTCTTTTTTCAAGTGCAGATAATTATATTAGCTTCACCCCAAAAGAAACCATTATGTATCAACAGTGGTATCAGAAGAGCTTGCCTTACCTCTTGAGAACTCTTGAGTATGAGCTGTATGGCAAGAAATAAGTAAATCACCTATACATGTCTACAGCTGGAAGAATAAAGAGTTTTTTAAGGTTTTTTTAGTCTTAACAGGCTCTTAGCATTAGGGACTCTAAACACTTTGCTGTTGACACAGGGTAGGGGGGAGTGATACACAAACAGCTTGAATGATTACGAAGAAAGAAAGATTAGTAGCCATTTTGCAAGAGGTTATTAGAGCAACTTCTAGGATTTAGTTTCAAAGACAACTCCAAGCTTTAGCATCTCTCATTTGCTCTCTGTAAGGAGTAGTGCCTCTGTCTCATGACATTTAGTATCAAATACACGTCTTTCTGTTTTGACTAGATAAGATTCTGTAAGCCTCAAGTCTACTGTGTCTGTCCCTTCTTCATGATTCCTTTGTGAAAGCAAGAAAACATCCCATTGAGAAAGAGAAACAGGATATAAAAATAAGGATCCCTGCATATCACTTAATCCTTTTTTTTTCTCTTCCACTGCATGGCATCACACCAATGAAGCACAAGTGGCCATCTGCAGCCTGACAAGTTGAATCCAAGATGACCTACCATCATCAGTTTAAGCTTCAAGTACACATTTTGGCCTCTTTACTTGCTTACATATGTTTATGTAAAAGTGACTGTGTGTCACATCGTTTGCCTTCAGCTGAGTCCACCATCAGGTCCTGTGCCTTGCTAGCTCCAACACTGGGCAGCTCCTGAGCTCCTCAGCCACCACTCCTTTCCGTAGCGTCACTGACTAACGCTCTTGTCTCCAGAGCTGTCTGTAATCTTCAGGGATCTGCTAACTTGCTGTCATCTCATAAATCTAATTTTCTTTTGCTGTGCCTTTTCCAAGGGCTTTCCTCAGAATATTTTCTCTTAGCATTTGTAGGCAAACTGCCACCATGGTAATGACAGCAAGGTTCCCGTTGCTAAGCCCCTCATAAATGAGAGGCCCAGCTCCAGAAGAGGAATGCTTACTTGACGTCTTTTTGATATTTGTGTGCTTTGATTTTAGGCCCAAGCTAAGCACATGCACTGGTATGTATCTCATATGAGGCAGCAAGGCTTCAAGTTAAGAATGTGTGCTTTGCAAAGCTGCAGGACTTTATGTAGCAATTAGTCCATGCTTGTCTCTTCTTACTCCTGCAAACATGCAGTTGTGGTGCCAGGAAACCTGCTGTCTGGCTAACTTTATTTCTCCTTCCCATCCCACTGTGCTTGAGTAAGCTCTGGGTCAGTGTTGTTCAGAGGCTTTCTTTCTTAGCTGGCAAGTTGCCTAGCTGCAGTGCTGGCAAGATGTAGATGTGACTGCTCTGCCACTGCCAGTGACCTGTGGCTCTCTCTTGTCCTCACCCTCAGTTGCTTGTTTTAGATTCCTGTTCAGCACGATGATGTGTAGGGGGAACAGTGACATTTTTCTTCCTGCATGCTAGCATCTGATGGCACGTGGTGAATGCTTGCTCTCCTCACTGTTTTTTTAAGATGTTGCACACAAAGGTCAAAGTGATTATTCTCTCACTAAGTCTTAAAGCCAATTTCTGGATCACAGACGAGAATATCATTGCCTGCATTCCTTACATGACTGCTCATCCTGCTGTAGCTGACCGATGATGTTTTCTTACCTGCAAGGTCAGAGATAAAGATGTTGAAGTGCTGAGGGAATCTAATCTCACCAAAGCCTCTTTTGGATCACAGAATCATTCTGTTCTTTGGTGTATTCTTTTAAAAGCAATTCTTTTTGGAAGCCTTGGAGAAGCATGTTGAACTCAGTCATTTGTAAATGTCATGAATATATTGTGTGAGGCATTCCAGATGTTGTGAAGTAGGTGTTCAAGGGAAGGTTTCAGAAAGAGATGTATCCATTGTTAACTTGTGCAACAGAATTTCATCTTGACGGAATTTGGTGATGTTTATAACCATTCTTAACAATATAAATATTTTTAAAATGCTATATATAATTTGATTTCAGACATTTTCAGGTCATATGTAAATTAGTAAGCTTGTTCCAAAGCGGAGATGAATGACACGAACAGCATGGTGTGAGTCAGACCCATTACCTGTTCTAAATTAAACTAGTCCTGAGCCAAGATTGATCTTAAGACAGTGAAAATATCCCCACTTCACAGAAACTGATGACGTTTCTAGTTTTATAGTGAAGAAAAAGTAAAGCAGAAGAGCTGGGGACAGTAAAGAAGCAACAAGCTGACTAGCATGCAGGAAAGAACAGAAACATTCAACAAGCAGTAAATACTCTGAATAAAAAAGTTATAGGAATAATAGCTTCAGGGGATAGGTTTTTTGGCTTGCCTAGCACTTCCAAGAATTCGGATTGTAGATTTCTATGTTTACCAAAGTAGGTTCATCTCCTAATGAAAATGAATGGGTGTTTCTCTACTGAGGCACTGCAAACTGTTTGAAATATCACTTGCAAAGGGCTTCTGTTCTCTGGAAAAAGAAAGAAGTATATGAAATACACAAGGATGACGTAAAGGGGAGAAAATTGGAAAGCTTGGAGGATTTATCTGATGGTCTGCCTCCCAACAGAGATAAAAATATATATATATTAATATATGACTCAACTGAGATTTCATCTGGGGTTTCTTTGCACATGCTTCTGGCTGGACATGCTTAAAGCAGGTCAATTGAAGCTTGTTCAAAAGATTAGGGGAAAAAAAAAACCAGCACAACAAAACCCTTCAAACAATTAGTTTCTTCACTTCTTATTATCTTATCTGGGAAGGAGAAGCTGAAAGAACTTGATTACTGTATCCCAGCGAAGATGATCAGAGCATAATTAAGGTTGCTCTTTGGAGGTAGATAAGGTAAGGTGTTTGCCTACTCACAGACAAGAGCAAGCTGAGTAGCAGTATTTGAGTATTAGCAGACAGGGAGTACTTTAATGCTGGAAATGAAGAAGGCTTCAGGCTGCCAAAAGAATGAGGGCTCTGGACAGATCAGGGACAGGCAAACTGAACTATATGGTTTTAAGATTGAGTTAATGAAAGCCATTCTGTTGCACGTGTCCCAGGAGCACAGCAAAGAACTGAAACCTATGTTCTTGGAAGAAGGAAGAAGAACTTGGTACAGACCACTATCATTTTATATATATCTATCTCTAATATGTGATCCATACAAAAGAAGAGAATCCTTTTTGGTGGAGTTTCAAGAAATCAGATGCTCTGACCTTAGCTTATGCTGTTGTAGTCATTATCTAAGAGAACCTGCCAGTTCAGTTTAAGTCCTAATTTTGAAGGCTTTTTTTTCTTACAGCATATTTTTAAAATCTAACTGAATGTGCAGCAGTTCTAAAGTACTGTTTTTTAATATCTATTTTTTTTTCCAAAAGAAATCATTGCTTACAAGAGACCCACACAAAACCACTAGCTGTTCTCCTGGAGGTACAGCAGATAATTAGGATGCCTGGTTCCCGGAAACACGAGATGTCCCCTCACCCAGAGCTATGGAGGCAGGGCTGCTGCTTCTGCTGCACTGACATTACTGCTGGTGCTGGCATGGGTGAACAAATGAAGCTCTGTTCATTTTATGCTCCAGCAGAATGAGCGTGGGGGTGGGGGGGTGACAGGAGAGAGATGAGCTTGAGGATGGAGGCTGCTCAGTCACATGAGGAAAAATATAATGAGAGAAGACAATGGAGATTCAAGTTCATAAAGAAGGATTTTCAAAGATAACACGTTAAACAAAATTTGCAAGGGTTTAGCAATGCCCTTTTATCACTGCTCACAGGGTAGCTTATCTGTTCATTTCTTCTATTTTGCATGCTAATGATAAATCAGAGCCGAGCTTTAGTGTTTGCTTTGTCATTGCCATTGAGCCTGATTTAGTATAATCTTAATACATGAAATACCTTCCCATTTTCTCTTTGCTTATGTGTTCTCCCAGCATCCCAAATAGCAGGCAAGCATTCTGGTTTGAAAATCTTTTTAAACATTGCTGCTATAGCATATTCTTAGTAATATCAGAAGTGCCTAAAGAACATTGAAGGGGAAAGCATGCAGTCTGCACTAAGAGAGAATTACTTAACTCCCTTAGGGCACTTTGAAAATCACAGTCTGTGTATTTCCATCCATTTGAATTACGCTGCTTTAGTCCTTCTGAAAGCATAGCAACCGCAATTACAGTAATGAGCCATTACAAGAAAAATATCTATCACAAGCTCTGTATGATGCAGTATATTCACTTCGGAAGTGTGACATTTTAGAAACAAGGGTATTAAATATGCTGGTGTCTGCATAAATGCAGTGACCAAGAAGCTCTAGTTATATTACTCTAGTTAATTAAAAACGAGCTTTTAAAATGATTTTATGATGTGAATGGTACAAGGTGTCTTGTGAGAAGAGCAAGTGAGAGACAGTAGAGGCTTACTTCTGTGTCTCAGAAGCATAGCATCCTCATCTGGTTGAATCAAGATTGAGGTAAACGGGAACTGTGTTTGGTTAGGGTGTTTCTGTGTTCTTTTTAGCTGTGTCACGTGTTTCTGAGTGTCTGAGTGCTGACTGAGCACTCTGCTTACAGTGAAGAGAAGCAAACAGACAGAGCATCAGGAGCATAGTATCTGCTTCAGCCTGCTGGCCTCTCTGCCCCTGCTCCATGTTCAGCACTGCCAAAGAGGAACAGCCTGGGAGAGGACAAGGAACGGTTTTGTCTGAGTCTGCCTTCCATGATACAAGCAGAGATGTGAATCCTTCTGCCACTCTTGTTCTCAAGGACTTTTTTCAGATCCCATGCTTTTATGATTGTGAAGAAACATTTGTATTGCAGGACTGGCAGTAGGCCCTGGCCTATGTGCAAGGGGACTGGATGTGTACAACTAAGAGAGGATTCCTGTCCCCAAAATACACTGGGATTAATTAGTGTTGGCACTTAGCAGGTTTTTACAAAGTAGTAGCCTTTGTCTCCAACCATCCCCAGCTCTGGATGTCTCAGAATGAGGCTGGAGTCCTTACAGTGCACTCAGTTGTGCATATTCTGTCCCACTGGGGACAGTTCTTCCACAAATAGAGTGGCAGGTCTGTTTACTGCACTGTTTAAACCCTAAACTCAGTGAAGTTTAAGTCTTTCTACAGTGTGGCTGTGCTCACCATCTCTAATGATCATTCTTCATTACTAGACTACCCGTATGTGAAAAATGGTGCAGTTTGGGCATTTTCCTGAATATGTGCCCCTCATTGAGAGAGGCACAATGCTCCCAAAAGCTATTGGTACATAGAAAACTCGTTAGAATTTGGAGAAAATGTTTTTGGTTTTTTTTTTACAGTCTTTAAAGATTGTGATCTTTTTAATTCACTGTTGATAGAGAATTAGAAATTTGCTGTATCATTGTTAACTAAGCAGAATAAAGACCATCTGCAAACAGAAATTTATGCTGCCTGTGCAAAGAGGTTTCAGCCACTGAAACTATGGAATCATCAGAAATAATCTGCTCTATGAACATGAATATTGTCCACAGTGATGAGCTTCCAGAGAAGCAGAGGTCTGGGAAAAAGGATGAAGGAGAATATCACATGACATAAAAGCAGCTCCAGTTCTTACAGGCTTACTGGAAAATTGTGGTTGTCTGTAATATCCGATACCCCCAGAAAAAATACAAGAGCCATGATAAATAAATGCAGTCCTAATCCAGAACATTCTGTAGAGTTCCCATACGCTTGGTGGGAACTTCTTGCACATTAACATTGAAGCCATGCAAAAACATGACCTTGAAAGTGAACAGGAGGAGGAGATTTTAGAAAGGATAACTTATCTTCTTAATGACACTGAAGAATAAGACACTCAGGAGAAACCCAATAGCATCAGCTGTAAAGGTCTCGTTTTCACTGTCAAGGATGAAAAAGAAGGCCTTTAAGAAAGAGAGGCAGTAAATTTGCTTTCCAACTCCTTTATCACCCATTACATAGAAAGCCTGAGGGAGTGACATCTTACAATTGGAAAGAGTCTTAATGGCCCAAAACTCAGCCCAGATCTTGGAACAAAAGCTATAGTCATCACATTTCTTTGCTTTCAGGACAAAGAACTTATTATGTAAAAAGCAGAATAAAACTCAGCAGCTTGGGATATGCCAATAAGCAAATCTTTCTTTACTCAGACAAGAAAAAAGAAAAGATCAGGCGGGAGGAACAAATGCAAGTTTTCTAACAGCAGTCTGTTAGCCAGTCAGACCAGTGCGGATTTAGGATGAAGGTCCACCATTTTTCACCTGCAGGGAATTAGGTCATCTGTTCCCCTTACATTTTCACTTGTATAGTAAAAGTCATTGGCTCTAACAGTTCTGCATCTTCTTGCAGAAGTTTGTGCTGTAGTAAGAGCCAGGGAACTGTAATTCTTCATATAATACAGTTCAACTTCATTTACTTCCGATAGTATAGAGTTGAAATCATTACGAAGTGCTTATTGCATATTAATAGTGTTTCAGAAAAAAGGGAGATGAAAGAATAGAGAAACTGGTAGTTGACATACCTGTATTTCAACTGTCTTACCTGTATTATACATAAATACCTGTATTACTGTCTTAAAAATACCTTTGTCTTGTACTAACGCTGTCACCATGTCCTTTTTTGCCATAGACAAAAGCAGGAGGTTAGCAACAATTATCACTATAATAAGACTCTCTCAGGAAACAATCTGCTGTCACTGGGTCTCCAAGATGTGCGGGCTGCTGGGTCTCCTTCCAAAGAAGTTGGTTTTGCCTACCAGTGGAACTGGCTCAGTTGTATTTGTAATACTAATATCAGAAACAGAAAAGAGGATTAGTTCAGCCAAATTTAGTAACAGCTTGTGAACAAACCTTAGACATCTCAAAATCAGAAAGGCTGTGCAAGAGCTGTAGAGATCAAACAGTATCAGTTGCAGTACTGTGTTTCAGAAAAAAAGATTTAATGGAAAAAGTTGCTGATGATGATAAGATACAGCCCCGAACAAATATACAGTCCTATTCAAAGAAAGAAAAATGCCTCTGCTGTACAATTAAAGTGATTTACTCAATTCACCACATTTCACAAGTCTGTATTTCAGCTTTTTCCAGAGAGTTACAGTATCTGTTAAGTGGTGAGCATGCAGATTTATAGATACTAAAGCAAAGCTTAACGTAAAAATTATTAAGTGTTCTTGTGCATAGGAGAGGATTATTTCATTATGATGTCTTGGTTGACTTACTGTATCTTGTATCTGGAGAATGCAGACTTTGAAAACAGTGCAGTTTTTATTTTTAAATACACATTGCTATAGTTCAGTAACAGTATTCTGTATGTTTAAGCCATGTTTCATTCTAGATCATATAGGCTGTTTGTTTTTAGTATCTGAAAATCTAGCATCTTCTATTTAAAAAATACCACAGAATGTATAAATTGTTCTCTTTTTCTCTCTCTCTTTTTTTTTTTTAAGATAGTTAGGCACCGGAACTTTAAAACTTTAATCCCGTATTTACTGTTACAGTCACAGTCAAAAAGACTTTTTTCTGCAGTAAGCCAAAGACCCACCTTTTCAACTCAGTTCATTGCTTTGACACTTTGTGCTTTGCCTGCTAGCAAACACCTGCCTCCAATTTCTATGCAAATGCTCTTGATCACATGTATCTGAGTCATGCTTCTTTTGGAAACATGTGTAATGAATTCTCTAAATATCAAGCTGACTTGGTATTCCACTGAACTGCCAGCTATTCACTGCTTCCTTCAGTCGGGTAGCATTCACTAAGCTAGGGTGTTGTTGTAGAATCAGTATAGGTGTTAATCCTCAGTAATTCGTAACTATGTGGTCAGTATAATTGAAAACAAAATGTGAATAAAATACATGTCAGAGTAGAGGTGATCCAGCCCTCGGATCATCTTCATATTGTTCCTCTGGACCCCCTTTGACAGTTCCGTGTGTCTTGTGCTGTGAGCCCCAGGCCTGGACTCAGTACTGCAGGTGGGGCCTCACAAAGGCAGAGCAGGAGACAATCACTTCATCTGCCACGTTTGGTACCTGGAATTGTACTGTGCCAGTCATTTGCCACTGTGCTCTATTTGTTCCTCCCCATTCAATGAGTATTTAAAAATGAATGACAATTAGTATGTAAATACTAAAGTTGAGTTGCAGACTATAAGGTAGAAGCAAATGTAGCCAGTTGTGTATATGTAGTAAAGTGAAATATGTGTAAAGGTTTTTCCCGCTTTGAACTCTAGGCCAGTTTTATGTTTCTGACAGAATGGAGATTATTGCTAGCAGAATGAGGATGTATCTGACAACAGAAGGGATCTTTAAAAGTCAGATAAAATAAGATATTTTAAACATGCATTGTGAGCTAAGAATGTCATTCCCTCTTTTTCCCCCTTATGTTTCTCTTTATGATTTGTGACAGCCAGTCTCCCGCTTTTCACTGACATACTGAGAACTGTCCTTAGCCAAAATTCAAGTCATTAAGAAAATGTGCCACTTTGAAACAAGGTACTCTACTGTGGAATACTCTGGTTAAAGAACAGAGGCTGTGTCCTGAGCTGCAGCGGGCAGAGGCAGTGACCTACTGTGCCATGGCTCAGAATGATGGGCTCAGTGATGCTTTGATGACCCTCAGAAGATGCGTTCATGTTGCAGCTGAGAGGCTCTTCCAGGCTAAAGAGAAAGCTCACCAAGTAATATGTGAGATAAAATGCCATCCTTCCTCCTTCACCCACTGCACCAAAAAATAAAGATAGGTCTTTGGAGTGCATAGCCTGATTATAGAAGGCTGATATGGTAGAACACAATTTCTGCTTCTGTTCCTTCCTCTTTATGAGCATGAATGCTGACTGCTGCAGAAGAGGAGAAAGAACTTCTCAATTCTGGCTGTTCATGGCATATGCAAATCATGAGTTCTACTTTGGAGGTTATAAGCTCTGTGTAAAGACCTTTATCATACAGTAAGCTCCATTTTATGTATAGGCCTCATCCCTCCTTCTGCTATCTTAAATACATTCACAGTCCAAATTTAGATGAAGTTCCAAGCAGTGATGTTGCAAGGGTGCCCATGACAGGTCACTAAACTTTGATGGCCCATGGTTATCAGGGAGAACTTATCTTGCTAGCTGTTTTCGGAGAGGAGATTCAGGAGGCAAAGCTATGTCAGTGAAGGTTCCTAAATTCTGCAAAGGCTCCAAATTCCCTAGCAAACAGTGATGAAAAGGAAAATTTCCAAATCTGGAAAACACAAACAGCAGTTTTTCTTTTACCTAATTCTGTCTCTTTCTTGTGCAATCATAACTGAAACTTGCAAAATCTCTGTGCTGTATCTCAAGCTCTGTGTTTACAAACCAAGACGGAGCAAACACAAAGAAAATGGAAAGCCAAGTACCTTAACAAAAGTGAATAGTTTTGCTCTTGTAAGTCTGTAAAAGTGGGCATGCAGCATTGGGTGGGGCGAGGAACAGATCTGACTAGAAACGTGGTCCATGAAGTTCTACTTTGTTATGTGTTAACAGACTGAATTTACATGAAAGAAACATTTCTTAAGGTAATCATGGAGAGTGAGAAAGATACACTTCTGGAGGTATCCTAGACCAAGGAAAAACATCCCTTGTCTCCATCCAAGCACTTTTCTGGCAAGCATAAAGCTCTGAAAATGTTCTATGTGATCATAATAAAAAAAGGTAATACATGGAAGTTGACACACTGGACACAAAAGACCTCTGGGATGACAATGAGCAGATCAAAATGTGGAGGCCTGTTTTTATATTTATTCTTTTTTTCACATGCTGATGTTATCAGTGATTGCTGATACTTCAGAGTCAGATTTTAGCTTAGTATTTGTTAATGTGTAAGCTGACATGTTCAGATAACAAATAATCCTCAACATTTAGTGAACCAATGATTAGCATGGCATGGCTTACATGGTGGTGGCATCGGTTAAAGATGCCACCTCTCATGCCTGTTGTGAAATTTTGTTTCACAAAACACAGTGTTTCCTGAGCATTTTATCTTTATTTTCATTCCATTGTTTTTGTTTCTTTGGACAAATGGAGTTTGAAAGGGAAGGTTCTACAATTTTCCTTATTATCTTAGGGCTCTGAAAACTCAGTCATTCAGCATAAAAAAAAGTTTGAGCTCCAAGATTATGAAAGCATTCTTACTAGTGAAATGCTCTAATTCCTGCCTAAAAGCCACCAATGGTTTTGGTATCTTTGATTGTATCCATTCACATGAGGAAAAACACTTCCAATAGCAGCAGTGTAACTGTATTCAGATAGAAGCTCTTAATTTAGAGGACACCAAATTGTGATTATTGATAGTTTACCAAAAATATGTGTAGAGATGGTTTTGCAACTGGCGCACTTGAAAGAGTCCACTAGGATAAAAGTGGCTTCCTAGTCCTGACAAATATACTGTGTCTTTACAGTGATCTCAGTGGTGGATTGGGTAAATATATTGAGTAACAGAGCAAGAGAAAGGCAAAGTTCTTTTGCTTATATGATTGCCAAACTGATTCTGAGTGACAGTGAAATGACTTAGACATATAGACTTTATTGTTTCTAAGCATGGATGTTTTAAAGCTAACCTTTTCACTTCAGGAAGAACATGTGAATAGCGTCACTCTTGCTCCAATAGTATTCTCATTTTTTGTGTGGAGGAAAAGAGGAAAACAAGGTTCATAATTTTGCAGTAAGAATGAGCATTCTCTGCACATGTGGTCCTCTGCATTTTGATGCATGTAAGCAGATGTCTGTAGTGCTCCACTGACTTCTAAGCAGCTTTGTGCATGCCTCAGAATATTATTTCATGGTCAGGCTGAAGACATTTAGTACCAGTCAAGTGCAGTTGAATGTGAGTCAGAGAGAGAATGGAAAAAGGCACAGGTATGGTTTATGGATTCACACTTGAGTGTGAGTGTTCCTGCATCACATCTTCGGCTGCATGTTTTGTCCAACATGATCTGTAATGAGTTTTGCTAAGGTGATTTTGTATTTTTCTACGTGACTTTTCCCTCAATACTTCCTACTCACCTATGCTTCCATTTTCCTTCCTCCAGCAGCTTCATCTACCTCTCTCCTACTTTCCTAATTTCCTTGAGTAAAGGACTATTTTACAAGCTGCTGGTTTCACTACAGGCATCCATTTCATTTCAGTGAAATTAATTTCATCATCTTCAGTGACTAGTCCCTAAAAAATCATTGCCTTTGCTTTCCTCTTTCCTTTCCTTTTTGCATTTCTTAATCGGCATTACAGGTCACCACTATTTTCATTTGTTAGCTTTCTTTTCCAGTTTTATTAGTTCATCTTCTGCTTAACCATCTGTTATCTTTGTCTCCTCTTTTTAGCATTTTCTTGTGTAATTATACCTCAGAATGCACAGGCACTCTTATTGGTACTTTTTGATGACAGCATCTGGTCTTAGCCTGCTATGCAATAAACCCAGCATCTGCTCATCCAAATCTACATTGATTCTGTATTTATTACCTCCTCCAAGACATGAATTCCTTCCTTGAAATGAGGGAGAAAAGAGATGGAGTGAGACAGTCAGTAGGGAAAACACATCAAAATTAATGTTTTATTTTGCATCACGTCCCGTGTGTCATTTTTATCCTTCTTTTTTGGCATATACAAAAACTGCCAAGGATGCATCTCTCTGCTACCTTACATTCTATCCAGCTGATTTCCTGTACAGTCCTGCTTGCTTTTCTTCTTTCCATAGCTACCGTATTTGTGTTGACATTGTAATGTAAGAGCCTGGTAACAGAATCCTTTATTTACATACAGAGCAATACATGGCTCTTGCCCCTTCCCTGCTCTAGAAGTAAGGTTTCTTGTTGCATATGCAATTATTTATACATAAAGTGCTCCAAAATTAATGCCTCCTCTTTATTTCCATGGAAACTACAAAGATACAAAGAACACAATAATACTGTTTGATAGAGTGCACTTTCAGCTACAAAACACTGTTTTTCAATATAGTCACCACTATTAGCTTTGCATTTTTTGCCAGTGATGAACAAGAGCCTGTATCCCGCTCTCATAAAAATCTGCATGGCTGTCTGGAGGATGGCCTGTCTTTCACGTTGCTGGAATGCACCACCCACCGCCTCACTGTGTTCACATCCACTCTTTGGTCTCCACAGACATTCAGCAAGTGTTGATGAATGTCAACAGATGCCATTATTTCCACATGGAGGAATTCAGTGACACGTTTGCTTTGTACACACTTCCATGTCAGACATCATTTTGCCAGACTGCCCCTCTGCTGCCATCTGTCACGTAGCAACAAAATGTAGCAGGATATAGGTGGGAAGGTTCAAGCTCTATTGCCATACCACCAACATCCGCCTCTGATGTCATGGGTCAACATAGTATAATCAGAGGCATTACTTTCAGAGCAGGTCTCGTACAATTGCTAAAGAGATGGAAAATCCTTTTGAAAATTGCAGGCCACTGTTCATTTGAATTTCATTAAGTTTCTTTTCTTCCGTGAAAGCCTTTCACTTCACTAGTCTGGGTAGAACTCATTGGGATAATCAGCAATTACAAGCAGATCACAATTACTAATTTACCACAACTTTCCTGGAACATGCTGTTTCCATTCCTGGATTTTTACATTGGCATTTAAATTATTAAAGCTGCATAAGAACAACATTCCCCCTGGAGGGAGGGGGGATCTGGAGGACCTGAAATATTCTTACATGTCAAATGACAGTATTTAAAAAGATAAAGAAAGTTTTATCAAAACGTTATAGTAGCGTACAACCATATTCATAGATTAACTGTGTATCTACTCAATTTAGAAACTGATTAGCAAATGTGGAGTAAAGAGTGCCTGTTAGGACACGTTTGAGAATATTTTACATTTCTTCATTCAGATATGAAGATATTTCTGTATTTCAAGCCAGATTTGGTCCTCTTGGAGTTACTGTGCTTAACGAGTGAATTAGGATTCATTTCGTGCAAATTCTTCACAGCATAATTCTGCAACATGTTTTTTCAGTCTTCTTGTTTTACAACCATACACATGCATGGCCCCATTTGGACCAAAACCAAATACGATGTGCACATGGTGGTTTTTCCTCTCAGACCTCTTCCTTCTCTCCTCTGCACTGACTGCAGTTATTGCTTAGCCTTCTCTTACACCTCTCAGAGAGGTACAGAGGGCTGGAGTCCCACTCCCACTTGATGCTGTTGCTGTGTGCCCTGACAGGATGGGAATGCTGAGTGGACCTCTCTTATTTTCCACCTGGACTTAGGTTTATTGTGATCACATTTTCAGGTGTGAGTAACTACAGAAGTAAAAGAAAACAAACAAGTTTACTTAGCAGTAGAGAACATGGGCTCGTACCAATTTAAGGAAAAGAAGTGCTTTTGTTGATTAAATGGAGCTTGGGTTTGTCAGGGGAGAAGTGCTCTACTGGGACCAACATGGCAGAAGCCCTCTGAGCAAGGCCTGCTGTCCCATGGTGCAGCCAGAGAGATCACCACACTGGTGGGAACCTCCTTGTAGCTTCTTGATCTGTATTTTGAAGTGAAGAGCAGCGGTTGTTCGTACATGGTATTGCAATTTGTCAAAAAAAGTATTCAACATGACATACTACATTTATTTCAATCTGAAATTTCCCAATTTAATTGAGGGGTGATAATGCTGAGCTTCGGAAGGTGATGAATACCCAGCTCTGCATCAGCTGAGGGATTTAGGCCACTTCTGGCTGCTGAGACTCTGGAGCAGCTGGGTGCCTTAATTGTCTGGAGAGGTTTTGGAAAAAAATCCACTCTCTCCTAATTGCACTGGGGAAAAACACTGCTTGGAATGTCAGCTTGAGTGTACATTAAAAAAAAAAAAAAAAAAAAAAAGATCTATTAGTGCGATTTGCTTGATGTCAGTTTGTTGATTCGTATATGAATGTCATAGAAATTATTTGGTTGGTCACCTCAGAAGCAAGCATCTGAAAACAGCTGAAGGTTTACAGATGGAATAATATGTCAATGTCATTTTAATAAAAAATTTTAACCTGCAAATGCCAAATGAGCTGAGCTTGTCACGGTTTTAGTTGCTGGTGGTTTTAAGCAAACCAGCATTCCATATGCATGTTGTCTTTTAAATACCTTAACTGAATATAAGACAGGTTACACCCCATGAATATGAATGTATACTTGGAGCACACAACTCTTCTCAAAAGCACACCAAATCATAATATTGGTGTAAGAGCTCTGGCTTTAGTGATACTGCTAATCATCAGTTTACTTTTATTCTGTTAAAAAAAAAAAAAAAAAAAAAAAAAAAGTTAGAATTCAGATCTAAATTTTATATACTTCAATTTTGTTAACCTTGTATTATGCAGATGCTTGTGCAATCTTGCTTTTGTAAATTACACTCAGTAGTCCTTCCAGATTAAGGTGCTTTATTCCTCCTAACAGTGTGCAAGCTTCCTATCCTACTTAAATTAGATTTAAGAGAAGCAGGTTTCACTTTCAGGTGGAGGACAGCCCTTGGAGGCAGAACTCTTCTTTCACACATGATTCCTAGTTCAGTTTATATGAACGTAGTTGCAATTCTTTGTGTTTGGATGAGGGACCCAGAGATACATCAACTTTAAAGCTTTTAGCTTGTGTCAGCCGCAGCTCAGGGATGGCTGCTGCTGCTGCAGCTCTTTCTGTTAGGACAGCTGTATCATGGTTGTTGTCGTTTATTGTCTCTCCTTTGTCATCCCAAGTAAAAAATTGATTATTATCTCTGCTATTGTCAGAGAATGTTCTTATTAAGCTGGGTATAATGTAATAAATTCCAGCAGTAGCTATTTGTAGACTGAGCTTCCTTTAGATACAAACTCTACAGTCTGAGCAGCTTACATTGAAGGTGCTGTTGTTTTTTTCCGTTGTAATTTGTATTTCAGCTGCTGGTGCAGGCAGATCAATTTTTTCTCCTTTTACTTTGCAGTGTCACTGCACTCTGTTTTGCAGACATTGTGCCAAACTCATAATTAATCCGATGTCAGGGAAAAGCATAAAAATTACCAACAAAGGAAAAAAAATGCAAGGTACACTTTCTGAATACTGGCAGCAAAGGAAGGAAGCATCACTTTTTCTCACACTTTGGTCTGTCAGATCACCTAGTCAGATTATTCACGCAGTTTTCCCCCACCTGTATTGGAAAAGGTGTAGCAACACTGTAGCCTTGTTTGAGAGCATCCGCCTTCCTGTAGCCTTTCACAGACACTCCAAGGAGTAACTTCTGAGGAACGAGCCCTCTTTAATGTTATAGCCTCCTTTTATGCAGTGCAGTCCCCATGATGGCAATCCAAATCCCCAGATCTGACAGAATTGCCACCATGGTAAATCTAGCTCTCTGTTATTACGTATGGCATTTCTTTTTCTTCTTCTTCTTTTCTTTCTTTTTTTTTTTCCTTCTTCTTTTCTTTCTTTCTTTCTTTTTTTTTTTTTTTTTTTTAAAAAAAAACAAAAACAAACAAACAGAAAAACAACCTTATAAGCCTCATAAGGAAAGCAAATGACAAAGACCATCTGGGAAGACTCATCAATTCATGCCGTTGGGGCTGGGCATAGTCAAAGGCCAAAGATGTTGCAGGGAAGTATTGCATTAATTCAGAAATCATATTTTCCTCCTACATTGCTGGTACTCCGTTTAAGTCCTTGTAAGTATTATTTGCTTTTTTAACATCCCTGTTTTCCTGGGTTGCTACTGCCAAGCACCAAGGCTGAAAAACACAGATACACAGTAGTTTGAGGGTGAAACATCTCCTTGTTCAGCTTTAGAAGAAAACTCTGAAATGAAAACCCAACTCATCAACAGTTTCAATATATTTAGATTCAAACTATATCTTCTGAAGCCCATTCATTCCAGGTAATGCCAGCTCTACCTTTTAGTTGGGTCATTTTGTATCACTTTAATGAGGTATTTCTGAACACTCATTCATTGATAGAAGCAGCAATAAAAGGAGGAAAGTCTCTAACTGAATGAAGTACAATAATGTTAGGGCTCGGGAATGGCCAGTGGAATTAAAGTCAAGAATACCGCATGGATTTTAGTAATAATAGTATAAACTTTATAGAAATTTCTGCTTAAGAAGCCTGTACTGGTCAGCACACAGAAAATCTCTTCATTGCAATCCAATAGATGCAGAACAGCTAGAAGAGAGTCAGGCACTGTGAATTAGTTCTCAGTAAGTCATTTTTATGAATAAATTAATGAATGTACTTCTCAGCCACTATTCTAACTTAGGCAGGCTTTTTAGTTATGATGCAAAGACTTACTGGCAACTTAAAAAAAATTACTAAAATGAATCAATGAACTAAAAAAAAAGTTACTAAAACGAAGCTCTACCTTTACAAAACCATACCTGTTGGTATCTTGTCACTCTTGGTCAATTCTCTGGAGGTACTAAAAATGAAATGTGCCTGGGCTGTCGGTCAAGAAGCACGACCTGTTCAAAAGCACACTACTTAACTAAACATGGAGTCAAACTAGAAGTTACTGAGCTTTTTGAAGAACCGCACAAAGATGATTCCCATGCCAGATAAGTTACCAAAAAGGTACCAGAAAGGAATCTGTCGTTTCTTTAATTTTTTTTTTTTTAAAGACAACTTCAACTCTCTCAACTAAAAGAAAAAAACAAACAAACGAACAAACAAAAAACCAAACCAACCCTATCTATCCATTTAAAACCAACCCTATCTAAACTATCTAGAAAATCATTTTCTTTCTGTAGTGGAGGCTGGGTATCCATTCCCCTGTTATCTAAGCTATTCTCTGCAAGCAATTTTCCTTCTTTGGTTTTCATCCTACTTTCTTTATTTGCACTTTGTGACTTGGCATAAGCAAAAGGCATTAAATAGCAAACCCCTCTGACTTCCCACTTTCATAATACTATCTGTCTTCTGGATTTAAAAGTACTAATGAGTACTTCAAAAGAAAGAAGATGGCAGCTCGTACCATAGCTCTTTGTAGAAAATCGAATTGGTTTTGCAACACAGGAAATATGTACATAGGTAACCTTTAGCTAGAGTCTGTTGTATTTTTGTTCTTATGAAATGATTCTCTGCCATTAGTTATTTACTAAATTAATTTTAATATTGTTATTTACTAAATTGATTTTAATATTTTACTTTCTCTGAAAGTCTGAAATCTGTGACATTTTTCATAGGAATTCAAGGTTGTGATATTTGTCTTCCTCTTCTCAGGGCAGTCACAGATTTACAGTAGAAGCCAAGTTTATTTCAGCAACATTAGTATTTAAGTTCAATTTCTCCTTGCAGTTCAGTGTGTCACAAATTTGTATGCTGGAAGTTAAATTCTTTCTCTCCTTCATTCCCATCTCTACTACACATTTTTGTTATTAAGGTGCTCCAGCGTTTAGTTAGTGCCAGCCCTATTTAGGTGACAGTTTGTGCAAGATGTAATTTTTATGCTGCTAGAAGACAGATTTTACTGTAGCTACAATATTAAAGGCGAGAATTCCCTAAAGAAATTCCAGCTTTATTCTTTTAAAAACTTTGCTGTGCTTCTTCACAAAGAATATGCACCATACGCCCTCATTCTTTTTCTGGGTAAACATGAATCAGCAAAGCCACATGTGCTTTCACTGCAGTGGAAAGTTGTTGACACATTTTTCTTTTTTATCAGAAAAAAGGCCTAAACCCAAGTTTTGGCAGGCACAACTAGGAGAGTTTTTTCAATTACTGTTTTGGGGCATCCTGCCATCTTTTTCAGCATATGCTGCCTTCCTGTTTATACCCTTCAGAGCCCATGGGAGAAAACAGAGCTACAATTTCAGGCTATCTGATGGAGAAAGGTAAGAGATGGAAAGAAGTTGCACTGTAGATAGACTTGTCCTGCTTAAAAGTAAAGAAATAATTGCCCTCAGCAGTGCCTTTTCAGCTTCCAGAAAGGCGTTGAGGACTATTACAAGTTGGCATTGCTGCTGAGGTATCATAGCAACTCCAGCAAATCACAACGGCACCCTCCAACAATGAATCATTCATTTAGAAACCGTATCTCCTCTTGCCTTGATTTATGGAATATTTATTCCTTTAAGGAGGAAAATTTATATCCATGAGGCAAACTTCTGATACACAATACCTAATAAAGTGCATACAATGGCTTTGAAGGGATTGCTTGGGTATTGCCTTTTACCAAGGCAGTAGTTTTAAAGAAATCTCAAAGCACTGGTAGCCACTTGGAGGGCCGCCACTTCTCAAAGCTGCTTCCCTTCAACCTCTGTATTTTGCCCGTTTCACTGAAGGGAATTAATGTCAAGAAATTGTATCCTTTGGTTTGTCTTCTTCTGGTAAGGCAAATCACCTAATGAACCACTGGCAGAAAGTAATGATACTGACAAGTGATTTGTTAATGAACTGACTCTAATGAGCATCTAAGCTATAACCAGGAAAAAAAAAAAAAGAAAAAAAAAGATTAATTAATCTCTTCCTAGGAAATCCCAGCTGAGCACATTACTGAGAAGCACATGAAAAGAGTCAGCTTAAAACACACTAAATCAGATTTTCTAAACACTACTAGATACCTTTGAAATCAATTAAGTGGCTGTGAACCAATGTAAGAAGGCATTTGAAGCAGAAGGAAAGTGCCTTTCCAGATCCCATTTCCAGTTGATGAAGTTGGATCTGTAACAGCATCGGAGAATGTGCTTTCCTTTCCATTTGATATGCAGACTGAAAGAGAGAACTTGGCTTAAGACAAAAAAAAAAAACAAAAAAAAACTAAAATGATTCACTTAAATACAAATACAGAATTGATAAGTCTTTGCATAGAAGGGTAGAATAAAGTTACCCTAGCACTAGAATTCAGCCTTTTGAGGAAGTAATATGGTGAAGTAATAGGATTAAATTGATCTAGAGATATGCTGTACATATGCTTTGGGGAAAATGTCAGCAATATAAAATTTGTTCAGGCATTCACTATAATCAAATTTTGTTATATTCAATATTTCCTTCTTGAGTTTTCTGATTTTACCAGCAGATCAGTTTTTTGACAGCAGTACAGTTTCAAGGAGTGAAAAAAAATCATTTTAGAGGCTTAAAACAATACCAACTTCAATTTTTTAAGCTGACTGACAGATATTTTCATAGTGGTTGAAGATCCATTTTCTTACTCCTTCAGTGCTTCTAAAGAAATAGGCCTGGATGTCGGGCATGTTATTTCTTTTCTTTGCTTCAAGTTTGGATTCTTTTTAGAGAATACTGATAGGAAGATATTACTAGATCTGAAAGAGAAAGTGAAAGAAAACTTGGTAAAGCCATTTCCTGCATGCATAGCTGAGCTTATAAATAAATAAAATAAACTTATTTTCCCTTCTCTGCCTCCAGTTTTGCTCTTACCAGAGCTGCACAGGAGAAAAGTAATGGGTGAATTATAATGGTAGTATCCTTGGAAAATACCTGCTCTTTTTCATTGGACTCAGAATGCCCTTGTAATTTAGTTAATGCTTAAAAGCTACTTTGCATTGAAGACTATATATCTACCTCATTGCAGTGCATTACACTTTAAGTATAGCAATAATTTATGCCTTATTTTAACTGCGCAGTAGTGAGGAAATAAAATGAGCTCAATTGTGCATTGCTGCATTAAAAAACAGCCAGGTTATCTGTTACAATTCACTGTGGAATAGGATAGCAGATAAGTGACAGATAAGCATGTTTGAAAAAGCACATGGAGTTACCTTTGAAAGCTACAGTGTCCCAGTTTTTTGTGGTTTTTTTGTGTTTTTTTTTTAATGTGAGTGCTTTTTTTGTTCCTGTTTCAAGGTGAGGGGAATAACGCATGCTGAAAAAAGACATGGTAGACGTTGAACTACAAATATTTGAAGCAATTGAGAAGGACTTTTGATGCATGTGAAATGATTCACCTACATTTCTGCTTATAGAATCATTACTTCACAAAGCTGTGTTCCAGTCAGTGCAAGTCAGCCCATAGTTTATTTTCTCCTCCTTCCATCAGCAAAAAAGACTGGGAATAGTTTATTCAGTTATCATAATTTAGAGGAGGCACTCCCTGTCATTGCAGGTGTGGTTCTTAAGTGCACGAGTAGGTTAAAGGAAAACACTGCAGTATTTATGAATAAGGCTGAGGTCTGGCATCCAGTATATTAGAGTTAAATGTATGCATTATTTTCTTTTCATCATCCTCAAAAAACTTACTAGCTTTCTAGAGAATTGCTCCTATCCTCACTGCTCTTGGCAAAAAATTGAGAGAGGGTTGAGAGGTTAACCTCTAACAGAAAGGTCTGTAGAAGTATGAGTGTTTGCCAGGGAAGGAGGCAAACAAGCCTATTTTCCATTTCAGATCGACTTGAAGTTCAGCAATGGCTCAAATTGCTCAAATAAGTTTCAACTTTAGTTAAACAAAACTTCAGAGCTGTGGTTTAATCTCCTCTGTTTGGTTTGACTCCCAGATAAGGACTTTTAAACTTTTGCTAGTATCTACAAGATAATTGTCTATGAATTTCTTGCTTATATATGAAATTTTTAAAATTAATGTCATCCTTTTGTCTTTTTCACCTTTGGCTGTTAGCATGTCACAGTGCCTGAGCATAGATAAAATATAACACTGAACTTGTCCAACCAGAGAGAATAAATTTCTTCAGAGCCCATGTGACTACTTAGATCTTTGTATCACCTTCACTTAAAAGAAGTGAATACTCTCTTCTCTGCATCACATATCTTTTAAAGCTATTTAGGCTTTACATCTCTGGGGTATAGATAGTAAGTTTTCATTCATTCTTAGCCAAATTTCCTGTATCAGAGTTTCAAGTCTGACATTTGAAGTCATGCCTATCCTCGTGCCTATGAAAAACTGAAGATGCTTTCACAGGCTGAATTAAATCTTAGTCTCTCTGACCTTTTCCTTGTTACAGGAGATTTTTTTTTTCCTATGGCCTCTGGTCTTCAAATGTATTACCAGATTTTTCCGTTTGTGTGCTGTGAATGCTTAGTCATCAGGAAGTGCACTGCCAGACAAATCATAGTTCTGCCTTTCCTGTTGTCACTTTTTGGTACAATTCTTTGAACTGTTTGTGTGCTGATGAGTTTTTTCAGCAGCACGTGCAGTGGAATAAAGTTCATAATACCCAATTAACTGTTCACCAATTATCATTTCAAAGGACTGTCACAAAGAATATAACAGTTTTTATTTACGTTAAAAGATGTCCAAGGTTGCTTCTGTTTCCTACACACATTTACAGGATTTCTATCCTCACTTCAGCAGTCATTCACTCTTTCAGACATACAGATAGGTGAACATCACTCACAAAATGACAAAGTGAACAAATTTAGGTTAATTAACTAGCCTGTGATAGGAAGAAGTGAAAGCTGTAAGAAACCTTTCCATGTCTGTCTATTTGCAAATAAAGAGAAAAAATAAAAAAGGAAAAGGAAAAAAATACAGGGGTTGCTATCTTCAGGAATTCAAGACTTCTGCCCAGGAGTAAATTAAATTTAGAAAACATATTAACTTACCACAAAACCCACAGGACAGATTTCAATTGACTCCACCTAGATTTTGGTGGCAAAACATCCTGGCCACATAAACCCATGGAGCATTTTGTGTGGAAAGGTTGGCTTCAGCAGTTATTACTCACAAGTCAAAACAGAATGATTTATTTCATTTTCCATTTCAGTTCTCCTCCATCTTACACCTCAAGAGGTAAGCTTCCTTTTTTCATTGTATATAGGTGTAAATATCTGTAGAAAATAGAAGGCAGTGAAGATTTGTCCTTGAAATTTCATACTGCTGTGTTCTTCATGAAGAACTATGAAGGGATTTCTGGAATCACAGGGGACGCTTAGGATTCACCACTGAAGCCTGTGCAGCTGCTTTAGAACACAAACACAGCCGCTTCTATAATCAGGCATTCTGGCTAAGTTTGTCCCAGCATATATGTTGCATCCAGAAGTGTTGAAAAGGACTGTGTTATCAGATGGCCAGGCTCTTTAGCCATTGAAGACCAAAAAGTATCATGTAAACAAAAAAAAGTAAAACTAAATCATGAAAGAAAAAATCAAAACAGCCCCCTCCTTGCCCTCTTCTCTCCCCCCCTAAAATCCAACAAAACAAAACCCAGAAACAGAAAATAAAAGGAAGGAACCTGGTAGGAAAAGGAAGTACTTATTTCGAATGGACTGAGATATCAAACTAGCTGGGGGCTTTCAAGTTCCTTGCCTAGAGGCACAACAGAGTGCATTTCAAAGGAGACCTTGGCCTCCTGATACATGCCTCTCTTCCCTTGCATGCTTTCTTTGCTGACACCAAGTCATTTCTGTGTAAGGATAACGCAACTGATAAAGAGGACTATAAACTACAGTGTGTTGTCTCAAAGCTTCTATCATCCAGCTCTTTAAACGTGCACTGTATTTGCTGTTTAATTGTCAGTCTTTTATATCTAAACATCTTGATGATTATCCTTCTGCTGAGGATGCCAGACAGATTCCTGACAGCTAAGTCTAAAGAAAGGCAGGCATAACACAAATTGAATAAAATTAGTTTTTTGCAGGCTTAGACAATAGGCACAGTCTAACAGTAGGTATTTTATGCCCTCCCCCACTTCTCCCACTTAAAATCTTTCTAAGATTTAAATGGGAAGATCACAGATCCTGTAACACTCTCCTACTAAAACGTGCTTCTGAGCCTGCACGCTTTTAAGCCTGAGCAACATAGTGAATGCAGAAACCTTGTTTAATATTTCACTTCTAAAAGATACAGCATGAAGTCCTTAATCAAATTTCTCATTGTCTTGGCTTGCAGTACACATATAGTAATCTCCTTTATATCTTTTAATATATATTCATATGTTTTGTTTGTACATGCACTCAAGCAAAAACAGCAATACTGATAAAATATTGGCTTTGTTGATGCTAGAGGAGATAGCTTTGGTCAAGGGTAATAAAAACTGAAACCAGCATGATTCAAGAAAATAGAAAGTAATATCTCTAAGTGGTAGAGTGGTGAATGCTGCTAGTATCCTCCTGCAACATTAGCATAGTACATAGAGAAGGGAGAGCCAGGTGCTGTGAGAGGTGAGAGCACAGGAGAGTCAATGCAGATGTACTCATCCCTCCCTCACAAGCTTCTTGTAGATTTGTCCTGTTACGTGATGAAGAGAAGAAAGAGGAAGCTATAGCCACACTACAGAGTGAAAACAAAAAAACAACTTCTCAATATAAGAGCTGTTGCATATGTCTCTGAAACATGCTGCCTGAGAGGCTGGCCTTGCTTTTTGTGTTAGAAAACAGCTGGAGAATGAGAGGAAATGTGTCTGGTACTGGAGCCATCCTCAGCCAGAGCCTACTGCTGAGGATGTCCCTGGGACGTGGAGGAAAGTCCCCTTGGTTGAAAGCTGCCTACTGAGAGTGTTTTCTGATCCTAATTTTATGTGTTGTACATAGAAAGGATAAAAGGGGCAAGAGATCCATAGGACGCTTGTACCATGAAAATAAGAAAAAAATAAGATTGAGGCACCCAGCTGGGTTTCCAGGTCATGTTTCCCTACCTTCGGGTGATCAAATTATATTTTGCTGAGAGAGATTATGCCACATAATTTTTTTGCTCTTGTTACCTATGGAGGAAGAACAGTTTTCTGTTTCAGTGGTGAGTCTTCTTCTAAATCACAGCCAAAATCTATCCAAGTCCTGTTTATACCAATTTGTCCTAATGCCAGCACCATCTTCTAAATTAAACTGCCCTTTTTCCATGGTTGTATTGAAACAGAGCAGCCTCTCAGTCTTCGCTTTGCTATGGAAAACAAACTCTTTGAGTTTCCCTTCGCTTGATCAGGTTTCTCTGCACCCCTGGATCAGCTCAGTAACCTTCCACTGCACTGGGGATGCTCTGGCAGTGTCCTTGATCTGGTGCAGTGTTCCTCCTACTGCAGTCTTAGCAAAGCCTTACAATGGCAACAGTATTTCTCAGTTTCTACCAGAAATGCCTCACCAGATTCATCCTCCAATTATGTTTGCTTTTTTTTCCATGGCTGCATCGCATTGCCAGTCAGACATTTGGCAACGCATTAATACACCCACTCTAACTGATGAACTCCTGGCTTGTGGCAGAAATTCTTGTTATTAGTCCCCAGTATTTGGTTTGGCATTTTATACTTTGTTTTCATCCCCTTTTTATTACACAAGTTTCAAAGTCATCTGTACTGATGGTGCTTGATACATTTGCATCCTTAACAGTTGTAAGTGCATATTCATACTCTTTGTGATGTGGTGAATAAAAATTAATGAAAATAGTAAAGAATATCAGCTTGATCTTAGGGAGCTCTGCCAGTAAATTCATTGGAGACCAGAGCATCCCCATCTGACATTGCTGATTGCATTTCTCTTTGAGCCAGTCCCATAAGCAATTCAGAGGTCTGCTTCTAATCCATGTAATTATTCAGTCTGATGAATCCTCTCATATATGATACCATATCAGATGCTGTTACCTAATCAGTTTTTACAAACACTGGCATGACAAATTAATTAAACCCCCCCGCAATTTCATGCACTGGTTCTTTCAAAGTTCTGAAATGTAGACTGTGTAGCTGTTGTTGTTGTTGTCTGGACTTGGCATTAAGCTTGCTGAGTGTAGCTTCTATCCTCAGTTCCTTTGTTCAACATGGCTCTATTTGCTGAAAATGTAGTGAAGGATTCTTTTAATTTTCAGATGATGTTTGTTATTGTTTGAAACATTTGAAGTAATAAAAAGAGGAGGAGAATATTCTGCTTTGGTGACCGTTTTCTGAAGTGTTAGTCATGACTTTTTCTCTTGTGCTGTCACTGCTTGAAGATTTTCTCCTTTTTTTTCCTTTGTTTTCACTGTTGTGAAGGCAAGCTTGGTTGTTTACTTCATGTGGGCAAAGTATGTAAGATGGTCAGAGTGCATGGGAGTATCAGTTCCAGGAATACTCCCACAGAGCCATCCAAAGGCATCTGCAGTAAACTGGGGTTTTCAAGAGCTGAAACCCGCAGTCCTGCTTCCCACTGACTTGGTGGCATTCCACCATGAGATACAGTCACCTAGAAAATAAAATGTGTCTGTCCAACCCAATAGGGTTGTGTAAAGGACACTTGCAGTATGTATGCAGCTTTGTTTCCCCAGTTTGCTTCATGATCCTGTCATTAGTGCTGTCAATAGAGATACAGAGGCATCGCTTCTGCAGAGGTAAGGGGAAAATGATGAATCTTTGGCTCTGCCAAAGCCTTGCCTTGTAACCAGTGTTTGTTGGGATGTCCTGAAGTCTATTCTTGTGTAAGCCTAATGAGCCTTTTCTCACAGCATCTTCCAAACCTCTCTCTGTTCCACATATCCCCCTTCCGCAAGACCAGACAAATATTTCTATATGTTTTGCTGCCTTCCAACTAGCAACAAATTGTGACTCTTTGCTTTCCTGTTGCAGGCATACTTGTGAGCTGGTGAGCTCAGTAAGCATGCTGAATTCATAGTGCTGGGTCAGCAGCAGTCAGAAGAGCTCACTCACTTGTTAGCAAATCAATGAATGCTCTTACAAAAAATATTTTTAATGTCATGAAACATCGCGACTTAGACTCAAAATGGAATTTTAGATTCCAAATGGAATAACTATTCTTGCATTAACTACGTTTCTCTTCCTTCCTTGAAAACTTATTTATTTCAAACAACCCTGTCCTTAAAAGAAATTGTTACCTTTAGGGATGTGACATAATACTGTCACAAAAATAAATAGCAAAGGTTTAATGTAGTAATATCAGGTTCTCTTGGAGCAGGAAAAATAAAATTTCTGGTTAAAAACAAACTACTGAAATATTCTCTTGTACCGATGTTTTGTACAGTTATTCTGTCTGTTGTTCAGTTTATTCATTTGCTCTGGACAAAGAACAGACCTGGAGAGCTCACAGTTTGGGAGCTTGGCAAAGTCTTGCCAAAGGCTCTCAGAATCAAAGTTCCTGTGCATTTGCCTGTGCAGCTGTAGCACCTCAGCTAGCACTCAGCATGCAGTAGTGCAGAACAAAGCCTGTTATGTTCCTGGATGCTTTAAGCCACTTTCGTTCTTCAAATCTCTGGAGAAAACCTGTAATCCTAATCTGAGCCAGTGTTTCAGATGAAATAAATAAATAAATGCCACTTAAACCATTCCTTCGTCATTTAACTACCTAACTGAAATTCTCCAGATAAACATTGCTTTGAAATGTAAACTTGCCTGGAAGATTACGTCACCTTTATGAACATGAGAATTTGGGACAGAAAACAAAGACTGTTATTCAACTGAAACTTCAGGAATGTTTAGCTAGACAGCTGTAAGATAAACATGTTCTTAATACATCAATATTCAACAATGCCAAACTTATCAGCACTACTTTATGCAGAACTGTGCTGTTTCCCGCTTTCCATTCCTTATACCATTTTATCCACTTGAGTTTGTGAGGCTGGACAGGATCAGTGGGGGGGTCTCAAAGCTCAATACATCCTTCCATGTCTTCCGGCAGGATACCTGGGGAAGCAAAAGGACTCAAGAAAAATTCTTCCTCAAGGAAAAAGTGCTTCTTGAGCTGCTGTGAGTTCAGGAGCAACAGGATCAGGTCTTACCACATGCATAAAACAGCACTTTATATACATTTATGTTCCATTCATGAAGTGCAAGCTGGAAAAAAAGAGTTACTGCCGCTTTGTTTCCAGTTTGAGCCTCATCTCAGGAAGTCTGGGGAGACCTTATTTCAGCCTTTCAGTATTAAAGAAAGCTTATAAGAAAGATTGTGAGACTTTTTACTAGGGCCTGCAGTAAGTGAGAGGACGAGAGAAAATGGTTTTAGACTAAAAAAGTGTCTTTTAACATCTAAATGTTAAAAGATGTTAAAAGGAAATTCTTTACTCAGAGGGTGGTGAGGCACTGGATGAGACTGCCCAGAGAAGCTGTGGATGCCCAGTCTCTGGAGGTGTTCAAGGCCCTGGGCAGCCTGGTCTTTTAGGAGATTCCCCTGCCCAAGCAAGTCTGGATGATCTCTAAGGTCCCTTCCAACCCACACTATTCTATGATTTACTGATTCTATAAGTCTGTGTTGCTATCATAAAATTTTAATTAGAAAGTATAATGGCCTTTAATCTTTATTCCCTGTGCTTAGTTTGTAGCATTTCCGATGCTTCTGCACTTCTGAGATTATTCTGACAACCTGGCTTGATATTTAATGTTGCTTTCTGTCATGTCAGTTAGTACCTGCCTTTATGCTCACTGCAAGAGTGATTATTTTCCTGCCACAGGCAGTAAGGATGGTCCTTGCTAGGTCTGAGAACTGGCATAGGCTGAACATTGGCATTGAGAGTCATGTTACAAAAGCATGAAGCGTGAAGACAGTGCCAGTTCATCCCGTCACATCTGTCTGAGGTTTAGCAGAAAACTTTGGCTTTTAGCATCATTGATAGTACACATTGGTAGATCTTCCTCCAAAAGTATGAGAGCAAACACAACTGTGCTAGCCCAAATTGAGGCTCAGAATTTGATTCCCAAATAAATACCATGTCTGAAAAATTTAAAACAATTGTTCTTTGTAATATGCTTTTCAGGGTTACAAGATAAGTACACAGCTAAGCTCCAGAGCAGAATTGCCTTTTAATTTTACAGTGGCTATAATTCAAGGCTCTTCAGTTATAAAGCCCCCAACTTTCAGGAGAAAAGGCTTAATCCACTAGATACCACTGTGACAAACATCTGCTTCCTCGAAGGCATCTTTATTAAAGGAATCAAGATAGCCTCCTGAGGGAGAGACATCATAAAAGCCCTATAATAAAAAACAATACCTTATTTTCCTTAAACCCTTTTGACCAACATCAGCAGCTTTGTTAGTGGCTTCAATGTTCTTTTGTTTGGAATGAAATAAGTCATGTAGGTAAAGAAGTATTCACCCAGATTTTGACTGGATTTGTTTATGAGATTGTTTATTGACTCACGGAATTATTTCAGCTCAGTTCCTTTTATAAAGTGAGATTTTGGCAGTCTTGTGTGGAGTTGAGAAGTCACGTTGGCAGCTTTAATTTGAAGTGACAACAGTCACTTCACTTCCTCCACTTTTACATCACCTATGTATTTCCCACAATATGGTACACTAAAACTAGGTAGAAACAAAAAATGTCCTCCAATAATAAAGTCTCTTCCAAAAACAGAGCACGAGTGCTAAAGGAGTCGCCTTATAGATGAGGAGGCATGTATGAGTGGATAAAAGCACAAAGGAGAAGTTCTATGGAAATGATATCGCATACCTCTGAGTTTAAGAAAATACAGTCCTTTTGTTGTATTTGAAGCACTCTGATCTTAGCCAGTGGCAAGGCAAGGGGTAATTTGCAGTGCTTTTAAAGCTAATTAATCTGTCTCATGCAAGGTCTAAGACTTTATGGTGGCCAGAATCCACAAAGGGCTGACTGGGCAGCTGCTGTGTGTGTGAGCAGCTGCTCCACTCTTGAATGCAGGCTGCAGAGAAATGCAGTGGAGGATGGGAAGGGCAAGAGGAAGGAAGTGTGAAGGGCCAAGCATTGGAGAAGAGACAACAGTGAGCAGATTTTTTCTACCATCAATTGCACTTTGGTAGAGTGCATGATCACATAAAGAAAACCGAATCTGTTGCTCTTGGGTTAACTCACAAGAAAGAAACCCATCAGGATTTCTGTGCTACTCACTAAGAGCAGCTTTACAGGTGTACTTTCCTGTGGTTGGACTCTGGGGCTCAGTGGGGGTTAAGAACTCTACTGTACACTGTCAAGACAGAGTAACCAATTTCAGGAAATTCACCGCCTACAGTAAATCTAGGATGACCTGATTGAAAATGCTCTTTTTGAGTCATCTAACCTGAAGCAAAAACCCAGAGTGATTATTTCAGATCCAGAGTCCCATCAAAAGAGCTGTCTTTCCTCTAAAGTTCAAGAGAAACAGGTAAGCTTTGTCAAGATTGTTTCAAATTAACCTCTCTCCAAAGAACACATTATTTTCTTCTGCTCTCACTTGAGAACCTTTATCTCTGTTTCAAAAGCCTATAACGAATGGCTTCAGAGTGCAGACCTCCCTGTCATGGACACCAGGTTGCAGGAGAGCCAGCACTGCTCCTAGGTGCTGGTGACTTTCAGTTGCACTGAAGAAACTCAGGAGCCCTCCTTTGCCTGGGCTCTGATTCAAAGCAGTGGCAGCACTTACCTGCTTTTGGAGGATCTATTAGGATTGATACCAGAGACTGCGAGAACTGTAAAACCATTTTGGAAACAGATCTAAGAGGAGATAACTTGCTTGATGTACCAAGCTCACAAGCACGCTGTTTCTTCATATCCAGCCACTTTACAGCCTAATTAACCTACATTTAATGTGAGTAGCAGGAACCTTAGTCTAGATTTTTGGCTCTTTGGAGCAAAGAGTTTCAAATAGATAGAAAAGATAAGTGCTAAGCAGCATCTCTGAAATTTCTTAAGTCTTGAAATAGAAAACTATGATTTTACACTTCTGGTAAGCTGGTTTTGAAATCTCTTTTTAGGATCATGACTTCCAAATGACAGTGCATTTGGAGGCACTGTGGGACCACCCCATCAAACTCCTACAGCTCTTAGAGAGCTCTACTTTCTAGACTAGAGTACTTTCACTCCAGTGGAATGTAAGCAGGTTTTACCTCATTTTCCTGAAGACCAAAAGCCTTTATTAGTCAAAACCAGCCCAGACTAATTTGTTCCTGATCTCCACCTTGAGACTCAACAGTCTCTGTGCATTTCTGACACTTCCCAGAAGTGTTCTACAGTCACTGTGGTTATCCTCATTTCAGTTCTACCACGTGAGTCAAAAAAGAGAGTCCTGCCAGGATCACCATGTTTTGTTGGCTTTGTGCTTGCTTCTGCAGTGTTTATATTCTAGTGCCTCACCCCTACAAGACCTTCATTATATTTACCCCAAGTTGGTAATGCCCACTGTAGTCCAAGCTACTTCTCTTAGCATTATGACAATTAACAGGTTGTTTTGGGAGCATTTGCACTTTGTCCCAACCACACTGTGTGGCTGAATAAAGCCCAGCAGCCAGGCAAAACGGACTTGGATTTCACCAGTGCAGAAGCTGGAGTCCATGAAAGCATGGTGAGAAGCAGGACAACTACCTTCTTATCAGTCTGTCTTATCTTATTTTAAAAGGTTGTATCCAGTGAGAATATTATCCCAGTTAGACTCTCAGTGATTTTAAGTCATCCATTTCCTTACTTCTGGATTTGAAAATTGGTAACATATGTAATGAAGAAGACTACCTACTACTCTTTCATACGTTATGCAGAGGCCTGACCAGAAGAGCAGTCATCTGCCACAGCCCCCCAACACCCAGGCCATTCTTATTTTGCTTTCTGAGTCACGTAGCACCCTGTTTCCATAAAGTTGGAGGAATTGCAATCTCTTTTCTGTTTTTTTCCATAACTGCTTTTTTTTTTTTGCCCTCTCACTGATGTGCAGCGAAAATTTATCTCTGAGCAGCTTTAATATGAAATATAAAATTGGCTTTGGATGGGCATCCTGCCATGATTCTTACTGAGGGGGAGAGAGTCTAGTTGAGCATCACACTACTGAAGAGCGGGGATTGAATAATTGAGCTGGCTTGCTTTTATAGTGTAGTACAGACTATTAGCAAGTTTTAATCAGTGAATTCTTCAAAACACTGCTGTCTACAAAAACAATGGATTAAAACTTATCCTTTGCTGAAATCTTCAAAGCCAGAGGATAAAACACAATGTAAGGTACAAGGCTGGAAAAAAAGAAAAAAAAAAAAAAGGATAAAAAAAAGACTCCTTTGCAAAGCTTTGGGTGCACAAATAATAAAGGAGGCAATGTTAGCACATAGAATTGATAACCTGTAGCCAGCTGTATTTTGCCTAAACAAAACCTGAAAACTGAGGAATGTGAGTGGGGTGGTGTGCACAGATCCAACTGCAGCTTGTGTCTGTGAAAATCTGCCCAAATTGCCTGTGTTCTGCCTCACTGTACTGACAACGCAGGGCAATAAAGCAGAAGTCAAATAGCATGCTTCGTCTTAGCTTTGCTTTCTGAAACTGTGCATGTTAACAGCTTACATCGTGTCATCAGAAAATGTATCAGAAGAAACTAATGGCTTCATTCTTGGGGTTTGACAATAGGGTTTTAATACCCTACTGCCTGCATAACTTGCACACATATTCTGTCCTCATTCATCTGTTTATTTATGAGCAATGTTTGTCTGCCTAGAGTAATAGAATAATATTCTCACTGAATACTTCCATTTTAAAGCATGATGAGACAGACTGATAAGAAGCTGTGACTCATAGGAAACTTACAAGGCAAAATTATCTGCTGTACTAGAATATTTCAGCATTACCTTTATTTAAGCTTCTGGGAATTTGTCGGTTCTTACTGAACTTAGCAAGTCAAGGTTTTGTGCTTGTGTGAGATAAGTGAAAATGAGCTGTAAGGTTTAACTGTCCAGTTCAAACAGAGAAGTGTAAGGGAAAGAGTTAGTAGAAGAACCTGCTTTGCTGTTGAAATAGTGTGTTTTAACAAATAGGAATTATTACATTTCAAGGTCAAATGAAATGTAAGAATGAGAAAGGCGGTCAGTAAAGATAGATAGTTTTATGCTTAGAGTTAAGTTTGCAGTAAGCGCAGGGCTAAATGAGCATTGAGCTTATTTATTATGCATAAAATAACTTGTGACAAGTGGTGCACTCTGAAGGTGTCTGAAGAGATGCTATTAGATAACAGAACCCATTTGAGAATTACTATGGCAACATTGACAGCTCCTCAGCAGAGAAGCCCATCCGCTACATGTCTGATTGCCCCTTCAGCTGGAGGTGATTTAATGTATTTCTGAGTTTGGATTTTATGAGCCCTGGGTAGACATCTCAGATTAGATTAAGCGCCAAATTGCACAACATACTTAGCATAATCAAGAAAGCTCTTGTGATTGCACTTATTGTTAAAATTCCCCTCTGCCAGATACAAAGAAATAGATTTGCAAGGCTTGCTACACCTCCCTGTGCATTTCCAAGTCTCTTTCCCTGAGGAAAACACTGACCAGTTACTAGATAAGGAATTCTTAGTGAAGGCATTAGCCAAGGCTTTGGTGAAGATACAGGAGTGTTAACGTTGCCTGTCTCTAAAGTTGTTCCATCCGAGTATATTAAGACAGAAATCTTTTTTGTATCTCTGTGTAACATACATGTTCTCAAGAGGTACAGAGGAAAAAACTGAAACACTGATATGTTTTCCATTTCTCCCCTTTACTATTATCCTGTTAGGACAGAGCATATGTAGCTTGATTGCGTTTCAGTTTAATTAGTATTTTACCTTCATTTCCGTTACTGTGGAAGGTCATTTATAATAATAGCAGCAATTGAGCTTGCAGCTGCCATAAGATCCCATAAGCAATAGCAGTCGTTCTCCCCTGGCTTCCTGCTGTCCTTTGTCAGAGAGGGTATTTTCTGCCTTGCTCACACAGAAATACTGCTGGGTTCCCCTTATGGAAGATAACTGTCTTCATAAAGGGTTCCCAATTTCTAGATGAACCTTGCAGTTATTTGTGCTCCACATACACTGGAAATGTCTGGAAAAAAACATGTGCAATAATTTCATTGTGAGTTAACTTGTTGACTTCATGTCATTGGATACTGAGAGAAATAGTTGAGCTATTTTTAAAAGGAAATGTTAGCCAATCCTGTAAACACCACCTGCAAGAACCGGCAGAGAAGTTCAAGGTTCTCAGAACTTAGGCTGTGGGCATAGATGATTTTCTAAGAGAAGAAATTTGCTTCGCAGAAACTTTGCCAGTTTACCTTTCTGTCTTCCTGCACTCCCACATCTTTTTCACCCACTTTCCATTTATTTTAAGCAGGTACTTTGGGTCAGAGTCTAGAGGCAGAATCACTGGCATAGTGAGACTTTTGCTTTCAGCAGGTATCGGAAAATGCTGTAATAACTGGAAGTGCTTCAAAGCATGTTTTGCAATACATTCACCAGTCCTAGAGAAAGGAAATCATTGTCACTCTTCAGAGTTTGTTTCCAATTCAACTGAATAGCTTTAATCTCATCCTAAGCAAATAACTGGTATAAAAAATAAGAATGGAAGGGAAAGATGAACAGATACAAATGAAGGGTTTTCTTACTGGTGTCACAGAGTTAATTTACAACAGATGTTTCCAACAGCGGAAACAATTTGCACTTAGGCTGGTAAACTGGGTGCCCTCTATTTCTCTGTCCTGAACAATTAAGACATGAGCTAATCTGGCAGCTCTACTCCCACCATTACCAGTACTCACACCTAACAAACTGCTTTGTGCAGCTGGCAGCGTGCTGGAGAGAACAGCTGGTTCATGACAGACCTTCACCAGCCCTGTTCTGTGCTCCTGACAGCAGCTGATGGGAATCACAGACCTCAGATCTGGTCTGCTCAGCTGAAGTTGAGAAGAGCCCTAGCACATAAGTAACAGCTTTGTGCTGGGCCACATGAGGAGATAAGTGCTTAAAGAGTGCGTTTAAAGAGAGTGAATGATTGTGTAGTGCACTAAGTACACCTAACAGTACTGCTGTACTGTGTGCTTAGGGACAGCTGGACAAGTTCCCACCTCTCAAGTCAGGCACAGAAGTCTTATTTGATTGTTATATATATTTTTGTAATTATGGCAGCTTTGACATGGGTTTCATAGATTGTTCTTTCCTTTTTTTTTTTTTTTGGACATAATGCAGCAGTGATTACAATGAAAGACCCAATGACCCAGCTGCAGTTATTTGCCTTTCATTATAAGTTCTGCTGTATGCCAAGCCAAGAATTTTGTGTACTTGCTCAGCAGTCTCCTTACTTCTTCTGTCTCCAGTGGGAGAGAGAACATTTACCCAAGCTGAATGAACAAAGTCTGGAGACACTTGCTTCAATTTGCTTTAGTCTTTCAGTGTGTACAAGTGATGCTCATTAAATAGCAGAGGCTTAATCACACATACATGACGAAGCTTACAAGGAGCTCTGAATGACTTGGGAAGTTTCATTGACAAAGGAAGGATTGGAGTTTGCAAGCTACATTTACAGTTTTTGGCTGCCTTCAGATGAGTTTGAACCACACTGTAGAAGGGAGAGACAGGCAGACAACTAAAGATGACCTCTTCATAATTCCGACATTATCAACTTTTGAGTGACTATCTTACACTTAGTACAGCTATAAGAGGATTTAGGCAAAAAACCATTATGGTGCAGTGAGTATCTTCCTTTAAAGTCCCATAATTCTAAACCATTTTGGTCCCTTTCCACACATTGTCACTGGGCCTGAACTTCACCCTCTTCTGCAATCAGAACATCCTGGCCGTGTACCACTTGAACTAAATTTTTCAAAGGATTATTTCTGAAAGAGATTGGCTGTTCATGTTACAGAAGGTTCCCCTAGCAGGAGATCCATTTTAGGGGGGTTCCACTACTTAGGTGCACCAAACACCAAAACATCTGTTTGCAGAGCTATACTCCAGCAAAGTAACCCACCAAGTAACCCACCCCTTCCAGCTAATTGCCAGTTCTGGCATGGTAAAATCAGTAAATCTAAACAGAAGCAGCAGTAGGTTAATCTCTGGAGCTGCTATGAAGTGGTAGAGTATTCCTTGTGGTGGTACTATAACATCTTGCTACAATATTGACAGCTTAGAATTCAGTTGCTGGCTGTCACAATGAACTGTGTGTAATTATTTCATACCTTTGAAAAATGAGAGGAAATGCCAATTAGTTGTTTTCCAAGTGTGGCATCTTAATCACTAACAAAGCATGGGGAGTGTACAGAAATAGGGGAGCTGAAGCAATAAAAGTAAATTTTATGGTTCTGATGTCCCACATGCTTTTCACAAGAGCCAAGAAAGGAGAATAAATCGCTTCACAATTGCAGAGAGAAAGAAATCTCATAGGCTTCTTCAATCCATGAGAAGAGAAGTGCTTTCACTTTCGCTAAAGCTAGAGTTTCCTTGTTCTCCTGGCAGCTTAAGGACATGAACCCACCTGGTCTTTGCTGTGGGGTGGTTAGCCTTCAGTGCTCCAAGCATAATGCTCAGGAGCACACGCAGTACAGCTGGAAAAACTGACAAGATTTTTGTGCAGTTCAAAGTAGTCTAACAGGTTCTGCTAAACCAGGACAGCTGATAGATAGCAGATGGTTGGCCAAATTTTGGTCTATTGAATTACTGACAAGATCCTTGGTGAAAGACAGCAGCAAAGTGGTACAAAGCAATGATACTGTGGAACCTGCTGAAAAGAAGGGGTAAATATGAGAGAACATAAATTGACTGAAAGTAGGAGTATGGGCCGTAGCTGCATGGCCATGGATGTTCTGATTCACTTCCAATTGCATGCTTAGATTCAGGTGCAGATGTCTTCTGCAACATCTCTCATTGCAGCCCTGGGCAGCCTGCCCTAAGTTGGCCCCTAAAGATCCCTTCCACCTGGACCAGTCTGTACACGATAAGAAGATGTGATCAGGGAAACAGTGGCAATATCCATTTCAGAAGCACAGAGTTGTGAGGAATTCATCAGCAGAGACAGAGTGAATACTAATAAAATGGCAATATACTGGAGTTCCAGACTGACAGGCGCAGGACCTGCGTAGATTAAATTTGCTGCATGCATACAAACAAGTGTTATAACAGTCTTTGCAGAGATTTAATTTATAAACATGAGAAAATATGATTTTATGAAATAAGCAGCTGATAGTAAATCAGCTTGTTTTTTACTTTGGGGATATAATGGAGGAAAATAAAGATCCAGTAGCCACAAGGCTTTCTGTGGGAAATGAAGAACAGAAGGAACGCTGCTGCAGATACTGTATCACTTGTGATTAAGGCAAATATTCTTTGTATCTATGTATGCGATATTATTTTGTATCATCCCTGGTGTTTTCTACCACTTAGAAGTAATCAAAATGGAATTTGGTGAAAAAATAATAGCAATTCCTCAGGGCATTTTGAAACAAGAGGGAGCAGACCTCCCAGTGTTATATGTCTCAGTTTATGTCTCAGTTTTATTTGTCTCTGCTCGTAGGTTTAGAAATATAAATAGCTTTTGAGAGAAAGTGTGTCCTTGGCTACCACATGAAGAATATCTGAAGACAAATAAATGCAAACTGGAGCTAGCTGTACTCTGGTAGCAACCAGTTGTCTTTATGGTAAAACTGCATTTTGCTCTCAGGGAAACCTGAATGAAAAGCTTGCATGCCGTTTTGAGAGCAAAGGATCTCCCTTGTGAGTTTTACTTCAAATAGATTTTGTTCAGCTGATTAATTAACATCAGCCAGGGAGTACCAGGGAGGTCACAGTGCAGGGGAGCAGCTTGGGCATGTTGATTCTGCTTCTGTCCTGTGCTGCTGTGAGCACTCCTTATCTAAAAAAAGGCCAGGAAAGTCAATGCCTGTAGTCCCCCTCAAGGAATGAGATCCTCTGCCACAGTCAGCAGAAGCAGCAGTGGTTTAGGTCTGCTTCCTGCTTATGTCAGTGACACACATTCAGTGGACATTTGCTGAGGAATGCATCCTGAAGAGCTTCCCACTATCATGGTTCATGGCTCTTTCAACTTCAGGATCAGTGTTCTCCACCTCTCTGGGATAAAGACCATCTCCAGCAACCCATTCACTCCTCCAGTGTTGTGAATGTTCTGGCACTTTGTCAAATGTTTTGAGTGAAGAACATTTTGGTTTCACCACTGTAGTTTATTTCCCGTGATTATCTTCTGATTTGTTGTTTGTTTGATTATTCTCTGCCTTATTCTGCTGGTTATTGTATCTACGTGCAGGCACTGAGTGCCCTCAGGTAGTATGCCTTACCTAATTTCCCACCATTAGCTCTTGCAGTGAGAAGGGTTCCCTTTTTCACCAAGTGCACTGTGCCACAGCTGCCCTATGTCTCCTGAATGCCTGTTAGAAAGTGCTGTTCCCTCATGTACCTCTTGTCAATGGAAACCAGTCAATGCTTGAAAATTATGTTATTTTGTGTTTAGAGTCTTTATTTAAACTTCTTCCAGGACACACTTTCTTACGGCTTTGACACGAAGTGAGTGAATAGTGTCAACAAGTAAAATCATGAGCCTGGTGATGGTCACAGAGTACCCTGCATTCAGATAAGAGTAGAAGTCTTGCAAAAATGCTTGTTCTTGCTTTTCTTTTCTAGGCCAGTTTTTTTTGTATGTTTGTTTCTTTTTTGTGAGTTTGTTGTTGTTGTTGTGTTCTGTTTTGTTTTGAGGAGGGGTGTTAGGAAGCAGCAATAGATAAAAAACCCTTCAACCCACATTTTCAGGACAGCCCCAATGGTCTCCAGAAACCAGACACCACACCACTGGGCTGTGGAGTTGTCAATTGTAGCTTGCTGCTGGCAGTTCCATGGGCTGGGATGATCTGGCCACGTGCAGAAGTGTGGGCAGGGACAGCCAAGTGATGGCATGGCTGCTCCCTGGTACAGGCCTCAGCACAGAAGCACAGAGGGTGTTCTGGTAAGGGGCCAAGAGGATGGCCCTTGGATGGCCCTTCAGTTATCTGGCATGTGATCAACAACAAAGGCACATAACACTGAACACTTATTAGTCATTGTTTCTAACTACAAGGTCAGACACTTCTACCTCCTCAGGGCTGTCTCTTTCAAATTGTTTGGAAAACCTTCTTGAGCCAGAATAAATGTCTGAGAGACAACTCCAGTTTCTCCCACCTCAATGCCTACATCTGTGAAAGTTATAGACACAACACTTTGTTTCTGTCTAGTTACTTACCATTGGCTCCTGCCTTTATGAGCACAGTTACAGATATGGCAGCGCTCTGACGGCAGTGATACAGTGGTCTGATTATTCCATGCTGATGGACTATTGGAACTGCCACATGATATTTTGGCAGTGTAGTTTGTGCAGGTGTGACTGGCAATGCTGAACTGCCAAAGACAACTGGTAAATTTGATACCAAAGACTTCAGCGTCAGGATTTACAAAATGAAAATGCTGCCAACAATTATAAAGAGAGGGATTGCTAGACACCGGAGAAGGACTGTCCCTTAAGTTGGCTTGCTCTTTGACCAGGTATTTTGGCTCTTTTCCACTTTCAGAGGAGAGGGCAGGTTGGGAGAAAGACAGGGAGAAGGAGAACATCCTATAAATGTTTTCTGAACTATTTTGTGGGAGGATCGTGTGAGAAGCGATCAAACTCTTTAGAGCTCAGAAACAGAATTTTTAGCAACAGGATATGGAGCTGTTAACTGGAACCAAACTTTTTCTGCCAATATTAGTGAGTAGTGTTGAAAGCTCATGCAAAATAGGACAAGCCAGACCTCTGCCTTTTTTCTTAACAATTGTTGCTCTTTAAATCATTGTCTTCTCATGCAAAAATTGTTTTATTCATCCATTGTGCATTTCCTAGAAATCTGATGGAGGTCACATATGTTCCTTCTAAGAAAAGGAAGCCAGCAGCAGTACCAGTTCTGAAGATGTGGCCCAGTCCTTTCTGATCTTAGTGAATAGCAGCACACATTTTTTTCATTAAAAAGTGCTCAAGGTGTTTGTGTGTCCTCTAGCAAAGATCTCATCTTTCTAGTAATAACATCATATGTTATACAAGACATGGAATAGAAGTAGCTATAAATCTGGTTCCCTACCTTGTGGAGGAGTGTTTGAGCAATATGATTTACTTTGACCAGCTTGTCTGTATACCTACAAAATAGTGATCAGCCTGGAAGTATTCTGTGTTTTATGATATTTCTAAAAGAGGAGTGAGAAGTGGCAGTGGCTGTTTTCATTGTTTGGAGAAAAGCAGTTTACTGTGATATTTTCACCAGCTGACAAATTAGGTTAGCTGTTCATTAAAAACTGAGGAGATTGTGCCATCACCAACAGTCTTTCTTTCAACATATGGATTTCTTAGCTCTGCCTTCAAAACTGATGTGAATGAGCCAGCTGAAAGTAGAATGGCATCTGAAATATGTATAATTGAGCTAACTTCTTGTGTAAGTATTATCATGATTGTTATCACCATCTAGTTCTGTGATTCTTTTGGCAAGCCATATAAATCTTTGCAGAGATATGCTCTTTTGTGTGTGAAACAAATATGGAATACAGATGCTACTGATCAATTTTTATTAGTAATTTTGTGCATATAAAAAGTGTACAAAATGGAATCAGATGAAAAAAGATGGAAACCTTGCCTGGGTTTATGTTTATTTTTTTCTTTTGTGAGAGACTTAACTGAAAATCTAACAGGAAATTAGACTGGAAGTTTAATCAGCTGTGTATATCTTTCTTATAGCACCCCAAACTGACTTTTTCAACGATCTGGGATGTCTTGTGGATTTAAGGATATCAAATACAATAACTGAGCTTTAGTGGCCAAAAAAAAAAGGCTAGTTCTCTTAGAGTGCATGGAAGCAGAGGATAAAAAACATTTTGTACTGTTATCTTAAAGAAAAAAATGGAAAGTTACGGAAGCTAAACCATTTGTACACAGCTCCATTGACAGTTCATTTCTTCAGAATCTTTCCAAATAAACATTTAGAAGCATTGCTTTTTCAGAGGCAGCCTCTAGAGTATTTCATCATGTTAGCCAACTGTTCCACAGGAGTATAAATCAATGGCAGCAAACCTTTTACAAAGTCCCTTTTGGATTTTGCCAGCTTACGTTACCTGGTACACAGTCTGTGTCTGGGAAAAATTACTCAGAACTATCTGCTCAGCTATCATTTGCTGGTTTGAAAGAGATCAGCCTGTATGTAAAATCAGAGAGGAGGAGAAGGAGAAGCATTGAGTCTTTCTGTCCATCCTAGTTAGAGTGGGACTCTGGGGTACTAGGTCCAAGGTCACACACAGCTGCTTTCACTGACTTGAGCACTGTGCTCTGCAAAGGCTTGCGCCCATCTCTAAGGAGAGACCTTCATGCTGTGCCAGCTGATAATGTGGTTTCTTAAAACCACACTTCTTGCCCCAGAGACCTTGTCAGCAGTGGATTGTCTTCCTCCATGGACTGATATTCAGTGGTTGTCCAAATAAGGAAAGAAGTACTTGTCCATTTGAAACTGTGCTGGAAAAGGTACTTAGCTGTTTACGTGTGACAGGAAGCTTTTAAAGCGGACAACCTGAAACTGGTGAGCAGTTTCTCTTTAAGTTTAAACTGCTAGAAATGTTTCAATGTGGACAGAAGAAAAAGCTACAAGGAAGGAATCCCATACAGGAAATAATTTAAGGCTATGTATGTATTACTGACAACAGCAACAGGGAGATATAGCATCTTAAAGTTACATTTAAATGAACAGATTATAACTCTGTTTACCTTGATACCAAATGCAGTATCGTTACAACCACCATCACAAACGGCAGCTGAACTTAACTATTCATTTCACAGGCCACATTCTTTTCCACAGATTGTTTGAGTACAGTTTATTCACCCACTAGTGCAGTTGCCATCTGCAGATTTAATATAATTTGAAGTCTTATCAGTCCAATAGATGGAGTCATCTGTATTGCAGAAAAGGTTCTGTATAGCAGCTGCAGATATTCAGTACCTAGCAGAGGGTATTTTCAAGAGGGGACAGATTTGAGCAGAACAGATGAAAACACTGGAATCATACGTCTTCAGGGCAGAGTACATTGCCAGAGAGATTTGGCAGATAAAATGGATGGAGAAATTGGTGTTTTCTACAGATTTTAGTATGCTAGTGGTGCAACTTTTGTTTCAAAAATTAAGTATATTTTGCAGAAAGAGTGATAAGAACGCTAGGAGAAATAGTAATTTCTGCTGTATGGATGTGGGGTTTTTGAAGTTGGTGCAAATTGCTTGCTTATAGGGTCTCTGCAAAAAGAAAAGAAATAGCAAAAGATTGCAAGAGAAAAAGCATGCTTGCATTAAAACTGGAAGGACTTCACCCTGATTACTTGATGATATTCTGTCTGTGCTTTGTTTGTTCAGAAAAAGCAGTGTTAGAAGTGTTGTGGAAGTGGATAAACTGAGATTTGCAGCTTGGATTGGAGAGATGTTCCTGGCAAGACAAATTGTCACAACCCTGTCAGGACAGAGCAGTTGTAACCCATAGGAGCTAAATATTTGTGAAAACAATTTCATCCTTCGTGCTTTTCAAATCTAATCCTATTTTAACAGTTTTCTGAATATATCAGATGATTGATATTGTCACACTGTATATAAAATGTATCATTCTGTCATTTGTATTCAGTATTTTACAGTTGTTGTGTTGCAAGCCGAAATCTTAGACAATGCTACACTTTTTTTTGTGGTTCATTTTATCTATAAGAGTAATCCATCTAGTTCTCAGTGACATTTCCTAAGTATAGACCTAGAATTAATTGTTAGATTATTTGAACCTGAATATGCACATATAGATGTGTCATATTCATTTTTAAATATGCTACAAGGTTCTGTAAATGAATATAGGATCAGAACCTTGTGAAATCATAGAACCATCTAGGCTGGATAAAACATTGAAGGCCACTGACTTCACCTTCCAAGTCCCATCACTAAACCATGCCCCTTAACACCACCTCCACGCATCTCTTAAATACCTCCAGGAATGGGCACCCCACCTGTGCCCTGAGCAGCCTGTTCCACTTTCTCTCTAAAGAAATTATTCCAAATATCCAACCTCAATCTAGATCTAAATGCATGAAAGAAGAGCAGATACGTTTAGTTATGTGTGTATTTGGGCTAGTTTTGTAATAAACATCAAGGGATATTCCCAGTTACTCAGAATAGTCTCTTATAAGAGATAGAGTGGAAAGCTCACTCCACTGAAAAAACTCTTAGATCCTAAATTTCAGCATAAAGTGACGTCAGAGTTTTTTCTACCTTTGCAGATGCCTTGGGCACTGATCAATTGAGGCCTTAGTCCAATTTAAATGATATTGTATCACCTATGATTATTTGCATAATCATAAAATTACTTTAAAAGGGGAAAAAAATACTGACTTCTGGTACAGCAGGGATGCCATTGAACACTTTAAAAGTGGATATCTACCTTAGTTCCTAAAGGACAATCTATCTTCAAATCTGCATGACTTGAACTTACAGTCCATATGAAATTATGAAGCTACCCATGTTACATATCACTTACTGCTGCTAAACCCAAAGAAATAAGAGTCAACTCGGGGGAAACAGCAAGAGCTGAACTTGTTCTTTCAGACACCAGCTGCAGAAGATTGTTTTGATATGCTTCCACATGTGCTGCATTATTTTCTCTGTCTTTTTCTGTTGCAACAGGCCTTGAATAGGGGCATCGCTGCTGTTAAGGAAGATGCTGTGGAAATGCTGGCCAGCTATGGGCTGGCGTACTCCCTGATGAAGTTCTTCACTGGTCCGATGAGTGACTTCAAAAATGTAGGTCTGGTGTTTGTGAACAGCAAGAGAGACAGGACCAAAGCAGTTTTGTGCATGGTTGTGGCTGGCGCTGTAGCTGCTGTATTCCATACCTTAATAGGTAAGGTCACTTCAAATCTAATTAACGCATCTTTTAATTTACTTCCCTTGGCTAGTATTCAAATTAATTAATTTGTTCTTTTATGATTTTATGGTAAGTGCAAGGGAAAGTGCAAAAGAGATGAAAGCTTGGACCACTATCATGCCGAAGGCAGGCGAATTTTCAGTAACATTTAAACAAGTTATTAAGTGTCAGATTTCACCTCCAGGGTTCACCTGCCTGGCTGCTCAATTTGCTCATCTTTTTCAGTCAAATGTGTGAGCAGAACGCTGGGAAGTTTGACAGGCTGTGTGAAGCAGATAGCTCATTTAATATAAGGTAGTGATGATCAACTCAGCAGTATCTGCCCACATTTGGCATATCGCTTTGTGACAGAACTGCAAAGTGTTTTAGGGAGATCTATTTGTCAGAACTTAGTGGCACTGTTGGTGTGTTCCCTCTGTACTGGTCCCTTTTCTACTTATGATACAGTACAAAATTGTAAGCTAGTAGGTGCCAGCAACCTCATTAAAATATCAGGTATTACGAGAGCTGATACATCATCCACTTCTGTTGGGAATTAATTTGTGAGAGATGAAGTAGTTGCTAGGAGTACTTTATGCCAAACTGAGGTCAATTCTTTGAGTGTACTCTGAAGCAAGAAAAATACATAAGTAACCCTAAACTGAACATAAAAAGTGAAGCAACTATGGGATTTTACTGTTCCTGAGAGCCTGGAGAAATATATCAACCCAAGCATCAAGCAGGATGTTGGCCAAAACAATGACATGGGACCATAACAATAAAAAGCCACGTGATGTGGAAGACTTGAAATCCATCATCTCCAAGAACTGCATCAGATCGTCTGCACCTTGTCGTTCATTCCATGGAATTGAAACCTCTGTAGCTCAACAGTGAGGAAGAGAAGACATCAGAGGAAGAAGCAGAGAGTGCATTACGTTCCACAGGTACAGTTCTCAAAGCTGGGAGCTCTGTGGAGGGGGAGGAGGGAGTTAATGCAATAGCCTGTGTGGAGCAAGTGTGGAGGCACTTGTTGGTTGACCAGCAGTAACTTTGAACTGCTTGGCCAGCAGCAGAGGATCACTCTATTGCTTGTGAATGGAAAAGCAAGTCTGAGGGGAATTTTGAGAATTGCTGTGAAATTAGGAAGTGGTTTGGAAATGGGGCACCATTTGCTGTCAGACACTAACGCGTCTGAAGAACAGCACTTGCTCAGCATGTAGTTTCTGCCTGGATAGAGCAGGTAAACATGAATGCTCCATGCTCTTATCCTGTAACAGGGTGTCAGCTCTCGTTAGTGGCTCTGTGTGCCTCCCAAGCATTCCAGTTTTCTCTATTACTTCACCACAGATACAGCAGTCGTATACAGTTTATTCTATGTTACAGTCATAATAAATGCTTTCAATAATGGCTTACTAGACACGGCAAGTCCATGGCAGGGTTAAGCTGTTGCTAATTTTCTAACTTGAATCCATGCATTCAAGTCAATTTATTTCACCAGTATCTATTGATCTCTTCCTCAATATGTTTACAGTTGAATCTGTTTCAGTGAGCCACTGTTAAAAACTTGGGTCATTAGAAAGTTTGGCTTTCTGATTTCTTTGCTTAGAATGTTTCTTTAGCCCCCAAAGCTGCTATTCTAGTTGCACACTTGCTTTCCTGCCATTCCTGGTCAAAGTTTTTGGCTTAGCAAGCTGGAAAAATGAAATATTTTCTAGTCATTCAAAAATTCATTTTAAACTATTATAGATTTTAAGAATATTTGAAGTGTAACTATCAAGTTTCCAGGTAAAAGACATAGCTGGATTTTCCATGTGGGACTATTTATTGAAGGGAACTGTTTGGGCAGCCACTTGAAGATATGCCAGCTAAGTCTTTTGGTTTTGCCTGGAAATAGAGCCCTGCTGAGTTCAGAACCTCTGAAATGCCCTCTGTGTAGGTACTGAAAAATAAATAAAAAACAATGGCTGTACTTTCCATGCCTTAAAGCTGTTAGTTAAAAAGCTTTCCGCAATCTTTCAGCTGCTTATGGTGGCAGACTGCAAAATATTTTTTAGTATTTTAACTTGTCTCTGCCTGAAAATACGCAAAGGCCACAGCAGGGACTGGCAGAGCGCCCAAGAGAATGGAGTTAGTCAGATTCTAGCACCAATTGCCAGGGTGCAGTGTTGCCAAGTTTTGTGTTTCAACTTTCCTTTGAACATGTTTCAAATCCTAATTATTCTTTTCTGAACCTCAGATGCACAGCTTTCCTAACAGAAGGAAGAGAAGGAGTCCAGTGGCAAACAAGCAACCTCTTAGGACTTGCAACTACTCCCCAACAGCTGCAAGCCTGTTACAGACTCTACAGGAGACAAAAATTCAGGTTGCTGTTCAGCAGATAAAAAACTGAAACGAACACCACTCTGGGGACTTAATTTCTTTTACGTGCCATATGTATGGGAGAAAAGAAGATGGCATGACTGCCTGCTGTGGATTGTGAAGCCCAGGAGATGGAAAAGGAAAGAAAAATCCCAGTGAATCAAGAAGTACAGAAAGTCAGAAGGAGGAAAACAAGTGATGGTAGAAACACAGTGACCACAATGAATCACCACATTTCTAACTGTGATTGAAACTATTTGCAGTTTGTACTCACAGCTACTCACAAATAGCAGTCTCTATTCCCTTAAACTATCAGAATGGACCATTTCACCCAACTAACTTCATTGCTTCAGCACCAGCTGCCCACTGCTGCTCCTCTTAGAGGCTAACCCATTCCTCTGTGGGTCCGACTGGCTGAGCCAAACCACCCAAACTCACAGTTGGAAAGTCCCTAAGCCATCACTGCACCACATTCTAATCTGCAGCAACCGTACCAGTAGTTCCTATAATTCTCCTGTGCAGGTAGCAGTAAGAACCAAGAAACTGATTGACATGACCAAAAAGAACTGAATTGTTATTCTCTTCCCACTTTAAGTGCTGCTGTAAACCTTGGTCAGTACATTATTCCTGCCTTTGCTGTTTCAGTTGTTATCTAGAAATAGAAGATAGTATGCTGCCTTCCTTCCCTTGTGCTATTTTAGGAGCAGCTACTGCCAGCAGTTTAGTTTCCTTGTAGGAAGGAATGTAAAGCATCTATTTATTTCAGAGATTGGCTTTTGAGTGGGAATATTGGGCAATAAGAGAAACGATTCAAGATGATAAGCCTTTGTGTGCATATTTTTGGCATCTTAATAAATTACGAACTTGAGAGAGAGAATGGTGCTTTCATTTATAGAACATCATGTTCCATAATGCACCTCATAGGTGTTGTTTCTCCGTACTAAATGAGGCCCTTTAGCTCTTGTGTCATATAGGATCTGCACATTTTCTTTAGCAAGAAAACAGCATTGTTCAGTGCTTCACTGATTTACTGAGAAAAGGTGTACTGCAAAAGTGTATCTCCTTTTGCTTGCTAATATTACTTTCTACACCTGTCTGAGGTTCTAGAAATGGCAAGAAGTTACTTTGGGGAAACGTCCTTTTTGCTTAAGTAGACACCATTGACTGGTGTCTACTGCAGCTGATCAAAATTCTATAATGGACCATTTGGCATCACCAGAGAAAAAAAGGTGGGAACTTTAGTAACAAGGCAGACACATCAGACTGACTGTTCACTAAGTGTATGTAAGTGGCCCTGTTGTTTTGTTCCAATTTATTACTGATGTGCTAACAGACACCAGCCCCTCATGCACAGATTGCACAGGTGTAAAAACTTTATCAGTTGTTAGCAGTTTTTTTGAACCTGCATGCATAGTCACTTCATATATGTGAAAGATCTTTCAGTGATTAGGTATCATAGTGGGGCTTGTGCCAAAATGAGCAATTTTTTCCAGTCAGTCTTGTTCTAACCTGGCCACTGTACTGGTTTGTACTAAACTTTTTGCCCAGGGAAAAGATGATAGCATGATCACAAACCAGAATATAAACCAGGCTTGCTTTTTATTTTTGTCGTCAAAGAGATGATAAAATGTTATTTATTAAAAACAGTTTCCTGCTTCAGCATCTTCAAGTAGCTGTTGCTAAAGCAATGACTTCTTTCCCCAGCTGACCCACAACTTTCTTACAAAACAGGTGCAATTTCTTATCAGCAAAGTATTCAAGGGCAAAGGAAGAATGAAGAAAACCTATGACCACAGCATTTGTTGATTTTAGAATAGTAATTGTTTTTTAGTTAAAAGAGACTAATTTTGGAATTTGCAAGATGCTGGCCTACCCAAAGGTAAACCAGGGGCCTTTTGACAGTGGCAGATTAGGAAAAAATAACTAACTCAATTTTGCAACTATGGCTGATCACAAAGGACAACAATTGCAGTTATCAGTATACACTGAGTTTTTCCTGAGCTGGTTTTCTTACTTATTCATTGCTTTGAGCAAAAGAGAAATGTGGAGCTCAAGACACCCAGATCATCTGGCCTTCTGCATGTGGGACCCAAGCTTCTGCTTCTGCTATAAGTCAAGCTAATCAAAGACATAAAGAAATCTATGTAACCTGTGCCATCTCCAAATGAAGACTTGCCATTAACATTTCTTATTTTTAGCAAATTGGTATTTGCCTACCTACCCAAATTACTTAGCCAGTTTTGGCCCTGTGAGACATCATTCTGAATAGCGGCAGAGTCAATTTTTATTTCTCAAGTGTCTAAATTCATTTTTAAAGCTGGCACCAAAGTATGAATATGGAATACATCAACAACAACAAAAAAAGCAACACTTTAACCCCAAAACATAATTAGATTTTTTTTTTTATTATTGTGAAAAGCAAATATTGACATTTGAGGTTTTGTGTCTGGAAATAAGTGGTATCACTTCCTGTGAGGGTTTCTTTTTGTTTTCCTATGATGTAAGTATAACATGCTGGAGTGTAGACAGCCCCAAGATGACTACAGTGCAGCTATTTGTTTGAGACTACTGGCATCATTAAGAGTGTGTTCGCTTGTTTCAAGGATGTCTGAAGTTTATGTGGTAATAATTGGCTCATTGCAGAAATCAGTGTAGAGGAGATCCAGTTAGGTGCACAATATTTCAGTATCATTTTGTAAGCTTTTGGGTCTTAAGACAAAACTAAGAAAGACAAAAGTAAAAGTTCCTGCTTAAATGCTGTTGTATGAGAAGCAAAACCAATCCATGGACATCAAAATAAATGAGTTATTACAAGAGCAAACAGGCAGTTTATCTTGGAGTTGGACTCTGTTTTGGCTGAAATGATGCAAGGAATGGGAAGAGCCATCTGCTTTAGATTCGTGTAGTGTTCTTCAGCCTTGTTGTCTGTTATTAATTTTGTACCATGCTTCATAATAAGTATGTAAGGTTGCCCAAGGTTAAGTTCTAATTGCATCAGCAGTCGCTTTAATCACAGCTCAGAGACACACGCCTGTATATTTGTCAGTACATCTCAGCTTTTTGAGTCCTTCTTTCTGAGAATGGAAGCATTCACTGACATCAGCAAAAGCGATCGTGTGCTTTCTCTGGCAGGTGGAGGAGAATAGTTAAGTATTTTAAAACTATCTTTTAAGCTTAGTTTAGTCACTCCACTATTTTAAAATTAAAGTCACAGTAGAGTTGATTCCTTTTGGATGGGGGAGAGGAGGACGAATCTTAAAGCTTACAAAGCCTGGCTCTGATATCCTTAGAAATCCTAAAAAATTGGTGCTGTGGGCTGTGGTTGTGTAAGTCCTTTGAGAGTGCCCTGCCAATAAACTACAACCATGTGGTGAACAGGGTGTTCCTAGACATGAGAGTAATTCAGCCTTTGACCCTGCTAATTCTGTGAAACTTAATGTTTACTTAAACTCAAAATAAACATACTAATAGCTTTTAGAGCCAAAAATAGTTTTTTGTTATTCATTTTCTAAACTCTTTAGAAGTCTCCTTTAAAGTAGGAAAGAAGACCAGAGGGTAAGTGTGTAGAAAACACAAACGTTGACTCCGGTGTCATGATGTCTTCCCATCACTGCACTGATGGTGACCCCTCCACAAAAGCAGGCTCCTCAGCAGCTGGATGCAGATTCTCTTTGTTTCCTTGTGGGGAATAAGACTGATGTGTTCCCTGCAATAGTTTTTAAGCTTTTGTGCAGGAGGAGTTTAACACAACTTCAGGAGGACCTAAGAGAGAACTCCATGAGCCTGGCCCTCATAGGTAGCTTGCCTCACATGCTTTTCCAAACTTGTTCTCAATCATTCAGGTAATTCAATTTAGAAACATTGATGTAACGTCCTGCCACAAAAAAAGCAGCTTTTTACAAGGTTAGCATACAATAATCCATATATAACAGACAGTTTTCAAAGTACTGAGTGAAAATTAGAGTCTGGATTGTGCAAATATATTTGTGCCAAAATAAGAAGGGGCTGTGGTTTTGTTTGTGTCTAATGTGCTTAAGGAACTAAGCTGGACTCTGAACTCAGGAAAGTCTGAAGTTCTCTCCCAGTACCTTTTGAAAGGAAATTAGTCCAATTGTTGTGGAGGGGCTCAGAAGGAAAGCTCAGCTCACCAACTTGAGGATTACTGGGTAAAATGAGAGTCTGTGAGCCCAACTTTAGTAGATAGGGACCAGCATAGGGAAATGGAGAGGTTTTATTATTTAAATATACTTGGGGTGGTGTGAGCCTCAATCCTGTCTGGATTGAGTCTCAGATTTGTTCTCAGTGCTATTGGACTACATGTTTCTTTTTGCTCCCTTGTCAGTCCTTTAAACCATGTAGCTGCTGTATGCCTAAGCCATCATGAAACAATGATGAGTTAAACTCCTTTTTAATTGCTTCCAAACACTGTTTATGAGAGTTATTTATGGGCTAAAATGATTGCACAACTAGTGCAAGTATTTGTGGATCCAAAGATGTGGCCTGCTTTCATGAAAAGGATGACTTTCCTAAAGTACTCTGTTCAATTATACTAGAATTGCTATAAACTGAAAAACAGGAAAGTATTCACATTGGGAATCTTTATCTTAGGAGAGACACAGACAGAAGAGAAGTGAGGTGGGACTACCCAGGTATAGGTTAATTTTCAGCTGCTTGCTTTGGGAGTTTGACTGTACAACTCAGTCATTCTTTTGACAACTATTACAAGGGTGTAGTTGAAGCTATGTGATAATAAGCAGATCTATAATATGATTTATAGAAGTTGAAAGCTGTTTGGATTACTGAACTATGCATATTTACGCAAGTCCTGAAGTTCAGGCATGCTAGCCATAGCTAGTTCTTCCTTATTCCATATCATAGTTCTGTCTTCAACCCTGCACTTGAAAACTAAAATCTGGTGAGAAGTGTTTTACCCAGCACTAAAAACTCTCCCCAGACTGAAAATGGACAGCAAATAGAGTGATTCCCAGCAGTGCAGAAAATCGTTTTCTGACTTGTGGTTCCTGAGATGCCAGCTGTAAACAAGGAAGGAGAGTAACAACTGTTAGAGGCTATGTAGTGCCCTGACAGTCCCAGCAGAGGTGGTCATTAGGCAGTGAGGGAGAGGCACTCACAGGGCACAATGAGTGTGATTTATTGCGAGCCTCTGCAATTCATAGTACTCCTTTTATAGCTTTGGGCAGGTTTACAGGTAATGTCATGAGAATGCAGTGGCAATAGGGGGTTTCAGGATTTATAAGGCACTATAACCCATGAAATACACAGCATCTGGTGATAACAGCTTTTCTAACAAAGAGCTCTGAGTTAATGAAAGAGTGGTAGATTTTCTGGAATAGCAGTGTGTTCATTTACCAAACAGATGTGGCATTTATTATACCCATCTCCCTACCCAGCCATTTGTTATCACTCCTCTGCCAAAGGTTACTTGGAAAAGGATTGTGAAAGCACTCCTTAGTGATAAACAGCAGCTGGTGAGGCTGTAACATCCTGAAGCCCCTGCAGCTGTTTACTGAGTGGATGCTCTCTGATCTCCTGGGCATCCTCCTCTTTCAGGTACTTTGGGGCATCTTACCCAGAATCCATATATAATCTTTATTATTCATTCCTATTCTTATATCTCTACAGCGTATAGCGATTTGGGGTATTACATAATTAATAAGCTACACCATGTGGATGAATCAGTGGGAAGTAAAACTCGGAGGGCCTTCCTTTATCTTGCTGCCTTCCCTTTTATGGATGCCATGGTGAGTGCATGATTCACAGCTGAATTTTAATATGAATGCTGTTTTTTTCTTTGGTGCCCTTAGTTTGCAAAGTCTGTTGTTTGATGGGAAAATGAAGGTCTGCAGGAGGAAGGCATGTCCTTTGCAAGCAGTAGTTCTGGATATACACTAACATGCCATCTTCTGCTACCTGGGTGGAATTTAAACATCCAGAGATCATGACAAATGTGAAAGTCCTTAGTTTCCTTGTCAGAGTTAGTGTATATGCATGCTGGAAAGCACTGATCGTCTTGTGACGAGCCTCACAGACTGTTTGTGTGTTTTTTCAATGCAATTAGCAGTGGAAGAGTTTGATTTACTGAACGTTCTCAGATTACTTGCAGAGCTCACAAGGAATAAGCTCAATACTTTTTCTAAGCAAATGTATTGAAAAGATATATGTTGCCATCATTTTGTGCAAGCACAGCTAAGTCCAGCATATCTCAAGTGCGTGGGCTGCTGCTCTCTTCATCACCAGGCTTACTGCATGTGGTTGGCACGATGTAAACAACAATATGGCAGCAATAATTCAGTCCTATACTTCTATATAAAAGTAAAAATGATAACTTTTTTGTGGCATGCCTCCACTGCTTTCTCCTCTTAAAACAGTAGCTGACAATAAAAGGATGTTGATTCATTAGATTTTCTTTTCCAGATGGGACCCAGTTTAGCTAATTAATTTTATATTTTTGAGATGCATCCAATGTGAGAATGAGAAGAACCACTCTTCTGATGGATTGTTTAGTGTGATAATCTGATAAATGCAGCATCTGTTTTATTAGGACAGTTTCTTACTGGCACTCCTCCTCAGAAATTTCTATGTAATTAGTAAGTTTATTTCCATTCTTCCTTCTAGCCCAGGCCTAGAGGAACTAAGAGTTGCAGTACTTTCTCTGTACTGCTGGCTTAACGTTTACCCAGGTTCACACCAGATGCTACTGTTTTTTGTGTATAATATAGCATACTGAAAAGAGCATTCTGGGACCTGAAATCTGTAACAAATAGCATGATAATTTCCCAAATTCTGCTCCGCCTTCTTTTTTTCAGGCATGGACCCATGCTGGAATTCTTCTGAAACACAAGTACAGTTTCCTGGTGGGATGTGCCTCCATCTCAGATGTCATAGCTCAGGTAATGGCTCCTCTTGGCAGTCACTGTTTCCATTATGCTATGAATTAGATGCTTTCTTAAGCACTGGTGCTTTTGCACGGAGATTGGCTTCTGTCTCTACCACGGGCAGCACACCAGGATTGCCTTTTGCATGCTGCTCTCCAGTAGTTTCCCCACTGTGTGGAAGCTCTTTGCAGACAGCTGTGGTGTAGGCTGGTCTCACTTGGCTGGATCAAGTTAGTCTTGATGCAGTGTCAGAAGAAAGGAATCAGGGCAATTTGGCTTAGGGCACCTCCAAATACTGTGTTGGGATGGTTGAGAATCAAGTTATATATAGTTGTACACCTGGGAAATAGAAGGTCAGACCGAGAGACTGATGACTGCTTGTCATCAGATGACATCAGATGACTGCTTGATGATGTCTTGATGTCCACACGTCAGTTTTCACATGCTGTTTAATCTAGTGAAACACAGAGGTGTAAACCGTTTTCTGAGTGCCTCTGTAGCACTGCTCTTGCTAGTGGACCAAAAGACGAAAGCCTGGAACTGCAGCAGAAGCCTTCTGTGCTGATACCTCCTGGGTGGAGCAGCGAAGACCAAGCATTTGAACTTCCATTTGTGAAGGAGGTCTTAAATATCCTGTTTGCTTCGTACGAGACACACTTACAAAACAATATTCATATGCATTGCTGATGTCCAGTGCTGTACCTTTTGAGAACCAATATAGAGCCCTCTTTTTAGAGTATTTATAAACGTATTATTAAATGAAGAATCCCAGAGCCTGTAAACAGTTACCGTACTGTCCCATTACCAGCTGAGGGAGTGACTGGGTAAGGAAGAGTATAATAATAGTACAGCATCAAAGGAAATATGAGGTCATTAGCACTTAGTTCAATTTTCCATCACATTTTCTTCATACAAAATAGGAGAAAACTATAAATCAGGTTAAACTATTCAGTCAGCTGTTATTCTATGTTTGGCATGTCTGGTCCTCTGCAGTACTACATTAAATCCCTGAAGATAATACTAAATTACTCTTAATGACCTTAACACCCAGGCTCTGCTTTTGTTCTGACATGACTGACCTTAGATACATGTCAGGTCATCTACACCTAAATACAGAAACTGGAATTCCTATTTTGGCCGTGGTACGTGTGGCCTTTTCACAAGTGAGTGGGGTGCCAGGCTCATGAAGAATAAGACACCTGTCTCCAGTCTATAAAAAAGTATTGCACAGAGCAAGAGCAAATCCAGAAGACAAAATGTAGTGATTCTCCACACCCTAACTTTCCTTACACCTACATCTATGCCTTACGCAAGCAATAGGTGCACAGGCAGTAGATAATTCTCCTTAAATAGCTTTGTGTGCACAATTTGTGACTGACTTTGCATCAGTTTACTGAAGAATTCTTTTGTGGGGTTCAAAAAAGCTATTTTACAAATCCTTTCAAACATCATGGCCTGCTTAATAAATATGTGCACAATGTGATTTAAGCATTTCTTAAGCTCTAGCAATAAAAGACAGAACCTGCCCCTGAACAATGTGTTTTATATTTCTTGGAACTCATGGAACCTCTAGCAGAGTTATTCTTGATGCTGCTATTCACAAAAGCAAATGCAGTTGGCTTCCCAGTTGTGCCCACCATGCAGAGACACTAGGAATTTAACAGGCATGCCGTCAGCTCTTACGGAAGAGAATATGGAAGAGACTATGGAAGAGAATAATATTGTATTAATCAATTCCTTTCATTTTCTGGATTGAGCATTTCATTTTGCATGTTTTAATTATGAGCTGTTCATTAGGCCAATGGTTTCCATTTTGGTAACATCAGTGTAACGCTCAGCTCAAGAGCAAATGAGGGAATACTGAAATTGCATTCAGAAAAGTACAAAATTGAGATAACACAAGACTTCCTGCTTCTAAATTTTGAGTTGAATGCTTTAAGACATCTGACTTTCTAATTCTCACATGCTCCCCTCAATAATATAGAAGGCAAGACTTAGAAGCTGACACTGAAGGCATGTCTTCAGCCTCAGTTGATATCAGGATACCTAATTGTCCTGTGAGAGTTGGCACCCTTATAACCGTACATGCTTGATGTCAGACTTTACCGGACTTGAATGCAAGCCTCCTATTTATAGCCTCTAGTCTGACATCTGCCCATGCCTCTAAGTACTTTTTATGCAGCTTCTGTATGATGATAATTTATTACTCTTGTTTGTGTGACCAAATGCAGGGAAGAATCCTGACAGAAGTTTCTGCATGCTGCAAGTCAGATAGCATAGTCACACATTGTTGTTGGCTCAGACAGGCTTGCTTGGAGTCAGACAGGAGATATGTTATTCCTGAAGAAACGGACAGACAAACTACACATCTTTTCTTTTGTGTGCTCTGCAGGTCGTTTTTGTAGCCATTTTGCTTCACAGTCACTTGGAGTGCAGGGAGCCTCTCCTGATCCCAATCTTGTCCCTATACATGGGAGCGCTTGTCCGATGTACCACATTATGCCTGGGATACTACAGGAACATACATGATGTCATTCCTGACAGAAGTGGGCCCGAAATGGGGGTATGTCTTAATATTTGGTGATGTTGTGGTTAAGTGACTTTAAACTTGCTTTTTGTGTTACAATACTCTATTAAACCACTATGTATGAAGGGCTTGCTTGCTCCATCCTGCAAGGAAAACCATATTTGTTTAAAAAGGGCTGATGGAATCTATTACAGAGCTATTAATGCTCATGAGACAGTGCATTAGGTGGTATTGATGTGCTTAATATCTCAAGTGCTGAGCTCTCTCCTTCTAATGCTGTAAGACAGCACCGAATGAAGCAGATGCTTTATTTCATGGGGAAGAATGTTTCAAAATTTCTTTTTCTGTACTGTGGAGTACACATACTTTTTCCTAATTAATAATCAGAACAATTATTCAGGTACCTTATGCATTATTTTTTTACACCCTCAACACAACTTCTTTTGAATCATTATTGCTAAAATGAATGAATATATTCTAGAGTCTTGCTATTTAAACCTAATGAAATGAATGCACCAAACTGACAGTGGGTAAGAGAAACAGAAATACTTTCTCTGTGCTTTTGATTCAGTTCAGTGTACTTCTTGTCAAAGCCACTTATTTTTTGTTTGTTTTCTCCAGGGAGAGGCTACGATCAGGAAGATGCTGAGCTTCTGGTGGCCTTTGGCATTAATCTTGGCAACTCAGCGAATAAGCAGGCCCATTGTCAACCTTTTTGTCTCCCGAGACCTAGGTGGCAGTTCTTCAGCCACAGAGGTGAGGAAGTCAGTGTTGCCTGTTACTTCAAATGGTCATTTACACCTACTTGCCTCTGTGTTTCTCTTCTCAGCCATACTGTCAAGAAAAAGTCCTAAATACATGGGCATTTCTGCCAGGCCTACCAAATTCTCACCCTCAACAAGACCAGTGAATTTTTTTCATTGAACAGTTCCTACGTCCCAGGTTGTCAAGCTCTGCTCTGGATTGTTCTGATCCCAGAGGTTTTAGTACAATTACCAGTAGTCCCATGTGGAACTGTTCTATGGCACAGGTTGCTCCAAAAGCAACACCTCCTATTCGTTTCCACGGAAGCTACAGATACAAAGAGCACATTAACACTTGTTTGAAAAACAGAGGTTTTTTTCAAAACAGCACAGAGAACAAATTGTTGCAAAGTCAGTTTCCTGTGTTTGGATAGATCTTTCACCAGACAAGGACAGCAATCATATTTATAACAGGAAAATGTGGTCAGTTAACCAAGAAAATGTACTTCGAAAGTTTGGAAGTGAAACACACAGCAGTAGTTAAAAGTCTTTCTTAACTCTACCATAAGATAAGAAATGAGTCTGAATTTAGGTGAATCATAACAGATCTGATCCTATGAACAAAATGCAATCAACTAGTTGGTTAGAACCAAAGTTGGGAGAGCACCTTTCTTTTGTTTCATAAGTGCCTCATGCCTCACAGTAGTTTGATACTCAACTTCAGTCAGCCACTGAGCGCTATTGCTTTGGAATCAGTCTTGCTTAAAACTGTTCTACGTATGAATAATAAAGGAAAATCTGTCTAAATTCAGATCATGAGATATGATACAAGGCCCCAGTTCATTCTGCTACTCAAGTATCTCTAGATAAAATAGTCTGGGAGAAATGTGGGAGGGTGGTGTTCATCTGAGCAAGGGAACACATCAGCTTAAGGTGTCAGTCATCCCCAAGTTATCAGCATGACAGTGAAATGGCAAAGCTGAGTAATGTTAACAATATTGCATGATGGATTTCCTAAGCTCTGAATGCCTGACTGAGTGATGGCCATCCCCCCTGAAGCAAAGACCTTCCAGTTGCATGCCTATTTTTCTCATTGCATCAAGGTCAACGTAGCAGTATTTATGGAAGATGGCATGTTAGTCTAACTGTTGTGCTCAGAGATTTGAGGTCTATGTTTCCTTGTCTCATTTCATAGGCAGTGGCAATTCTGACAGCTACCTATCCTGTGGGACACATGCCGTATGGCTGGCTGACAGAAATTAGAGCAGTATACCCAGCTTTTGACAAGGTGAGTGCCTGTCATAGGAATGTAGTAAATACGTCTAGTGTGATTTCACATCTGTGGTCCTCCTTTCTTCTGCATTGCAACGTTTTGATTTGAGGGTAACTTCATTGATATCTGAGAAATTTCTTCCAAACAGATACGAAGAAGCTTAGTTCATGTCTCCATGGAGTCGTAGAATCCTTAGAGCTGGAAAGGACCTGCATAAACAAGTGTAATAGAGTATTTTAAAAAATGGAGCAACCCTCCAGAGCTTGAATAGGGTGATATTAATGGCCATCTATCATTTTGTTTCTCTTTATTTTTTGCTTTTGGTACCAATTGTTCTTTGTCTCACTGATAAGGTTTTCTTATAATCCTAGTTAAAATGAATTGTTTTTCAATGGCTTCAAGCTGCTGTCTAATTTATGATTTTAACCTTAACTGTGTTACAGGGTATTCAGCTGTCTTTTGAATAGATAGATGCTGTTTTTTTAAGGATTAAAAAACGTCCTCACTAACTGTGCATTTCATTAGCTACATAACTAATGAAATGAGGTTTCATAAAGTATACAGCAGTGTAAGAGTTCATGTCTCTGTTCCGATCAGCTTGTTCTTTCTATTGTGAGGCATATGTGACATAGGCTTGGGTTCTTTGGTATATATTAATATTTAACAAAGATTGTCTCTTAATTTGGCAACAACACAGATAAACCATTATTTTAGTAGCAGTGACTTAGCTGACCAAGTCTATGAAGAATTTTGCTGGCAAATGATGTGATTACATAAGAATGCAAGGACTGCTCCTGGAACAGAGTGCACAGTGAAAATATAACCAAAGTTAATTTTCTTTAGACTCTTTTTTACTGTGTTATAATTAGTACTCACTAACCCATAAGTTGTGTGAAGAACAGTCATGTTCTGTGATACTCTTTCAAATGCTAGCTCCTCTCCTTCTCTTTATTTACCAAGAAATTATATCAGCTGAACTTTCTGGTTCCAAATAGTTCACTAGTGATAAACATGCTTGCTTGCTCAGGTATGTACTTAACTGAAGCAAGCCTCATTTGATTTGATCCATGATATTTCCAAGAAGAATTTAAAAAGAAAAAGAGAAAAATCAAATAGGTCCTAACTTGCCAGTATGCAGCTAAATTGACATATCAGGTGAAATACAACACACAGACTTTCTCAGAGGTTACACTGCTGAAAAGAACCTGTAGAATGCAAAATTGATGGATCACAAAATAAAAATGGTTTGGAACAGAAGCACAGGGGCTGCTAACCTTATGTCTTATGAGCTACAACCAAATGCATATCTCTTTCAAACTATTGCCTAGCAAAATTGACAGTAATTAAGAAGCTTAAATCCAGGTCTCACTTGCCTGCTAGAAGATGCATTCCTGGCTAAGATGGTGGCAGGATTAGATCATGATTTGTCAATTTATTTCAGTTAAAAGACCTCATGGAGCTCTTGAGGAATAAATGTGAGGAAGAAAAGGTGAAGATAAGGCAGAAATTGGTACAAATGATCTATTTGCCAAAAAGATAAGGAACAGGGGTTTTAGTTGTATGTTTGAAGAGCACTTTGGCATAAAAGATGCTAAGTGCAGTATCAACAGTATAAAAGATACCTCATCCTAAGAACTATATTTTCAAATGCCCCACTGTGCCCTTCAGACAATAACAAACCAGAAACCCACAGTGTTGTTTTATTTTTAAATCGCTGTGAGAATTGTTTTAACACATTTAATTGGTCACACATCATTCATGTGTCACCAGGCATTTCAAAAGCTAAGGCTTTCTTTCTCAGAAGAGTCCAAACAGAACCTGTTTTTATTTCTTTATAAAACTCCAGTTGTGATGTTTAATTGTTGAAATAGTTTGCATGTATGTAGATTCCATTTTCTTTTGCCAGTTACTCAACAGTCTGGTGATGCTGATGGCCACCAGAAACACACTGATTTGCCTTAACTGACGGATGTGATTTGGGATCCAGAAAGTATGCTCCTCTTCAGTGCCTATACTGGAGAAGTCAGACTTTTGTCTTCAAAGGAAAATGGTTACTTCTTTTCATATATGTAAAAGATGCAGAGTCATACGTGTTTGCAGAGCATCCTCACAGCGTAGCAGTTGCCCTCAAGTTAAGGATTACTACTGATTTGCTAAAATGAAACAGGAATATACTGGTTCTGTGCTGTTTTTTGATTTAGAATAATAGAATTATAGAATTGTTTGAGTTGGAAGAGACCCTTTAAGGTCACCTGGTCCAACTCCCATGCAATGAACAGAGATATCTACACCTAGATCAGGTTGCTCAGAGCTCCATCCAGCCTGAAAATATATGGTGATAATGTCATTATCCTTAACAGATCTGATTCAGAGCAACCACAGTGACTATGAGATGATTTGTGAGTGCTACTGATAAGTAGATGGGAATGGATACTCTTTTTACTCTATATTATGTATGGTGCTTTGATTCAAGAGTTAAGCAGTGTGCAAGAGATGGGAATAAAGAGTGTGTGGGCAGGAGTTACAGCAAAGGGCAGAATAAAATAAGGGCAGTGTAAGCAGCCGTGAGATAGGAACAAATGTCATAAAGCTGAGCCATGTAGCAGTTTGTGTAAACTTTGATGAGTGATGTAAATAGGGCCCATCTTCACATATGTAGAAATCAATGATAACAAAATATTCTTCAGAAACACAAGAAATAAGGATATACTCATAAAGAAAATATTTACAGAAGGTTTTCGTAACCTATACCCCAAAAGGGCAAGCTTGAGGGTAGCTTCCTCCTTTAGAGATTGACATGCTTATATGAAAAGGTCAAGAATTTTCATGTGCTCAAGTTTCCAAGTAGATATTTTATTGAGAGAGTAAGGCTGTCAGCATGCCATCACTGTACTCATTGCTACAAAATCTTTAAATCACAAAATTCTATTGACTTCTCAACTGTGTGTATAATGGTGTGCCCTTCACAGAGCTCATGTTCATTTTCTTCATTCCCAAGATGTGTCTGTGCTAGTTCCTATTTCTCATACAAGTAAGTTCAGTAAGGCAAGATGTGATAGATACTGGTATTCCATCTGAGATACACAAGGGTAAATAAGTGTGGCATTACATCTCCCCAGCACTCTTACCAGTTTGGTTACAGGTGAGTGTATTTCGAACAGCCCCAGGGTAAATGCAGTACATGATCCAACACCCGACTGCTGTAGAGCTGGTGCCCTACTTTTGATATCTCTTCTTTTCTTTCACAGATCATTTAGTTTGTTTCAACATGTTCCCTGAGGGCAATTTTAAATCTTCAGCTTCATTTGGTGCATTAGACATTTGGGGAATGGTTTTCGTTGTTTTAAGCAAAACTTCACTGCTATGTGTACTGAGTACAGAGCCCATGTTCAAGGTGGAACATCTAATCGTCCTAATTATGTTCTGTTCATTAATCTGCATTAGCAGAGCCAGCTGTTTGAGGAGCTTTGTTTATGTTATCTCCCTGGTTAATTGGATCAGTAAGGATACTTGGAAGCATATATGAATTTGGTATCACTCTGGAGTAAAAAGGAATGGAATCTCATTTCTCCTGTGAAAAACTGCTACAATTTTTAAACTAAGTAAAAAAAAAAAAAATCACATGGAATTTTCTTAGGAAGAGTTACTGTTCTTTTTTAAAGCTGAATGTGTTAAATAGGATTTACTCTTTAGAAAAGCAGGGATATTACTCAGTCCTCAGTAGCCATAGCAGCAGTTACTGTCACCTTCAGCAGAAAATATTCTGTGGTGCTACACAATACTCAGAAAGCTCTAGATTGAACAGCAAGCAAGCAAAAAAGATGTATATGCACACAGTCAGATGCAACACAAGGACTGTGAGTGCCGTCAGCTTCTCAGTAGTCTGGAGCCAAGCTAATGCTTGTTATCTCTTTCTCTTACCCTAGAATAACCCCAGCAATAAACTGGTGAACACCAATAGCACCGTCACAGCGACACATATCAAGAAGTTCACTTTTGTTTGCATGGCTTTGTCCTTAACGGTAAGAAACCTCTGTTCAACTGTCTGGCTTTCATCTAAACCAGAAACTTATCTCCTAGTGTTAAAAGCACCGTAGTTTGAAAAAAACATGTGACTTTTCTTATTTAGTGTGTTGCTTTTAACTGGAGGTGATCATAGTACTGGAGTATTAAGAAAATCAGCATTGATTAACTCAGAGTAGATATGTTAAGGGCTAGAGTTATTTTCTTTAATTCTTCTCATTACTTTTCATTTCAAGTCAGCTGCCACATTCAAGGTGATATCAGAGATTTGCTTTTCTTTTTTTCCCCTCTCCCTTTTTTCTTTTTTTTTTAATGAACAAAACTTCTGACAACTGGCTTATCAGCAAAATGAAAAAATGCATCTGTCTCATGCAATATGGATTGACAGCCCATTCCCTGGCTTTCAAAATTGACCGTGAATAATGGGAAAGACAGCATATGTTGAAGCTGCCATAGCTATTCCCTGCTGCCTCACTGGGCCCTAGTCTTCCATGGTAGGGCTACTTGCATACAAGTTGACAAGCAAATGAGCTAACAAGGGGCACCTCAGAGATGGTGCTTACAATGATGAAAGAATCTGAACTTGTGTCTATGTTGGAAGAATTGCAAGGACTGATGCCTGAATTCTGTAGTTTGCTATGTTTGTGCAAGTGATTGTACTCCATCTAGAGAGATTGATTCTGATATTACAGTTAGAAGTATCTACCCTAGCATTAAAAAAGCATAAAGGGAGATGAAATCCATTGCAAAAGCTCAAGGCCTGAATACTATGTGGACTATTTATCAGCCTTTTCATTTAAATCCTCTTCAAACCTCCTTTAGATTTTTATGCTTTATAACAAAAATTACCAAACAATTGAAAGTTATTATCACAGATATATATATTTTTTTAATCTACTCAATTTTGCTCATGCTCTTAAAAATATCGACTTATCAGGTAGGCTAAAGTATGGTATTCTGTTAATTAAATCTGTAATGTGCTATATTGCCATGTATTTGCAATATTAGAGGTAGGAAATCAGAGACTCACTGGGATTTTTTTTTACTTCATCTGTGAAGCTTGCAGTTGGGTGCAGGTAGAGCAGACTACTAAATGACCGCAGATGCTGTGAGAGTACTAGATGAAGTCCACTCCTGCTGCCAGTTTGTTGGAGATTGTTGGAAATTGAAATTTAAGAGATAGGAAAATCACATGAGATGACTGTTGAAATTTCCTCTGAATGATGACTGGTGGGGGACACTTTTTCATCTTAAATGAGAAGTAACACAGATTAAAGTATGTGTGGATCACAAGTCTGGGTTGTGTTTAGGCTTAAGGATGAAGTTTTGTTCAACCTGCAGGATTTTCAGATTGTGCACATTCACATATTACATCTTTAGGAAAAAATTTAGGAAAATAAGACAGCCCCAGCTCTCTCGGGAGAGAGCTCATAGTTCTGTCCTCATAGGAGAGCTCCAAGGATCCCCTTGGATTATTTTTGTGGCCTCTCTCTGGATGCATTCCAATAGGTCTCAAGGGCAGTCCTTTCATAAACTCATCCCGAGAGATTTGTCCTCACTGACATTCCAGAAACACTTTTGAGGTCCATAGCTTTTTCTGTCCTGTCTCTATTTTTGCCTACTAGCGATAAGTTCTTAGGATTGCTTGTCAGTAGACAGAGAAGAAAAATAGACACATGAGCTCTAAAGACTCTTTTTGATTCAAGAGCCTGAAGTCACAAATGCTTCAGCACATCAAGCTCAGTGAAGCAACAAGCCAAGTTACCATGTACCATAGACTGTAAGGAACTGGATTTCAAATTTCCTTCTCTTGCATCTACATCAGGTGGCCACTGTTCCCATGATCATCAGTAATTTTGTATTCCTGGCAAGACTCTATTGTAATGGATTGCAGTAAACTACTGGCATCACTGTTGGTAACATCCTGTTCTTTGGAATCAGCATGAGAATGGGAAACAGGCTTCTAGGTTCAGGAGATCAAAACAAGACACTTAGACGTGTTATATGAATCCATTCTTCACTAGATAGAAGGTGGGAATATGAAAAAATTCCATTGTAGTAGTCAGACACTTAATATGAGCAGCAATCATGTAGGAAGGCGTTCTCCCAGTGTAAAACCCTGTGAAACCTCCCAATCATTGAAGACTGATTTCATAGACTTGGAAGAAAAATATCCCATCTCCTTCCACAGACCAGTCCTGCCTACACAAGACATACTCCAAACCAAGCAAATATGTATGTCACCCTTGACAGTTGACAGTGTTGGGCTAGAATATAATAAAATGCATAGTTCTATTAAGAAACAGAACTTTGGTTTTGTTTTAAAAATGTTCATAGGATCTCAAAGGCTGCACTTGAGTCTTCTTGAGTTAACTGGGCAGCATACAGAAGTGTCTGTGATTGTCTCATGATTTTGAAGCTCCAGGCTGATGTTAAAGCTGCCTTTTCAACAAATGGAAATTAGGTAGTATTGCTTGGTGAAAAAAAAGTCTAGATATGCCATTGTATTTAAAGGCTGGAAACAGAAGTCATTAGACTACCCGTATGTAAAAGAACTGATATGATTAGTCATACTGATGTGGTTTTAGTTGAAAGCAAGCAGTGATTCCTTCCAACAGTCATAATTTGTGCAGCTGTGTAATTGAGTGTACAATCTATATAGCAGAGGGGAGGGACTCAGCTGAAGAGTCTTGCCCATAAAATTGAGTGGTTCTGATTTTAGAAAATAAGACATACTTGATAATTTTCTCTTGGCTTAAAGAGTGTGGATAATGCTGCTTTTACTTGTTTATTATTTCATTGTCATAAGACACTTCGACAAAAAGGCTTTGGTCTATAAATGAGATATTGTGCCCAATGCCGATCTTGCTGCCGTTGCTAGATAAGGCTGTCAAAGAGCCAAACATTTTGGTTCAATGCTAGACCTGTTTAGATTACCCTAGAAGTCAGCCACGTACAGTTGTAAACTAAGTGCAGACATGGGCCCCTGAGAATGAAAACTAGTGCATTTGTACTACGCATTGTGCAGTTGTGAGATGTGTCAGTCTACGTACAGTGCAGAAATCTCCAAATGAAAGTGCTGAATTACTGCACTTTTCCATTGCAGAAAAGCTTGGTTCTGTTGAGGAGAGCATTCCCTTGTGAGATGTGCCTAAAGGCTATGTGACAAGTAAGCTATTTAAGGCAACTCTGGCCTACACAGCAGTAGTAACAGCAAATGGACTCATCTTCAGCAAGGATTCTTCTTAAAATAGCAGCAGTGTCTCTGAACTCAGACATGACAGTGCATAATTCAGGGGTTTTCCAGAGTAGCCTGATGCCTGAGCTGATGCCACATAATTTTCTCTCTCTTTTTTATTTTTTCCTTTAAATCCCATCCCCGTTTCACAGTTGAACTCTATTAAAGTAGGTCTTCTGTGATGACACAAAAGTTTGTCAGTTTTACTGAACAGTATCTAGTTAACAGTATCAATCTGTTTGTTGTTTTGTTTTTTTAACACTGGAAAAGAGGAAATCATTTCTTAGAGTGTTTGTTAGTGAACTACACTGTTCAGTTCAGCTTCCTCTTCAAGCAGCCTCAGCTGGGGCAGATCACGTGCTTTAAAGATGCATTTTCAAACAACAGCTCCAATTAGCTGCATGGTTTCTATTAAATGAAGTGTATGCAAGAACATATTGCCAGTTGCATCTTCAGGTTTTCAAGCACTGTATGTATTACCAGTTTTTCCCTTACTAGTGCTGAAGGTGGCAGGCTGAATGCACCACACCATGTTCATTGTCTGTCACCAAGTTAATGCACAGGAGGAGAGCTGAGCAGTTGTAACGTTTGTTTTATTAGAGATGGCACAAAGGACTTTCCAGCTTAGGCTTAATAGCACCAATGCTATTGTAAAAGTGATGTCACTGCTGCTTTGCATCTTTTTTAATGGACAAACAGTTACACTGCGGAATTGGGAAAGGTGTTGGGAAGGAAGATATGAGGGACATTATTTAATATTAGTGAGAGAGCCAAACACGTAGTCTTTGTGCAGTGAAGGTGCAGGAACATCTAGCAGCTGAACAAGTAGTTCCAAGTGGATTGAAGTTCACGAAGCCTCTTTTTTATCTTGAGTTTATGTCATGGTAGACACAGCAACATCACAGTCTGGGTGAACCTCTTTAGGTGCACTGCGAAGTGCAAGGTGCTGGAACGGGCTGCTCAGAGAGGTGGTGGATGCCCTGTCCCTGGAGGTGTTCAAGGCTAGATTGGATGGGGCCCTGGGCAGCCTGGTCTAGTATTAAATGTGGAGGTTGGTGGCCCTGCATGTGGCAGGGGGGTTGGAGATTCGTGATCCTTAAGGTCCCTTCCAACCCGAGACATTCTGCAATTCTGTGATTCTTGTGCTTTCTAAAGCTGAGCAAGAATATGTGAGCAGGAGTATTTTTCTGTTTATTAAGAAATTTGAGTTTGAATATAGATAGTTTGAAGGATAATTGAAATATTTAAATGCATCACACAACACAAATCATGGTTTAATATCACCTATCCTCATTCCCCATGCACAAAATCTATAGCGACAGTACTTCATAGCACATCATCCTGTTTGTCCAGATTAAAGCAGTAGTTCATGTAAGTAAGCTCCTCTGCCATACTTACAACTCTCCTCAGCAGGAGATTTTCCTTAAATATCTTCTTTTCTGCTTATGAGAGTTATTAATTTCCCCTTATATTGCTGAACAGCCACTACAGTGTTTCCATCCATTCTGGATAGTTGTTCCCCTGTATTTTATTGCTTGCTTTCATGAGTATCATCTTGTAACAAAGCAAGGCTTAGTCATGGTTAGTGACTGGCTTTAAGAAACATTACAAACTCTATTTTCTTCCAACGTTCTGCACAGTGTTATTTAACTTTCCACACAGTTTTTGTTTTGCTGCCACTACATATACCTGCAGTTTCCAGTAGGATAAAACCTCAGCCAAAAGTTTAAGCCAGTGCAGAAGCTGCAGTGTTCAGGGTTCGTTCATTTTTTCCTGTCTTTTATTGGCTGTCTTCATCTTATGTCTCTGCATTGCTTTATTACCAAAGGCTGCTACTGGGCCTTATTGAAGTCACAGGATAATAGAACCAGGGCAGTAAAAACCACAGGAAGAAATGTCACAGTAAGAAGCAGTTCCCTCTCAGGGGATGCAGCCCCAGCTGCTGACAGTGCCAGTGTCTGAATTTCTCTGGGTGACTGGGTTCGTTGTCATTATCTCTAATGAGTATACAACGAAGAGCAATAAAAAAAAAAAAAGAGGAATAGATTTCCTCCACATTCCCCTGTCTTATTTTATCAATGGCTTCATTACAGCCTCGTTATACTGAGAAGCTATCACACATCCGATCTAGGACTTTTACATTATAGGAAGAAAAAAAAAAAGCATTAAATTTGAAGACTAAATCTACATTCTTTTTGATTTACTATCAGCTATTGTATGGGTGCCAAGGACAGCTTTTAAAATAATACATCTAGTGAATGACCTGGTTTTCACTGCTTTGATTTTTGCCCATCTTGGAACTCCCAGATATTTTTTTCATCTTCAGGCACAAAAATAACCATTTGGAGATGAAGTATTGGCAGAAATACTGGCTGAAGATTTTTACCTTTTCAAGGTCAGGTTTACTTCCTGCTCCAGTGAAGATTATTTCAGATACGGATGGAAGTATTCCTGCCTGTTCAGGAAGATGTTGGACCACTAGAGGCTGACTTTATAAAATCCTCATGAGTGAGCACAGGGCCTTCTCCCATCTGTGGAACCGCACTGAGCCTTTGTTGCAGAACAAAGGATTTCTGTTTGGTGCAGTGAGGTGGAGACTGATGTCTCCTTCATGATTGTTCAGGTTTTGCACAAAGGGTCTATTCTCACGAATGGCTGAAGCAAGCAGAAAACGAAGGGTCAAAAATCATCCCTGCAGCATGTTTCTGCTCAGGCACTGCAATCGTGATAGGAAACAGCAAGTGCTGCAGAAAACTTAAGGCAGAAGAAAAATGACTAAATTGTGAAATTGAAAATACCACCCGAGTATTTTCAGTGGCAGCTGGGGGAGAAGTATCTGTGGCATTGTGCTAAATGCTATCAGAGAGTTGATTATCATGCAGCTGCTGGACCTATCTTTATTTCCAAAGAATGGCATGATCCATCACTCTGAATTGCAAAGAAAGTTGGGGAAGGCAGGGAGAGACTTAAATCTGCAGAAACCAATTATGTCAGAAGATATGAAGTCATAGCTTTCCTGCAGGCAGGCTCTGGATTCTTTTGCTCCCCCTGCTGCTTGACAAATTTTATGACAACTGTTTTCAGCTTTATAGCACCCTTCACAGAAAAGAAAGTTCACAGAAATCTGTACTGACTTGCAAGTGCCTGAGGGATAATTTCTGTAAGAGAACGTCCTGGTAATTCATGTCAGTACTGTTATGATAAACAGTTTTCAAATGCGACTGTGCCCTGACATTTTTACTACACGCAGATCTGGGGCTTTTTGCTTCGCAGGATCACAGGATTAGACAGGTTGGAAGGTCCTCTAGAGTTCATCTGGCCCAGCCTCTGGCTTGGAGCAGAGTCAGATGTGAGGTGAGGTGAGAGCAGGTTTTCTGTGGAACTTCACCAAGTTTTGTCTTGAAAACTTTACACAAGAAAAGGACTGACTTTTAGTCCGTTTCCAAGTTACAAGAGCAGATCACGGTGCTAAACCTCAACAGCACACAGTGGAAAACCTAAATACTTCTCTTTGGGCTGACCAGACATTCCTCACCTTTTCTAGATTTCCTCGAAGCTTTTCTAAAATTCCTCAAAGTTGCTGAAATGGGGGTGGCTGGGTGGAAACTGCTTTCTGACATGATACACGAAAAAGATAGGAGAGGATTCTGTAAGTCTCTTCCAGTATGGGCCAGAATTTGGTATGCAGCAAGCTCCCAGAACAATATGACGATGCTGCCCTTTGCTCTCACACCATGCAACAGAAATTCCCACACAGTTTCCAGATAACTTTGGCAGTTAATAGTAGTTTGTTTTTAAATAAAAAAGAACAGAAAAATCTTAATCTCAAATGGCAAAAAGTTGTTTCTGTTGATTAATTTCATCTTATACTTGCATTTGATTTCCTATGAACAAGGAATAGTATGTCTGTGATAAGGCATTTTGTTGTTGTTTGGTCAGCAGTAAAACATGAAAACCTTTGTTTTTCCAATTGGTGTGTGGTTAGGTCTCCTTCCTCTGCAGGAGCCCTGTTGAGCATTTTTCATGTTGTTTGGCTACCTGAGAGATTGCATAGTGGAATGAATGCTTCAGGAGGTATTGGGAAATTGTTTATGCATTGAATAAAGCTATGCAACAGAATACACATTCCAAATGTAGTCTGAAAAGAAGCGTGACTAATTAATAGTAACTATTTCCATAGTTTCAGTACTAGCAGTTAACAATACACAACTTTGTATTTTTATAATGGAGAATAAAAGTAAGTGCTATTTTCTTTAACGTTAAGATGCTAGAGTAAGTTTAAGAAAAATCCTGGTACACAGTGATTTAGAAGACTCAATTTTCAAGGTCCTTCAATGAAAGTATGTATAAAATGGTCACAGAAACTCAGCAAAAATCAGGTGCAGTTTCCCTCCATCCCCAATATCTTGCAAAATATGAGGTTTCCTCCTCTTTTGTCGCACTGATGCAAGTTAGAAGACATTCTTTCACCTTGCAAAGGTATCTACAAGAGCAGCTCATCCTGGTTTATAAGCCTTGAAAGGAGACAGTTCTGCTTATGTGGGAATGACAGAGATCTCGGAGATGACTGGCAGTTCAGGAGATCAGACTGTGTAGAATACAGGATAAGTTTATTTCATACAATTCATTTATTGCACATTTTTAAATTGCACATTTTTAAAAGGCAAAAACCATGCAATGTTCTTTTGTATCAGTAGAAATGATTAACTTAACTGTCTCAAATACCTGAGGGGTAAATCAAAGCTGATATATATAATAAAGCCCTCACTAAGCATCAAATGCCATAAAAGGGCAGAGAGATGCCATGAACAAGGCATTGGGTAAATTAGTTAAGATGCAGACTAATACACACACAAAACAATGGTTCAAGGGTGAAGACCTTTCTTGGACAGCCACACTTCTGAAAACATATTAAGTTCAAAAAGTGATAGGAAACATCTGTGCAGTTGTTTTGCAGTGGAAAATTATGAACTGCATTTCAACACAGAAGGTCCTTTTCCAGGTTCACTGTTCCACCCATTTGGTTAAATTCCCATGGTTAAATCTGTTATACCAGTCTGGAATGAGACAAGGTTACATCTAATGCATTCTTAAAAACATTCATTTTAGATTTCATAGCCTCTTCCTCAGGAACAGTCATGTCTTTGTTGTCAGTGTTTCTCTTACTGGAGGTTGCACTGAAGTCTGCGAGTGCTATACCATTGTTCATAGCTCACCAGGATACTCTTTAATCCTTATATTTATCAGTGAATGTCCCAAGAGATGCAGGGTTTTCCATAAGTGCCTAAAAGCAAATCAATCCGGCACCCTGCAGATTATTCTACACACGACAATAGCCTTTGTTAGCATAATTTGTTCTGTAGTGGGTCTCTGAAGTCTAGCAATCCCTGTCAACAACCAGAATAAATGGAAATAGCTTCCAGAAGCTTTAGGGCCTTTGAAGAGACCAAATGGTGATAGTTCTGGAAAACCAGAGAACTCACGTGTGCAGCATCTGACATAAAGTTTCATGAACAGTCTTTTACAAGCCTCTGTGAAAGTCAGATGCACATAGTACACTTAATAAGAGATTAAAGAAAAGTTTGAGCACTACCAGTTGGATGCCTTCCCAGCTGCAATAACAGTTTGGTGTGTTCTGTCAGGCTTGTTGACAGCAACAGTTTTCAAAGCATCTTCTTTCAGCATGCCTGGACATTGAATTTGCTAGATGAGAAAAACAAGGTTTGGCATGAAAGTAAGCACAGGTACTTACTGAGAACATCTCAGTCACAAGTGAAGGGTTTGAGGTGACGTATTTTTAATGCATGATTGGTTTGCAAAAGACAAACACTAACATTAGATGTTTTGTATGCACAGAATAGTGCTGCACGTGATAATGGTGCATGACTGCTATTGGCAATGCTTCTACAAATGCCTTACCTAAGTGAGGAATGCCCAAATCTGTAGCTGCCAGCAGCTCAGACCATGCACTGGGGAAAGGGCATTTCTTACTCTGCCATTTTTCTTCTCTTTGTGCCCTTTCCTTAGGCATACCCAAGCAATACTGAGCAGGGCGACAGCACTAATCTAGTTGGAGCTTTGATCTGATCCATTACAGCTGTATTGGTTCTCACACAGCTGTAAGTTGACATATTTAATAACGTCTTTCAAATTTTACTACACCAGATCGGTTAAAGACACATTACCTAATTGCAGAACCCTTCAAATCACTTCAAGTGATTAAAACATCTTCAGAAGTACTCAGGCTAGTGTTCGTACGGAGATAACACCGTAATAAATACTATCTTATTTATTCAGACCTCCATATTCTCTGTAGTATTTCACTCTTCTGCCTCTATCTTCTTTTCCTGTGTTCTTGAAGTGACCACTTGTCAGCCGAAGTGCCGTTTGACAAATGACAAAAGGCTTTAATATCATCCTGCACTCATACTATATGAGAGAAAAATCAAGTTAGCTGAATTGCTAGAATTCTGCAAGAGAAATCCTTACTTTCAAAGCATTAAAATGCTCAACTGCAGAATTCTTATGTACAATATTCTTTGCTGTTTGCAGGCATTGTAATCAATTGCAATCACAGCCTGAAGCTGCAGAGTGTAAGCATGCATGCATGCTGCTAGTCAGTGCTGAAGCTTTTACTGTATTGTCTTCAGCTCTTGATTAGATTAAATGAAGCTATAACTGTAACCCTACCCAAGCCTATTTACTCTATTTTTAACATTGCAGGCATATGCAGAGAGACATAGGGGAGAGAAGGGGCAGAAGAAGGTAAACGATCTTTAACCTACAAAAAAGACAGGGGACATAGCAGGTGTAAATCTGTTCTCTAAGATCTTTTCTGGTCTGAGCCCCAAGGTGTTACCACTGCTTCCTCCAGTAGGTCCCATCTCCAAGTCAGTGTGCCACACTTTTTCGCTGGACTGCTTGCACTGCTTTGGATCTGTCTTCTCTGCTCTCCTTTCCAATTACTATTCAGTTCTCTACTAACATAATCACAACTCTTAGCATCAGAAAAAGCTGAGACTCATCTCTTTTCTGTATACCTCAACCATAGCTAAGATAGTTTTCCTGCTTCATGTGTTTAACATTACTGTTTTCCTAAAGCAGGGCTTGGGGTTTTTTTGCACTATATTTTGAATTTGTCCTTGGTGTAATCAAGAAACTTCTTAAACTGAAAGTAATCTAGAAATAAAACTACAGAGAGCTTGCATGATGCAAAGCATTCATTTATTTTTGTGCAGCTTTGTACCCTGTTAGCAGTGAGAAAGTCATTAGTATGTAAAATGACAAAGAGGAATCCCTTAGCAAAATGAATGTTCAACCAACGTTACAAAACCAAAAGGGTGCTAAGTCAGAAATAGAAGGCCTTTCTACTACCTCATGGCCCAAAACTGCTTATCCTTAAGCTTAGCAATCACTGTGATCTTTATCCATCAGCTACTGTATAAGAAGTGCTCTTTAAAGCCATTTATCAGCACTGACTGCTGATTGGAGGTGGGTCTGTAGTTTGCAACAGCTGAGGAGGGATGCCTGCGTGCCAGCTGGGTAGACGTTATCCCTGATTTGCAAGCTGGCCTTTCTCTTGTCTGAGTTGGCTGGAGATTGAGTCTGTTCCTATCAAGGCTAGAAATAAACTTTAACTTCAAAGAGAACATGGCTGAGAATAATTCTCTTAGTTGCTTTTTTATATGGAGTCTTTCAGTGGTAGTAACTATACTGCTCAGTAGGATGCTAATTGTATTGGGCAGTACCAGCAACATAAAGGTTGTGGTTTTCAGAAAACAGTAAGCTATAATTGAAGAGTGGACGTGTTTGCATCTTACGTTATTCACTGGACTTTGAAGATAGATTTGAGGAAATACTCTCAATATGGTTGCTTTACAGTTAGCATGTATAAATCACTGCAGTCTGCCTTGTCTATGATACTGAAAGAATTTGCCCTGTAACTTTACAGTAACTTTTTAATAACCAGTTTCTCAGCCACACAACCTTCTCTGCTCTGGATTGTCCCCTCTGCTTCAGTTGTGTCCTACACAAGTAGCTTAGCAAGGCTAAATGCTGGCTAAAGCAGAAAAACATATGATGCAAGTTTGCCTTCCACTCTTACCTTCTTCCATATATTATTCTGGCACTGAGGGACGTGGTTTAGTGGGTATGGGTGATGGGTTGATGGTTGGACTAGATGATCTTAGTGGTCTTTTCCAATATTAATGATTCTATGAAATGCACTGCAAAATGGATTCAAAGTAATGGAGTAGAAGGTTCAATTGTTGGGAAAAGAAACTGTTTCCTACACTCAGAAGTAGGGAAGAAAACTAGTTACTATTCCGCTGGCAGCAATGCAAAAGGTTTTGCCACTGCTCAGGCTGTCAGAATGTGAGACCTCCCACAGATCGCTTAGTGACAGACCTTTAGAAACTTCTATGTGCTGGATACACGTAGGCTCAATAGAAAGGACGATCTCTGGCACACAAGCAAAGAGTAGGAGTGAAATCCCAGCCGCTCTGGAGGCAGTAGAACTTCAAAGTCTGGCTTAGAAGCCATCTGAATGTGTATGGATGTGACACCTGGATAATAAGAGAGACAGCTACTATGATGTTAACTTATAGGTTAAAAAAATAAAAGCATGCTTTGAGAATCATGGAGAGCCATCAAATTTAACAGTGAATGTGCATATTTTACATGGCACACTGGTGTTTATGCTTCCAAGTTCTGCCCTCTTCAGTCAGCTTGCTTCCTTCTGGGAGAATAGCAGGAAGAAATCACTTTTTTTAATTGCAAAAACACTTATATTTGAAAGGAGCTCTGGTGTACCTTCTTACAGAACAAAGTCCTGCAGAGGCTGTTGGTACCACTCCTTGGGGAGTGCCTTGAACCAAAGCTGGAACCACCAGCTGCAAAGAGGCCCCTCAGTCTAGACTAAAGCACTGCCCCACTACTGACCAGAAGGTTAAATGGCATGTACTGCTGCTGTACCATTTGTTGTGGGCTTTTTAATTGAAGGCTTCCTTTCATGTATGAAAGGCACCATGTCTGCAGGGCTGTGGCTGCTGAAGATCTTTACTTTACTGTCACAGGTATTGCATTCTAACAGCTCTATGAACAGCAATGTGTTTAGTCATCTGATCTTAGATCAAGTCTCTGGTTCTTATTTATTTTGCTAAAACACTTCGTAATCTGTTTTAGGGAGATGGATGTCTTAAACAGAGCAAGCACTGTAAATATCAAAGCTTCTTACTGTGTTTGTATAAATTAGACTATTCAAGTACATCCACTTGCAGGCACCATAAAAAAAAGTCCTTACATGTGTGTCAGCCTTCCTATGTGATGAACCTGAAGACCAGGAATTGTTTTTAAAGTTAACATACTTCTCATGTACACGTGCATAGTCTGTGTTTCTGAATGCAAGCTGAGTACAAATACACTATACCTTAGAGTCTTTCTGCATTTAAATTATTGAAAACTTCTTTAAATTGTGAAAATATTGCTTCGAATACACTTCTTAAAGCAAATCATTATCTTCAGGAGCTTTGCTTCTGATTGTTTATTTTCCAATGATTCTGATTGATTTAAGAGAGAAGAGAATCTGTCTTCCACTTTCTTGAGAACAGTAAGGTTGCCCATAACTTCTGTAGGGTTCGTCATCATCAGCTGTTGTTGAAGACACTAATTGGTAATGGTCCAGGTGGCTCTCTGAAGAGCCTTTTAAAAAGCCTACCTCCAATATCTTCCTGGTTACGGTCAGATTGAACCATAACATTCCAATTGTTGGAAACCAAGTGCAGGAAACCAGTATTGTTAGGCTTGCACATGTATTATTTTTTCTATGACTGCTTCATAACCTGTTGAGTCAGAACTGTTGCTTAGCACTTAGGTTTTGTATTCTTTCATTGGTCTGTGTCCAAAGAGGCAGAAATCTCCAAGAATATTCAAAGAAAATGATTAAAGTTAATAATAAAATATGTTTGTCTTAGTGATGATGAAACCTTAATCCCTGCATGCTACAGATCTGTCAATGCTGTGGAAAGGCAAATTATTTTGTTTTGTTTTGTTTTTTTACTTTGTATGCATCTTCTTCCTTCATTTAATACCAAAAATGCCCAATGTTTTTGACCAGGAGATCCTATCTTTTATTGTGCTTTGCTTCTGAAATATAAACATTTCTTAATTTTGTTCTTTTGTCTTTCCTTTCCAGCTCTGTTTTGTGATGTTTTGGACACCAAATGTGTCAGAGAAGATTTTAGTTGACATAATTGGAGTAGACTTTGCTTTTGCAGAGCTATGTGTTGTTCCTTTGCGCATCTTCTCCTTTTTCCCAGTTCCAGGTAAAAACAAGAAAACAAAAACTCAGCTTTGAGCTGTGGCCATAGATTCAGACTTGGCTGTACATGTAAGAATGGTTAAATGCATGCCTAACATGATAACACTGTTTTTATCAGAGTCAGTGTAGACCAAGGCTGTTTACATCAGTAGTCAAGATGCAAGGGTTGCAGTAAGAGCAGGGTGTCGTTAGGCAGACTGCTGGATGTCCAAAGCAAGACTATTGCAGTTCAATGAGAACACACACAGCTAGCATTAGTGATACATATATCCATGTATTGTTCTTCTACCAGGGCTGCAATTAACTTCAGTGTAGCATCTAGGAATAACTGCACTGTGACACTGCCTCCAGTAGTCTCCCTTTCAGCAGCCAGTCTGAATGACACTTTCAGATATCATCACATCATAAAAAACAGGATATTAGTTAATGTCTGTATTTCAGGAGAGAAGCTTAACAGCACTGCTCAAAATGTTTCCTCTCAAAAAATTTCTAACTTCTGTAAACAAATGCTATGTGATGTAGTGTAGCATATATCAGAATGGAGTATTTAATAAAATTATTGTAAGAGAACAGCTCCCGTGAAGGATTGTTGACTTTCCTAAATATATATCTTATCCTATCCTAAATATATGTATATACTAAGTATATAAATAATATATAATATAATATAAATAAAATAATATAATATAAAAATATAATGTGTATATATATATATTAATTTACATATATATAATATAAAAATAATATATAATATAAATAATACTAAATAAAGTCATGCTGTTTAAACAATTCGCACATTAAAGCTACTTCATTTCTAGTAGAGTTTCCCAGTGGGCAGAGCTACCAGAAAGAAGTTTCACCATGTGTTTTTCTGAACAGTGCTCTCTGCATGACAGAATCTTCATATGAAATGACTGATGTTCACTGCTTTTGCCTCCTTTTCCCCTTCCTTTCCTCTGTTCATAAATAGTGACAGTCAGAGCACACCTGACTGGTTGGCTGATGACTCTAAAGAAGACATTTGTGCTGGCACCCAGCTCAGTGCTGCGGATTATCGTCCTCATCACTAGTCTCATTGTTCTGCCTTACTTGGGGTAAGTTTCTCTGCTCTTCCCAGAGATGATGGAATTGATTTATCTTCTGTCCTGTCTCCTGAGTTTGCTTAATCCAGATTGTTTTCCCCAAACACTAACTGTAATATAAACTCTAAATGGTTGCAATATCTAGGGGAAAAAAAAAAAGAAAAAAAAAAAATTTACAGATTTACAAGTGTGACTTTGCTGTAGGCAGTCAAGATACTGATGACCATTTTGAAAAAAATGCACAAATGCCAGAGAGGCAAAAACATGTCCTATGTGGAATTTATTTCCATCATGTTAAATGCATTGTTAAGAAAGATATCGGAATATTCTGTTTATAAAGTTAAAGAATCTATTCTACTTCACATGTCTTTAGATTCTGCATTCAGATTTTCTTAGTTGGGAATTGGGTTCAGAATGTGTTTTTTTACTAAACACTGAAGTAAGTTAAAAAACAAAAAAGTTCTTTAAAATACCAGTTATTCTCTTTGCTAGTGCCTTTCTTTGAAGGAAATAGTTCTAAAAACTGATTGGTTCTACATGCCAGTGGAAATGTAATTATGCATTATGCACTGTCACACAGCCATGACTGATTTTTTGTCTGCTACCCACAGAGTTCATGGAGCCACCTTGGGAGTAGGATCCCTTCTAGCAGGGTTTGTGGGAGAATCCACTATGGTTGCAATAGCGGCCTGTTACGTCTATCGAAAACAGGTAAGAAGTAGGCTCTGCAGGATCTGGTGAAAGCACATCTTAATTCAGACTTGGGCCTTGATCTCTGTCATGATTAGTCTCTTATGTTTTTCCTGACCACCAGAGTAAGACCTATAGACTTTGAGGTGGCTATTGTTGGCCTGAGGTTTCACAACGTACATCTATCTGGTTTTGACTTACCTTTTGATTGTTTGTTGTTACAGTAGTAGCTTAAAGAGTGCTTCTAGCCAGGGACACGGTACTTCTTTTTTTTGCAGGCAGTAATAGTAATTGCTGCGCCGAGCTAATTTATTCCCTTACCAGAATTGACATGTAACTGACACCATCATCTCCACAGCCACTGTGACAGTGGCAGAGCCAACTAGTAGCTGTATGGATCAACTTGTTTTCACCTAAAGTATTCAGTACTTGAGATCTGCAAATCAAGACTTGTGTAGACACCTCTGAAATACTGAAATTCTGATATGCCTAAACTCAGCTGAATCAGTAATACCTATGGGAGTATTTTTGTCAGCATTACAAGTGTTTTCAGTAAAGACCAGTCAGCCTGCTGAGAAATGGATAATAAGGAACAGATGCTTCAATTTGTTTTTAGTGGGGCTGAATACTTCTTAGCTTTACTAATCCAGGACATCCTGGATGAATCATAGGACTCTTGAATGCCCTCCCGCTCCTGCTGTCCAAAAATACTCAAATATTACTAGGCTTTGGTGGGGTGGGGGCTCACAGTCAATCAGCAATACCAAGAAAAGCCAGAATGCTTACATCTTAAAAATTATTGAAGTTTGACATTTGAGAAATTCAGATTTCTCCCTAGAGCAACCTATCTTCATAAATATGTTATTTGCTTTTTTTTTTTTTTTTTTTTTTTTTAAATAATAAAATGTCCATGATGTAAAAGATTCCAGATGCTTTCTTCCCTCCGGTCACAGTGACGCCTGTCTTGGATGTCTGTTAGCATAAGAAATGCATTATTGCATTTATGTTAGAAAGGTGAAAGCTGAGTCCCAAAAGTTTATGAAAATCTTCTAAATTATGACAACTTGCTAGAGGCAAGCCGTGAATATGACACAAATATTGCAGCTCTTTTTTACATACCCTAACAAATGTATTATTTCTACCTTGCTTCTCCCAGTACCCAAAGTTTGTAGGGCTGAGTTCACAAACAACATATTTGCATATTTATGAGTGGTTGTTTCAATCCAGAAAAAGAAGCGGAATGAGAACGAAACATCTGCAGAAGGTGAAGACTCTGCCATGACCGACATACCCCACACGGAGGAAATGACAGACATCGTAGAAATGAGAGAAGAGAATGAATAAGAAATGGGATGCAATTGTTCTCTACAGGGACGATTGGAGTGACACTTCAGCATCTTGTCGTCTCTCATACTTTTTTGTTTGTTTGTTTTTATTTTTGTAATAAAGAGGCCTTGATTTAAAAGGTTTCAAATAAATTCTCTAGCATACTGAGTATGCTCACACTGATGAGGGACCTAAAAAGAGGTCTTTGCTTTTTCTTTTTCAATTGAATTTGTTTTCTCACTCCATGCAAACATAAAAGATACAATTGCATCACTGTAGAGTCTTCCTTACTTATGCATCCATCTTCTCTGGACAATCTGCATTTGTCAACCAAAGCCCTGCTGTGTGCGTGTGCCTGTGTGCACACACACGAGTGCCACTGGCTCAGTGCTACTGCCATAATCCTACTCCCTCCCCTCTTTCCTTTTCCTTCCTTTTCTTTATGAGAAATGTTAAGGAAAAGAAGTTTGGAATACAGAGCTTTATTTTACTTGCTTGAAAATGACTTTGCTACATAAACTAATATACTATGGTGAACTATATCTTTTTGTTTGGCCTCATCACTAGAGCTTATACTGCACAGGGTATGATACAGGGAGGAACGTGTAAGTCTCCATATGGGGAAAAACAGGTTCCTCTCTCCTGTTAAAAGTGTGTGGATGTGTATATACACACACAGAGACATACATGTATATATATTTATATATATATGCATACAATAAATAAAATACACACAGGACAAGAACTCTGTTTAGTTTTCATTCCATCTGAAAGACAGAAATCTTTTGAAAAATGTAAGCATTTAATTCAGAATCTATTTGAATAGCTAAGCATCACCTCACATAGTTTTCTTTAGGAAAAATAAAAAACATGCACTTTCCTCTTGTGAAGAGGGTGATAGCAACTGATATAATTTGACTGTATTTGAATAAAAAAAATAAAAATTGACAAGCTTTACCAAAGTTCTTGTCCACTGATTTAACCTTGATTTGTTCTACTTTTATTTCTGGTGTCTATATATTGAAAGAAAAAATACAGGTAATTTGTGCAGGATACCATGCTGTGTCACATTACTACACATAGCTCCATGAAATTCTTAATTTGGTGATGTACACATGCTCACACACAGATGTATATATATATATAAGTATATATATATATATATATACATATATGTATGTTTTGCTATGATATATTTACCTATGCAGTAGATCAGAATCAGTATGGTGAAGCTCAAGTACTGCTAATCCTCCAAGTCCTCAATTAGGGACCATGATCACTTGTTAGCTCCTAACAGTGTCATGGAAGTGGAAAGCTGCTCAAACCAGCAAGTTGCACTTTGCAAACAAGGCAGGCACTGTGCAGTTTAATTGAGCCTTAAACAGTAGAGCGTGGGGTTGGATGGTTGGTCCTTGTCAAGTGGAAATGAAGCCTATGTAAGAGGTTACTGAACCAGAGATGGTTTTGGGTGCCACTGATGATGGCTGCGGGAGCAGCTTCTATTGCTGTGCTGTTCTGTGTTTGGCTGCGGGGCAGCGTTCCTGTGTCCAGTTTGTAGTAACTTGGGTTCTTTCATTTGTAGCTGTGCCAGATTCTGATTCTGGATACAGTTATCCTACATGGTATATCTGCAAACCAGTTAATTTAAACTTTGTTTAGTAAAAATATATTTTTGTAAGTTGTGGAAATGATTATTTAATTGTGGACAACTTCAGTTTCTAGATTATTTGCCAGGTAGTCCCAGCACTCAGAAAGTTGACCAGAATTAGCCATTACTTCAAAATGTTATATCAATATATGTGTGTATATACATACACATGTGTATAAATATATATATTGTATATTATGTACTTTTATTTTAAGCGACAATGCATTTTTTATTTTTCCAAGTTCGGCTAAAAATGGCTCTAAAACATTACCAAGTTGACTAGTAACCAGGTGTAGCTAGAATGAAAGGCATTGTATCAATGAATTTTATTTTAGACATTTGTACAAATTTGTTATATGTACAGATGCAGTAAGAGAAGACTTAGAAGTGATTTTGTTCAACGACAGACTTGAAAAATCAGTTTGTGGTTGCTTAGTGGTGGCAGTAAAGGATAAGATTAAACCTAGTAGCCACGCGTTTTCAGTGCCACCACAAGGTTGTTCTCATTGTTTATTATAGGAGATTTTTTAGAAAGACAAAAAGAAATGTCCTCAGACAAATGAACTTTGTGCAGCATGGAGACTGTACACATATGCATTCATGAATACTCTCAAACAGTCATATGTATGTAACATGTATATAGACTGTTACGGATCACAGCTGCCAGTTAAAGACTTCTCTGTTCCTGTAGTTTTGATTCCTCCTGTGCATTTGTATCCAAATCCACAACACGCAGTTTTTCAGGAACTGTGGGGATAAAACACTAAATTATTTGTGTGTAGTATTTCTTTTGATACTTGAATGAAATTCAAATAGCAGTATTTTGAGGAATTTTGAGCATGGCAGATGTAGGGTTAAGGTAATCACTGCACCAAAAAGTAAGAATTGGGAAACAGATTAGTTGAAGCACTGAGTCTTTTGTTTTAGATAGAAAACTGAACAGTCATCAAAGAGTAGATTATTGGTCATATAGAGTGAAACTAATGGTATTGTTAAAGTCAAAATTTCAGTTCTTCTGTGGGAAGTTATATTCCTTTATTTAAAAAAAAAAAAAAAAAAAAAAAGAGCACAGGAGTGGCTGGAGGCAAGTACTCACAAGGTTTTGTAAGGACTCATGCATAACACTGATACCCATTTCCTGTGCGTTGTGTATTTTTTACACTGCTGGGTTTACCTAATCTGCTGATGTATCTGCAACACGTAACTCCATATGGGAGCTTGGTGTCCCAGCAGATGCTCTCTCACATTAGCATGCTCAACCTGATGGCAGGTCCACAAGGAGCTCCACGTGCCACAGCAGCACCCAGAACTCCATCTGGTGACATCTTCAAGGGCTTCAGTGACAATCTGAGCCCCATTTGATGGTGTGTCCAACTGGGCTGCCTTTGGACCAAGGGCGTGTGCCGCCACGTCCAGCTCGACCGAATCCCTCTGAATGGGTGCAATCATTACCCACCCAAGTGTCTCTGCTGAGCAGGCCCTCGTGAACATGCTGGCTTCTTCCCGCACAAAGGGATCTTGAATTTTGATGATGCTGTCTCCTTTGTGGTGTTGCTCATGACATCTCTATCTGTGCGATACATTTTGAAGTAACAGAAATCTGTTGTCTCTTTTGAGAGGGAGAGACAGAGCACCATCATCTCACTGAGTTCATGGAAGTTTCAGCCTTCCGATACTTTCTTGAGAATAACTGAATGATATCAATGAAGTTGCAATAAAAAGAGGAAAAAAGTTGATCTGCCTCCTATATCTTACATTTTAGACCACGAAGGAACATACCACACAGCAGGAAGTCAAAGGGACACTGGTAGATTCTGGATTAATGTTCCTAGGCTTTTAATACGTTTAAGGTTGTGTTAATTGTCTGAGTTTTCCTTTCACAGACCCAACAGGAGTTGGAAAACACCTATTTTTTATCTCCCCCACATGCTTACCAGGCCATGGCCCTGGTGAGGCAGGCTCTGCGTGTCCCATCCCTCTTACACAGTCACGCGGTTGAGAGTGAGAGTTATGCTGGGCAAGAGGATGGGTGAGTAACAGAGAAGTCTTTTGTTTCCTACTCATTTTGCTGCTAAATATTTCCTTTGAATGGGAGAGATTTATATCTGGCTCTCGGTCGGGTTGTACCGAACTGCTGCAGACAGATAGACAGTGGCTGGAGATGGAGGGCGAGCTGCTGAATGCAGTGTATTCAGGGCAGGCCACAGCGCACAGACGAGCCTTTTGAGGGAGAGAGTTCTTTTTTTGTGGGCTGGCGCCTCGTGCTTAAAGGGAAGGGTGAAAGGACGCCTCGGGTGCTCGGGGAGGCCACGAGGCGTAGGCAGCGCGGGATGGCGTGCGAGCAGGAGGGCAGCGACACGCCATGGCCTCTCACTGCGGTGTGGGCACAGGGTGATCAGTGGGACAGTGGCTGGGGATACCTGAGTGTTGGTCCTGTAGCCATTGGTGTGTCTGAAAGCCATGCATAAATAGATGAATATATATATGTAAGGGTATGTATATACGAGTGTGTATGTAACAGTTTTATGCATACGTTTTTACTACTGGCTGTACGTAGTTTGCTGGAGCAAAGTATAAATAAGATCTTAAAGAGGGAATAGGTTGTGTGAAGAATTGCAGTTTAAAGCTACATAAACAAATAATCAGAACGACCTTTCGTTAGACGTGATACCAGTAAGAAAAAGCGGGATTTAGATCTGTAAGCTGGAGAGAAGTGGGGAACGTGGAAAAGCTTATGGATGTGGCATAGCCAGCCTAAAGACAGCATCATGGGGTGGAAGTCAATTAACAGAGAGCAGAAATGGCTCTGCCATTCTCCTGTTAACTGCGCTGGAGTGGAACTGAAGGGTGAGAAGTGATGTGTAAATGAGACACAGCTTTGAGTATTTGGGTTTCTGAGGAGTCAACAGAGAGACGAGCATGAAAACATCTCAGAAAGGTATTCAAGCAGAAATGAACCAATATGTGGGCTCTGTGGTGTGCAAAGAGGAGACTTTACATCGCCTGCTGATTCTAACTGGCAGTAACTGGGCAAATGACACGAGCTTTAGTTGAACAAAGTTAAACAGAGTAACAAAGGGTGAATTACAAAGCTTTGATATCGAACTGGCATTTCCCAAGTACCAAGTTAGCTATATGCATGTGCATACCGCCATGTTTGCAGGCCGCGGTGAGGGCCCACTGAAGGGCTGCATGTTCCCCAGGCAGCGCCAGCACCATGGGCACTTCTTGGCTTCTCAGCAGCGTGCAGCATGCCTTGTTGTTGGCTGCTGATGCACAGCATGAAGTGAGGCACCTACATTAGATCAGCCGTGAGCTCAGGTGCAGTGAGCAGCAGAGCAGGGGGATGAAGCGGAGTGCTTAGGGAGCCGTGGCTCACGAGTGATTTTGGGGCAGCTTGTGTAGATTTGCTTTGGAAAGCAGTGCACAGCCAAAAAAGTCATTGCCAGATTTCTCCTTGGCATTATATAATCACTAGATACTGTCACTCCTCACATCAACTTGAGTTTCACCTCATTTTTTTCTCTCATTTCCAGTTCTGCATCATCAGACATTTCTTTATTTTCTTCTGAAGGCTCCTTCTAGGTTTATTTTGTCTGCTGGCATTTTGAGAAAGAAAATGTAGTCTTCATGCTGAATGTCAAGTAATGTAGTCTTTAAAAAGTAGCTTAAAACAAAACTTTTTTTGATGAACTGCTTTTTGCTTTTCATTTGCTAAGCTGAAAAGGAGTCAAGAAATAGAAGGAACTGGGGGATGTTCTTTATTTAAAATCAAGAATTCAAAGAATTGATTCAAATTCACTACTTAAGCCATTTTTTTTTTGACCTTCTGGTGATTTCTGAGCACCAGGCCCAACTCTTCCAGGGCCCTGCAGCCCTGCAGCAGTGCACTGTTTGAAGCACTGGGAAGCACAGGACTTTGTGTAGATGAAAACTAAAATATAGCCTGAAGAGTTGGAGAGGCTGATTGATAGCAAGAATCTGTTAAGTTTAAAATTCAGTTGGACTTGTGCAACCTCACTGACATCTAAACTGGCCCTGCTTTGGGATTACATAGATAAATACCTGCCATCTCCATCTGACCTAAATTGTTCTCTGCAACCTAGGATAGTCCTGTCATCTTAAGACTGTTTGGGCTTTTTTTAGGGTTTCAGGGCTGAGAGATGGTGCCTGCTAGGGCTCAACAATGCAGATATTTAAGCCAAAATCTGAGCTTCACAGATTCTTTTGCAGATGACAAAACTTTCATATTTCAGGGTCAGCTGTAAGCACCCTCCCACCCTGTGGGAGCCCTACAATGAGGGCAAAGCAAAAATCAGCTATTGTATATGCAGACAAAATATGTGAGAACTGCACTGCACTTTTACAGTTAACTCTCTAAGTACAAAAGCCTGCAACCAGCAAGAAACTCCCTCTTTTCATGTGCATCATTCATCACTATAAAAAAAGCTATCCTTTCTGATAACTGTAATCAACATAATGCAAAGTAATACTTAATTTATGTAATAAAATAGCTTGGCCTGTCTACAAATGAGAGCATATAAATACCCTCTTAGGAAAGGATGTATTTTAAAATTGAAGTGACAGCTATATCCTCAATTCCACCAAAACACAAACAAAAAAATTGGAAAAAAAAAAAGCAGCTTTGAATGAATATCCTGCCTGGGTGGAAAGCAGAGTGTGAGTACACATGCAGAAAGCAGCAGAGCCTGAACTAGCATGCTCAGCTTTGTAGTTTGCTCTAAGACAGCAAGAATGCAACTCTGGCTTTGCGTCCTGTTACAGTAAACACAATGTCCTTCCTAAGCTGTAATGAAACAATTAGGAGGCTACAGGCCATAAGGTTACTTACATCAACCGATTTTATCTACAAACCTTGCAAATGCTACAACGTTGCAAAAGCAAAACCTGTAAAAAAAATGAAGGTTCGTATGCATTTTTATAGAGGATGTCAACAAGCTTTTTAAAATTAATCAGTCTTTCAATAATGCAGTTCAAAGTGCACTTCGCTTACCTTGTTTTTAATAAAAATCTACCCATAAAACACCATACATTATTACAAAGCAAATGCACAAGATGCAGAATTCAACCTGTGTTTTTGCCAATGGGACAGAAGCTCCCACCACCACCATAAAGGCAGTTGAGCTCGGGTGGTGTCACTCATTCAGAACACTGGCCCCCACTACTACTGCAACTTTAGATCTGCTTTTGTTGCTTCTGCCTCCATTTTCTTGAAGCCAAGCACCCAGGGCACTGTTTAGTTGGGTATTCTAGCATGGCCATGGGTCCCCAGGGCTTGCCTGCCAAGTGGGAGGTGACTCGAAACACAGAGTCTCTTTAGGACAAAACCTGATGGTTTGTCATTCCACCAATATGAGCAAGCTGGGGGCAGCAATCTTCCCTAGAGCTGGCTCTTCTGAGAGAGGGAAAATAGACTTTGCCTTTTATTGATGGACTTGTGGCTGGGACTGCAGTCACCGTCAGGTCCTCTGATGCTGCATTTGGTGTTTCTTTATGCTGTGACACTGGCAGAGAATCTTAATACCACAGGCTGCAGAAATCCCAACTGGGGACCAGGAGTCTGTTCTGCTTGGTGGCATAGATGAAATGCGTTTAATGGTGCAACTCCCTCATTTGTCATCTTTAACAAGAGGTTCACTCACCTATGAAGGTTACCAGGCAGCACTGCTGACATCAGATAAACCTGAACTTTGCAGTGCTAGAAATACAAAAAACACCAAACTTTGTCACACTTTTTGCAGTGGAGAAAGAAGGAAGCTTCACGCGTCCCACTCTCTCCATCTTCACATAGTTGAGCAACGGCCAGCCACAAGGTAGTTCTAGAAGGAACTCTAAGGCTGAGCAAAACCCAAAGGAAAAAGCAGCAGATGAGAACTGTTTTGTCTCCGCAGCAGGGATCATCATGGAGGAGGGCTAAATTGCATAGAAATGCCCTCCAGAAATTATCGGTTTTAGAGCAGAGGTTCAGGATGGCTTTGACCACACTGTACATCATCTGTAAAGTAGTATCAACAAGGATAGCAGGTTCTCCAATCTCCAAAAGGTGTTCTAAGGGTAGAATTCACTGATGCTGGTGAAAAATGCTTGGATACTGCAGGGAACAGCACCACAGAAATGCCTATAAATACTGAACTCATATTTGCATGTTCTAATTGTGCCTTTGGGTTCTCTAAAATTGACTTGTTTTTAGTTTAGTGGAAATACTTTTAAAAAATGAGAGTGGGGAATAGTGTCTTGAAGCAGCATCCTAAGAAAGGGCAGCACAGCATCTGAAGGCTTTCCTGGGAAGGAGCAGGAGGATGTTTGAGGGCCTCTGTCCGGAGAGCATTCTGCAGGACAAGGACTTGTTCTGTTCTCAGTAGGCTTGTAAGTAACAGCTGGGCACCTTTAGGGAATGCTGTGTTTGCACTGGTGTTAAGGTTACCTTTCCATAAGGAAAAAGCTGATTTTTTGTTCATTTCTGTTATTTTAGAACAAATGGTTATTTCACCTCAGAGGTATCACTTTGCTATTCATTTGTTTCAGAGTATCTTTCACTATCAGATTCAGATTCTTTCAGTGTCTTTCAGGATAAAGCTATCTTTATGCAAAGCAGTATGCCTAATAGCAATCCTTGACTATTTAAACAAGTCAATTTTCCAAGGACTGTAGGTGTCAAGTCAGAGCCCTATTTGGAACTACAGTACAGGGATCCTAGATTTTAAAAGAAATGTTACCTCATGCATCATTTTCTGCCATACTTTTGTAGAATTCCAATTGATTTCTCTCGAAAGAAGTGTCGTTTTCTTGAAGTTGTACACCTAAAGCTACCCGTTAGTTTTTTAATGAATGTTTTGCTTTGCTTTGAACATGTGGGTTTTCTGTAACCTCTAAAGAAACCAATGAAGGTAAAACTTTGTACATTTTTTCAATGACTGCTGAGGTCGAAAGTATAAAAGTACGTGTTGCATTAAAAATTGAGTGTTGTTTATGTATTTAACAGAGATGTATGTTTTTGCATTGTTAAAAAGAATGATCTATGCTTTCTTTTAGGAGGGGGGGAGATCTGTGCTCCAATATTGTCCAACAGCTTTCATATTCTAATTACTTTAAGTAAAGTTCTAACAAGTTTGCATATGATTCTGATTGCTTCCGTGTTATTAATTCTTGCAATCTGACATGGTCTAAAGCACTCTTCTCATGTGGAATAATCGGAATATGCCTCCTGGTGAGAAATTAATCCAACACTCAGATTGTTTTTGAATTATGAGCACGATGCTGCCAACTGTAAGATCTTGACTTGTGTTGTGGTTTAACCTGGCAGCAGCTCAGCACCACACAGCCATTTGCTCACTGCCCCTCCCAGAGGGTTTGGGGAAAAGAGTGAGGGGAAAAAACAACCAAGTAGAACTCATGGGTTGAGCTGAGAACGATTTACTGAAACTGAAAATGAAGGAAAAAAAAATAATAATAGTAATGATAATTATATATATGTGTATATAAATACATACACCCAAAACAAGGTATGCACAACGCAATTGCTCGCCACCTGACGATCAGTGCCCAGCCAGACCCCACACAGCAGCTGCTCCCCTGGCCAACTCCCCGCCATTTTTCAAGCTTTTTTACATCACACCATTTGGTGTGGGACATCTCTCTCGCCAGTTTGGGTCAGCTGTCCCGGTTCTGTCCCCTTACAGCTCCTTGTGCTCCCCCAGCCCCTCTCACTGGCAGGAAAGCATGAGGAGCTGAAAACCAAAATGTCCTTGGCTCTGTACAGCACTGCTCAGCAACAGCTAAATCATCAGTGTGTTATCAACATTGTTTTTCTCCTAATGCCAAAACATAACATCATACCAGACACTATAAAGAAAAAAAAGTCTCTCCCAGCTGAAACTAGGACAACTTGAAGCTAATGAAATCCAAAGGTATCCATAAAATGATGCAGGACAGGCACTTTTTATTTCCGTGAAGCCTTCATAAGTTGCTAGCTATGTTCAGAGTACTTCTTCCACACTAACCCTAAAATTTTCATTATTCCTGTTAAAAAAGATAGTTATTACTTAAAGTAGAGCATTCTTCTCATCATGAATAAACTCAAAAGTCATGAGAAGATCCTTCATCCACCCATCTGGCAAGGCCCCAAAGGCACTCTCAGAAAGCTGTGAAAACATTCCTTCACCAAAAATGTTCAGTGTTTGAACAATATTTCGGTCCCTTGGGCACTCCAGAGCAACCAAATCTGCACCACCCACTGCAGCAAGGAGGCCAAAGGTGGGATCGCAGTCTGAGTAGCCCTCCTGATGTGACAGCAGATGCTGTATTTAGGGCTTAACAAAGGTCTGTGGGTGTTGCTCACACCTGTGGCCAGCTTCATGGACTCTGCTGTCTCTGTTGTCCTCTTATTGAGGCCAGATCAGATGTCGCTTTCTATTTTCAGCTTTAGGCTGGGCAGCAGCTCTCCTTACAGTTTGTTCTGTTCTATGGAGTCATTGGGGGCAGCCACCATGTTTTGCCCAGAGAGCCCTCGGAGACTCCTGCATTGGCTGGGGACGCTGTGGCTGCCCCTTCCTTCTCTTCAGCCACTGACAGCTGTCCCTGTCCCTGAAACAGGATCTGCTCATTCCTGGTCACCTCATAGCTGGTTCCTGCCCAAGGCCAAGAATGCAGAACATGGCCATAAATACAATTAGGCCCTTTAAATCAGCAAGAGATAACTCCCTGAGGCACTCATTAGCTGTTGGCACCCAGCACAGCCTCCCCATGGCCGCTTGCAGAGGGCATGGCCTGACCTTGCCCAGCTATCCCTGTGGAGATCACTGGCCTGGCAGGAGGCTGTGCTAGAAAAAATCTGCGGTTTAACAGGTGGGCTGGGATAGGGCATGGAAAAGAGGTTGCTTTTGCACTCTGTGCAGCAGTAGAACACAGGTGTTGGAGCCGTTTCTATTGGCCTCATTTCTACAGTGAACTCGTGGGTTTGGGGTTTCTGGTTTAACCTGGGTTGATGTTCCTTCCCCTCAACAGGGAGAAGGAAGGTAGCGCATTCTCAGTTTCCTCAGGCAGGGACTCAGCAGCCCCAGGCATATGGCCACAGCCGCAAGCCCTGAGGAGGCCTGCTGCATTCTCTGCTCAGCGCAGGGCTGGTAGGCAGCACCCACTGCTGGAGGGCTGGAGCCCAGCTGCAAAACAAGTCCTGGGATCACTGCTGCATGGCGGGTTTCAGCAGAAAGTGAAGAAACAGGCAGTCACATGCAGCAAGTCTGACTTTTTTTCAGACAATATAAGCTTTATTTCTCTCTCCCTAAGCAAGAAGTCAGGCTGTAAGCATGTGAGAAGTAAAAAATAGAGGGCAAATAACACTATTGATTCACCTTTGCTTGCAGTCTTGGAAGTCTCCACTCCTAGCAGCAGAGCCTCCTCACTGCCTGCAGAGAGGTTGTTCCTCATTGCATTCTGACTGCTCCTTCACTGGTAACAAGGACAACTTGCCATTCCCTCAGTGAACTGAATTCGGGTTTAATCCAGGTTATTTCCTCAGAAGGCACAAAGAGACCTCAGACAAGGGTCCTCAAGCACGGGTCCAGAACTGCAGGCAGACACAATACCAACACAGAACATTCTCCACCTGCTTGCTGTATCCTTTTACAACCAAAGCAGACGATGCTATGCCACACCCAATTACCACCATCATTCACACATCATCCATGCAGTGTTTCTTTAGAGAGCCTGATGTTTCTATGGCAAGGCACTGATGACAAGGTAGTCCCTTCCACACAAGAGAGCTGCCTTCACAACAGCACTCTTAGCTCTTATATCATGGTTCCTCACAAGAAATCTTGCACAATTCTTCCCTTTGAACTTCCCATGAGCACAGACCTCTGTTGCTATTTTCCATCTTCCTGCAAAGGCAGACAGGTTGGCTGGGATAAAGCATGTATGGGATGGGATGGTGGTGACTGAGGGATTTAGGAATACCTGGACACTTCATTTGGCTGCCTGACCATCTGACTGATTTAAGAAGTTGTCAAAGCTTTCCTTTAAAGAGTCCTAAGCATTGCTCCAAGTTCACCAGCCCTTTCTTTCTAAAATAATGTTTCCCATTGCCTACTACTTTTTGGAAAAGCACTGGGTGTTTTGGTTAGTTTAAAAAGGTGTTGTTGTTTTGGTTTTTTTGGTTGTTGTTGTTTTGTTGTGGTTTTTTTTTTATGGTGGTGGTAATTTTTTTTTTATTATTTATTTCAGCATGATTTGATGAGACAAAAGCCTTAGTGAGGGTGAGGGGAGTGAATCAAGCAAACATAATGGAACCACCTGACAGATTAAAAGCACCAAGCCAGCACCTCCTGTGGCAGTATATGAGGGTATGCAAGAGGCCAAGTGTTGCTGCTCCACTTGGGTGTTCTCTGGGCTGGGGAGAAGACCAGAACCTGAGCCAAAAAGCAAGAAACAATCTGACTACAGCCTGCCATTGTGCAAGTGCTACCCGATGCAGGGGAAATTAACTGTCAGATGCCTAAAGTGTTTTCTTTCCCTCGTTGTTTTAAAGATTCCCTTTCCCCTTTCTTTCCAGCACTACTACCTAAGCAAATCAACAACAGTTCCAGAGGTGAGCCCTTATTATTAGTTCTGCTCCCCTCTCCTCTCCAACAGTATAAATACAGAAGACAGGCTCAGATGGGAGAACAGAAGCTGCAATTAAGTCCTGCCTACTGACTTGCTGAAAGGACCACACTCTTCCAAGATGCAAGTCTTCCCTTGTTGTTCATTACAGTCCGACACAGAAAACTAACTTTGCTAGCTGGAAGCAGAAAAGGTTACAAAGTGGACACGCCACTGAAGTGTCACAGAGCGGGCTGTCACCCAAGTGGATACTCTCAGCTCTGCACAACTGCCCCAGAACCAAACACCCAGATCTGCTGCAGAAAAGCAAAACCCAGAATGTTGTGCAATACTTTGAAAATAAAAAAAAGTCTTAAGTCATCCTTAAGTCTCAAGAAGTGTTTTACAGTTAACACATCCCTTTTAGCTAGAAGTCTGTATATATATATATATTTAATTTCTGTAATTTAGGAACAATGTAGGCAGTCATAAATAATTTTCATTTTTCTTTTTCAAAGCACACCTCAATCTTTATAAAATATCTATGGCTGAAGTCAGACGGCACGTGGAGAATGACAGTGGATTGCAGAGAACTAAATAAGATCACACTGCCCATTCATGTAGTGTATCCAATATTGCTTCCCTGATGGGCACATTGAGTAGGGAGATACAAACCTACCACCATGTCCTAGACTTGGCCAATGTATTGTTCAGTATTCCCATTCATGAAGAATTGCAGGGTCAGTTTGCATTTACACGAGGAGGCAGGCAGTGGACCTTTCAGTTTCCAGGCGTATGTACATTCACCAACATATTGTCATAGCTTAGTGGCGTGTGACCTAGCAGACCAGAATAATCTTAATAACATCAAACTGTACCATTATATTGATAATTTCATGTTGACACCTGACTCACTGGGGGCATTAGGAAAGGCAGTAGACTCACTAACTCATTTACAAGAGAAAGGGTGGACTATAAACCCAAAAAAGGTGCAAGGACCAGGCTTTCCTGTGAAATCCCTGGGTAGTTTGGTTGGGAAAGACCGAAGTACTACACAGTGCAATAACAGACAAGGTTCAGGAGTTCCCGGTCCCTACGATGCACACCAAGGCAGCAGCAAGAATTTTGGGGTATACTGGGATACTGACGTTCCTTTATACCTCACTTAGTACAGCTGCTAGGGCCTTTGTATTGACTCACAAAGAAAGGCCAAATGGGCCTCCCTGCTAAGAATCCAAATAGTGGGACTGAAGTGGTGTGGCCTACTTGCACCTTGGGGGACATTATTGGAGGTTGGGGATCAATAGTCCCCTGGTAATAGCTACATGGCCTGCAGACGTCATGGTCAACATTCTGGTTTTCATTGCTGAGGGGACCTTAATCATGTCCCTATGGCAAATTAGGACTTCAGATATCGAATCAAAGGGTCTGGTGCAGATGGCCAGGACCATTTTTGTATTCAGCAATAAGGCCAGCAAAAATAAAATATGGACTGCACAGCCCTAAATGTGGGTAGAAATTATTAGATTTACACATTCTAAAAGTGATTTGATCTGCTGTTGAACAGTCTGAGAGTCCAACCTCACTATTTCTCCACCTACATCATTCTTGAACCTTGTTTAGCCTCATCTTTGTGTTAGGAAAGTAAACTACCCCCAAAACAATTACAGAATGGTTTGAGTTGGAAAGAACCTTAAAGCCCACTGTAGTGGAAAAATGCTAAGTCATGGCCTGAACCAGTGGTTGAGCACCTGGTGGGAAGGTGGGGTCAACCCAGGGGAGCTCAGCTGCATGCAATGTACCTGAGTGAACGGGTAGAGCCTCATTTAGGGGTTGGTAGTAGAGGCAGGGGTATCTTGCTAGAGATCTTTGTGTACCTGAGGTCTTTTGAAGGTAAGCAGCATTTTTTTTTTCCCCTCCCCCTCCTTTGTTTTTGCATCCACAGCTGTCTGTGTTTGGGCTTGTCCTCACTTGCTGCAGGCAAAGACTTTGCCCCACTGCTACTATCACTCTAGTTTTCATCACTATGCAGCATTTCACCCACCCAGCTTCAACTCCCTGCAGGGCTGCTACCCGCTGGATCAGGCTGCCTAGGGCATCATCCAACATACCTTGAACTGTCTTAAATCTGTGTCAAATAACTGTCTTCATTTTGAGACACTGGCTAAATATAGTTCTGCAAGTGGAGAAAAAAATGCAGCTGTGTTTTGTATCTTGATACAGGAATTTTAAAATAAGTAACAAGATTACTGAATTTTTTTGTGTGTGTAATTGTAATTGTAATCCCTCTTCACGGTTGAGTTTTTGTTGTTTTTGTTTTGGTTGTTGGTGGGTTTCTTGGTTTCTGGTTGTTGTTTGCTTTGTTTTTTGCACCCTATCATCTTGAAGAGAAGTCAGGATAAGGGCACCTCATCAGCTCCAATTCAGAAATGGACTCATTCCTCCAAGAAGCTGTGCTAACCAGCCCCTGCTCCACTTTTAGTTTGCTGGAATTAAGTTTCCTCTTCATTTCTCAGATTCTGATTTTCCTCAACAAATGTGTAAATGAAAACAACCTTTGCGTCTGTCTGATTTAAAGCGTATTAGTCGATGCCACAGTACAATGATTCATCTAGTGGAAAGCTTCCAGAATGTGCTCACCATGGGTTTCCACCATTACCAAAAAAGGGAGCATTCTTAAAGAACACTTGGCCATCTTAAAACATTTTCAGTCCTTTCCTGCCAACTAAAATACTGGTGGAACCAAGGCCAGTCACGGTCTTATGACAACAGGATGCACAACTGACCCAAGTATTAGGGTTGAGAGCTATGCACCTGATATGCAATGCAAGAGCTCCCTCTCCCCACCTCCCTTAACAACTACATGGGGATGTTTTGCTGTATTACCATCCCAGTTCAAAATGAGTTACATCTTCTCTCCCAAATGTGTGGTAGGGCTGTTGCTGTCCTGCAGAAACAAACTTGGCCTGGATTTTGTCTGTGTTGACTCAACGATCTGCATGCATTATGCTCCTGAACTGAACACACCTGCATTTCCCCAGGCAGCCCAGCTCTGGGTGAGCTCCCACAGGCACTGTGGGGCTGGTTTCAGCACCAGCTTCTCAGAGCTGCACCAAGCCCCAATACTCCACCCTGCTCGCTGCTCCACTTCTCTAAGCTCTATCCACAGCCAACCAACCATTACCACATGTAACAATGCAAAGCCCAGCAAGTCCCAAGATCATCTGGGCCACTGTTTTCCTTCGTATGAAGAAATTCTGCTGTATGCTTTCACCGGGGCGAATGGAAGATAGGTATTAATTAACTCTTTAAACCTAGCCCTTAAAAAGCCTTCAGTATTACACAGCTCCAAATATATGGAAATTTTCACCACTCTTGTTTGGAGAATCATCTGTAGGTCATACTTCCACTGAGGTGAAGGCTTTCTTCCGTTGTGTTTAGGTATGCCAGCACTGCCCCCTTTAGTTTTTCTGTTTAAACAACTTTGAATATTCCTAAGCAGA